>NC_086450.1:367461717-368661717 GCF_028390025.1 Pseudophryne corroboree | reverse complement strand
TTCATGTTTTTTTTCACGGGTCCGAGCGACTCGGATCTTCCCGCCTTGCTCGGTTAACCCGAGCGCGCCCGAACGTCATCATGACGCTGTCGGATTCTCGCGAGACTCGGATTCTATATAAGGAGCCGCGCGTCGCCGCCATTTTCACACGTGCATTGAGATTGATAGGGAGAGGACGTGGCTGGCGTCCTCTCCATTTAGATTAGAAGAGAGAGAGTGAGATTGATTTGAGACAGAGACACTTGATTTACTGGAGCTTAGGAGTACTGTAGAGAGTGCAGAGTTTAGTAGTGACTGACCACAGTGACCACCAGACAGTGCAGTTTTATTTAATATAATCCGTTCTCTGCCTGAAAAAAACGATACACAGTGACTCAGTCACATACCATATCTGTGTGCACTGCTCAGCCCAGTGTGCTGCATCATCTATGTATATATCTGACTGTGCTCACACAGCTTATAATTGTGGGGGAGACTGGGGAGCAGTGCCAGTTATAGGTTATAGCAGGAGCCAGGAGTACATATTATTAAAATTAAACAGTGCACACTTTTGCTGCAGGAGTGCCACTGCCAGTGTGACTGACCAGTGACCTGACCACACTGACCACCAGTATAGTTAGTAGTATACTATATTGTGATTGCCTGAAAAAGTTAAACACTCGTCGTGTGACTTGTGTGGTGTTTTTTTTTTATTCTATAAAAAACTAATTCTGCTGACAGACAGTGTCCAGCAGGTCCGTCATTATATAATATATACCTGTCCGGCTGCAGTAGTGAAATATATATATTTTTTATATCATTATTTATCATCCAGTCGCAGCAGACACAGTACGGTAGTTCACGGCTGTAGCTACCTCTGTGTCGGCACTCGGCAGTCCATCCATAATTGTATACCACCTACCCGTGGTTTTTTTTTCTTTCTTCTTTATACATACATACTACATCTCTTTATCAACCAGTCTACATTAGCAGCAGACACAGTACAGTAGTCCACGGCTGTAGCTACCTCTGTGTCGGCACTCGGCAGTCCATCCATAATTGTATACCACCTACCCGTGGTTTTTTTTTCTTTCTTCTTTATACATACATACTACATCTCTTTATCAACCAGTCTATATTAGCAGCAGACACAGTACAGTACGGTAGTCCACGGCTGTAGCTACCTCTGTGTCGGCACTCGGCAGTCCGTCCATAATTGTACACCACCTACCCGTGGTTTTTTTTTCTTTCTTCTTTATACATACATACTACATCTCTTTATCAACCAGTCTATATTAGCAGCAGACACAGTACAGTAGTCCACGGCTGTAGCTACCTCTGTGTCGGCACTCGGCAGTCCATCCATAATTGTATACCACCTACCCGTGGTTTTTTTTTCTTTCTTCTTTATACATACATACTACATCTCTTTATCAACCAGTCTATATTAGCAGCAGACACAGTACAGTACGGTAGTCCACGGCTGTAGCTACCTCTGTGTCGGCACTCGGCAGTCCGTCCATAATTGTATACCACCTACCCGTGGTTTTTTTTTCTTTCTTCTTTATACATACATACTACATCTCTTTATCAACCAGTCTATATTAGCAGCAGACACAGTACAGTACGGTAGTCCACGGCTGTAGCTACCTCTGTGTCGGCACTCGGCAGTCCGTCCATAATTGTATACCACCTACCCGTGGTTTTTTTTTCTTTCTTCTTTATACATACATACTACATCTCATTATCAACCAGTCTATATTAGCAGCAGACACAGTACAGTAGTCCACGGCTGTAGCTACCTCTGTGTCGGCACTCGGCAGTCCATCCATAATTGTATACCACCTACCCGTGTTTTTTTTTTTTTTTCTTCTTTATACATACATACTACATCTCTTTATCAACCAGTCTATATTAGCAGCAGACACAGTACAGTACGGTAGTCCACGGCTGTAGCTACCTCTGTGTCGGCACTCGGCAGTCCGTCCATAATTGTATACCACCTACCCGTGGTTTTTTTTTCTTTCTTCTTTATACATACATACTACATCTCTTTATCAACCAGTCTATATTAGCAGCAGACACAGTACAGTTGTCCACGGCTGTAGCTACCTCTGTGTCGGCACTCGGCAGTCCATCCATAATTGTATACCACCTACCCGTGGTTTTTTTTTCTTTCTTCTTTATACATACATACTACATCTCTTTATCAACCAGTCTATATTAGCAGCAGACACAGTACAGTACGGTAGTCCACGGCTGTAGCTACCTCTGTGTCGGCACTCGGCAGTCCGTCCATAATTGTATACCACCTACCCGTGGTTTTTTTTTTCTTTCTTCTTTATACATACTACATCTCATTATCAACCAGTCTATATTAGCAGCAGACACAGTACGGTAGTCCACGGCTGTAGCTACCTCTGTGTCGGCACTCGGCAGTCCATCCATAATTGTATACCACCTACCCGTGTTTTTTTTTTCTTTCTTCTTTATACATACATACTACATCTCTTTATCAACCAGTCTATATTAGCAGCAGACACAGTACGGTAGTCCACGGCTGTAGCTACCTCTGTGTCGGCACTCGGCAGTCCATCCATAATTGTATACCACCTACCCGTGGTTTTTTTTTCTTTCTTCTTTATACATACATACTACATCTCATTATCATCCAGTCTATATTAGCAGCAGACACAGTACAGTACAATAGTCCACGGCTGTAGCTACCTCTGTGTCGGCACTCGGCAGTCCATCCATAATTGTATACTAGTATCCATCCATCTCCATTGTTTACCTGAGGTGCCTTTTAGTTGTGCCTATTAAAATATGGAGAACAAAAATGTTGAGGTTCCAAAATTAGGGAAAGATCAAGATCCACTTCCACCTCGTGCTGAAGCTGCTGCCACTAGTCATGGCCGAGACGATGAAATGCCAGCAACGTCGTCTGCCAAGGCCGATGCCCAATGTCATAGTACAGAGCATGTCAAATCCAAAACACCAAATATCAGTAAAAAAAGGACTCCAAAACCTAAAATAAAAATGTCGGAGGAGAAGCGTAAACTTGCCAATATGCCATTTACCACACGGAGTGGCAAGGAACGGCTGAGGCCCTGGCCTATGTTCATGGCTAGTGGTTCAGCTTCACATGAGGATGGAAGCACTCAGCCTCTCGCTAGAAAACTGAAAAGACTCAAGCTGGCCAAAGCACCGCAAAGAACTGTGCGTTCTTCGAAATCCCAAATCCACAAGGAGAGTCCAATTGTGTCGGTTGCGATGCCTGACCTTCCCAACACTGGACGTGAAGAGCATGCGCCTTCCACCATTTGCACGCCCCCTGCAAGTGCTGGAAGGAGCACCCGCAGTCCAGTTCCTGATAGTCAGATTGAAGATGTCAGTGTTGAAGTACACCAGGATGAGGAGGATATGGGTGTTGCTGGCGCTGGGGAGGAAATTGACCAGGAGGATTCTGATGGTGAGGTGGTTTGTTTAAGTCAGGCACCCGGGGAGACACCTGTTGTCCGTGGGAGGAATATGGCCGTTGACATGCCTGGTGAAAATACCAAAAAAATCAGCTCTTCGGTGTGGAAGTATTTCACCAGAAATGCGGACAACATTTGTCAAGCCGTGTGTTCCCTTTGTCAAGCTGTAATAAGTCGGGGTAAGGACGTTAACCACCTCGGAACATCCTCCCTTATACGTCACCTGCAGCGCATTCATAATAAGTCAGTGACAAGTTCAAAAACTTTGGGCGACAGCGGAAGCAGTCCACTGACCAGTAAATCCCTTCCTCTTGTAACCAAGCTCACGCAAACCACCCCACCAACTCCCTCAGTGTCAATTTCCTCCTTCCCCAGGAATGCCAATAGTCCTGCAGGCCATGTCACTGGCAATTCTGACGAGTCCTCTCCTGCCTGGGATTCCTCCGATGCATCCTTGCGTGTAACGCCTACTGCTGCTGGCGCTGCTGTTGTTGCTGCTGGGAGTCGATGGTCATCCCAGAGGGGAAGTCGTAAGCCCACTTGTACTACTTCCAGTAAGCAATTGACTGTCCAACAGTCCTTTGCGAGGAAGATGAAATATCACAGCAGTCATCCTGCTGCAAAGCGGATAACTGAGGCCTTGACAACTATGTTGGTGTTAGACGTGCGTCCGGTATCCGCCGTTAGTTCACAGGGAACTAGACAATTTATTGAGGCAGTGTGCCCCCGTTACCAAATACCATCTAGGTTCCACTTCTGTAGGTAGGCGATACCGAGAATGTACACGGACGTCAGAAAAAGACTCACCAGTGTCCTAAAAAATGCAGTTGTACCCAATGTCCACTTAACCACGGACATGTGGACAAGTGGAGCAGGGCAGGGTCAGGACTATATGACTGTGACAGCCCACTGGGTAGATGTATGGACTCCCGCCGCAAGAACAGCAGCGGCGGCACCAGTAGCAGCATCTCGCAAACGCCAACTCTTTCCTAGGCAGGCTACGCTTTGTATCACCGCTTTCCAGAATACGCACACAGCTAAAAACCTCTTACGGCAACTGAGGAAGATCATCGCTGAATGGCTTACCCCAATTGGACTCTCCTGTGGATTTGTGGCATCGGACAACGCCAGCAATATTGTGTGTGCATTAAATATGGGCAAATTCCAGCACGTCCCATGTTTTGCACATACCTTGAATTTGGTGGTGCAGAATTTTTTAAAAAACGACAGGGGCGTGCAAGAGATGCTGTCGGTGGCCAGAAGAATTGCGGGACACTTTCGGCGTACAGGCACCATGTACAGAAGACTGGAGCACCACCAAAAACTACTGAACCTGCCCTGCCATCATCTGAAGCAAGAAGTGGTAACGAGGTGGAATTCAACCCTCTATATGCTTCAGAGGTTGGAGGAGCAGCAAAAGGCCATTCAAGCCTATACAATTGAGCACGATATAGGAGGTGGAATGCACCTGTCTCAAGTGCAGTGGAGAATGATTTCAACGTTGTGCAAGGTTCTGATGCCCTTTGAACTTGCCACACGTGAAGTCAGTTCAGACACTGCCAGCCTGAGTCAGGTCATTCCCCTCATCAGGCTTTTGCAGAAGAAGCTGGAGACATTGAAGGAGGAGCTAACACGGAGCGATTCCGCTAGGCATGTTGGACTTGTGGATGGAGCCCTTAATTCGCTTAACAAGGATTCACGGGTGGTCAATCTGTTGAAATCAGAGCACTACATTTTGGCCACCGTGCTCGATCCTAGATTTAAAACCTACCTTGGATCTCTCTTTCTGGCAGACACAAGTCTGCTGGGGTTGAAAGACCTGCTGGTGAGAAAATTGTCAAGTCAAGCGGAACGCGACCTGTCAACATCTCCTCCTTCACATTCTCCCGCAACTGGGGGTGCGAGGAAAAGGCTCAGAATTCCGAGCCCACCCGCTGGCGGTGATGCAGGGCAGTCTGGAGCGACTGCTGATGCTGACATCTGGTCCGGACTGAAGGACCTGACAACGATTACGGACATGTCGTCTACTGTCACTGCATATGATTCTCTCAACATTGAAAGAATGGTGGAGGATTATATGAGTGACCGCATCCAAGTAGGCACGTCACACAGTCCGTACTTATACTGGCAGGAAAAAGAGGCAATTTGGAGGCCCTTGCACAAACTGGCTTTATTCTACCTAAGTTGCCCTCCCACAAGTGTGTACTCCGAAAGAGTGTTTAGTGCCGCCGCTCACCTTGTCAGCAATCGGCGTACGAGGTTACATCCAGAAAATGTGGAGAAGATGATGTTCATTAAAATGAATTATAATCAAATCCTCCGCGGAGACATTGACCAGCAGCAATTGCCTCCACAAAGTACACAGGGAGCTGAGATGGTGGATTCCAGTGGGGACGAATTGATAATCTGTGAGGAGGGGGATGTACACGGTGATATATCGGAGGATGATGATGAGGTGGACATCTTGCCTCTGTAGAGCCAGTTTGTGCAAGGAGAGATTAATTGCTTCTTTTTTGGGGGGGGTCCAAACCAACCCGTCATATCAGTCACAGTCGTGTGGCAGACCCTGTCACTGAAATGATGGGTTGGTTAAAGTGTGCATGTCCTGTTTATACAACATAAGGGTGGGTGGGAGGGCCCAAGGACAATTCCATCTTGCACCTCTTTTTTCTTTTATTTTTCTTTGCGTCATGTGCTGTTTGGGGAGGGTTTTTTTGGAAGGGCCATCCTGCGTGACACTGCAGTGCCACTCCTAGATGGGCCCGGTGTTTGTGTCGGCCACTAGGGTCGCTTATCTTACTCACACAGTCAGCTACCTCATTGTGCCTCTTTTTTTCTTTGCGTCATGTGCTGTTTGGGGAGGGTTTTTTGGAAGGGCCATCCTGCGTGACACTGCAGTGCCACTCCTAGATGGGCCCGGTGTTTGTGTCGGCCACTAGGGTCGCTTATCTTACTCACACAGTCAGCTACCTCATTGCGCCTCTTTTTTTCTTTGCGTCATGTGCTGTTTGGGGAGGGTTTTTTGGAAGGGCCATCCTGCGTGACACTGCAGTGCCACTCCTAGATGGGCCCGGTGTTTGTGTCGGCCACTAGGGTCGCTTATCTTACTCACACAGTCAGCTACCTCATTGCGCCTCTTTTTTTCTTTGCGTCATGTGCTGTTTGGGGAGGGTTTTTTGGAAGGGCCATCCTGCGTGACACTGCAGTGACACTCCTAGATGGGCCCAGTGTTTGTGTCGGCCACTAGGGTCGCTTATCTTACTCACACAGTCAGCTACCTCATTGCGCCTCTTTTTTTCTTTGCGTCATGTGCTGTTTGGGGAGGGTTTTTTGGAAGGGACATCCTGCGTGACACTGCAGTGCCACTCCTAGATGGGCCCGGTGTTTGTGTCGGCCACTAGGGTCGCTTATCTTACTCACACAGCTACCTCATTGCGCCTCTTTTTTTCTTTGCGTCATGTGCTGTTTGGGGAGGGTTTTTTGGAAGGGACATCCTGCGTGACACTGCAGTGCCACTCCTAGATGGGCCCGGTGTTTGTGTCGGCCACTAGGGTCGCTTATCTTACTCACACAGCGACCTCGGTGCAAATTTTAGGACTAAAAATAATATTGTGAGGTGTGAGGTATTCAGAATAGACTGAAAATGAGTGTAAATTATGGTTTTTGAGGTTAATAATACTTTGGGATCAAAATGACCCCCAAATTCTATGATTTAAGCTGTTTTTTAGGGTTTTTTGAAAAAAAACACCCGAATCCAAAACACACCCGAATCCGACAAAAAAAATTCGGTGAGGTTTTGCCAAAACGCGGTCGAACCCAAAACACGGCCGCGGAACCGAACCCAAAACCAAAACACAAAACCCGAAAAATTTCCGGCGCTCATCTCTAGTGTGCTGTACTCCACTTTGTGTTTGTTGATAGATATGGAAGATGAACATTTGAGAGGAGAGCAGGACCTCCTACGCCGATCGCTGACAAAGTTTCCGGCTGTGCTGAGGGTGGGCAACTTAAGTAAAGCAAATCAAGTTAGTGCAAGGGCCTCCAAATTGTTGTTTTTTTCCTGAAAGTACTGTTTGACATGCCTATTTGGATGCTATCACTAAAATAATCATCAATTTTGATTAGTGACCATATTATTTGCAGTCACAGTAGACATGTCAGTAATTGTAGGCAGTTCCTTCAGTCTGAACCAGATATTAAAAGTTTTTTTCTGACTGATCTGCCACTGGGTCTCTTAGGGAAATTTTGTTTTTTCCTGGCAGCCGCAGTTGCCAGAGAAACTGAAGGAGGAGATGTTGCTCTACTTTTTGTTTCTTGACGCTGAATAATTATCAAAATGTATATAATATATAATATACAACTATGTTTTGATACTTATTTACAGATTAAGCTGCGGAGTGTAAATTATGCCTGTGTATGTATAAAAAAAGGTCTGCTGCATACACAAGAAAAATTATCAAAACTTCACTCTGCGCTAGTGTTGGATGTTAGGCAACAAACTGGGTGAAGACAAATGAAACCAATTTGTTTTTTTCTTTTATGTGGTTTTTATAATTTAAAAAGACAATTCCAAGCACAAAATGATAAAGGTCAAATATAAAGGACCATACACATATATCTCAGTAATGATATAAAAAACATACAATTTAAGAACCAATATTCCTCTAATTTTAATACAAAAATGATCCCAACCTCGTGCGCATATGCTTCAGCAGCCTAGTCCCAGTGTATGAGGTATCACCAAACACCCCCACCAATACTCCACAAACCAGAAAAAACACTGTTTCAGGGCACTACATACAAATGTTTTTCAATCCACCACATATATGGGTAATACGTTTTCTCTTGAATGTTTCCCGATATCATACATAAAGGAAAGAGAAAAGATAAACTCCCATAGTGTAATACTGGTATATTCACTGATGAATTCTGTATTCCTGGAAGTTCATAAACTCTTACCAAAAGGAATGGTCTACAAATTATGCAGACAATAACGCAAATGATATCAAATGATGTTGTGAAAGACGTATAAAATCCACATCACGGTTTAATATAAACAGTTAAAACAGTACAAACAGGTAGGGTTAAGATTGGTCTCTCACCAAAACTTATTGTCTGCCAAACAAACAGACAAAAAAGCATGAGTACAAATCCACAGGCGTCCCCGGGTAGATGGTAAGTACAAAGAGAGTCTCCAGCCTCCAACCCACGTCCTCCTCACCGATGCGTTTCAAAGCCTACAGGTTTCTTTTTCAAGGCATCAATATTCCTCTAAGAATAGCACTCAATTAATAAGCTGGAGGTGGATCAATTAGCTTTTTCTCTGTGCACATAGAGAATATATGTTTTTAACTTGAAACAGCTGTTAAAAAGTTATTGCTACCACGTATAATGTAAATCAGACACAAAGTGTATGCAATATGGATGTTACTTTATGTGGTGATATTCCTTGAGCTCAAGACCACTTTGGTTAAATCTTCTTATTGGCGTCTCACAGCATGTGAGTATAGAGCAATTCTCCATCTCAATCGTGTGTGGCAATGCGGTGTTGTGTGGCTGCATGCTATGGGGACATCAACGCCTTTTATGGATCTCACAGTGAGAAGGACAAATAGATAGGGATCTCCCAGCTGGAAAACCTGTGTCAGATAGGAAGGAGCTGGCTAGAAGGCCACCGGACGTCTCCGTCCTCCAAGATGTGGTGCCGCTGCAACTTCCCACAAACCAGTAAGGTGTTCGCGGTGTCTGAGTGCAAGCAGGTGTTGAAGCCAGATATCCACAGCAGGTCCCTGTTTATTTTCTAACGCGTTTTGCTCTGTATTGGAACTTTTTCAAAGAGACGTTGCTGTGTCACGTCCCACTTGAGCTGACAATTTTCTCATCAACAGCTCTTTGCATCTCTGCAGATTTGTGTCCATTGGCAAGAAAGACACAATGTATGACTTAAACATAGGATCAAGTATGGTCACCCATATATAGTGATCTGATTTCAAGAGATTGATGACTCTTGGATACTGGCGAAGCAAATGAAGGGCTTGATCTACAAGTCTGACATACTTAGCGGAATCGCTTCATTTTAACTCCTCCTCCAATTTCTTCAGCTAACTGCTTTTCCAAGAGCTTAATCAGGGGAATTACCTGACTCAAGTTGGCAGTGTCTAACTTTACATGTGGCAACTTCAAAGGATTTCAGAACCTTGCACAACACCAAAAGTATTCTCCAGTGTACTTGACTGAGATGCATTCATTTTTCTTTGCCTATGTTATAGGTCATTGTGTACCTTGGATGGCCTTTTTGATGTTCCTCCTTCTGCTGAAGCATATAAAGGGTTGAATTCCACCTCGTTACTACCTCTTGCTTCGTCTGATGGCTGGGAAAATTCAACAGTTGTTACAAGTGCTGCAATTTTCTACATGCACTTGCATAATGGCGAAAATATCCCAAAATTTTCTGGGCCACGGACATCATCTCTTGCATGACCTTGTAATTTAAAAAAAAATACTGAATCACCAATTTTCATATGTGTGTTATAAGAAATGACATATCCAGAGGATAGTCTTAGCAGGGAAAGCCATCTCTTGTTATGACATCCCTGAATTTTTCAAACAGAATGACACTGGTATGCTAACTAATTAAATCTTCTCTCTTTCTTTCCCGGCAACTAGGGCAGTATGGATTGTGTAATGGTTAGCATTACTGCCTCACAGCACTGAGGTTATGAGTTTGATTCCCACCATCATTCTAACTATGTGGAGTTTGTATATTTTCGCCCTGCTAGAGTGGGTTTCCTCCGGTCTGATTTCATCCCACAATCTAGAAACATACTGGTAGCTTAACTGCTCTCAACAAGAAAAACAAGATTATAAATATAAAATATGTACATTATATGGGCCAAATGATTCTTATCGTAACTGCTGTCAAATTCCAAGCTAATCCTTCTTTCTTTCTTTTACAGCAATTCAGAAGAGAAGAAAAGGTGAAGAAAGAAGAATGTATCCAATGCCCTCCTTGATTAACAGTTTCAGAATTAAAGAATGAAATTAAATTAATTTACAAGTCAATCCTTTCTTCCTTCCTTCTGATCTAGGCCCAAATGAATTAAGCCTTAAAGAACGACAAAGTGAAAATGGCTAAAGAGTGATAAATAACAAGCCAATCAGCTTCCTAACTACCATGTAACAGGCTGTGTTAGAAAAATGACAGATAGGAGGTTAGGCTGGTCATTTATCAGTCTATGGGGGTAATTCCAAGTTGATCGCAGCAGGAAATTTTTTAGCAGTTGGGCAAAACCATGTGCACTACAGGGGGGCTGATATAACATTTGCAGAGAGAGTTAGATTTGGGTGGGTTATTTTGTTTCTGTGCAGGGTAAATACTATCTGCTTTATTTTTACACTGCAATTTAGATTGCAGATTAAACACACCCCACCCAAATCTATCTCTCTCTGCACATGTTATATCTGCCTCCCCTGCAGTGCACATGGTTTTGCCCAACTGCTAAAAAATTTCCTGCTGCGATCAACTTGGAATTACCCCCTATATCCGCCTACACTTTATCACTTTCTAAGGCTTAATACATTTGGGCCCTACTTCTTAATTAATGGAAACATTCTTGGTCCTCCGGACCCCAAACAGTTCATGTTTTCCAGGTCTCCTCACAGAATCACAAGTTAAATAAGTTGTTCTACCTGTGGATGTTTTAAAATGTGTCAGTGAGTAATGAGTACACCTGTGCACCTGCTGGGTTACCTGCAAAAACGTGAACTGTGTGGGGTCCTGAGGACCGAGTTTGAGAACCACTGCTCTATGGAATCATACAGTTTATGAAACTGCCATCTTGTCTACCACTGCAGTTACATTTTATTTCCTACAGTAGATGTGCCTTGTTGGAAGCTTAAGCGCCACATGTTTGTGCCACCCACTGCTGTTACTTATGTAGCCCTGTAGGCTGAATTGGAAATTATTTATTTATTAAATATATAGTGACTGTATAATTAAGGATATATTTGCTATATTTACATAGTAAACTATGGTAATGTTACAGTACTGCCAGAATGGACCCAAGGGGCCATGTATATAGGAATATAGTACAATATATTACCCCGTGCCTATGTGGTAATACAATATGTATGAACATTGGTGGGCAGTATGCAGTATTGTGAAGAAGATTCTAGAAGGTTAGGTGCTGGGTGCGAGACTGTCATGCAGGGACGAGGGAGCAGTGCGCGGTGTGCCCAACGGCAGCGAACGGCAGCTTGGAGAGAGGATAGAGGAGGAGAGCTGGGACGCCAGAGCCGAGCGGTGGCGACGATCATACTGATCGGAGAGCCAGAGGGACCAGCTAGAGAGAGCGGCCCGTAGAGTATCGACTGCTGACCATGGGTGCGGCACGGAGGAGAGGTGGTGACCCGAACCAGCGGCCAGAGCGGGCGGGGTGTTGACGGCGGCCCCGGAGCCTGCATGCGGGGTGCTCTGTGAGTGACGCAGGAGAGAGGCGGTCCGGGGCGGCGCTCTGGTAGGAAACCCTCCCCGCTGACCAGTATACTATTACAGCGAGGGGGCAGTGGAGAGCCATAACAACCTAATAAGAGCGACTGTGTGAGCTGAGCAGTCAGCTCACCTACATTAAGACAGTGATAAGCTAAGCCACCTCGCTATAAAATTCACTACTCTTATTTTGTTCCTCCGGTAGTGCCCCTGTGTGTTCGCACCCTAGAGACTGCAGCGCCCCTCAGATTAATGCCAGGGGGAAATATTAAAATCATCCCACCCCCAGGAGGTAGGATCTGACGAGCCCGCATATCTGCATTAGCGGGATAGGAATTTCCGCATTTCATACCATCGTCGGGGGAGTATAGCCGGAGCTGTATAGACTATGATGCCGGGACCTGAGTCCTAGAGAGCGCTGGCAAGAGGGAGCTATTTGAAGGTCAGCTAACAGTTGCATGAGTCCTATCCAGGGGCTACAATGAGGGGTAGCTCTAATCCTGAAAGTAAGGTGATACATGGGTAGCGGCTATCCTAAGGTTTCCAGCTGACCAGAGACTGTATAATGTATTGGATCCCTTACGAGTAGTGTCTGAAGAAGAAAGCTATTCATAGTAAAAAGATAAACTGCCGCAGGTTTCAATATCATCTGGGACTGAATATGTCACAAAATATCGAAGTGAGAGACACTGAGGCACCTGTGCTGATCTAGTGCCCCATGGGACTAGTACTAAACCATCACTTATAGGGGGAGTGTGGTACGATGATGAGATTCTTAGCTGGTGAGGACTGCGGCTCCACTGGAGAGACAGACTGAGTGAAAGGCCCCACACCGGATAATTGAGGGTCTAGATTGAAAGCTGTGTCCATAGAACCTCGGCTCAGTGTGAACTACTTCATCCTGTTCGACGACCCCTGTATCGCCAGGGTGAGTGGACTTAGGGCATCCTAGGAAGAGGCAAGCCGTTGGGACAGTTAGGGGTAAGGTGGTGATCCCAAAAGTCGAATGTCTAAGACAGATAATCCGCTGGCGGTTCAGCACCAAAAGGCAGATTGCATGCTCACCGGTGAAAGGACAGTCTGACACCAGAGGATGGGCTTATGCTTCAAAGTCTGTATCATCACCTACTACTCGGCTCCGCATCCCTACTAGAGGATTGGGATTATCACTGAACTGAAAGAGATAGACCCCAAGATACCTTTATCCCAGGGATCTTACTGCTGGTGGAGTGGTCATTGGGAAAAAAGAACCATTTCCCCCTAATAGTAACCCAGTGGTCATTATTTTTGCTGCGCAGTGGGTAAGCCAGTAAATCCCGGGTCCATGGTGGTAGTGACCACGGTGTAGCTAGCTATCTGTTTTTTTTTGTATTGCATGCATTTGAATTGTAAGGTAATGTTATAGTGGTAGAGGCGGTATATAGGGTGAATTATATGTAACAAGACTAATCATATGGAAAGTGCCAGGTGTAACCATTCACTGCATATGTAAGTTTATAGTCTATATAAAGAAAGCAAACTTACCTACCGTGGTTGGTCTTCTGTATTCTGGGAGATAGGCCGAGGAGTGCCCTAAGAGAATAACAGAAAGGGACAAAAGTCAAGCTTCCGGGACAGTAAGGTAAGGAACGTTGGACAGGACAAATTACTACCTCCCATACTGGGAGTATTTGGGCAATATTAACATATACATCTACCCGCAATCCTTTCACGGAACAGCTTACCCAAGCGAGCCGGGGTGTACCAGCTTGGGTGGAGGCACTCTAACTGAACTAGGAAATCCCCCCGCCCTGAGAGGTGGGGCTACATTTGGAGGCACTGCTGAGATCGTCCAGGGAGGTGACTCAAGGATCTTCTGGCTATAATCACAGAGAAACATGGAAGAAGTAACCCCTGCGGATGTTTACCATTGGTGTAGGGAGAAAGGAGTGGAACCTTTATGCAGTTTCGGACTGGGAGGACCCCTGTCCGTAGTCAGTGACGATCTAGTACTAAAAGCACCGTATGGAGTTAGTCAACCATGTGTGGTAGAGCGGTGAAAAGGAGTACAGAAAATTGAAAAAGAAATACCCTAAGGTATTACTACTCCCAGGCGCTTGATGCGAGGTTCACCACAGCAGCTGTATATAAACAGGGGTTGGTCAGACCCCTAATGATATAAACAATAGAAAAAGATATTAGCGCTTAATGGTCACAAAGTGCAAAGGTGTGTCACAATTAAATCACAATTTATTATACGAGTAAAAATTGTAAAAAGCAATACATATTGGTGGTTAATACCACATAAAACACTTAAATGAAAGAAATTGTGTAACTCCCAATAGTATGTTATCCTTATGGAAAGTTTGGCAAAAAATGGACCTGTTCCTATATGAGTCCCCTTGGTTAATAAGGTTCAATGTCCTATTCGTGGATTGAATAGTTACCACCAACGTGTCTCGAGGCAATTAGGCGAATCTGCGTCCGCAAAGTGCTGTTCCTCGGCGGATGGTAAATGATGGCTTTCCACGATGGAATAGGAATGTCCTTATATCCGATGGAAATTTTCGACGGAGACTTGGTCCAGGTCCAAAGATTCCAAGAGATGTGGGAGTATACACAAGCAGGAAGGTCTCACCGACGCGTTTCGTTGTATACAAACAACTTTTTCAAGGTGCTGGAAGTCCTGCTAGATAGTGGTTTATATACCCTACCAATATGGTTGCTCATTAGCATGTGTGATTGATTGTGACCACCTATTAGCATTAAATGACCAAATAATGACAGACATTGGAGGTATAGTGTATTAATAATTAATGATTATACAGATACATATTTTATAAGTAGTTTTGCTTAAAATTGAATAACATTATTTAATATTGTTATAATAAAAGCCAGTTACATGACCACTGATGAGTAATTCCAAGTTGAAATTCCGGAAAACCTGGAATGATAATTGAAAGCTAATAAACTAAAAATATTAGCAAGAGAAGTGGAATATGTTCCATAGTTTCCACTCGTAACTGAAGCTCGGGGAACGCCCCCCTCCTCCGCCCTACACCCCGCGAAAATTGAACCAGAAGCGTGGTGATGACGTGACGGGTCCCCAACCTATTAACTCCCTGTGCGTGTAGACGCGGGCAGTACACAAGTACCGTCACGTCATACGTCCGCGCCTCGTGAAACGAGGTGTGTGGCGGTTATCATAGTGACGTACTGACGTCACCAGCACGCTGCCGGGGACGCGGTAACTAGCACCAAAATGTCCCCGGAAGTCTCGTTGTTAATGCACGTCATTACGCTAGGTTGCCATGGCGACGGTCTGCAACAAGCGTCGCCAGGACAACCTGCTATCAGCCGTCTACTTCTGTATTAGTATAGTGGGAATTAAGAAATACACTATTTAGTTGATATAATGGAACTCACTTAAATCAATCTCCAATAATACAGCAACTGGCTTAGATTAAGGCATATTTTGTTACATATCCGAAAAAAAGAAAGAGATAAACACTATGTCATTAAAAAGTAATAATAGTAAAACAAAATGACAATATAAAACGATTAATATAAAACAGTATATATTTGTGTCTCATCAGACACCACTGTATTCTCTTTCAATAATATTCTAACAGTTTGGTCTGTAATATTGCAGCAACTGTGTATAATTTAATAAACAATACATACATAGAGATAACTGTATATATAATAATAAAATAAGGATGTGTTCAGAAATAATAAAATGATTTTTTATTTTTATATAAAAAATAATAAAAAACCAATGAAAATTGTGAAATGGACACTCGTCCCCATTAAGGTAATCTTCTATAGAGAACAAACTGTCTATACACATCACCTTGCTATTAATTATTAACTCCAGAATGCAACCAATCATTAATTTGCATGAAATACTTGAATGGGAGTTGGGAAGGAGGGAATGGGAGGGAGGGAGGGGATTTTGGAGGATGTAGGTAGATCGGGGGAGGAAAATATGGATAAAAATGGGGCACCCGGGAGAGTCGACATTATAGTATGGAATTAAGCTCCACCGCCTCATTCAATCCAGATGGATGAATGGTATCCAACCTATACATCCAATACAGTTCTTGTTTGCAGAGTGTTTTGTAACGATCCCCTCCTCTTTTGGTCATTATAATATGTTCAATTGCTATTAAGCCAAGAGAACTGGGGTCACCACCGTGTTTGTCCCTAAAATGTCGAGAGACACTGTGGGTGGGTAATTTATTAATAATATTGCGACGGTGTTCCATAAAGCGAACCTTAATGCTCCGAGTGGTACGTCCCACATACTTCTGATTACAACCACAAGTGAGGAGGTAAATTATATAGTTTGTGTCACAGTTCATAAAGCTAACCAGACTATATTTTTCTCCATTATCAACGGTAATATGAGTGGTTCTTCTAGGGATATGTTTGCATGTTGTGCATTTGGTGGCCCCACAACGATAAAAACCTTTTGGTCTGGTGGGTAACCAAATGTCTTGTGTTGTACCCTCTTGTGGGGATATAGGTATCTCTTTCAGAAAACTAGGTGCAAGAATATTCTTGAATGAACGTTTTTTCTTAAAAATAAATTTGGGTTTTAAAGGTAAGTATGCTCTAAGTATATTATCTTGACTTAATATACCAAAGTTTTTTGAAATTATTTTCTTAATTTGCATACTATCCCTATTAAATGTAGATATAAAAGCTAAGTTGTCCTGTTGGTCATTGGAAAAATCTGACCTGGTCTTATTAATATTTTTACTTTTAATGTTATCTTTATTTTCATTTTCAACAGTTGGTTCCCTTGGGCAAAGTAAATTGTCTCTATCTAGGTCGGCCACTTCTCTCATGGTTCTCTCTAATGGGGACCGTGGATAACCTCTTAGAGTGAATGCTTCTACCATAGATTCTGCTTGTTCTATATATTTTGCCTTATCTGTACAATTTCGCCGAAGGCATAGGAACTGTCCTCTAGGGATGTTCCTATTCCACGGGGGATAGTGGGCGCTGCGGTAGTGCAGGTAGGAGTTGGTGGAAACCTCCTTGATATAGTTTGAAGTATAAATCCTGCCTTCTCTGGCTTCTAGAGTTATATCCAAAAAATTAATGGTGAAAGGGTGATAAGTGTGAGTGAACTGTAAATTAAAATGGTTGGAATTAAGACTAGAAACAAATTGTTGTGCTGAAGTGTAATCCCCATCCCAAATAATAAAAAGATCGTCAATATAACGGCCATAGAGGACCAGACTCGCGCCAAAGTCTCCACCCCACACATGGATGTCCTCGAACACACCCATGTACAGGTTGGCATAACTGGGCGCAAATCTGGTCCCCATGGCCGTTCCCATCACCTGTAAATAATAAGTGTCCAAAAATAGGAAATAGTCCCTTGTTTCACCTCCCGGGCGCCCTATTATTTCTGGTATAGGTTCCCTTTCTTCCAATTTATCCTTTTACGTTGACTTTTTTACAGCCCCGTGTCTCGACTTTGAGGTCACACATCAAAGACACAACACACTTTCTCCAACTGTTACAGGGCTTTGTTTGGAAAGAGACATACGCCTTTATGACCCTTGATGTACAAAGCCTATATACCAATATTCCACACGACTTGGGTCGTGAGGCTATAGCTACTAGATTAAATGCTGATGGTGACCTCACAGCGAGACACGGGATTTTTCTGTTGGATGCTATTTCCTTTATTCTCCAACACAACTATTTCCTATTTTTGGACACTTATCATTTACAGGTGATGGGAACGGCCATGGGGACCAGATTTGCGCCCAGTTATGCCAACCTGTACATGGGTGTGTTCGAGGACATCCATGTGTGGGGTGGAGACTTTGGCGCGAGTCTGGTCCTCTATGGCCGTTATATTGACGATCTTTTTATTATTTGGGATGGGGATTACACTTCAGCACAACAATTTGTTTCTAGTCTTAATTCCAACCATTTTAATTTACAGTTCACTCACACTTATCACCCTTTCACCATTAATTTTTTGGATATAACTCTAGAAGCCAGAGAAGGCAGGATTTATACTTCAAACTATATCAAGGAGGTTTCCACCAACTCCTACCTGCACTACCGCAGCGCCCACTATCCCCCGTGGAAGAGGAACATCCCTAGAGGACAGTTCCTACGCCTTCGGCGAAATTGTACAGATAAGGCAAACTATATAGAACAAGCAGAATCTATGGTAGAAGCATTCACTCTAAGAGGTTATCCACGGTCCCCATTAGAGAGAACCATGAGAGAAGTGGCCGACCTAGATAGAGACAATTTACTTTGCCCAAGGGAACCAACTGTTGAAAATGAAAAAAAAGATAACATTAAAAGTAAAAATATTAATAAGACCAGGTCAGATTTTTCCAATGACCAACAGGACAACTTAGCTTTTATATCTACATTTAATAGGGATAGTATGCAAATTAAGAAAATAATTTCAAAAAACTTTGGTATATTAAGTCAAGATAATATACTTAGAGCATACTTACCTTTAAAACCCAAATTTATTTTTAAGAAAAAACGTTCATTCAAGAATATTCTTGCACCTAGTTTTCTGAAAGAGATACCTATATCCCCACAAGAGGGTACAACACAAGACATTTGGTTACCCACCAGACCAAAAGGTTTTTATCGTTGTGGGGCCACCAAATGCACAACATGCAAACATATCCCTAGAAGAACCACTCATATTACCGTTGATAATGGAGAAAAATATAGTCTGGTTAGCTTTATGAACTGTGACACAAACTATATAATTTACCTCCTCACTTGTGGTTGTAATCAGAAGTATGTGGGACGTACCACTCGGAGCATTAAGGTTCGCTTTATGGAACACCGTCGCAATATTATTAATAAATTACCCACCCACAGTGTCTCTCGACATTTTAGGGACAAACACGGTGGTGACCCCAGTTCTCTTGGCTTAATAGCAATTGAACATATTATAATGACCAAAAGAGGAGGGGATCGTTACAAAACACTCTGCAAACAAGAACTGTATTGGATGTATAGGTTGGATACCATTCATCCATCTGGATTGAATGAGGCGGTGGAGCTTAATTCCATACTATAATGTCGACTCTCCCGGGTGCCCCATTTTTATCCATATTTTCCTCCCCCGATCTACCTACATCCTCCAAAATCCCCTCCCTCCCTCCCATTCCCTCCTTCCCAACTCCCATTCAAGTATTTCATGCAAATTAATGATTGGTTGCATTCTGGAGTTAATAATTAATAGCAAGGTGATGTGTATAGACAGTTTGTTCTCTATAGAAGATTACCTTAATGGGGACGAGTGTCCATTTCACATTTTTCATTGGTTTTTTATTATTTTTTATATAAAAATAAAAAATCATTTTATTATTTCTGAACACATCCTTATTTTATTATTATATATACAGTTATCTCTATGTATGTATTGTTTATTAAATTATACACAGTTGCTGCAATATTACAGACCAAACTGTTAGAATATTATTGAAAGAGAATACAGTGGTGTCTGATGAGACACAAATATATACTGTTTTATATTAATCGTTTTATATTGTCATTTTGTTTTACTATTATTACTTTTTAATGACATAGTGTTTATCTCTTTCTTTTTTTCGGATATGTAACAAAATATGCCTTAATCTAAGCCAGTTGCTGTATTATTGGAGATTGATTTAAGTGAGTTCCATTATATCAACTAAATAGTGTATTTCTTAATTCCCACTATACTAATACAGAAGTAGACGGCTGATAGCAGGTTGTCCTGGCGATGCTTGTTGCAGACCGTCGCCATGGCAACCTAGCGTAATGACGTGCATTAACAACGAGACTTCCGGGGACATTTTGGTGCTAGTTACCGCGTCCCCGGCAGCGTGCTGGTGACGTCAGTACGTCACTATGATAACCGCCACACACCTCGTTTCCCGAGGCGCGGACGTATGACGTGACGGTACTTGTGTACTGCCCGCGTCTACACGCACAGGGAGTTAATAGGTTGTGGACCCGTCACGTCATCACCACGCTTCTGGTTCAATTTTCGCGGGGTGTAGGGCGGAGGAGGGGGGCGTTCCCCGAGCTTCAGTTACGAGTGGAAACTATGGAACATATTCCACTTCTCTTGCTAATATTTTTAGTTTATTAGCTTTCAATTATCATTCCAGGTTTTCCGGAATTTCAACTTGGAATTACTCATCAGTGGTCATGTAACTGGCTTTTATTATAACAATATTAAATAATGTTATTCAATTTTAAGCAAAACTACTTATAAAATATGTATCTGTATAATCATTAATTATTAATACACTATACCTCCAATGTCTGTCATTATTTGGTCATTTAATGCTAATAGGTGGTCACAATCAATCACACATGCTAATGAGCAACCATATTGGTAGGGTATATAAACCACTATCTAGCAGGACTTCCAGCACCTTGAAAAAGTTGTTTGTATACAACGAAACGCGTCGGTGAGACCTTCCTGCTTGTGTATACTCCCACATCTCTTGGAATCTTTGGACCTGGACCAAGTCTCCGTCGAAAATTTCCATCGGATATAAGGACATTCCTATTCCATCGTGGAAAGCCATCATTTACCATCCGCCGAGGAACAGCACTTTGCGGACGCAGATTCGCCTAATTGCCTCGAGACACGTTGGTGGTAACTATTCAATCCACGAATAGGACATTGAACCTTATTAACCAAGGGGACTCATATAGGAACAGGTCCATTTTTTGCCAAACTTTCCATAAGGATAACATACTATTGGGAGTTACACAATTTCTTTCATTTAAGTGTTTTATGTGGTATTAACCACCAATATGTATTGCTTTTTACAATTTTTACTCGTATAATAAATTGTGATTTAATTGTGACACACCTTTGCACTTTGTGACCATTAAGCGCTAATATCTTTTTCTATTGGTGAAAAGGAGTAGCTGGTGACACGTTTGCTATACTGGTTAGTAATCGGAACCCATTGGACCAAACACTCTTACCAAGTATGGTCATTATCGAGGGGCTTCCCGGGCGGAAGATACAGTTGGTGTGGCCCGAAGGGAGAGATAGTGGGGAAGAGGAGGCCACATCCGAAGAGGATCACTGAGATACCCTTCCATCCACAGGGGATGGCTTTCACTCCACTAGTGGGGGAGCTATATGTCCTTGGAACAAGGATAGAACTATCGGGACAGGAGTCGATGCCGTAGTAGATAAGATGGTTAGTCAGATGGAAAGATGGCATTACGAAGGTGGCTATCGACGGTTAAGAATATTCTCCGGAATCACGCCTGTACCGGCAGGAGAAGAGAGTTACGACACATGGAGGGAGGCAGCGGTCCAGTATTCTGAGGAGTGGCAGTGCCCCGAGCATATAAAAAAACTACGAATAGTGGAAAGCCTACGGGGGCCTGCCATGGGAGTAGTACAGGCCACCTGGAGGAGCAAGTTGAACGCTACTCTCAAAGATTACATTGAGGCCCTCAATTTCTCCTTTGGAACCCTAGAGGAGATGAGTGATTTAATGGCTAGATTAACCCATACATATCAAGAGCCAGGAGAGACACTGACCCACTATATCTATCGGGTGGATAGATTGATATATAAGATTGTAGACAAAGGGGGTATAGATAAGGGCTCAGTTGATGCGAGCCAGATGAGACAGGTGCTAAAAGGAGCATTGACCACTAATCCTGTGGCGCAGAGACTTAGATGTACCCGAGCGACTGGGCCGCCTCCTACTCTGACGGACCTGGTAAAAGAAGTTAAGCTGGAGGAGGTTCAGATTGAAACTCAGGAGAGGAATATAAAAAAGGTCAAAGATGTGATGCCAGCAGTCACTCCTCCACCGATGGATGAAAGATTATTGAAGTTAATTGAAGAGCAGAATAAAAAAATTGATCAGTTGATTGCCCTGCAAACCCAGGCTGAGCCCCTGCAATATTGGAACACAAGAACCGGGCGAGGGACAAGTCGGAGCAGGGGAGGTCGGAATCCCATTATATGTTACAGCTGTGGGCAGCCAGGACATAGGTCATTTGAATGCCCCAGTAATGGGTCACAGAGAGGGGAATACAGTGGATCTGTGAGAAGAACAGCACCGTTGGAAAACCCCATCGGGAGCTCTGTGACCCCCGCACAGGCTCCCCAATCATAAACGTCCGAGCAATGGGGAGTGCCCAGTGATCAACCACCATTCCAAACAGCATAATGGGCCAGACACCACTGGTTAAAGCGATGATAAATGGCCATGATTGTTATGTCCTAATGGATAGCGGATCCCAGGTCTCTATTGTGTTTGAGTCCAGGTATCGTGAGCATTTGTCAGACATACCCATTCATCCGCTTAGTGGCCTTACTGTATGGGGTCTGAGTGAGCAGAAGTACCCGTACTTAGGATATATCACCACTCAGATTACGATTGAACCAGGACTAATTACCCCTAATGAGCGTCCCTCTAATAGCCCTGGTTTGTCCTGATTCTCCAGGGGATAATGGGAAGCTTCTGGCAATTGTGGGCACTAATACCCAAATGTCCAAGAATCTTATCCGCTGGTGTGAAAAACAGGATAAAGATAATAAGCGTTATATGGGTGAACCGCACGGAGAAGGGGATTACCGATGCCTTCTGCTAGAGAGCTGCCCGGAGGGCAGGAGTGGAAATCCGGCCCAGGGAGCCAATGGACAACATAAGACCTTTGATATAGCGTCCTGTTTTCAGGGAAGTGATATATCCAGTGAAAGTAAGCAGATATTGATTGAGCAGCTACAGTTGAGGAAGGCTGCTTTTTCCACAGTGACTGGGATCTCGGGACGGCCACTGGTGTTGAACATCATATTACATTGAATGATGACACCCCTTTCCGAGAACGCTCACGGAGGTTAGCGCCAGTGGATTTTGAAGATGTCCAGGCACACTTACGCAGTCTATTGGAGAACAATGTAATAGCCAATTCACAGAGTCCCTATGCTTCCCCTATTGTGGTAGCACGCAAAAAGAGTGGAGAAATCCGATTATGTATTGACTACCGCACGTTAAATAGTCGGACGGTGCCTGATCAGTACACTGTACCGAAGGTGGATGAAGCGTTGGATTGTCTACAAGGAAGTAAATGGTTTTCGGTACTTGACCTGCGTTGTGGATATTACCAAATACCCATGAGTGTGGCTGACCGGGCTAAAACTGCTTTTATATGCCCCATAGGATTCTTTGAATTCCTGAAAATGCCGCAAGGTATTAAAGGCGCCCCTGCCACCTTTCAGAGGACAATGGAACAAACGGTAGGGGACATGTGCTACCGTGAAGTACTGGTGTATCTAGACGACATCATTGTCTTCGGAAAAGATCTGGAAGAGCCCAATGAGCGTCTCCTAAAGGTACTAGACCGGCTTCAGGCCCGAGGACTGAAGCTGTCCATTGAAAAATGTACATTCTGCCGGGCGTCCGTCAAATATTTAGGACATATTGTGAGTAGACAGGGGATAGCTACCGACCCAGACAAGGTGGTCACCGTGAAGAATTGGCCCAGACCGGATAACCTCAAAGATCTGAGGTCCTTCTTAAGGTTCTGTGGCTACTATCGGAAATTCCTGCTCCATTACTCCAAAGTCACTCAGCCATTAACGGAATTATCCCGTGGGTATCCTCCTGTCAAGAGAAATTGTAGCATTCACATTCCTACTGTAGAAGGAGAGAGAAATTGAAAGACTGCTTAACAACATCACCCGTACTAGCCTATGCAAAACCTGATCTTCCCTATGAGGTTCATATAGATGCATCTTTTGAAGGTTTAGGGGGAGTGTTGTATCAGGTGCAGGAGCAGCAATTGTGGCCCATTTCTTATGTCAGCCGGGGTTTATCTAGGAGTGAAAAAAACTACCCGGTCCATAAATTGGAATTTCTAGTGCTAAAATGGGCCATTAGCGAGAAATTTCACGATTACCTGTATGGAGTCCCATTTGTAGTTCAGACCGATAATAACCCCCTCACCTACATCCAAACTACAGCCAAGTTAGATGCTACTGGTCACCGGTGGTTAGCTGCTTAAACAAATTATGACTTTACCATCAAATACCGACCGGGGATTAACAACCTGGATGCGGATGCATTATCCAGGATACCGCAGGGAGATTCCGATGGCATAGGAGAGGAGTGGATCGAGGTACCCGCCGCTGCAGTGAAAGGATTATATAAACAATCGCTTATAGGGGGAGTGTGGTACGATGATGAGATTCTTAGCTGGTGAGGACTGCGGCTCCACTGGAGAGACAGACTGAGTGAAAGGCCCCACACCGGATAATTGAGGGTCTAGATTGAAAGCTGTGTCCATAGAACCTCGGCTCAGTGTGAACTACTTCATCCTGTTCGACGACTCCTGTATCGCCAGGGTGAGTGGACTTAGGGCATCCTAGGAAGAGGCAAGCCGCCGGGACAGTTAGGGGTAAGGTGGTGATCCCAAAAGTGAAACGTCTAAGACAGATAATCCGCTGGCGGTTAAGCACCAAAAGGCAGATTGCATGCTCACCGGTGAAAGGACAGTCTGACACCAGAGGATGGGCTTATGCTTCAAAGTCTGTATCATCACCTACTACCCGGCTCCGCACCCCTACTAGGGGATTGGGATTATCACCGAACTGAAAGAGATAGACCCCAAGATTCCTTTATCCCAGGGATCTTACTGCTAGTGCTGTGGTCATAGGGAAAAAAAGAACAATTTTCCCCTAATAGTAGCCCAGTGGTCATTATTTTTTCTGCGCAGTGGGTAAGCCAGTAAATCCCGGGTCCATGGTGGTAGTGACCATGGTGTAGCTAGCTATCTGTTTTTTTGTATTGCATGCATTTGAATTGTAAGGTAATGTTATAGTGGTAGAGTTGGTATATAGGGTGAATTATATGTAACAAGAATAATCATATGGAAAGTGCCAGGTGTAACCATTCACTGTATATGTAAGTTTTTAGTCTATATAAAGAAAGCAAACTTACCTACCGTGGTTGGTCTTCTGTATTCTGGGAGATAGGCCGAGGAGTGCCCTAAGAGAATAACAGAAAGGGACAAAAGTCAAGCTTCCGGGACAGTAAGGTAAGGAACGTTGGACAGGACAAATTACTACCTCCCATACTGGGAGTATTTGGGCAATATTAACATATACATCTACTTGCAATCCTTTCATGGAACGGCTTACCCAAGCAAGCCGGGGTGTACCAGCTTGGGTGGAGGCACTCCAACTGAACTAGGAAATCCCCCCGCCCTGATAAGTGGGGCTACACTTAGCTTAGTCGTCCAGCTACCTCGCTGCAACCTTTAGGCCTAAAGTAGATGAAAACAATATTGTGAGGTGTGAGGTGGTCAAAAATAAATGGAAATGAGTGGACATTAATGTTAGTGAGGTTAATAATGCTGTAGGAACAAAAACAGACCAAAATCTATGATTTTGGCTGCTTTTATGAATGTAAAAACAAAAATACAGATCCAAAATACACAAGTGCGGTTTTGGCAAAATCAATACAGATCCAGAACATGAAGGAGATACAGATCCAACACCAAAACATAAAACCCGAGAAAAGGTCTGGCGTGCATCTCTAATATATAAATATATATATATATATATATATATATATATATATATATATATATACATAACTGTATAGTAAATCTACAGACAGGAATACAGGTGGTCATTCCGAGTTGATCGCTAGCTGCTTTCATTCGCAGCGCACCGATCAGGCAAAAAAACGGCACTTCTGTGCATGAGTATGGGGCGCAATGCACACGCCCGACGTACTTTCACAACAGCCGATGCAGTTTCACACAAGGTCTAGCGACGCTTTTCAGTCGCACTGTTGGCCGCAGAGTGATTGACAGGAAGTGGGTGTTTCTGGGAGGTAACTGACCGTTTTCGGGGAGTGTGTGGAAAAACGCAGGCGTGTCAGATACAAACACAGGCGTGCCTGGGGTAACACAAGCATGGCTGGCCGAACGCAGGGCATGTTCGTGTCATCAAAACAGGAACTAAATAGTCTGTAGTGATCGCTAGCTAGGAGTAGGTCTGGAGCTACTCTGAAGCTGCACAAAATTATTTTGTAGCCGCTCTGCGATCCTTTCGGTCGCACTTCTGCTAAGCTAAGATACACTCCCAGAGGGCGGCGGCTTAATGTTTGCACTGCTGCTAAAAGCAGCTAGCGAGCGAACAACTCAGAATGAGGGTAACAGTGGTGCATATACATAGTGGCAAGAAATAAGAGATACAGGTTGAGTATCCCATATCCAAATATACCGAAATACGGAATATTCCGAAATACGGACTTTTTTGAGTGAGAGTGAAATAGTGAAACCTTTGTTTTTTGATGGCTCAATGTAAACAAACTTTGTTTAATACACAAAGTTATTAAAAATATTGTATTAAATGACCTTTAGGCTGTGTGTATAAGGTGTATATAAAACATAAATGATTTTTGTGAATGTACACACACTTTGTTTAATGCACAAAGTTATAAAAAATATTGTCTAAAATAAACTTCAGGCTGTGTGCATAAGGTGTATATGTAACATAAATGCATTCTGTGCTTATAATTAGAGATGAGCGGGTTCGGTTCCTCGGAATCCGAACCCGCCCGAACTTCAGGTTTTTTTACACGGGTCCGAGCGACTCGGATCTTCCCGCCATGCTCGGTTAACCCGAGCGCGCCCGAACGTCATCATCCCGCTGTCGGATTCTCGCGAGGCTCGGATTCTATCGCGAGACTCGGATTCTATATAAGGAGCCGCGCGTCGCCGCCATTTTCACACGTGCATTGAGATTGATAGGGAGAGGACGTGGCTGGCGTCCTCTCCGTTTATAGAGAAGAGAGTGAGACTAGAGTAGAGAGAGACACAGTATTTACTTTAGTAATTTTGGGGAGCATTAGGAGGAGTACTACTACTTGCTGAGGTGATAGTGTGACTGTATATCTGACTTGTGGGGGAGACAGTGGGGAGCAGTTAGAGTCTGAGAGCAGGAGTACATATTTTAACGTACAGTGCACACTTTTGCTGCCAGAGTGCCACACTGCCATTGTGACCACACTGACCACCAGTATATATTGTGATTGTCTGCTTAGGAGTACTACTTGCAAGTTGCTGATAGTGTGACCAGTGACCTGACCACCAGTTTAATTAATCACCACCAGTTTAATATATATATATATATATATATATATATATATATAATTGTATATAATATATATATAATTGTATACCACCTACCCGTGTTTTTTTTTTCTTTCTTCTTGATACATACTACTATAGTAGCTTACTGTAGCAGTCTGCGGTGCTGCTGAGCTGACAGTGTCCAGCAGGTCCGTCATCAGTCATTACATAATAAATATATATACCTGTCCGGCTGCAGTACTAGTGATATTATATATATATATTAATTTCATCTCATTATCATCCAGTCTATATTAGCAGCAGACACAGTACGGTAGTCCACAGCTGTAGCTACCTCTGTGTCGGCAGTCGCTGGTCCATCCATAATTGTATACCACCTACCCGTGGTTTTTTTTTTTCTTTCTTCTTGATACATACTACTATAGTAGCTTACTGTAGCAGTCTGACGTGCTGCTGAGCTGACAGTGTCCAGCAGGTCCGTCATCAGTCATTACATAATAAATATATATACCTGTCCGGCTGCAGTACTAGTGATATTATATATATATATATATTAATTTCATCTCATTATCATCCAGTCTATATTAGCAGCAGACACAGTACGGTAGTCCACGGCTGTAGCTACCTCTGTGTCGGCAGTCGCTGGTCCATCCATAATTGTATACCACCTACCCGTGGTTTTTTTCTTTTCTTTCTTCTTGATACATACTACTATAGTAGCTTACTGTAGCAGTCTGCGGTGCTGCTGAGCTGACAGTGTCCAGCAGGTCCGTCATCAGTCATTACATAATAAATATATATACCTGTCCGGCTGCAGTACTAGTGATATTATATATATATTAATTTAATCTCATTATCATCCAGTCTATATTAGCAGCAGACACAGTACGGTAGTCCACGGCTTAGCTACCTCTGTGTCGGCAGTCGCTGGTCCATCCATAATTGTATACCACCTACCCGTGTTTTTTTTTTTTTTATTTCTTCTTGATACATACTACTATAGTAGCTTACTGTAGCAGTCTGCGGTGCTGCTGAGCTGACAGTGTCCAGCAGGTCCGTCATCAGTCATTACATAATAAATATATATACCTGTCCGGCTGCAGTACTAGTGATATTATATATATATATATATATATATATATATTAATTTCATCTCATTATCATCCAGTCTATATTAGCAGCAGACACAGTACGGTAGTCCACGGCTGTAGCTACCTCTGTGTCGGCAGTCGCTGGTCCATCCATAATTGTATACCACCTACCCGTGTTTTTTTTTTTCTTGATACATACTACTATAGTAGCTTACTGTAGCAGTCTGCGGTGCTGCTGAGCTGACAGTGTCCAGCAGGTCCGTCATCAGTCATTACATAATAAATATATATACCTGTCCGGCTGCAGTACTAGTGATATTATATATATATTAATTTAATCTCATTATCATCCAGTCTATATTAGCAGCAGACACAGTACAGTAGTCCACGGCTGTAGCTACCTCTGTGTCGGCAGTCGCTGGTCCATCCATAATTGTATACCGCCTACCCGTGTTTTTTTTTTTTTTATTTCTTCTTGATACATACTACTATAGTAGCTTACTGTAGCAGTCTGCGGTGCTGCTGAGCTGACAGTGTCCAGCAGGTCCGTCATCAGTCATTACATAATAAATATATATACCTGTCCGGCTGCAGTACTAGTGATATTATATATATATATATATATATATATATTAATTTCATCTCATTATCATCCAGTCTATATTAGCAGCAGACACAGTACGGTAGTCCACGGCTGTAGCTACCTCTGTGTCGGCAGTCGCTGGTCCATCCATAATTGTATACCACCTACCCGTGTTTTTTTTTTTTCTTCTTGATACATACTACTATAGTAGCTTACTGTAGCAGTCTGCGGTGCTGCTGAGCTGACAGTGTCCAGCAGGTCCGTCATCAGTCATTACATAATAAATATATATACCTGTCCGGCTGCAGTACTAGTGATATTATATATATATATATTAATTTCATCTCATTATCATCCAGTCTATATTAGCAGCAGACACAGTACGGTAGTCCACGGCTGTAGCTACCTCTGTGTCGGCAGTCGCTGGTCCATCCATAATTGTATACCACCTACCCGTGTTTTTTTTTTTTCTTTCTTCATGATACATACTACTATAGTAGCTTACTGTAGCAGTCTGCGGTGCTGCTGAGCTGACAGTGTACAGCAGGTCCGTCATCAGTCATTACATAATAAATATATATACCTGTCCGGCTGCAGTACTAGTGATATTATATATATATATATTAATTTCATCTCATTATCATCCAGTCTATATTAGCAGCAGACACAGTACGGTAGTCCACAGCTGTAGCTACCTCTGTGTCGGCAGTCGCTGGTCCATCCATAATTGTATACCACCTACCCGTTTTTTTTTTTTTTCTTTCTTCTTGATACATAGGGCCTAATTCTGAGTTGATCGCAGCAGCAAATTTGATAGCAGTTGGGCAAAACCATGTGCACTGCAGGGGGGACAGATATAACATGTGCAGAGAGAGTTAGATTTGGGTGGGTTGTATTCAAACTGAAATCTAAATTGCAGTGTAAAAATAAAGCAGCCAATATTTACCCTGCACAGAAACAAAATAACCCACCCAAATCTAACTCTCTCTGCAAATGTTATATCTGCCCCCCTGCTGTGCACATAGTTTTGCCCAATTGCTAACAAACTTGCTGCTGCGATCAACTCAGAATTACCCCCATACTACTATAGTAGCTTACTGTAGCAGTCTGCGGTGCTGCTGAGCTGACAGTGTCCAGCAGGTCCGTCATCAGTCATTACATAATAAATATATATACCTGTCCGGCTGCAGTACTAGTGATATTATATTATATATATATATATATATATATATATATATATATATTAATTTCATCTCATTATCATCCAGTCTATATTAGCAGCAGACACAGTATGGTAGTCCACGGCTGTAGCTACCTCTGTGTCGGCAGTCGCTGGTCCATCCATAATTGTATACCACCTACCCGTGTTTTTTTTTTTTCTTTCTTCTTGATACATACTACTATAGTAGCTTACTGTAGCAGTCTGCGGTGCTGCTGAGCTGACAGTGTCCAGCAGGTCCGTCATCAGTCATTACATAATAAATATATATACCTGTCCGGCTGCAGTACTAGTGATATTATATATATATATATTAATTTCATCTCATTATCATCCAGTCTATATTAGCAGCAGACACAGTACGGTAGTCCACGGCTGTAGCTACCTCTGTGTCGGCAGTCGCTGGTCCATCCATAATTGTATACCACCTACCCGTGGTTTTTTTTTTTCTTTTCTTCTTGATACATACTACTATAGTAGCTTACTGTAGCAGTCTGCGGTGCTGCTGAGCTGACAGTGTCCAGCAGGTCCGTCATCAGTCATTACATAATAAATATATATACCTGTCCGGCTGCAGTACTAGTGATATTATATATATATATTAATTTCATCTCATTATCATCCAGTCTATATTAGCAGCAGACACAGTACGGTAGTCCACGGCTGTAGCTACCTCTGTGTCGGCAGTCGCTGGTCCATCCATAAGTATACTAGTATCCATCCATCTCCATTGTTTACCTGAGGTGCCTTTTAGTTGTGCCTATTAAAATATGGAGAACAAAAATGTTGAGGTTCCAAAATTAGGGAAAGATCAAGATCCACTTCCACCTCGTGCTGAAGCTGCTGCCACTAGTCAAGGCCGAGACGATGAAATGCCAGCAACGTCGTCTGCCAAGGCCGATGCCCAATGTCATAGTACAGAGCATGTAAAATCCAAAACACCAAATATCAGTAAAAAAAGGACTCCAAAATCTAAAATAAAATTGTCGGAGGAGAAGCGTAAACTTGCCAATATGCCATTTACCACACGGAGTGGCAAGGAACGGCTGAGGCCTTGGCCTATGTTCATGGCTAGTGGTTCAGCTTCACATGAGGATGGAAGCACTCAGCCTCTCGCTAGAAAAATGAAAAGACTCAAGCTGGCAAAAGCACCGCAAAGAACTGTGCGTTCTTCGAAATCCCAAATCCACAAGGAGAGTCCAATTGTGTCGGTTGCGATGCCTGACCTTCCCAACACTGGACGTGAAGAGCATGCACCTTCCACCATTTGCACGCCCCCTGCAAGTGCTGGAAGGAGCACCCGCAGTCCAGTTCCTGATAGTCAGATTGAAGATGTCAGTGTTGAAGTACACCAGGATGAGGAGGATATGGGTGTTGCTGGCGCTGGGGAGGAAATTGACAAGGAGGATTCTGATGGTGAGGTGGTTTGTTTAAGTCAGGCACCCGGGGAGACACCTGTTGTCCGTGGAAGGAATAGGGCCGTTGACATGCCTGGTGAAAATACCAAAAAAATCAGCTCTTCGGTGTGGAAGTATTTCACCAGAAATGCGGACAACATTTGTCAAGCCGTGTGTTGTCTTTGTCAAGCTGTAATAAGTAGGGGTAAGGACGTTAACCACCTCGGAACATCCTCCCTTATACGTCACCTGCAGCGCATTCATAATAAGTCAGTGACAAGTTCAAAAACTTTGGGCGACAGCGGAAGCAGTCCACTGACCAGTAAATCCCTTCCTCTTGTAACCAAGCTCACGCAAACCACCCCACCAACTCCCTCAGTGTCAATTTCCTCCTTCCCCAGGAATGCCAATAGTCCTGCAGGCCATGTCACTGGCAATTCTGATGAGTCCTCTCCTGCCTGGGATTCCTCCGATGCATCCTTGCGTGTAACGCCTACTGCTGCTGGCGCTGCTGTTGTTGCTGCTGGGAGTCGATGGTCATCCCAGAGGGGAAGTCGTAAGACCACTTTTACTACTTCCACCAAGCAATTGACTGTCCAACAGTCCTTTGCGAGGAAGATGAAATATCACAGCAGTCATCCTGTTGCAAAGCGGATAACTGAGGCCTTGACAACTATGTTGGTGTTAGACGTGCGTCCGGTATCCGCCGTTAGTTCACAGGGAACTAGACAATTTCTTGAGGTAGTGTGCCCCCGTTACCAAATACCATCTAGGTTCCACTTCTCTAGGCATGCGATACCGAGAATGTACACGGACGTCAGAAAAAGACTCACCAGTGTCCTAAAAAATGCAGTTGTACCCTATGTCCACTTAACCACGGACATGTGGACAAGTGGAGCAGGGCAGGGTCAGGACTATATGACTGTGACAGCCCACTGGGTAGATGTATGGACTCCCGCCGCAAGAACAGCAGCGGCGGCACCAGTAGCAGCATCTCGCAAACGCCAACTCTTTCCTAGGCAGGCTACGCTTTGTATCACCGGTTTCCAGAATACGCACACAGCTGAAAACCTCTTACGGCAACTGAGGAAGATCATCGCGGAATGGCTTACCCCAATTGGACTCTCCTGTGGATTTGTGGCATCGGACAACGCCAGCAATATTGTGTGTGCATTAAATATGGGCAAATTCCAGCACGTCCCATGTTTTGCACATACCTTGAATTTGGTGGTGCAGAATTTTTTAAAAAACGACAGGGGCGTGCAAGAGATGCTGTCGGTGGCCAGAAGAATTGCGGGACACTTTCGGCGTACAGGCACCACGTACAGAAGACTGGAGCACCACCAAAAACGCCTGAACCTGCCCTGCCATCATCTGAAGCAAGAAGTGGTAACGAGGTGGAATTCAACCCTATATATGCTTTAGAGGTTGGAGGAGCAGCAAAAGGCCATTCAAGCCTATACAATTGAGCACGATATAGGAGGTGGAATGTACCTGTCTCAAGCGCAGTGGAGAATGATTTCAACGTTGTGCAAGGTTCTGCAACCTTTTGAACTTGCCACACGTGAAGTCAGTTCAGACACTGCCAGCCTGAGTCAGGTCATTCCCCTCATCAGGCTTTTGCAGAAGAAGCTGGAGGCATTGAAGGAGGAGCTAAAAGGGAGCGATTCCGCTAGGCATGTGGGACTTGTGGATGGAGCCCTTAATTCGCTTAACAAGGATTCACGGGTGGTCAATCTGTTGAAATCAGAGCACTACATTTTGGCCACCGTGCTCGATCCTAGATTTAAAACCTACCTTGGATCTCTCTTTCTGGCAGACACAAGTCTGCTGGGGTTCAAAGACCTGCTGGTGAGAAAATTGTCAAGTCAAGCGGAACGCGACCTGTCAACATCTCCTCCTTCACATTCTCCCGCAACTGGGGGTGCGAGGAAAAGGCTCAGAATTCCGAGCCCACCCGCTGGCGGTGATGCAGGGCAGTCTGGAGCGACTGCTGATGCTGACATCTGGTCCGGACTGAAGGACCTGACAACGATTACGGACATGTCGTCTACTGTCACTGCATATGATTCTCTCCCCATTGAAAGAATGGTGGAGGATTATATGAGTGACCGCATCCAAGTAGGCACGTCAGACAGTCCGTACTTATACTGGCAGGAAAAAGAGGCAGTTTGCAGGCCCTTGCACAAACTGGCTTTATTCTACCTAAGTTGCCCTCCCACAAGTGTGCACTCCGAAAGAGTGTTTAGTGCCGCCGCTCACCTTGTCAGCAATCGGCGTATGAGGTTACTTCCAGAAAATGTGGAGAAGATGATGTTCATTAAAATTAATTATAATCAATTCCTCCGTGGAGACATTGACCAGCAGCAATTGCCTCCACAAAGTACACAGGGAGCTGAGATGGTGGATTCCAGTGGGGACGAATTGATAATCTGTGAGGAGCGGGATGTACACGGTGATATATCGAAGGATGATGATGAGGTGGACATCTTGCCTCTGTAGAGCCAGTTTGTGCAAGGAGAGATTAATTGCTTCTTTTTCGGTGGGGGTCCAAACCAACCCGTCATTTCAGTCACAGTCGTGTGGCAGACCCTGTCACTGAAATGATGGGTTGGTTAAAGTGTGCATGTCCTGTTTATACAACATAAGGGTGGGTGGGAGGGCCCAAGGACAATTCCATCTTGCACCTCTTTTTTCTTTCATTTTTATTTGCGTCATGTGCTGTTTGGGGAGTGTTTTTTGGAAGGGCCATCCTGCGTGACACTGCAGTGCCACTCCTAGATGGGCCAGGTGTTTGTGTCGGCCACTAGGGTCGCTTATCTTACTCACACAGCGACCTCGGTGCAAATTTTAGGACTAAAAATAATATTGTGAGGTGTGAGGTATTCAGAATAGACTGAAAATGAGTGTAAATTATGGTTTTTGAGGTTAATAATACTTTGGGATCAAAATGACCCCCAAATTCTATGATTTAAGCTGTTTTTTAGGGTTTTTTGAAAAAAACACCCGAATCCAAAACACACCCGAATCCGACAAAAAAAATTCGGTGAGGTTTTGCCAAAACGCGGTCGAACCCAAAACACGGCCGCGGAACCGAACCCAAAACCAAAACACAAAACCCGAAAAATTTCCGGCGCTCATCTCTAGTGTGCTGTACTCCACTTTGTGTTTGTTGATAGATATGGAAGATGAACATTTGAGAGGAGAGCAGGACCTCCTACGCCGATCGCTGACAAAGTTTCCGGCTGTGCTGAGGGTGGGCAACTTAAGTAAAGCAAATCAAGTTAGTGCAAGGGCCTCCAAATTGTTGTTTTTTTCCTGAAAGTACTGTTTGACATGCCTATTTGGATGCTATCACTAAAATAATCATCAATTTTGATTAGTGACCATATTATTTGCAGTCACAGTAGACATGTCAGTAATTGTAGGCAGTTCCTTCAGTCTGAACCAGATATTAAAAGTTTTTTTCTGACTGATCTGCCACTGGGTCTCTTAGGGAAATTTTGTTTTTTCCTGGCAGCCGCAGTTGCCAGAGAAACTGAAGGAGGAGATGTTGCTCTACTTTTTGTTTCTTGACGCTGAATAATTATCAAAATGTATATAATATATAATATACAACTATGTTTTGATACTTATTTACAGATTAAGCTGCGGAGTGTAAATTATGCCTGTGTATGTATAAAAAAAGGTCTGCTGCATACACAAGAAAAATTATCAAAACTTCACTCTGCGCTAGTGTTGGATGTTAGGCAACAAACTGGGTGAAGACAAATGAAACCAATTTGTTTTTTTCTTTTATGTGGTTTTTATAATTTAAAAAGACAATTCCAAGCACAAAATGATAAAGGTCAAATATAAAGGACCATACACATATATCTCAGTAATGATATAAAAAACATACAATTTAAGAACCAATATTCCTCTAATTTTAATACAAAAATGATCCCAACCTCGTGCGCATATGCTTCAGCAGCCTAGTCCCAGTGTATGAGGTATCACCAAACACCCCCACCAATACTCCACAAACCAGAAAAAACACTGTTTCAGGGCACTACATACAAATGTTTTTCAATCCACCACATATATGGGTAATACGTTTTCTCTTGAATGTTTCCCGATATCATACATAAAGGAAAGAGAAAAGATAAACTCCCATAGTGTAATACTGGTATATTCACTGATGAATTCTGTATTCCTGGAAGTTCATAAACTCTTACCAAAAGGAATGGTCTACAAATTATGCAGACAATAACGCAAATGATATCAAATGATGTTGTGAAAGACGTATAAAATCCACATCACGGTTTAATATAAACAGTTAAAACAGTACAAACAGGTAGGGTTAAGATTGGTCTCTCACCAAAACTTATTGTCTGCCAAACAAACAGACAAAAAAGCATGAGTACAAATCCACAGGCGTCCCCGGGTAGATGGTAAGTACAAAGAGAGTCTCCAGCCTCCAACCCACGTCCTCCTCACCGATGCGTTTCAAAGCCTACAGGTTTCTTTTTCAAGGCATCAATATTCCTCTAAGAATAGCACTCAATTAATAAGCTGGAGGTGGATCAATTAGCTTTTTCTCTGTGCACATAGAGAATATATGTTTTTAACTTGAAACAGCTTTTAAAAAGTTATTGCTACCACGTATAATGTAAATCAGACACAAAGTGTATGCAATATGGATGTTACTTTATGTGGTGATATTCCTTGAGCTCAAGACCACTTTGGTTAAATCTTCTTATTGGCGTCTCACAGCATGTGAGTATAGAGCAATTCTCCATCTCAATCGTGTGTGGCAATGCGGTGTTGTGTGGCTGCATGCTATGGGGACATCAACGCCTTTTATGGATCTCACAGTGAGAAGGACAAATAGATAGGGATCTCCCAGCTGGAAAACCTGTGTCAGATAGGAAGGAGCTGGCTAGAAGGCCACCGGACGTCTCCGTCCTCCAAGATGTGGTGCCGCTGCAACTTCCCACAAACCAGTAAGGTGTTCGCGGTGTCTGAGTGCAAGCAGGTGTTGAAGCCAGATATCCACAGCAGGTCCCTGTTTATTTTCTAACGCGTTTTGCTCTGTATTGGAACTTTTTCAAAGAGACGTTGCTGTGTCACGTCCCACTTGAGCTGACAATTTTCTCATCAACAGCTCTTTGCATCTCTGCAGATTTGTGTCCATTGGCAAGAAAGACACAATGTATGACTTAAACATAGGATCAAGTATGGTCACCCATATATAGTGATCTGATTTCAAGAGATTGATGACTCTTGGATACTGGCGAAGCAAATGAAGGGCTTGATCTACAAGTCTGACATACTTAGCGGAATCGCTTCATTTTAACTCCTCCTCCAATTTCTTCAGCTAACTGCTTTTCCAAGAGCTTAATCAGGGGAATTACCTGACTCAAGTTGGCAGTGTCTAACTTTACATGTGGCAACTTCAAAGGATTTCAGAACCTTGCACAACACCAAAAGTATTCTCCAGTGTACTTGACTGAGATGCATTCATTTTTCTTTGCCTATGTTATAGGTCATTGTGTACCTTGGATGGCCTTTTTGATGTTCCTCCTTCTGCTGAAGCATATAAAGGGTTGAATTCCACCTCGTTACTACCTCTTGCTTCGTCTGATGGCTGGGAAAATTCAACAGTTGTTACAAGTGCTGCAATTTTCTACATGCACTTGCATAATGGCGAAAATATCCCAAAATTTTCTGGGCCACGGACATCATCTCTTGCATGACCTTGTAATTTAAAAAAAAATACTGAATCACCAATTTTCATATGTGTGTTATAAGAAATGACATATCCAGAGGATAGTCTTAGCAGGGAAAGCCATCTCTTGTTATGACATCCCTGAATTTTTCAAACAGAATGACACTGGTATGCTAACTAATTAAATCTTCTCTCTTTCTTTCCCGGCAACTAGGGCAGTATGGATTGTGTAATGGTTAGCATTACTGCCTCACAGCACTGAGGTTATGAGTTTGATTCCCACCATCATTCTAACTATGTGGAGTTTGTATATTTTCGCCCTGCTAGAGTGGGTTTCCTCCGGTCTGATTTCATCCCACAATCTAGAAACATACTGGTAGCTTAACTGCTCTCAACAAGAAAAACAAGATTATAAATATAAAATATGTACATTATATGGGCCAAATGATTCTTATCGTAACTGCTGTCAAATTCCAAGCTAATCCTTCTTTCTTTCTTTTACAGCAATTCAGAAGAGAAGAAAAGGTGAAGAAAGAAGAATGTATCCAATGCCCTCCTTGATTAACAGTTTCAGAATTAAAGAATGAAATTAAATTAATTTACAAGTCAATCCTTTCTTCCTTCCTTCTGATCTAGGCCCAAATGAATTAAGCCTTAAAGAACGACAAAGTGAAAATGGCTAAAGAGTGATAAATAACAAGCCAATCAGCTTCCTAACTACCATGTAACAGGCTGTGTTAGAAAAATGACAGATAGGAGGTTAGGCTGGTCATTTATCAGTCTATGGGGGTAATTCCAAGTTGATCGCAGCAGGAAATTTTTTAGCAGTTGGGCAAAACCATGTGCACTACAGGGGGGCTGATATAACATTTGCAGAGAGAGTTAGATTTGGGTGGGTTATTTTGTTTCTGTGCAGGGTAAATACTATCTGCTTTATTTTTACACTGCAATTTAGATTGCAGATTAAACACACCCCACCCAAATCTATCTCTCTCTGCACATGTTATATCTGCCTCCCCTGCAGTGCACATGGTTTTGCCCAACTGCTAAAAAATTTCCTGCTGCGATCAACTTGGAATTACCCCCTATATCCGCCTACACTTTATCACTTTCTAAGGCTTAATACATTTGGGCCCTACTTCTTAATTAATGGAAACATTCTTGGTCCTCCGGACCCCAAACAGTTCATGTTTTCCAGGTCTCCTCACAGAATCACAAGTTAAATAAGTTGTTCTACCTGTGGATGTTTTAAAATGTGTCAGTGAGTAATGAGTACACCTGTGCACCTGCTGGGTTACCTGCAAAAACGTGAACTGTGTGGGGTCCTGAGGACCGAGTTTGAGAACCACTGCTCTATGGAATCATACAGTTTATGAAACTGCCATCTTGTCTACCACTGCAGTTACATTTTATTTCCTACAGTAGATGTGCCTTGTTGGAAGCTTAAGCGCCACATGTTTGTGCCACCCACTGCTGTTACTTATGTAGCCCTGTAGGCTGAATTGGAAATTATTTATTTATTAAATATATAGTGACTGTATAATTAAGGATATATTTGCTATATTTACATAGTAAACTATGGTAATGTTACAGTACTGCCAGAATGGACCCAAGGGGCCATGTATATAGGAATATAGTACAATATATTACCCCGTGCCTATGTGGTAATACAATATGTATGAACATTGGTGGGCAGTATGCAGTATTGTGAAGAAGATTCTAGAAGGTTAGGTGCTGGGTGCGAGACTGTCATGCAGGGACGAGGGAGCAGTGCGCGGTGTGCCCAACGGCAGCGAACGGCAGCTTGGAGAGAGGATAGAGGAGGAGAGCTGGGACGCCAGAGCCGAGCGGTGGCGACGATCATACTGATCGGAGAGCCAGAGGGACCAGCTAGAGAGAGCGGCCCGTAGAGTATCGACTGCTGACCATGGGTGCGGCACGGAGGAGAGGTGGTGACCCGAACCAGCGGCCAGAGCGGGCGGGGTGTTGACGGCGGCCCCGGAGCCTGCATGCGGGGTGCTCTGTGAGTGACGCAGGAGAGAGGCGGTCCGGGGCGGCGCTCTGGTAGGAAACCCTCCCCGCTGACCAGTATACTATTACAGCGAGGGGGCAGTGGAGAGCCATAACAACCTAATAAGAGCGACTGTGTGAGCTGAGCAGTCAGCTCACCTACATTAAGACAGTGATAAGCTAAGCCACCTCGCTATAAAATTCACTACTCTTATTTTGTTCCTCCGGTAGTGCCCCTGTGTGTTCGCACCCTAGAGACTGCAGCGCCCCTCAGATTAATGCCAGGGGGAAATATTAAAATCATCCCACCCCCAGGAGGTAGGATCTGACGAGCCCGCATATCTGCATTAGCGGGATAGGAATTTCCGCATTTCATACCATCGTCGGGGGAGTATAGCCGGAGCTGTATAGACTATGATGCCGGGACCTGAGTCCTAGAGAGCGCTGGCAAGAGGGAGCTATTTGAAGGTCAGCTAACAGTTGCATGAGTCCTATCCAGGGGCTACAATGAGGGGTAGCTCTAATCCTGAAAGTAAGGTGATACATGGGTAGCGGCTATCCTAAGGTTTCCAGCTGACCAGAGACTGTATAATGTATTGGATCCCTTACGAGTAGTGTCTGAAGAAGAAAGCTATTCATAGTAAAAAGATAAACTGCCGCAGGTTTCAATATCATCTGGGACTGAATATGTCACAAAATATCGAAGTGAGAGACACTGAGGCACCTGTGCTGATCTAGTGCCCCATGGGACTAGTACTAAACCATCACTTATAGGGGGAGTGTGGTACGATGATGAGATTCTTAGCTGGTGAGGACTGCGGCTCCACTGGAGAGACAGACTGAGTGAAAGGCCCCACACCGGATAATTGAGGGTCTAGATTGAAAGCTGTGTCCATAGAACCTCGGCTCAGTGTGAACTACTTCATCCTGTTCGACGACCCCTGTATCGCCAGGGTGAGTGGACTTAGGGCATCCTAGGAAGAGGCAAGCCGTTGGGACAGTTAGGGGTAAGGTGGTGATCCCAAAAGTCGAATGTCTAAGACAGATAATCCGCTGGCGGTTCAGCACCAAAAGGCAGATTGCATGCTCACCGGTGAAAGGACAGTCTGACACCAGAGGATGGGCTTATGCTTCAAAGTCTGTATCATCACCTACTACTCGGCTCCGCATCCCTACTAGAGGATTGGGATTATCACTGAACTGAAAGAGATAGACCCCAAGATACCTTTATCCCAGGGATCTTACTGCTGGTGGAGTGGTCATTGGGAAAAAAGAACCATTTCCCCCTAATAGTAACCCAGTGGTCATTATTTTTGCTGCGCAGTGGGTAAGCCAGTAAATCCCGGGTCCATGGTGGTAGTGACCACGGTGTAGCTAGCTATCTGTTTTTTTTTGTATTGCATGCATTTGAATTGTAAGGTAATGTTATAGTGGTAGAGGCGGTATATAGGGTGAATTATATGTAACAAGACTAATCATATGGAAAGTGCCAGGTGTAACCATTCACTGCATATGTAAGTTTATAGTCTATATAAAGAAAGCAAACTTACCTACCGTGGTTGGTCTTCTGTATTCTGGGAGATAGGCCGAGGAGTGCCCTAAGAGAATAACAGAAAGGGACAAAAGTCAAGCTTCCGGGACAGTAAGGTAAGGAACGTTGGACAGGACAAATTACTACCTCCCATACTGGGAGTATTTGGGCAATATTAACATATACATCTACCCGCAATCCTTTCACGGAACAGCTTACCCAAGCGAGCCGGGGTGTACCAGCTTGGGTGGAGGCACTCTAACTGAACTAGGAAATCCCCCCGCCCTGAGAGGTGGGGCTACATTTGGAGGCACTGCTGAGATCGTCCAGGGAGGTGACTCAAGGATCTTCTGGCTATAATCACAGAGAAACATGGAAGAAGTAACCCCTGCGGATGTTTACCATTGGTGTAGGGAGAAAGGAGTGGAACCTTTATGCAGTTTCGGACTGGGAGGACCCCTGTCCGTAGTCAGTGACGATCTAGTACTAAAAGCACCGTATGGAGTTAGTCAACCATGTGTGGTAGAGCGGTGAAAAGGAGTACAGAAAATTGAAAAAGAAATACCCTAAGGTATTACTACTCCCAGGCGCTTGATGCGAGGTTCACCACAGCAGCTGTATATAAACAGGGGTTGGTCAGACCCCTAATGATATAAACAATAGAAAAAGATATTAGCGCTTAATGGTCACAAAGTGCAAAGGTGTGTCACAATTAAATCACAATTTATTATACGAGTAAAAATTGTAAAAAGCAATACATATTGGTGGTTAATACCACATAAAACACTTAAATGAAAGAAATTGTGTAACTCCCAATAGTATGTTATCCTTATGGAAAGTTTGGCAAAAAATGGACCTGTTCCTATATGAGTCCCCTTGGTTAATAAGGTTCAATGTCCTATTCGTGGATTGAATAGTTACCACCAACGTGTCTCGAGGCAATTAGGCGAATCTGCGTCCGCAAAGTGCTGTTCCTCGGCGGATGGTAAATGATGGCTTTCCACGATGGAATAGGAATGTCCTTATATCCGATGGAAATTTTCGACGGAGACTTGGTCCAGGTCCAAAGATTCCAAGAGATGTGGGAGTATACACAAGCAGGAAGGTCTCACCGACGCGTTTCGTTGTATACAAACAACTTTTTCAAGGTGCTGGAAGTCCTGCTAGATAGTGGTTTATATACCCTACCAATATGGTTGCTCATTAGCATGTGTGATTGATTGTGACCACCTATTAGCATTAAATGACCAAATAATGACAGACATTGGAGGTATAGTGTATTAATAATTAATGATTATACAGATACATATTTTATAAGTAGTTTTGCTTAAAATTGAATAACATTATTTAATATTGTTATAATAAAAGCCAGTTACATGACCACTGATGAGTAATTCCAAGTTGAAATTCCGGAAAACCTGGAATGATAATTGAAAGCTAATAAACTAAAAATATTAGCAAGAGAAGTGGAATATGTTCCATAGTTTCCACTCGTAACTGAAGCTCGGGGAACGCCCCCCTCCTCCGCCCTACACCCCGCGAAAATTGAACCAGAAGCGTGGTGATGACGTGACGGGTCCCCAACCTATTAACTCCCTGTGCGTGTAGACGCGGGCAGTACACAAGTACCGTCACGTCATACGTCCGCGCCTCGTGAAACGAGGTGTGTGGCGGTTATCATAGTGACGTACTGACGTCACCAGCACGCTGCCGGGGACGCGGTAACTAGCACCAAAATGTCCCCGGAAGTCTCGTTGTTAATGCACGTCATTACGCTAGGTTGCCATGGCGACGGTCTGCAACAAGCGTCGCCAGGACAACCTGCTATCAGCCGTCTACTTCTGTATTAGTATAGTGGGAATTAAGAAATACACTATTTAGTTGATATAATGGAACTCACTTAAATCAATCTCCAATAATACAGCAACTGGCTTAGATTAAGGCATATTTTGTTACATATCCGAAAAAAAGAAAGAGATAAACACTATGTCATTAAAAAGTAATAATAGTAAAACAAAATGACAATATAAAACGATTAATATAAAACAGTATATATTTGTGTCTCATCAGACACCACTGTATTCTCTTTCAATAATATTCTAACAGTTTGGTCTGTAATATTGCAGCAACTGTGTATAATTTAATAAACAATACATACATAGAGATAACTGTATATATAATAATAAAATAAGGATGTGTTCAGAAATAATAAAATGATTTTTTATTTTTATATAAAAAATAATAAAAAACCAATGAAAAATGTGAAATGGACACTCGTCCCCATTAAGGTAATCTTCTATAGAGAACAAACTGTCTATACACATCACCTTGCTATTAATTATTAACTCCAGAATGCAACCAATCATTAATTTGCATGAAATACTTGAATGGGAGTTGGGAAGGAGGGAATGGGAGGGAGGGAGGGGATTTTGGAGGATGTAGGTAGATCGGGGGAGGAAAATATGGATAAAAATGGGGCACCCGGGAGAGTCGACATTATAGTATGGAATTAAGCTCCACCGCCTCATTCAATCCAGATGGATGAATGGTATCCAACCTATACATCCAATACAGTTCTTGTTTGCAGAGTGTTTTGTAACGATCCCCTCCTCTTTTGGTCATTATAATATGTTCAATTGCTATTAAGCCAAGAGAACTGGGGTCACCACCATGTTTGTCCCTAAAATGTCGAGAGACACTGTGGGTGGGTAATTTATTAATAATATTGCGACGGTGTTCCATAAAGCGAACCTTAATGCTCCGAGTGGTACGTCCCACATACTTCTGATTACAACCACAAGTGAGGAGGTAAATTATATAGTTTGTGTCACAGTTCATAAAGCTAACCAGACTATATTTTTCTCCATTATCAACGGTAATATGAGTGGTTCTTCTAGGGATATGTTTGCATGTTGTGCATTTGGTGGCCCCACAACGATAAAAACCTTTTGGTCTGGTGGGTAACCAAATGTCTTGTGTTGTACCCTCTTGTGGGGATATAGGTATCTCTTTCAGAAAACTAGGTGCAAGAATATTCTTGAATGAACGTTTTTTCTTAAAAATAAATTTGGGTTTTAAAGGTAAGTATGCTCTAAGTATATTATCTTGACTTAATATACCAAAGTTTTTTGAAATTATTTTCTTAATTTGCATACTATCCCTATTAAATGTAGATATAAAAGCTAAGTTGTCCTGTTGGTCATTGGAAAAATCTGACCTGGTCTTATTAATATTTTTACTTTTAATGTTATCTTTATTTTCATTTTCAACAGTTGGTTCCCTTGGGCAAAGTAAATTGTCTCTATCTAGGTCGGCCACTTCTCTCATGGTTCTCTCTAATGGGGACCGTGGATAACCTCTTAGAGTGAATGCTTCTACCATAGATTCTGCTTGTTCTATATATTTTGCCTTATCTGTACAATTTCGCCGAAGGCATAGGAACTGTCCTCTAGGGATGTTCCTATTCCACGGGGGATAGTGGGCGCTGCGGTAGTGCAGGTAGGAGTTGGTGGAAACCTCCTTGATATAGTTTGAAGTATAAATCCTGCCTTCTCTGGCTTCTAGAGTTATATCCAAAAAATTAATGGTGAAAGGGTGATAAGTGTGAGTGAACTGTAAATTAAAATGGTTGGAATTAAGACTAGAAACAAATTGTTGTGCTGAAGTGTAATCCCCATCCCAAATAATAAAAAGATCGTCAATATAACGGCCATAGAGGACCAGACTCGCGCCAAAGTCTCCACCCCACACATGGATGTCCTCGAACACACCCATGTACAGGTTGGCATAACTGGGCGCAAATCTGGTCCCCATGGCCGTTCCCATCACCTGTAAATAATAAGTGTCCAAAAATAGGAAATAGTCCCTTGTTTCACCTCCCGGGCGCCCTATTATTTCTGGTATAGGTTCCCTTTCTTCCAATTTATCCTTTTACGTTGACTTTTTTACAGCCCCGTGTCTCGACTTTGAGGTCACACATCAAAGACACAACACACTTTCTCCAACTGTTACAGGGCTTTGTTTGGAAAGAGACATACGCCTTTATGACCCTTGATGTACAAAGCCTATATACCAATATTCCACACGACTTGGGTCGTGAGGCTATAGCTACTAGATTAAATGCTGATGGTGACCTCACAGCGAGACACGGGATTTTTCTGTTGGATGCTATTTCCTTTATTCTCCAACACAACTATTTCCTATTTTTGGACACTTATTATTTACAGGTGATGGGAACGGCCATGGGGACCAGATTTGCGCCCAGTTATGCCAACCTGTACATGGGTGTGTTCGAGGACATCCATGTGTGGGGTGGAGACTTTGGCGCGAGTCTGGTCCTCTATGGCCGTTATATTGACGATCTTTTTATTATTTGGGATGGGGATTACACTTCAGCACAACAATTTGTTTCTAGTCTTAATTCCAACCATTTTAATTTACAGTTCACTCACACTTATCACCCTTTCACCATTAATTTTTTGGATATAACTCTAGAAGCCAGAGAAGGCAGGATTTATACTTCAAACTATATCAAGGAGGTTTCCACCAACTCCTACCTGCACTACCGCAGCGCCCACTATCCCCCGTGGAAGAGGAACATCCCTAGAGGACAGTTCCTACGCCTTCGGCGAAATTGTACAGATAAGGCAAACTATATAGAACAAGCAGAATCTATGGTAGAAGCATTCACTCTAAGAGGTTATCCACGGTCCCCATTAGAGAGAACCATGAGAGAAGTGGCCGACCTAGATAGAGACAATTTACTTTGCCCAAGGGAACCAACTGTTGAAAATGAAAAAAAAGATAACATTAAAAGTAAAAATATTAATAAGACCAGGTCAGATTTTTCCAATGACCAACAGGACAACTTAGCTTTTATATCTACATTTAATAGGGATAGTATGCAAATTAAGAAAATAATTTCAAAAAACTTTGGTATATTAAGTCAAGATAATATACTTAGAGCATACTTACCTTTAAAACCCAAATTTATTTTTAAGAAAAAACGTTCATTCAAGAATATTCTTGCACCTAGTTTTCTGAAAGAGATACCTATATCCCCACAAGAGGGTACAACACAAGACATTTGGTTACCCACCAGACCAAAAGGTTTTTATCGTTGTGGGGCCACCAAATGCACAACATGCAAACATATCCCTAGAAGAACCACTCATATTACCGTTGATAATGGAGAAAAATATAGTCTGGTTAGCTTTATGAACTGTGACACAAACTATATAATTTACCTCCTCACTTGTGGTTGTAATCAGAAGTATGTGGGACGTACCACTCGGAGCATTAAGGTTCGCTTTATGGAACACCGTCGCAATATTATTAATAAATTACCCACCCACAGTGTCTCTCGACATTTTAGGGACAAACACGGTGGTGACCCCAGTTCTCTTGGCTTAATAGCAATTGAACATATTATAATGACCAAAAGAGGAGGGGATCGTTACAAAACACTCTGCAAACAAGAACTGTATTGGATGTATAGGTTGGATACCATTCATCCATCTGGATTGAATGAGGCGGTGGAGCTTAATTCCATACTATAATGTCGACTCTCCCGGGTGCCCCATTTTTATCCATATTTTCCTCCCCCGATCTACCTACATCCTCCAAAATCCCCTCCCTCCCTCCCATTCCCTCCTTCCCAACTCCCATTCAAGTATTTCATGCAAATTAATGATTGGTTGCATTCTGGAGTTAATAATTAATAGCAAGGTGATGTGTATAGACAGTTTGTTCTCTATAGAAGATTACCTTAATGGGGACGAGTGTCCATTTCACATTTTTCATTGGTTTTTTATTATTTTTTATATAAAAATAAAAAATCATTTTATTATTTCTGAACACATCCTTATTTTATTATTATATATACAGTTATCTCTATGTATGTATTGTTTATTAAATTATACACAGTTGCTGCAATATTACAGACCAAACTGTTAGAATATTATTGAAAGAGAATACAGTGGTGTCTGATGAGACACAAATATATACTGTTTTATATTAATCGTTTTATATTGTCATTTTGTTTTACTATTATTACTTTTTAATGACATAGTGTTTATCTCTTTCTTTTTTTCGGATATGTAACAAAATATGCCTTAATCTAAGCCAGTTGCTGTATTATTGGAGATTGATTTAAGTGAGTTCCATTATATCAACTAAATAGTGTATTTCTTAATTCCCACTATACTAATACAGAAGTAGACGGCTGATAGCAGGTTGTCCTGGCGATGCTTGTTGCAGACCGTCGCCATGGCAACCTAGCGTAATGACGTGCATTAACAACGAGACTTCCGGGGACATTTTGGTGCTAGTTACCGCGTCCCCGGCAGCGTGCTGGTGACGTCAGTACGTCACTATGATAACCGCCACACACCTCGTTTCCCGAGGCGCGGACGTATGACGTGACGGTACTTGTGTACTGCCCGCGTCTACACGCACAGGGAGTTAATAGGTTGCGGACCCGTCACGTCATCACCACGCTTCTGGTTCAATTTTCGCGGGGTGTAGGGCGGAGGAGGGGGGCGTTCCCCGAGCTTCAGTTACGAGTGGAAACTATGGAACATATTCCACTTCTCTTGCTAATATTTTTAGTTTATTAGCTTTCAATTATCATTCCAGGTTTTCCGGAATTTCAACTTGGAATTACTCATCAGTGGTCATGTAACTGGCTTTTATTATAACAATATTAAATAATGTTATTCAATTTTAAGCAAAACTACTTATAAAATATGTATCTGTATAATCATTAATTATTAATACACTATACCTCCAATGTCTGTCATTATTTGGTCATTTAATGCTAATAGGTGGTCACAATCAATCACACATGCTAATGAGCAACCATATTGGTAGGGTATATAAACCACTATCTAGCAGGACTTCCAGCACCTTGAAAAAGTTGTTTGTATACAACGAAACGCGTCGGTGAGACCTTCCTGCTTGTGTATACTCCCACATCTCTTGGAATCTTTGGACCTGGACCAAGTCTCCGTCGAAAATTTCCATCGGATATAAGGACATTCCTATTCCATCGTGGAAAGCCATCATTTACCATCCGCCGAGGAACAGCACTTTGCGGACGCAGATTCGCCTAATTGCCTCGAGACACGTTGGTGGTAACTATTCAATCCACGAATAGGACATTGAACCTTATTAACCAAGGGGACTCATATAGGAACAGGTCCATTTTTTGCCAAACTTTCCATAAGGATAACATACTATTGGGAGTTACACAATTTCTTTCATTTAAGTGTTTTATGTGGTATTAACCACCAATATGTATTGCTTTTTACAATTTTTACTCGTATAATAAATTGTGATTTAATTGTGACACACCTTTGCACTTTGTGACCATTAAGCGCTAATATCTTTTTCTATTGGTGAAAAGGAGTAGCTGGTGACACGTTTGCTATACTGGTTAGTAATCGGAACCCATTGGACCAAACACTCTTACCAAGTATGGTCATTATCGAGGGGCTTCCCGGGCGGAAGATACAGTTGGTGTGGCCCGAAGGGAGAGATAGTGGGGAAGAGGAGGCCACATCCGAAGAGGATCACTGAGATACCCTTCCATCCACAGGGGATGGCTTTCACTCCACTAGTGGGGGAGCTATATGTCCTTGGAACAAGGATAGAACTATCGGGACAGGAGTCGATGCCGTAGTAGATAAGATGGTTAGTCAGATGGAAAGATGGCATTACGAAGGTGGCTATCGACGGTTAAGAATATTCTCCGGAATCACGCCTGTACCGGCAGGAGAAGAGAGTTACGACACATGGAGGGAGGCAGCGGTCCAGTATTCTGAGGAGTGGCAGTGCCCCGAGCATATAAAAAAACTACGAATAGTGGAAAGCCTACGGGGGCCTGCCATGGGAGTAGTACAGGCCACCTGGAGGAGCAAGTTGAACGCTACTCTCAAAGATTACATTGAGGCCCTCAATTTCTCCTTTGGAACCCTAGAGGAGATGAGTGATTTAATGGCTAGATTAACCCATACATATCAAGAGCCAGGAGAGACACTGACCCACTATATCTATCGGGTGGATAGATTGATATATAAGATTGTAGACAAAGGGGGTATAGATAAGGGCTCAGTTGATGCGAGCCAGATGAGACAGGTGCTAAAAGGAGCATTGACCACTAATCCTGTGGCGCAGAGACTTAGATGTACCCGAGCGACTGGGCCGCCTCCTACTCTGACGGACCTGGTAAAAGAAGTTAAGCTGGAGGAGGTTCAGATTGAAACTCAGGAGAGGAATATAAAAAAGGTCAAAGATGTGATGCCAGCAGTCACTCCTCCACCGATGGATGAAAGATTATTGAAGTTAATTGAAGAGCAGAATAAAAAAATTGATCAGTTGATTGCCCTGCAAACCCAGGCTGAGCCCCTGCAATATTGGAACACAAGAACCGGGCGAGGGACAAGTCGGAGCAGGGGAGGTCGGAATCCCATTATATGTTACAGCTGTGGGCAGCCAGGACATAGGTCATTTGAATGCCCCAGTAATGGGTCACAGAGAGGGGAATACAGTGGATCTGTGAGAAGAACAGCACCGTTGGAAAACCCCATCGGGAGCTCTGTGACCCCCGCACAGGCTCCCCAATCATAAACGTCCGAGCAATGGGGAGTGCCCAGTGATCAACCACCATTCCAAACAGCATAATGGGCCAGACACCACTGGTTAAAGCGATGATAAATGGCCATGATTGTTATGTCCTAATGGATAGCGGATCCCAGGTCTCTATTGTGTTTGAGTCCAGGTATCGTGAGCATTTGTCAGACATACCCATTCATCCGCTTAGTGGCCTTACTGTATGGGGTCTGAGTGAGCAGAAGTACCCGTACTTAGGATATATCACCACTCAGATTACGATTGAACCAGGACTAATTACCCCTAATGAGCGTCCCTCTAATAGCCCTGGTTTGTCCTGATTCTCCAGGGGATAATGGGAAGCTTCTGGCAATTGTGGGCACTAATACCCAAATGTCCAAGAATCTTATCCGCTGGTGTGAAAAACAGGATAAAGATAATAAGCGTTATATGGGTGAACCGCACGGAGAAGGGGATTACCGATGCCTTCTGCTAGAGAGCTGCCCGGAGGGCAGGAGTGGAAATCCGGCCCAGGGAGCCAATGGACAACATAAGACCTTTGATATAGCGTCCTGTTTTCAGGGAAGTGATATATCCAGTGAAAGTAAGCAGATATTGATTGAGCAGCTACAGTTGAGGAAGGCTGCTTTTTCCACAGTGACTGGGATCTCGGGACGGCCACTGGTGTTGAACATCATATTACATTGAATGATGACACCCCTTTCCGAGAACGCTCACGGAGGTTAGCGCCAGTGGATTTTGAAGATGTCCAGGCACACTTACGCAGTCTATTGGAGAACAATGTAATAGCCAATTCACAGAGTCCCTATGCTTCCCCTATTGTGGTAGCACGCAAAAAGAGTGGAGAAATCCGATTATGTATTGACTACCGCACGTTAAATAGTCGGACGGTGCCTGATCAGTACACTGTACCGAAGGTGGATGAAGCGTTGGATTGTCTACAAGGAAGTAAATGGTTTTCGGTACTTGACCTGCGTTGTGGATATTACCAAATACCCATGAGTGTGGCTGACCGGGCTAAAACTGCTTTTATATGCCCCATAGGATTCTTTGAATTCCTGAAAATGCCGCAAGGTATTAAAGGCGCCCCTGCCACCTTTCAGAGGACAATGGAACAAACGGTAGGGGACATGTGCTACCGTGAAGTACTGGTGTATCTAGACGACATCATTGTCTTCGGAAAAGATCTGGAAGAGCCCAATGAGCGTCTCCTAAAGGTACTAGACCGGCTTCAGGCCCGAGGACTGAAGCTGTCCATTGAAAAATGTACATTCTGCCGGGCGTCCGTCAAATATTTAGGACATATTGTGAGTAGACAGGGGATAGCTACCGACCCAGACAAGGTGGTCACCGTGAAGAATTGGCCCAGACCGGATAACCTCAAAGATCTGAGGTCCTTCTTAAGGTTCTGTGGCTACTATCGGAAATTCCTGCTCCATTACTCCAAAGTCACTCAGCCATTAACGGAATTATCCCGTGGGTATCCTCCTGTCAAGAGAAATTGTAGCATTCACATTCCTACTGTAGAAGGAGAGAGAAATTGAAAGACTGCTTAACAACATCACCCGTACTAGCCTATGCAAAACCTGATCTTCCCTATGAGGTTCATATAGATGCATCTTTTGAAGGTTTAGGGGGAGTGTTGTATCAGGTGCAGGAGCAGCAATTGTGGCCCATTTCTTATGTCAGCCGGGGTTTATCTAGGAGTGAAAAAAACTACCCGGTCCATAAATTGGAATTTCTAGTGCTAAAATGGGCCATTAGCGAGAAATTTCACGATTACCTGTATGGAGTCCCATTTGTAGTTCAGACCGATAATAACCCCCTCACCTACATCCAAACTACAGCCAAGTTAGATGCTACTGGTCACCGGTGGTTAGCTGCTTTAACAAATTATGACTTTACCATCAAATACCGACCGGGGATTAACAACCTGGATGCGGATGCATTATCCAGGATACCGCAGGGAGATTCCGATGGCATAGGAGAGGAGTGGATCGAGGTACCCGCCGCTGCAGTGAAAGGATTATATAAACAATCGCTTATAGGGGGAGTGTGGTACGATGATGAGATTCTTAGCTGGTGAGGACTGCGGCTCCACTGGAGAGACAGACTGAGTGAAAGGCCCCACACCGGATAATTGAGGGTCTAGATTGAAAGCTGTGTCCATAGAACCTCGGCTCAGTGTGAACTACTTCATCCTGTTCGACGACTCCTGTATCGCCAGGGTGAGTGGACTTAGGGCATCCTAGGAAGAGGCAAGCCGCCGGGACAGTTAGGGGTAAGGTGGTGATCCCAAAAGTGAAACGTCTAAGACAGATAATCCGCTGGCGGTTAAGCACCAAAAGGCAGATTGCATGCTCACCGGTGAAAGGACAGTCTGACACCAGAGGATGGGCTTATGCTTCAAAGTCTGTATCATCACCTACTACCCGGCTCCGCACCCCTACTAGGGGATTGGGATTATCACCGAACTGAAAGAGATAGACCCCAAGATTCCTTTATCCCAGGGATCTTACTGCTAGTGCTGTGGTCATAGGGAAAAAAAGAACCATTTTCCCCTAATAGTAGCCCAGTGGTCATTATTTTTTCTGCGCAGTGGGTAAGCCAGTAAATCCCGGGTCCATGGTGGTAGTGACCATGGTGTAGCTAGCTATCTGTTTTTTTGTATTGCATGCATTTGAATTGTAAGGTAATGTTATAGTGGTAGAGTTGGTATATAGGGTGAATTATATGTAACAAGAATAATCATATGGAAAGTGCCAGGTGTAACCATTCACTGTATATGTAAGTTTTTAGTCTATATAAAGAAAGCAAACTTACCTACCGTGGTTGGTCTTCTGTATTCTGGGAGATAGGCCGAGGAGTGCCCTAAGAGAATAACAGAAAGGGACAAAAGTCAAGCTTCCGGGACAGTAAGGTAAGGAACGTTGGACAGGACAAATTACTACCTCCCATACTGGGAGTATTTGGGCAATATTAACATATACATCTACTTGCAATCCTTTCATGGAACGGCTTACCCAAGCAAGCCGGGGTGTACCAGCTTGGGTGGAGGCACTCCAACTGAACTAGGAAATCCCCCCGCCCTGATAAGTGGGGCTACACTTAGCTTAGTCGTCCAGCTACCTCGCTGCAACCTTTAGGCCTAAAGTAGATGAAAACAATATTGTGAGGTGTGAGGTGGTCAAAAATAAATGGAAATGAGTGGACATTAATGTTAGTGAGGTTAATAATGCTGTAGGAACAAAAACAGACCAAAATCTATGATTTTGGCTGCTTTTATGAATGTAAAAACAAAAATACAGATCCAAAATACACAAGTGCGGTTTTGGCAAAATCAATACAGATCCAGAACATGAAGGAGATACAGATCCAACACCAAAACATAAAACCCGAGAAAAGGTCTGGCGTGCATCTCTAATATATAAATATATATATATATATATATATATACATAACTGTATAGTAAATCTACAGACAGGAATACAGGTGGTCATTCCGAGTTGATCGCTAGCTGCTTTCATTCGCAGCGCACCGATCAGGCAAAAAAACGGCACTTCTGTGCATGAGTATGGGGCGCAATGCACACGCCCGACGTACTTTCACAACAGCCGATGCAGTTTCACACAAGGTCTAGCGACGCTTTTCAGTCGCACTGTTGGCCGCAGAGTGATTGACAGGAAGTGGGTGTTTCTGGGAGGTAACTGACCGTTTTCGGGGAGTGTGTGGAAAAACGCAGGCGTGTCAGATACAAACACAGGCGTGCCTGGGGTAACACAAGCATGGCTGGCCGAACGCAGGGCATGTTCGTGTCATCAAAACAGGAACTAAATAGTCTGTAGTGATCGCTAGCTAGGAGTAGGTCTGGAGCTACTCTGAAGCTGCACAAAATTATTTTGTAGCCGCTCTGCGATCCTTTCGGTCGCACTTCTGCTAAGCTAAGATACACTCCCAGAGGGCGGCGGCTTAATGTTTGCACTGCTGCTAAAAGCAGCTAGCGAGCGAACAACTCAGAATGAGGGTAACAGTGGTGCATATACATAGTGGCAAGAAATAAGAGATACAGGTTGAGTATCCCATATCCAAATATACCGAAATACGGAATATTCCGAAATACGGACTTTTTTGAGTGAGAGTGAAATAGTGAAACCTTTGTTTTTTGATGGCTCAATGTAAACAAACTTTGTTTAATACACAAAGTTATTAAAAATATTGTATTAAATGACCTTTAGGCTGTGTGTATAAGGTGTATATAAAACATAAATGATTTTTGTGAATGTACACACACTTTGTTTAATGCACAAAGTTATAAAAAATATTGTCTAAAATAAACTTCAGGCTGTGTGCATAAGGTGTATATGTAACATAAATGCATTCTGTGCTTATAATTAGAGATGAGCGGGTTCGGTTCCTCGGAATCCGAACCCGCCCGAACTTCAGGTTTTTTTACACGGGTCCGAGCGACTCGGATCTTCCCGCCATGCTCGGTTAACCCGAGCGCGCCCGAACGTCATCATCCCGCTGTCGGATTCTCGCGAGGCTCGGATTCTATCGCGAGACTCGGATTCTATATAAGGAGCCGCGCGTCGCCGCCATTTTCACACGTGCATTGAGATTGATAGGGAGAGGACGTGGCTGGCGTCCTCTCCGTTTATAGAGAAGAGAGTGAGACTAGAGTAGAGAGAGACACAGTATTTACTTTAGTAATTTTGGGGAGCATTAGGAGGAGTACTACTACTTGCTGAGGTGATAGTGTGACTGTATATCTGACTTGTGGGGGAGACAGTGGGGAGCAGTTAGAGTCTGAGAGCAGGAGTACATATTTTAACGTACAGTGCACACTTTTGCTGCCAGAGTGCCACACTGCCATTGTGACCACACTGACCACCAGTATATATTGTGATTGTCTGCTTAGGAGTACTACTTGCAAGTTGCTGATAGTGTGACCAGTGACCTGACCACCAGTTTAATTAATCACCACCAGTTTAATATATATATATATATATATATATATATATATATATATATAATTGTATATAATATATATATAATTGTATACCACCTACCCGTGTTTTTTTTTTCTTTCTTCTTGATACATACTACTATAGTAGCTTACTGTAGCAGTCTGCGGTGCTGCTGAGCTGACAGTGTCCAGCAGGTCCGTCATCAGTCATTACATAATAAATATATATACCTGTCCGGCTGCAGTACTAGTGATATTATATATATATATTAATTTCATCTCATTATCATCCAGTCTATATTAGCAGCAGACACAGTACGGTAGTCCACAGCTGTAGCTACCTCTGTGTCGGCAGTCGCTGGTCCATCCATAATTGTATACCACCTACCCGTGGTTTTTTTTTTTTCTTTCTTCTTGATACATACTACTATAGTAGCTTACTGTAGCAGTCTGACGTGCTGCTGAGCTGACAGTGTCCAGCAGGTCCGTCATCAGTCATTACATAATAAATATATATACCTGTCCGGCTGCAGTACTAGTGATATTATATATATATATATATATTAATTTCATCTCATTATCATCCAGTCTATATTAGCAGCAGACACAGTACGGTAGTCCACGGCTGTAGCTACCTCTGTGTCGGCAGTCGCTGGTCCATCCATAATTGTATACCACCTACCCGTGGTTTTTTTCTTTTCTTTCTTCTTGATACATACTACTATAGTAGCTTACTGTAGCAGTCTGCGGTGCTGCTGAGCTGACAGTGTCCAGCAGGTCCGTCATCAGTCATTACATAATAAATATATATACCTGTCCGGCTGCAGTACTAGTGATATTATATATATATTAATTTAATCTCATTATCATCCAGTCTATATTAGCAGCAGACACAGTACGGTAGTCCACGGCTTAGCTACCTCTGTGTCGGCAGTCGCTGGTCCATCCATAATTGTATACCACCTACCCGTGTTTTTTTTTTTTTTATTTCTTCTTGATACATACTACTATAGTAGCTTACTGTAGCAGTCTGCGGTGCTGCTGAGCTGACAGTGTCCAGCAGGTCCGTCATCAGTCATTACATAATAAATATATATACCTGTCCGGCTGCAGTACTAGTGATATTATATATATATATATATATATATATATATTAATTTCATCTCATTATCATCCAGTCTATATTAGCAGCAGACACAGTACGGTAGTCCACGGCTGTAGCTACCTCTGTGTCGGCAGTCGCTGGTCCATCCATAATTGTATACCACCTACCCGTGTTTTTTTTTTTCTTGATACATACTACTATAGTAGCTTACTGTAGCAGTCTGCGGTGCTGCTGAGCTGACAGTGTCCAGCAGGTCCGTCATCAGTCATTACATAATAAATATATATACCTGTCCGGCTGCAGTACTAGTGATATTATATATATATTAATTTAATCTCATTATCATCCAGTCTATATTAGCAGCAGACACAGTACAGTAGTCCACGGCTGTAGCTACCTCTGTGTCGGCAGTCGCTGGTCCATCCATAATTGTATACCGCCTACCCGTGTTTTTTTTTTTTTTATTTCTTCTTGATACATACTACTATAGTAGCTTACTGTAGCAGTCTGCGGTGCTGCTGAGCTGACAGTGTCCAGCAGGTCCGTCATCAGTCATTACATAATAAATATATATACCTGTCCGGCTGCAGTACTAGTGATATTATATATATATATATATATATATATATATATTAATTTCATCTCATTATCATCCAGTCTATATTAGCAGCAGACACAGTACGGTAGTCCACGGCTGTAGCTACCTCTGTGTCGGCAGTCGCTGGTCCATCCATAATTGTATACCACCTACCCGTGTTTTTTTTTTTTTCTTTTCTTCTTGATACATACTACTATAGTAGCTTACTGTAGCAGTCTGCGGTGCTGCTGAGCTGACAGTGTCCAGCAGGTCCGTCATCAGTCATTACATAATAAATATATATACCTGTCCGGCTGCAGTACTAGTGATATTATATATATATATATTAATTTCATCTCATTATCATCCAGTCTATATTAGCAGCAGACACAGTACGGTAGTCCACGGCTGTAGCTACCTCTGTGTCGGCAGTCGCTGGTCCATCCATAATTGTATACCACCTACCCGTGTTTTTTTTTTTTTTCTTTCTTCATGATACATACTACTATAGTAGCTTACTGTAGCAGTCTGCGGTGCTGCTGAGCTGACAGTGTACAGCAGGTCCGTCATCAGTCATTACATAATAAATATATATACCTGTCCGGCTGCAGTACTAGTGATATTATATATATATATATTAATTTCATCTCATTATCATCCAGTCTATATTAGCAGCAGACACAGTACGGTAGTCCACGGCTGTAGCTACCTCTGTGTCGGCAGTCGCTGGTCCATCCATAATTGTATACCACCTACCCGGTTTTTTTTTTTTTCTTTCTTCTTGATACATAGGGCCTAATTCTGAGTTGATCGCAGCAGCAAATTTGATAGCAGTTGGGCAAAACCATGTGCACTGCAGGGGGGACAGATATAACATGTGCAGAGAGAGTTAGATTTGGGTGGGTTGTATTCAAACTGAAATCTAAATTGCAGTGTAAAAATAAAGCAGCCAATATTTACCCTGCACAGAAACAAAATAACCCACCCAAATCTAACTCTCTCTGCAAATGTTATATCTGCCCCCCTGCTGTGCACATAGTTTTGCCCAATTGCTAACAAACTTGCTGCTGCGATCAACTCAGAATTACCCCCATACTACTATAGTAGCTTACTGTAGCAGTCTGCGGTGCTGCTGAGCTGACAGTGTCCAGCAGGTCCGTCATCAGTCATTACATAATAAATATATATACCTGTCCGGCTGCAGTACTAGTGATATTATATTATATATATATATATATATATATATATATTAATTTCATCTCATTATCATCCAGTCTATATTAGCAGCAGACACAGTATGGTAGTCCACGGCTGTAGCTACCTCTGTGTCGGCAGTCGCTGGTCCATCCATAATTGTATACCACCTACCCGTGGTTTTTTTTTTCTTTCTTCTTGATACATACTACTATAGTAGCTTACTGTAGCAGTCTGCGGTGCTGCTGAGCTGACAGTGTCCAGCAGGTCCGTCATCAGTCATTACATAATAAATATATATACCTGTCCGGCTGCAGTACTAGTGATATTATATATATATATATTAATTTCATCTCATTATCATCCAGTCTATATTAGCAGCAGACACAGTACGGTAGTCCACGGCTGTAGCTACCTCTGTGTCGGCAGTCGCTGGTCCATCCATAATTGTATACCACCTACCCGTGGTTTTTTTTTTTCTTTTCTTCTTGATACATACTACTATAGTAGCTTACTGTAGCAGTCTGCGGTGCTGCTGAGCTGACAGTGTCCAGCAGGTCCGTCATCAGTCATTACATAATAAATATATATACCTGTCCGGCTGCAGTACTAGTGATATTATATATATATATTAATTTCATCTCATTATCATCCAGTCTATATTAGCAGCAGACACAGTACGGTAGTCCACGGCTGTAGCTACCTCTGTGTCGGCAGTCGCTGGTCCATCCATAAGTATACTAGTATCCATCCATCTCCATTGTTTACCTGAGGTGCCTTTTAGTTGTGCCTATTAAAATATGGAGAACAAAAATGTTGAGGTTCCAAAATTAGGGAAAGATCAAGATCCACTTCCACCTCGTGCTGAAGCTGCTGCCACTAGTCAAGGCCGAGACGATGAAATGCCAGCAACGTCGTCTGCCAAGGCCGATGCCCAATGTCATAGTACAGAGCATGTAAAATCCAAAACACCAAATATCAGTAAAAAAAGGACTCCAAAATCTAAAATAAAATTGTCGGAGGAGAAGCGTAAACTTGCCAATATGCCATTTACCACACGGAGTGGCAAGGAACGGCTGAGGCCTTGGCCTATGTTCATGGCTAGTGGTTCAGCTTCACATGAGGATGGAAGCACTCAGCCTCTCGCTAGAAAAATGAAAAGACTCAAGCTGGCAAAAGCACCGCAAAGAACTGTGCGTTCTTCGAAATCCCAAATCCACAAGGAGAGTCCAATTGTGTCGGTTGCGATGCCTGACCTTCCCAACACTGGACGTGAAGAGCATGCACCTTCCACCATTTGCACGCCCCCTGCAAGTGCTGGAAGGAGCACCCGCAGTCCAGTTCCTGATAGTCAGATTGAAGATGTCAGTGTTGAAGTACACCAGGATGAGGAGGATATGGGTGTTGCTGGCGCTGGGGAGGAAATTGACAAGGAGGATTCTGATGGTGAGGTGGTTTGTTTAAGTCAGGCACCCGGGGAGACACCTGTTGTCCGTGGAAGGAATAGGGCCGTTGACATGCCTGGTGAAAATACCAAAAAAATCAGCTCTTCGGTGTGGAAGTATTTCACCAGAAATGCGGACAACATTTGTCAAGCCGTGTGTTGTCTTTGTCAAGCTGTAATAAGTAGGGGTAAGGACGTTAACCACCTCGGAACATCCTCCCTTATACGTCACCTGCAGCGCATTCATAATAAGTCAGTGACAAGTTCAAAAACTTTGGGCGACAGCGGAAGCAGTCCACTGACCAGTAAATCCCTTCCTCTTGTAACCAAGCTCACGCAAACCACCCCACCAACTCCCTCAGTGTCAATTTCCTCCTTCCCCAGGAATGCCAATAGTCCTGCAGGCCATGTCACTGGCAATTCTGATGAGTCCTCTCCTGCCTGGGATTCCTCCGATGCATCCTTGCGTGTAACGCCTACTGCTGCTGGCGCTGCTGTTGTTGCTGCTGGGAGTCGATGGTCATCCCAGAGGGGAAGTCGTAAGACCACTTTTACTACTTCCACCAAGCAATTGACTGTCCAACAGTCCTTTGCGAGGAAGATGAAATATCACAGCAGTCATCCTGTTGCAAAGCGGATAACTGAGGCCTTGACAACTATGTTGGTGTTAGACGTGCGTCCGGTATCCGCCGTTAGTTCACAGGGAACTAGACAATTTCTTGAGGTAGTGTGCCCCCGTTACCAAATACCATCTAGGTTCCACTTCTCTAGGCATGCGATACCGAGAATGTACACGGACGTCAGAAAAAGACTCACCAGTGTCCTAAAAAATGCAGTTGTACCCTATGTCCACTTAACCACGGACATGTGGACAAGTGGAGCAGGGCAGGGTCAGGACTATATGACTGTGACAGCCCACTGGGTAGATGTATGGACTCCCGCCGCAAGAACAGCAGCGGCGGCACCAGTAGCAGCATCTCGCAAACGCCAACTCTTTCCTAGGCAGGCTACGCTTTGTATCACCGGTTTCCAGAATACGCACACAGCTGAAAACCTCTTACGGCAACTGAGGAAGATCATCGCGGAATGGCTTACCCCAATTGGACTCTCCTGTGGATTTGTGGCATCGGACAACGCCAGCAATATTGTGTGTGCATTAAATATGGGCAAATTCCAGCACGTCCCATGTTTTGCACATACCTTGAATTTGGTGGTGCAGAATTTTTTAAAAAACGACAGGGGCGTGCAAGAGATGCTGTCGGTGGCCAGAAGAATTGCGGGACACTTTCGGCGTACAGGCACCACGTACAGAAGACTGGAGCACCACCAAAAACGCCTGAACCTGCCCTGCCATCATCTGAAGCAAGAAGTGGTAACGAGGTGGAATTCAACCCTATATATGCTTTAGAGGTTGGAGGAGCAGCAAAAGGCCATTCAAGCCTATACAATTGAGCACGATATAGGAGGTGGAATGTACCTGTCTCAAGCGCAGTGGAGAATGATTTCAACGTTGTGCAAGGTTCTGCAACCTTTTGAACTTGCCACACGTGAAGTCAGTTCAGACACTGCCAGCCTGAGTCAGGTCATTCCCCTCATCAGGCTTTTGCAGAAGAAGCTGGAGGCATTGAAGGAGGAGCTAAAAGGGAGCGATTCCGCTAGGCATGTGGGACTTGTGGATGGAGCCCTTAATTCGCTTAACAAGGATTCACGGGTGGTCAATCTGTTGAAATCAGAGCACTACATTTTGGCCACCGTGCTCGATCCTAGATTTAAAACCTACCTTGGATCTCTCTTTCTGGCAGACACAAGTCTGCTGGGGTTCAAAGACCTGCTGGTGAGAAAATTGTCAAGTCAAGCGGAACGCGACCTGTCAACATCTCCTCCTTCACATTCTCCCGCAACTGGGGGTGCGAGGAAAAGGCTCAGAATTCCGAGCCCACCCGCTGGCGGTGATGCAGGGCAGTCTGGAGCGACTGCTGATGCTGACATCTGGTCCGGACTGAAGGACCTGACAACGATTACGGACATGTCGTCTACTGTCACTGCATATGATTCTCTCCCCATTGAAAGAATGGTGGAGGATTATATGAGTGACCGCATCCAAGTAGGCACGTCAGACAGTCCGTACTTATACTGGCAGGAAAAAGAGGCAGTTTGCAGGCCCTTGCACAAACTGGCTTTATTCTACCTAAGTTGCCCTCCCACAAGTGTGCACTCTGAAAGAGTGTTTAGTGCCGCCGCTCACCTTGTCAGCAATCGGCGTATGAGGTTACTTCCAGAAAATGTGGAGAAGATGATGTTCATTAAAATTAATTATAATCAATTCCTCCGTGGAGACATTGACCAGCAGCAATTGCCTCCACAAAGTACACAGGGAGCTGAGATGGTGGATTCCAGTGGGGACGAATTGATAATCTGTGAGGAGCGGGATGTACACGGTGATATATCGGAGGATGATGATGAGGTGGACATCTTGCCTCTGTAGAGCCAGTTTGTGCAAGGAGAGATTAATTGCTTCTTTTTCGGTGGGGGTCCAAACCAACCCGTCATTTCAGTCACAGTCGTGTGGCAGACCCTGTCACTGAAATGATGGGTTGGTTAAAGTGTGCATGTCCTGTTTATACAACATAAGGGTGGGTGGGAGGGCCCAAGGACAATTCAATCTTGCACCTCTTTTTTCTTTCATTTTTATTTGCGTCATGTGCTGTTTGGGGAGTGTTTTTTGGAAGGGCCATCCTGCGTGACACTGCAGTGCCACTCCTAGATGGGCCAGGTGTTTGTGTCGGCCACTAGGGTCGCTTAGCTTACTCACACAGCTACCTCATTGCGCCTCTTTTTTTCTTCTTTGCGTCATGTGCTGTTTGGGGAGTGTTTTTTGGAAGGGCCATCCTGCGTGACACTGCAGTGCCACTCCTAGATGGGCCAGGTGTTTGTGTCGGCCACTAGGGTCGCTTAGCTTACTCACACAGCTACATCATTGCGCCTCTTTTTTTCTTTGCGTCATGTGCTGTTTGGGGAGTGTTTTTTGGAAGGGCCATCCTGCGTGACACTGCAGTGCCACTCCTAGATGGGCCAGGTGTTTGTGTCGGCCACTAGGGTCGCTTAGCTTACTCACACAGCTATCTCATTGCGCCTCTTTTTTTCTTTGCGTCATGTGCTGTTTGGGGAGTGTTTTTTGGAAGGGCCATCCTGCGTGACACTGCAGTGCCACTCCTAGATGGGCCAGGTGTTTGTGTCGGCCACTAGGGTCGCTTATCTTACTCACACAGCTACCTCATTGCGCCTCTTTTTTTCTTTGCGTCATGTGCTGTTTGGGGAGTGTTTTTTGGAAGGGCCATCCTGCGTGACACTGCAGTGCCACTCCTAGATGGGCCAGGTGTTTGTGTCGGCCACTAGGGTCGCTTATCTTACTCACACAGCTACCTCATTGCGCCTCTTTTTTTCTTTGCGTCATGTGCTGTTTGGGGAGTGTTTTTTGGAAGGGCCATCCTGCGTGACACTGCAGTGCCACTCCTAGATGGGCCAGTTGTTTGTGTCGGCCACTAGGGTCGCTTAGCTTAGTCATCCAGCGACCTCGGTGCAAATTTTAGGTCTAAAAATAATATTGTGAGGTGTGAGGCATTCAGAATAGACTGAAAATGAGTGGAAATTATGGTTTTTGAGGTTAATAATACTTTGGGATCAAAATGACCCCCAAATTCTATGATTTAAGCTGTTTTTTAGTGTTTTTTTGAAAAAAACACCCGAATCCAAAACACACCCGAATCCGACAAAAAAAATTCGGTGAGGTTTTGCCAAAACGCGGTCGAACCCAAAACACGGCCGCGGAACCGAACCCAAAACCAAAACACAAAACCCGAAAAATTTAAAGTGCACATCTCTACTTATAATTAGGTCCCATCACCATGATATCTCATTATGGTATGCAATTATTCCAAAATACGGAAAAATCCCATATCCAAAATACCTCTGGTCCCAAGGATTTTGGATAAGGGATACTCAACCTGTACAACATAGAGTCACATGGGAAACGAAATTCATTGTTTATATGATGACCTGTCCATGTGGCAAAAGTAATCGGACACTGCGAGAACGGATGTCAAACCAAAAGTCATCTATTAAGGCAGCCTTGGCTAGTGGCAAGAGCGAGCTACCAGTTGCTCGCCATTTCGTACAGGCTAGGCACAGTTTGACATCACTACAATATATGATTATAGACCATGAACCTTTTAGAATTAGAGGAGGTAATCGCTCATTAAGACTTCTGCAAAAAGAATCTAAGTGGATCCATGAACTGGGCACATTGGCCCCAAAGGGGTTGAATGAAACACCAGGATTACACTGCTTTTTATAATTACATATATATTTGTTGGTAGCAGACATTTTATTATGCTGTCACCTAGTCATAAAGGACCTATATAGGTTTCAAAGGTCATGTCTGAAAAACCCATTTAATAGAAGGAAGTAAATAGAAGGAAGTGTTAAGAGTGTTTATTGTTTATTGATTATTCTATTATGACCTTATGTGAATGTTGTCATATTTCAATTATATGTTTTATGTAAAATGTGTGTGCTTTGTGGCAGGCCCGGCCCGATGCATACGCCGGCTACGCAGTGGCGTAGAGCTCCGGACCACTGAGGGTGCTGCTGAAATCAGCATCACTATCTCTGCCGCCTGCTGCTCACCACTAAACGCCACCAGCCGCTCACCGCCTGCCCTGCACAATAACACCGCTCACCGGCCGCCCTCTACAATAACACCGCCCACCACCTGCCGTGCACAATAAAAGCCAGGCTCCTCTGACAAGCGCACAGAGGAGACCTGGAACTGCCTGATCTGCCTATCGAGTGACTGCTCTGTCTCCACAGCACTCCCTTGATGCCAGGTAACAAGGGGAGGAAGACAGTGCTGCATCTACTAATGAGGAGGACCTACAGATGGAAGGTATGTTCATGGTAGAGGAAACTCCCCCTGTGCAATGTATATGTGTTTCACTGTGCCCCTGGTCCTTTACAGTGTGTGTGTCAGTGTGCCCCATATACAATCTATGTAACGTGTATAAGCGTCTCCTCTGTGGTGTAGCATGTATAAGCGTCTCCTCTGTGGTGTAACATATATAAGCGTCTCCTCTGTGGCGTAATGTGTATAAGCGTCAATTCTGTGGCGTAACTTGTATAAGTGTCTCCTCTGTGGCATAACGTGTATAAGCGTCTCCTCCGTGGCATAATGTGTATAAGCGTCTCCTCTGTGGCATAATGTGTATAAGCGTCTCCTCTGTGGCATAACGTGTATAAGCATCTCCTCTGTGGCGTAACATGTATAAGCATCTCTGTGGTGTTACGAGTATAAGCGTCTCCTCTGTTGCGTAATGTGTATAAGCGTCTCTACTAGGGAGTGACCTATATAAGCAGTTCTACTGTGCTGTGCTGTGTATTGTGAATTTATACTATTATGTGGCCACGCCCCTTCCCCATGAAGCCACGCCCCAATATATTCCACTAAGGGGCGCCAAAATATATATTCACTTACCAAAAAAATTAGGCTCGGGCCGGCCCTGCTTTTGTGGTCTTATTGTATTACTATGTATTGCACTAGTTTGCCCTACTATGGAAGTAATGTACTACTGTTAACATGCCTTGCTATAAAGTACATTCTGTCTAAGTTTGATCCTTCCAAAAGTCGCACTTGTGATACCCCTCTGCTTTCCTGACTGTAATTTGTAGTTTGACTGTAGTTTGAAACCACACATTGCTTGTCGTTTAGCAGAATGTTTTATTTTAAAAATTGCATTTTGTAGAAAAAATGTTTGCTTTTAGTTTACAAACATCACTTTTTTATTAAATATGTGGCCAACATGGCTGAAGTTTAGCAAACTTTAGTAAACATTTCTGAAAAGCAAAAAATTGTTTATATCAACAGATGTGATGCATTCTGATTGTACAGCGTTAAGAGTGGCACCACAGTCAGGGGCACAATGCACACATGCAGCTTGGGGCAGGAAAATGGGTCCCCGGTTCCATCAACCTGACCCAAGATGCATGTGTGTGGGCACTTTTCATGTTTTGTGTTGTGGTTTTGGATCTGGATCACCGCTCGTGTTTTGGATTGGTTTTGCCAAAACCACACTTTCAGGTTTTGGTTTTGGAACTGGATGATTTAAAACAAACATAAAAACAGCTAAAATCACAGAATTTGGGATTAATTTTGATCCTACGTTATTATTAACCTCAATAACATTCATTTCCACTCATTTCCAGTCTATTCTGAACACCTCACACCTCTCAATATTGTTTTTAGGCCAAAAGGTTGCATCGAGGTCGCTGGATGACTAAGCTAAGCAACCCAAGTGTGCGGAACAAACACCTGGCCCATCTAGGAGTGGCACTGCAGTGGGAGAAAGGATGGCACTTTTAAAAAATAGGCCCCAAAGAGCACATAATACAAAGAAGAAAAATAGGTGCAATGAGGTAGCTGGATGACTAAGTTAAGCGACTCAAGTTGGCAGCACAAACACCTGGCCCATCTAGGAGTGGCACTGCAGTGTCAGACAGGATGGCACTTTTAAAAACAAGACCCGAAGAGCAAATAATGCAAAGAAGAAAAAGAGGTGAAAGATGGAATTGTCCTTGGGCCCTCCCACCCACCCTTACGTTGTATAAACCGGACATGCACACTTTAACAAACCAATCATTTCAGCGACACGACTGTTGCTGAAATGATTGGTTTGTTTGGGCCCCCACCAAAAAAGAAGCAATGAATCTATCCTTGCACAAACTGTCTCTACAGTGGCAATATGTCATCCTCATCCTCAGATTCTCCCCTCCCCCTTCAGTGTTTACATCCAAATCCTAATAGAGAAATAATATTCAAACAAACAAAACCACATCATTTAGGTGTCAGTGGACTGCTTACGCTATTACCCAAAGTTTCTGAACTTGACAATGACTTATGATGAATGCGCTGCAGGTGACGTATAAGGGAGGATGTTCCAAGGTGGTTAACGTCCTTACCCCTACTTATTATGGATTGATAAAGGCAACAGATGGCTTGACACCTGTTGTCTGGATTTGTGGAGAAATAATTCCACATTGAAGAGGTGGCTTTTTTGGTATTTTGCCCAGGCATGACAATGAGCTTATTCATCCCACGGCCAACAACTGTCTCCCCCGGTACCTGATTTAAACAAACCACATCACCATCAGAATCCTCATCATCAACTTACTCCTCAGTGCCAACAACACCCATATCCTCATCCTTGTGTACTTCAACAGTGACATCTTCAATTTGAATATCAGAAACTGGACCGTGGGTGCTCCTTTTAGCATTTGCAGAAGTTGTGCAAATGGTGGAAAGAGCCACCTCTTCCCATCCATTGTTGGGAAGGTCAGGCATCGCAACCGCCGACACACTTGGACTCTCCTTGGGGATTTGTGATACCATCTTAGAACGCACAGTTCTGTGCCATGCTTTTGCCAACATAACTCTTTTAATTTTTCTAGCGGGAGGATGAGGGCTTCCATCGTCATGTGAAGCTGAATCACTAGTCATGAACATAGGCCAGGGCCTTAGCCGTTAATTGCCACTTTGTGTCGTAAATGGCATAATGGCAAGTTTACGTTTTTCTTCAGATGATTTACATTTATTTTTTGGGGTCATTTTGCTGAACTTTGGCTTTTTGGATTTGACCTGCGCTCTACCATGACATTGGGCAATGGCCTTGGCAAACGACGTTGATGGCATTTCATCATCTATGTCATGACTAGTGGCAGCAGTTTCAGCACTAGGAGGAAGTGGTTCATGATCTTTCCCTATTATATCCTCCAAATTTTTGTTCTCCATTATTTTTCTGGAGTTATATAACAATATGCGGCACAGTAGAGCGTACCCCTACACTACACCGGGCAAAGCCTGTAAAAATTATTTGGATAATAACACTTTTATTTGGAGTTATTATAATAACATGCAGCACAGGAGATTGTACCCCTAAACCACACACACACGGCAAAGCCTGTAAAAATTATTTGGTTAATAACCCTTTTATTTGGACGTATTATACTAATATGAAGCACAGGCGAGCATACCCCTAAACCACACTCACACACACACGGCAAAGCCTGTAAAAATTATTTGGATAATAACCCTTTTATTTGGAGTTATTATAGTAATATGCAGCACAGGAAAGTGTACCCCTACACACCACAGGGCAAACCCTTTAACAATAATTTGAATTAAATATTTAATAACCAATTTATTTGGAGTAAATAATATACAGCACAGGACAGCACCACAGGATTTAAACAGCAGTACCCCTGAACTTATACGGCAGTACTGCTGAACTTATACAGCTGTACCGCTGGACTTATACGGCAGTACCACTGGACTTATACGGTTGTACCACTGGACTTATACAGCAGTACCGCTGGACTTATATGGAAGTACCGCTGGACTTATATGGCAGCACCACTGGACTGGACTTATACGGCAGCACCACTAGACTGGACTAATACGGCAGTACCGCTGGACTTATACGGCAGTACCCCTGAACTTATACGGCAGTACCGCTGAACTTATACGGCTGCACCGCTGGACTTACACGGCAGTACCCCTGGACTTATGCGGTTGTACCGCTGGACTTGTACGGCAGTACCGCTGGACTTATATGGAAGTACCACTGGACTTATATGGCAGCACCACTGGACTGGACTTATACGGCAGCACCACTGGACTGGACTTATACGGCAGTACCCCTGAACTTATACGACAGTATCGCTGAACTTATACAGCTGTACCGCTGGACATACATGGCAGTACCCCTGGACTTATGCGGAAGTACCACTGGACTTATATGGCAGCACCGCTGGACTGGACTTATACGGCAGCACCACTGGACTTATGGCAGCACAGGACACCACCACTGTGACTGGACAGATGCAGCACTGCACACCACCACTGGACTGATGCAGCACAAGACAGCACCACTGGAATGATACAAAATAGCAGGTCTCCACCCCACGAGCCATGCCACTTTCCCGCACAGACACTGAGGAGACACGTCCTCTCACTACACTCTCCAGGACTGGAGTGAAAATGACGGCGACACTCGGCTTCTTATATGGAATCCAAAACTCATGAGAATCTGACACCAGGATGATGACATTTTATCTCATTCTAGTATATATATATATATATATAAAATGGGTCCCCGGTTCCATCTTCCTGACCCGAGCTGCATGTGTGCATTGTCCCCCTGGCAGCAGTGCCATTCAACTCCGTATGTATCAGAATGCAGCACATCTGTTGTTTAATACTGTACAGTAATGAAATGAAAAAAATAATAATTATATTGCGGTAGATAAGGTGCAATAAGATATACAGTGTTTTTTGAGTGGCAACGCTTTCAGGGGCACAATGCACATATGCAGGTAGGCCTGGCTTCAGACTCCCCGGCACCATCAACCGGACCCAAGCTGCATGTTTGCATTGTCCACTTGAAAGCGGCACCACTGGAACGCCGTATATCATAGTGCACCAGATCTATTGCAATATATACCAAGGGAAGCAGGAATTTTAAATATAGCAACAGATGTGGTGCATTCAGGTACTATGGTAAGTGTCACCACAGCCAGGGGCGCAATTCACCCATGCAGTTAGGGTCAGGAAGATAGGTTCCCGGTAACATCAACCTGTGCCTAACTGCATGTGTGCATTGCGCCACTGGCATCGGTGACACTCACCATAGTATCAGAATGCACCACATCTGTTGCTATATATAACAAGGGCAGCAGTATTTTATAATCACCCTACATTTGAAAGAAACTTGTCTCCTCCTGATCCCCCTCTGACATCAAGAAGGTCAAAATTGCAGAGGGGATGGTGGTTGTGTGGCTGGTTTGGGAATGGTAGCTGGGTTGAGGAGGAGATTGGATAGTGGGGGAATGGTGGGTGGATGGGGGTGGGGGTTGACAATAACGGGAAGGGTAGCTGGTTTAAGAAGGAGGGCTTTGAGGAGAATGTAAAGTGGAGTGGGGCCTGGGTTTGCAGATAACCGGAATGGTAGCTGGGATTCGGAGGAGGATGGGTACTGAAGGAAGGGTAGGTGGGTGGCGGACTGAACGTAAAAGGGAGATGAGGAGCAGGTGCTTGAGGTCCTGGCCCATGATCAGTCATCCTGTGAGTGCTTTGTACAAAACCAGTGACACCAGGCGCTGGCTCTCTACTTGCTGCTGCTCGGAAACCTTATGCATGGTTTTGCTAACATATGACACAAAGTCAACAAATTTATCAGGTTTCCGGAGCAGTTGTGAACGGACCTCCAATAGTAGTGGGTCTTCAAGAAATTTGGTTTTACGTGCCTTCCTCCTGGCACCCTGTCGCTGTGGAGATGTTGGTTCCTCTAGTGATGCGTCTTGGAGGTCAGGGGTATGGCTGAGGTCTTCAGGTGTCTGTAGGTCTTGTGTCAGTAGGGGAAAAAATAATATTTATTAAATATTTAAATTTTTTTATTTCTTTTACAGTTCCCTACAAGTGGAAGAATGGCAAGCTATTGTAGAGGACTTTGACAGGTGGTGAAATTTCCCAAACTGTGGTGATGCGATAGACGGGAAAAATGTGCGCATCACCAAATCCACCAACAGTGGGTCGGACAACTTCAATTATAAACGCTACTTTAGCATTGTTCTCATGGTGGTGGTCAACGCAAACTATGACTTTATTTTCCTGGATGTTGGAAAAAATGGCCGTTGCTCAGATGGAGGATCCTTGAAGAATACACATTTCTATGAGAGGCTCTCCACCAACTCCCTTCATCTGCCGCCTGTTGAGTAAACAAAGAATGGCCTGGGATTTGTGTTCGTGGCCGATGAGGCCTTCGCACTGCACGAACACATAATGAAGCCCTACCGGCAAAGAGTCCTGAACCACAATAAGTGCATTTTCAACTACTCCCTTTCTAGGGCCTGTCAGGTTGTTGAGAATGCATTTGGCATTCTCAGCAACCAGTTCAGGATCTTCCACCGAACCATCAACTTGAGGCTAAACAAAATTGACTCTGTAGTAACAGCATGCTGTATACTGCACAACATGCTCCGACGCAAGGCCAAGAGGCAAATGCATTTGCTCCCAGCAGGACCAGAAGACCCCCAACCAGCCATTGGAGGAAGTGCCGATTTCCTCGGTGGGAGCACCTGTAGTAACGTTACGTGGCAGTGCAACGGCAAAAGAGGTCCAGGGAAATTACAATGCCTTTTTCAATGTGGAAGGAGCTGTGGCATGGCAGGAGGAATCCATCAGATAAGCCTCCTCCACATCCAGACTTCCCTCCTTGGACGCCATCACCACTAGGGACTCCTTAGATGACCGTTTCGCCAGGAGGAAGTTTAGTTCATTGAAATACCACAGCTGGGGAACATAGACTTTGTCTGCACCAGCCCCCGACCTCTTCGACTCCTCCACCTTGCGGTTCTCTTTTACGAACACTGTCTGTAGATTCGCAATTTTCTTCCGGAACCAGGCCACTGAGGCCCCAAAGAAGGTGGACTTGGAGTAGTGTACCAGGTGGTTATAAGCAACCTCCCTCTTCTGCTTCTTGCTGTAGTCCGGTGAGGACGTCAGCCAGAGACACTCCTCCTCGCGGTACAGGCTGATAAAGCCTGATATAAAATCGCGGCTCTCATAGGACATCTGCAGAATGAAAAAAAAAAGGAAAATTAATAAACATGAAAAAAGTTGCATTATTCTGGTTAAATAAAGTTTGCTTTCTAGTTACACCTGTGAATTATCTGAAATGTGTTGTGATAATACATTGGTGTGCAGGGTGCAGCAGCATAATGGTGGGCAGTGGCTTGCAATGGGGCAGCATAATGGCGGACAAGGCACGGCCAGTGGATTGCAGTGGTGCAGCATAATGGTGGACAGGGCATGGCCAGTGGCTTGCAGTGGGGCAGCATAATGGGCAGTGGGCCAGCAGAATGGTGGGTAGAGGTGGCAGCATAATGGTGGGCAGTGGCTTGCAATGGGGCAGCTATAATGGTGGGTAGAGCAGCATAATGGTGGGCAGTGGATTGCAGTGGGCCAGCTATAATGGTGGGTAGAGCAGCATAATGGTGGGCAGGGTGCTGGCCAGTGGCTTGCAGTGGGGCAGCATTTTAGGCAGTGGGCAAGTATATTGGTGGGTAGGGCAGCATAATGGTGGGCAGTGGATTTTAGTGGGCCAGCTATAATGGTGGGTAGGGTGCTGGCCAGTGGCTTGCAGTGGGGCAGCATTTTAGGCAGTGGGCAAGTATATTGGTGGGTAGGGCAGCATAATGGTGGGCAGTGGATTTTAGTGGGTCAGCTATAATGGTGGGTAGAGCAGCATAATGGTGGGCAGGGTGCTGGCCAGTGGCTTGCAGTGGGGCAGCATTTTGGGCAGTGGGCAAGTATAATGGTGGGTAGAGCAGCATAATGGTTGGCAGTGGTGGTAAAAACAGCATAATAATCATTGGTGGCCAGTGGTGTAGCCTGCCTACCTTGTCTGGTGTTTTGGAGCTCAGCAGCGTGCTTCCAGCCTCCTCTCCAGTCATGTGCGCAGTGGTTGGAAGAGGAGTGGCCAGGAAGTGAGCTCAAATCTTCACAGATCACACATCGCAGTGACATAAATCGAATGTGGTAAAAACAGCATGCAATTGCACGTGTGATTCAATAAATATTAAGTGCAGCACATAAGATCTTGAGACGTGAGATTCGACCGGCGTGCCTGCGCATTGTGTCGCATGGTACATAAGATATGCATACAATCCTGCGATTTATCACACAGATGCGGTCGAAATCGTAGGATTGTACCAGATATCTCACAGGTGTATGGGCACCATTAGTTGCATGTGCAAGGGTGCTGCTACGCTTACACGCTGATGAGTGATACAGATGTCAGATCACACCGGCTAATCACCTCTTATTTAGGCTTGATCTCTGAAACTGATAGTGGTTTTACCATTGACTACCCCTTTATAACATGATTTTGTAGGCAGGATTTAGAACAATGCTTTTGATACTTTAATTCGTACACTACATAAACAGGAAGATTAATCCTACAGTGTTATCGTGGATTTTTTATTTGAATCATACCCAATAGCACATGTTTATTAAAAATGCAATTTATCAGAAACAAATGTTAAAAACTTTTCTTGTGCGTATGACCTGGTTGCCTGACATAAACCCAGCGCAGGGCTGGTTGTATCTTGAGCATACAGTAGGAGGATAAATACTTAATTTTTTCATTTATGTTTTAAGAGTTTTTTTTCCCATCATTGACATTTAACAACATCTCCTTCCCTACAGACTGAAAAAAATGTGGTGCACTGCTAACTAATCTATTTCAGTTTGATTTATCAGACCTCTCCATCCAGTGCATGCCTAGATGTCTATAGTGATTGATACTGGTCATGTTGGTTTCGGTGAGATAGTTAGTAATATAAAGAAAGCAAAGGAAAGCCTCAGTGTGCCATGAACAGCAGGACATGCAATGCTTTATAAATGAACAGGCAGAGTGCAATTTAAAGTCCTTCATGTTTGAGAGAGGATTCTCGCTAGGAATAGGATATAATGGCTTAAAATTAAAAGTTGGATTATTTGTTTAAAGTCCTTGTTAATTTATCTAGTTCTGTGAAGATTTAGATGAGATGATCTCAGTGGATGTTCCATTGTCTTCCTATCTTCTAAATTAGCCCATTACTTGTCAATAATATGTGAAGAGCTTCAAATCTAGAGGCCCATAGATGTTCTTAATCTTTGTTTTGTTTTTTCCAATTAAACATACACATGCCAACACAAACTATGGTTCGCCAATTTATTACTCCATTAAAAACTGGGGTCTGGGTGGTCCACCTCTGTTCTAGTAGGCATCCACAGCTTGGGAAAATAACAGACCCATAACAAATTATGACTTGGTCCTTACAGAACCTTGACATGAATGTCTAACAAGCTGTGTATCACTTCTATTTACTCTGTAGGGTTTTGCCATTGTCTGAGGTCAGACTATAGTAAATGATAGCTTAATATGCTATTACTAACATATTTTGCTATTAGTGATTAATATGCCTTGTTACAGATACCACTCGTAAGCATTCATCATTATAAAGGAAAAATACTCTGAGATTTCTGCTGGCCATACACTAGGATGACTCGGGTTAGATTTGAGCCGTCCCACAACCCCCCCGTCCTCGCCACTCCCCGATTTATGATAGATTGTACAGTGATTTTGCACCATACAGTCTAGCGTTTGACTCACAATGCACCCCTACCCAGATCGACTGATAATATGTGCAGCACATATTGTATGATCAGTTGATGCGATGTGCCACCCGCGGGGCCACGTATCACAACGGAATAGCACCGAAAACATGCACAATGTGTATGCAATGGGTCGAATGACGCGTCAATATTGTGTATTCATTCACGATATCGACCTACTGTATGGCCAGCATTAGTCATTAATCAAAGCAAACCTCCAGGGCTAATTTGTTGGGACCCATACAGTAACTCAGTTGTGATATAGCAGAAGCTTCCTACTGCAGAGTTCCTTTAGAGCAGATATGCTTGATTCTGTGAGCAATCCTAATATTGAGGATGGGAGTGGTAGTCTAGGTTCCAGAGGATGCCATTGTAAAGTGTTCTGTGTACATGTCTCCACAGGACTCTGAACAAGTGCAGAAGTGTGACTTTGCTTGGTAGAAGTCATGCTGAACACTTCCTGTACATAAACAACTTCCTGCATAAAAAGTGATTGCAATTATGCAACGTCGGTCTTCCTCATACAGCATACATCTACAACCATAATGTATATTATGTATATGGAAGGCCTCAGTATATCAAATTTGTCGTCACATAACTGCCCACCCTGACCAGCGGGCCATTTACAGATGTGTCCACTTACATCTAGCCTCCCTACACAATAAACAGCCCTTCTAGTCATGCCATGCTGTGGTGTGACTTGGTAGGGTTAAGCATCTCTTTGGGTGACATTTTCCATTAAAATGTATTTACTGTATATCTTATTTTCAAAATGGTGTGAGTAGGACGCACAAGCAGCTTTTGCTGATTAAAATGATCTGCACATGCCTATATTATGTGTGCGACCATGGCTGTATGTGCATACAAAATGATACCCTACAGTATTTTCCTATAAAACACTAACATGACATTTCGTATGCAGATACAGGCATGGTCACACACACAATATAGGCATTCGCGTATCCTTTTAATCAGCAGAGTTTGCTTGTGCGGCAACAAAAAAACACCCAGTGTTAATAGAGTTGCACGGGACCTATCAGCTCACTCACGCCAGGCATCTTCCGCTGCGTGACATATTGAGGCAAGATGTATGAGGACACATCTGTATTTACTGGATTTGAAGACAAGATCAGGTAATGATGCGCTCAAATGGGTCTATAATAAAAACATGGTGCTTTACTTACAAAGTGGCAGCTTCTGTAAGTCGACACTTCCTGGCGGGTTGGAGGTGCTTTACACTAACTGTGAGTGCTGTTTAAATTATTCACCTCCAGCGCACCAGGAGCGGCAGCTTACAAAGGATGCTGCTTTGTAAATAAAGTCCATTGGCTCCAAATGCTTACAGACCTGAATTACAATAGATACACAAACCACTATTAAAAAAATTGTTAGAATTACTGTATGTTTAGAACACTAGTACTTTCCATGGTACATTAAGGTGCCCACTAGTTCACTATGGTGTAATTGCTGATTTACTTACAGGACTAAAAGCAATACCTTAATACACTCAATACACTTAAATTCGAGCCACTGCGGCCGCTGTATGTAACCCTTAACCTACGTACTTTTTACTCAGTTAGCGTACAAAGGCCCGCACGGTGTACGCACTTTGCGTACACACGCCGCGACGGAAGTGCAAAGTACACGCATTGCATACACACACACACCGACACACTGAGAGCACAATGCAGCTACATGTGTGACTGAAACACACTTTAAACCTTAGCAGGAAGGAGACACGACACCAATTGTATTTAAGATGTTGGGATCTGACCCACCAACATATAATTGCTGAAAGGGGGTTACAACAGATATACAATTACAATAACAGAAAAGAGGCTACAATCAATGGAACATACGTTTGGTTTTGCCAGCGCCACACGGTCCGGTGCTCAGTCAATCAAGCAAGACGACCTTCAGAGAGAGAGATGAATGACCGGCTAGGCAGCTTGGCTTTTATACAGTTGGTCTAAACACAATACAATAGAAACTGTAACCTCTTCAACTATAGGACAAAGGGCTGGCCATTTACAGTACAGGAGGGGTCATAGGTTGGTTTGAATAGGTGGGCGATGTCTGGTCCAGGTGTGCTTGCAGTTGGTCTCCACTGGGTTTCCGCTTAATATCAGAGTACAGTAAACACAGTATAATATTAATATCCTGTTCCTGCGCATAATTATGCGCAGGAGCGTGCAATGGGGGTAAATCTGAGTTGATCGCAGCAGCAAGTTTGTTAGCAATTGGGCACAACCATGTGCACTGCATGGGGGGGGCACATATAACATTAGCAAAGAGAGTCAGATTTGGGTGGGTTATTTTGTTTATGTGCAGGGTAAATACTGGCTGCTTTATTTTTACACTGCAATTTAGATTTCAGTTTGAATACACCCCACCCAAATCTAACTCTCTCTGCACATGTTATATCTGCCCCTCCTGCAGTGCACATCGGGGGTCATTCCGAGTTGTTCGCTCGCAAGCTGCTTTTAGCAGCTTTGCACACGCTAAGCCGCCGCCTACTGGGAGTGAATCTTAGCTTATCAAAATTGCGAACTAAAGATTAGCAGAATTGCGAATAGACACTTCTTAGCAGTTTCTGAGTAGCTCCAGACTTACTCGGCATCTGCGATCAGTTCAGTCAGTGTCGTTCCTGGTTTGGCGTCACAAACACACCTAGCGTTCGCCCAGACACTCCTCCGTTTCTCCAGCCACTCCCGCGTTTTTCCCAGAAACGGTAGCGTTTTTTCACACACACCCATAAAACGGACAGTTTCCGCCCAGAAACACCCACTTCCTGTCAATCACATTACGATCACCAGAACGAAGAAAAAACCTTGTAATGCCGTGAGTAAAATACCTAACTGCATAGCAAATTTACTTGGCGCAGTCGCACTGCGCATATTGCGCATGCGCATTAGCGACTAATCGCTCCGTTGCGAGAAAAAAATAACGAGCGACCATCTCGGAATGACCCCCATGGTTTTGCCCAACTGCTAACAGATTTGCTGCTGCGATCAACTCAGAATTAGGCCCAATCTTCTGCAAACTGCTACCGGAATGTTGCCCTTAAAATACCCTATAGTTGGATACCAAACACCACCTCACAACCTAATGCTGTTCCCTCATATCCTGCAAAGGTGAATCCCTTTGTAGTTGTACCTTTTAAACAAGTATAACTTGCTGGTGTGGTGCGTGTGGGCTATGTGTACATTGTGCACTATGGGGGTAATTCCAAGTTGATCGCAGCAAGAAATTTTTTAGCAGTTGAGCAAAACCATGGCCCTCATTCCGAGTTGATCGGTCGCAAGGCGAATTTAGCAGAGTTACACACGCTAAGCCGCCGCCTACTGGGAGTGAATCTTAGCTTCTTAAAATTGCGACCGATGTATTCGCAATATTGCGATTACTAACTACTTAGCAGTTTCAGAGTAGCTCCAGACTTACTCTGCCTGTGCGATCAGTTCAGTGCTTGTCGTTCCTGGTTGACGTCACAAACACACCCAGCGTTCGCCCAGGCACTCCCACCGTTTCTCCGGCCACTCCTGCGTTTTTTCCAGAAACGGTAGCGTTTTCAGCCACACGCCCCTGAAACGCCGTGTTTCCGCCCAGTAACACCCATTTCCTGTCAATCACATTACGTTCGCCGGAGCGATGAAAAAGCCGTGAGTAAAATTACTTTCTACATAGCAAAGTTACTTGGCGCAGTCGCAGTGCGAACATTGCGCATGCGTACTAAGCGGATTTTCATTGCGATGCGATGAAAAATACCGAGCGAACAACTCGGAATGAGGGCCAATGTGCACTGCAGGGGAGGCAGATTTAACATGTGCAGAGAGAGTTAGATTTGGGTGTGGTGTGTTCAATCTGCAATCTAATTTGCAGTGTAAAAATAAAGCAGCCAGTATTTACCCTGCACAGAAATAAAATAACCCACCCAAATCTAACTCTTTCTGCACATGTTATATCTGCCTCCCCTGCAGTGCACATGGTTTTGCCCAACTGCTAAAAAATTTCCTGCTGCGATGAACTTGGAATTACCCCCTATGAGGATTAAATATGAGACATGTCTTTGTGGCTTTTCCATGCGAATACAAATGCTTCTGCAATTACTCATACCACGCGCTAATACTCAGGACCGCGTGAGCGGTCATACGCAACTTGCGAATATGCGCACGCACGGTAGAACAAGTACGCGCACGGAGGCCATCTGTGTGGAGTTTGTTTGTGATGTGTGTACTGTAATATTTTCCGACTTTGACAGTCTACCCTTTGGCAGTCATCAATAACTGCCACTCTTAACTAATAAACTAAAAATATTATCTATACAATATATACAAAGCATGGATGATCGGGGGAGAGTTGTAGGTGGGAAATGTATAGCCTAGTGGGATAGTAAAATCATGTATGCATGACTCAATGTCTGAGGGGCATGTATCATCGTGCCATATACCTGTATGTTCTAAGTAAGCTTCGGGGTATTGTGAAGTATACATTAAATCCTTCTTATCCCGTATTAAGGGTCTGTACTTGGGCAAACAAACACTACCGAGCTCCTTTCAGGCAAGGGCTTTTGACCCTCGCCTCTTTGGCTTCTAATACCAACAAATGGGGAGCACATTTAGTTGATGATACATGGAGGGGGAACATATGTGAATGCTACTATATGTGTATAACACCTGTCGACTGTGTGTGCCATTAACTGAGGGTTGCAGAGATGAAGATAAGACACATATATAAAAACACATTCACATAAACATTGGGCAGGGTTGACATCTTTTCCGGTTGGATGTTTCTGGGTAAAGGGGGAGACAGAAAAAAATGGTGAAAGAAACAGGCCATGAAATTCATTTGCAATCCTTATCATAACACTGTTTCTATTGATGGGTCATAAACCACATCTGCTGCTGTGACAACGCCCTCGCTCCTTAGACTCATCAAATTTGTGCCGTGCTTGCGCCGCTTTAGAATTCGAACACACCTGAATATCAAGCCAATAATTATGACAACACCCAGGATACAAAGGAGAAATTTTCCCACACTCATGATAACATTCTGCGCCCACTCTCCTGACCCTGAGAACCATTTGCGTGGGTTCAACCATGAGACCCAGCCAGTCAGTTCATTATCCACAGCCGTCAAGGTAAGGTTGTGCTTCCTCCTAAACTCCCACTTCAACTGCAAGATCTCGTCCATCTTTTGATCCGTGGGGTCGTCAGTGCTATTCGTAATATATGTACAGAACTTCACACCATATTGAGTTGCCAGGGTAACACAGTACTCACCTGTCACAGCCGTAACGTAATTTAGGACCATCCTGTGCTGGATCAGCTCCGTCTTGTAGGCTTGTAACTCTCTGCCCGTAAACCTGAAGGTGTCATCGTACATCTCAGTGATATTATCTATCAAGTTCGCCAGCGCATGGATGTACCAATAATTTATAGTTCCTCTGGCAGTACGGGGGATATCTAATGCGAGAAGGTACTGAATCCCGGTGGATTCGTGGATCAAATCAGAGGCTGCGTGCTCTGCCCTATCTATGAGGTGTCTCTTGATGATGTGTTCATAATGGGTATGAGTATAAGGAGTCTGAGTGCTGCGGTGAACGTCTTTCATTTTATCGTGGGTTATGGTCATGACCTCTGGTAGTACTCTCCCAATATAACACAATCCCTCAGAGCTCGGAGTAAGCCACTTGTACGCTTTCCTTCCACATATGAAATAGGCATCATCTGGGAGAACATAGGGGACAAAATGTAACAACACCATATTGCAAATCTTCCATGTAAAGAATCCAATCCCTAGTTCTCTCATTTGTTCAGTACAAGTATTGGGCTGGATGACATGGGCATAATACCCCTGCGATACCTTCCTCACCCACATGGTTTTGCTTCCACGTGTATACCAATACCGAAAATACTTTCCACTGTTGGCTATCTTGCGTACAAGTTCAGAGTCGATAGGTATCCTATCAGCTCTGTGCGAAAAGGTCATTGTCTGGTTATTCCACGTCACTTCCCAATTTCCTGGTTTTCAGAAATTGGAAATATAAAAACACAACAGTGACCTATCTACATGATACTGGTGGAGCTACAAACTAGGGGGCCTAGATATATTGAATTTCTTGTCCACCGGTCTCCTACCCCGTAATTCGAGTACCTCATATATTGCTAAAGGGTATGGTACTAATCATGACTTACTCTGTCCTTGAGGTACCTGTGAGCATACCCAACATTCTAGATTGCGCAACGAAATTGGAAACATGAACAAAAGCTGACGTATGCTGAGATAAATTACAAAGAAAAATTTAATATGACAATAAAAGAAATTTCATACAATAAAAACATATAGTCTGGACTTAAACCTTATAAGGAAAATAGTAAAATACCCTGTACTGGATATCAGATAAAACAAGCACTTGTGGTGTGAGCAGTAACAATATGCAACATTTGTATCCAACAAGTAGAAACAGTATCGTATCCTTGATATGAATGAATTGTTAGAATGTGGAGTAATTAATAAGTTTTAAACTGGTAACTGCAGTCCCATGAATCTATTAATGGAGCTCCTTTATGTACAAATGCTCTTATGTCAGATAAAGTCAAAATTACCTCTCCCGTGGGCTGGTTTATAACCGAGCGTCCTCGGTTAGATTATTCTGCGTTGCCCACCACGTAACTGTCTGGTTTAAGGCCTTACCCACTAATGAGTGGTAATCACTCAACGGATGTCGGTCCATGTCGATATTAATATTGGACTGACATCTCTGGATGCACCCGTCTTTGACTATGTTCTCACAATTCCTACAAATACAATATTCATCAGGTAATAACCCCTCACATTGCCTCCGAGCTCCATGACTACCAGAGCGCTTACTGATACCAGCCTTTACTAGAGTGATGTGCTGCTCCTGAGATCCTACAAATCCGTACTCGCCATCAGAACCCATTCCAGATCCTTGCTCGACTTCTCTGGGACCCTCACCAAAACAAATTGTCCTGAGCAGACACAGTATTACCAGACAAACCAGAAATGCAGTCTCTTGAGGTAGATCCATTTCGTTAGGGAAAAAGAAGGGAAATAAGAAGGGGGGGAGAAAGAAGAATGCAGTGGGAGGTGAAAAAAAAAGAAATGGTACGACAACCGTCTTTGCTCTTGTTCTCTGCGCTCAGGTGCCATTTCAACAGTCCTACCTCTCAGCTTTCCCGGAACAAACACTCTAGTGATATGAGGTTCTCTTCACATTGCTCTTTGTCACGAGTTTTCTCTGCGTCAGCGACCTTCTTGCAGTGGGACGAGTGGACCCAAGTCTCTCTTTCGGCGACCTTTAGTGCTCTTGTGCTGGTTAACAAGACTTGATACAGTCCTTCCCACCTGTCTATGAGGCAACCTGAGCATAAAAAATGTTGAATCATCACATAATCCCCAAGCTCAATGTCATGACAATTACTGTTCAGTAGGTCAGGAATCACCAGCTTTAGATTTCTTTGTTGATTTCTCAGCTGCTGGCTCATCCTAACCAAATATTTCATAGTTATTTCGTTATTGCATTTCAAATCATCCTGGGGGTCTATCATTACATGGGATTGTCGACCAAAAAGAATTTCCAAGGGTGATAAGTTAAGCGGTGACCTGGGAGTGGTTCTAATGCTGTACAACACTAGTGGCAAAGCTTCTGGCCACAGCAATCCAGTTTCAGCCATCACTTTGCTCAGCTTATTCTTAATAGTGCTGTTCATTCTCTCCACCTTCGCACTCGCCTGTGGCCGGTACGGAGTATGCAGCTTGCTATTAATTCCCATCAGTTTGCACATGACCTGAAAGACTTCACCTGTAAAATGGGTACCCCTATCACTTTCAATCATTCTAGGGATACCATATCTGCACACAAATTCCTGCACGATTTGCTTTGCAGTGAACACAGCAGTATTTGTGGCAGCAGGGAATGCTTCTACCCAGTTGGAAAACACATTAGTACAAACTAACACATATTTCAAATTCCTACAGGGTGGTAACTGTATGAAGTCGATTTGTATTACCTGAAAAGGTCCGTCTGTAGGAGGGATATGGGATGGCTCCATTGGTATTGCCTTACCAATATTCTTCCTCAAGCAAGTAAGACATGTCATTGCTTTCTTACCTGCATGAAAAGAGAATCCTGGTGCACTCCAGTAGGCTCGTACCAGCTTGCACATACCCTCCTTGCCCAGATGAGTCAGACCGTGTTCCGCCTCAGCTAGACTTGGAAGATATGTTCTGGGGGCCACTGGCTTACCTTGTCCATCTGTCCAAAGTCCTGAGGACTCCTGACCATATCCCTTCGCCTTCCAGAATGCCTTTTCCTGTAGGGAACACAAATTTTGCATTTCAATTAACTGTTGCATGTTAACTGTTTCAAATGTCATCAGTGATGTGATGTTAGTTTGTATGGTTGTGCTTGCTGCTGATTTAGCAGCTTCGTCTGCCTGGCTGTTACCAAGTGAGATTGGTTCTTAGTTGTAAGTGTGTGCTTTACACTTGATAACAGTTACTCTGTCTGGTTTCTGTATTGCTGTCAGGAGCCTTTTGATGTGGGACACATGCGCTACAGGTGTACCAGCTGCCGTCATGAAATTTCTGAGGCACCACAGGGCCCCGAAATCATGCACCACACCAAAGGCGTACCTAGAGTCCGTGTATATATTAGCAGACTTACCTTTGGCCAACTCACATGCTCTGTTTAGGGTGACCAGCTCAGCGACTTGTGCTGAGTGTGGTGGGCCAAGGGGTTCAGCTTCTATGATACCTTCATCATCTACAACTGCATATCCGGTGCACAAGTCTCCCAATTCCATCTGTCTATGGCAACTACCGTCAGTGTAGAAGGTAAAGTCTACTCCTTCCAGTGGGTTGTCACTGATGTCAAGTCTCACTGTGAAAGTTTGGTTCAGGTATTCCATACAATCATGCATATCAGTATCTGCACTAAATCCTCCTTCACCATCGTTCTCATCCTCCACCCTTTGTGCATGACCAGGCACACTTGGCAAGTATGTTGCAGGATTTAGTGAGCTGCATCTCTTAATGGTGATGTTTACCGGGGCCATCAGTGATAATTCCCACTTTGTAAACCGAGCAGATGAGACATGTCTGGTTTAGGCGGAGTTTAGCAAGGCTGATATTGCATGAGGTGTATGGATGGTCAAGTCGTGTCCTAACACTACGTCCTCACTCTTACTTACCAGCAAAGCTATGGCTGCAACACTTCGCAAGCAAGTGGGGAGAGACCATGCTATGGTGTCCAACCGTGCACTGTAGTAAGCTACCGGTCTGCTGGCATCACCATGTCTCTGTGTTAAGACTCCTGCCGCTCACCCAGCACTTTCAGTACAGTACAATTCAAAGGGCTTCTCATAATCTGGCATACCCAACGCAGGTGCTTGTGATAAACACTGTTTTAGTCTTTCAAATGCCAGTTCAGACTCATCTGTGTGAGAGACCTGTTCTGGTTTGTTCGAAGAGACCATTTCTTGTAAAGGTAGTGCCAGTATGGAGAACCCTGGAATCCAGTTCCGACAGTAACCATACATTCCGAGGAAAATGGGGATCTGAGTTTGCGGCAGAGTCATGTCGCGAATCGCCTGTATCCTATCAGCGGTCAGGTGCCTAAGTCCTTGTGTCAAGCAGTGTCCCAAGTATTTAAACCTGGTCCGGATCAACTGCAACTTATCCTTTCAAACCTTGTGTCCTGTCTGGGAAAGATGAAACAGAAGCTGTTTAGTATCTTTCAAGGATGACTCGAGTGAGTCAGAACACAACAAGAAGTCATCAACATATTGTATTAGCACTGATCCACTCTCAGGTTGAAAGGATTGTAGACAGTCATGCAAGGCCTGGGAGAAAATACTCAGGCTGTCAATGAAACCTTGGAGAAGATGAGTCCAGGTGTACTGTACTCCCCTGTACGTGAAGACAAAGAGGTATTGGCTGTCAGGGAGAAGAGGGACAGAAAAGAAAGCAGAACATAGATCAATGACAGTGAAGAATTTTGCGGTAGAGGGAATCTGCATGGATTGGGCACTACGGGGAATTGGCTCTCAACTATTTTGTTTCTCCCCCTTAGATCCTGCACTAGCCTGTAACCCCTCCCCCCACTCTTTTTCACAGGGAAGATGGGACTATTGGCGGTGCTGGACGTCCTGACTAGGATGCCCTGCTGTAGCAACCGCTCTATGACGGGGTACACTCCGAACTCTACCTCTGGCTTCAGAGGATACTGAGGGATTTTTGGAGTTATCCTGCCATCTTTTACTTGTACTGCTACTAGAGCTACATTCGCCATTTAATCCAGTGTCCTGTCCATCTTTGGTCCATAGGGAACCCGGTATTTGTGAGATCATTTCCTCTACCTGCGATGGACACGTGTCTATAACAGTAGAATGCAACATTAGCCTATGAGAGGGGTGTCTAGTATATCTTGCACTACTTGTGCGTGGTTCTCAGGTATATCCAAGAAGACACCCTCGGGAGTACAATATATGACACACCGCATTTTACACAATAAGTCTCTGCCGAGTAGATTAGTCGGAGCCGATGCAGCCAGCATAAAGGAATGTTTTGTCTGCAAGGGTCCTATCGTAACCTCTGCAGGTCTACTCAAAGGGTATTGTTGTACCGTTCCTGTTACTCCCATTGCCAAAATCGTTTAACCCATGGTTTTTACACCTGATGTGGAATTCAACACTGACCTGGCCGCCCCTGTATCTACAAGAAAAGGTAATGGTACACAAGCTACATCAACCATGACCTCAGGTTCACTACCAAGGCTAGCAATCAACTTCACTGGCTGCAGGCTACAGGTGTGGCCCAACCCCTATTGTGTAGTGGGACCCTCCCGCAGCACGTTAGCAGCTACAATATGTGAGGGGGTAGCTGTGAGTTTTCGGAGGCCTGCCAGTCTCTCCTGGGTGGGTTCTCCTCTATGTGGCTCGTAATCTCTTCTATATGGTCCCTGATCCCAATTATGTGAATTGTAGTGTGGTTCGTATTCAGGTCTAGGGGGTCTGTATACGTTATGTGTCCTACTACTCCTGCAATCCTGGGAAAAATGTCCTGCCTTTTTACAAATGTAACATATTCTCAGCCTTTTCCAAACATCAGGGGTCTGGGGTTTTTGCTGATGGGGTTTTGCTGTAAGAGCCAGTATACTTACCGTCATCAGCTGATCTCCTTGTGACTCCCTGTGCTTACTGATGTTACGATCATGCTCAATAGCGGACTCTCTCAACGCAGCCACCGAGATACCTCTCCAATTAGGTAGAGAGGTTTGCACCCTTGTCCTTAGTGCCTCCTTTAAACCGTCCATTAACACAGAGACAGCTTCCTCCCTGTGGTGTGCATTATCCTTGATATCCTCGATCCCAGTGTATCTAGCTATTTCCTGCATTGCTCAATGGAAATACTCGGATGCCATTTCACCTTCCTTTTGTCTTATGGAGAAGATTTTATTCCATTTAACAACAGTAGGGAAATACACTCCTAATTGCAGGTTGATTTGCCGTACATTATCCTGATTGTACTCAGCAGTGAGAGGTACCTCTGCCAGGGCCGTTTCTTAGGGCAGGTGAGCAGTGCAACCGCACTGGGCGCCTGCCGCGGCACTAACTGTGGCTCCCTGCTTCCCCCTCCTATTTCTCCCCGAGTAACCCGCTCGGGGGGCGGAGTTTGACGGAATGACGCGGTTGCGTCGTTACGTCACGACGCAACCCCGTCACTCCGCGAAACTCCCCCCCCCCCCGAGCGGAGTACAGAGGGGATCCAAGTTAGAAAGAGGGAAAGGCCGGCGCGAGGAGCGACTGGTGAGGTGGGCCGAACAGCGGTAATCGCCTCTGTAAGTATTCTCTCTCTCTCTCTCTCTATGTGTATAATGGGGACACCTGCCGTAATGTGTGAAATGGGGACTTTTGCCTGCTGTAGTGTGGGGATTTAATGTATCAAGGGCATTGCAGTGAGTGGCATAATATGGTGCAGGGGGCATTACTGTGTGGTGCTTAATATGGTAGAATTTTTTTTTCCTGTGGTGGTCGTGATCTGTTGGGGCAGGGTCAAAAACTGGATTGTGAGGTAGTCTTTTCAGACGAGGCCATGCCCATTTAAATGAGGCCACACCCATTTAGATGAGGCCATGCCCCCTTGCCGGGTGCCCGTGCAAGTTTTTTTTTTTCTATCTAGGTGTGTGTGGGGGGGGGGGGCACATTTTTTTATGTCATGGGGGGGCACTTTTTCAAATCTCACACTGGGAGCCAAATTGGCTAGAAACAGCCCTGACCTCTGCATCTATCTTACAATCCATTATGAATTTTGTGATATCAATGTTTGAGGGTAAACATACCCATAGCACTGTTCGCCAATCTTTATTTGTGGGTTCATGGGCGTTACCTAATTCTTTAACAAATTTCTGGCATCCGACTAGATCTTTTCTGGGATTGGGGAATTCTGACATAATTGACCTTAACTCTGCTCGGGACCAAGGACAATGTATGGCAATGTTCCGGAAGGGAGTTACTCCTGACTGTCAGTCTTACCATTGGGGACTGCAATCACCCTGACAGGATTTAGTTCAACTATATCATTTTGACTTAATTCTATAATGCGGGGAGCTATTGTTTCTGCATAGTGTGTGGTGCCGTACTTACCAGTGGACACAACCTCACTCACCCCTCCGCTGGGGGGTATCGCTACTACTCTTGGTGGTTGGGCCGTGCCCACCTGGGTGTCCTGTATGGTGGCTGCAAGAGAGAGTGCTGATATCATGCTCATCTTCCTGCTCACAATCCTGGGGAAAATTTAAAATGGGATACAGCTGGCAAGGGTTAGGGTTAACACATTGATCAATCACTTTCCTATCCTTTACCAATGTACCATTGTTTGTAGCCACTTTCTCCCCATTAACATATGGTGGTGGTGGTGGTGCGCTCGCAATCACTTTCCCGCTAGGTTTGGAACCTGCTGTGCGAGCCAGTTCCTTTTGCACCTCTCCCTCTTGTTGCCACAGATTTAAACAATCGGTATGTCTGATCCTTTATTTTCTAGATTTAATCAGACATATTCTAATCCTTATGTTCTGTAACACCTCTGATTCAAAGCTGCCCATCCTGGGGAATGATGCCCTATCTTCAGCAGTCATACGCACCCATTCATTGCAATAAGCCTCCGTGTGTGGACCATATTTCTCACACATAATAAACCTTGCTGACCCCCTGGGCCGCAATTCTCCTGCCTGAACCCTGGCTAAACGTCTCTCTCTTGAGCAACTGGCTCCCATATCTGTGGGCCTTTTCCCACAAACACCAAAATACACAATACAAGCAGACGGTGAAAGTTCTCTGAGTGCTCTTCACCCGCTATCGCCCACGCTGGCTAGTACTATGATACACTGTCGATAGTGGATCACAATGTACCCAACTTAGGGCTCCTACCAGACCTTACAGAACCGTCATTTCTTTCGGTGGATGTTCTGTTGGAATATTTTCCAGAGAGAGGCAGCGAAAAATTCCTTTTCGGTATCTTTGCACTGGAATTTTTGTAGGGTGAAAAATAGAAAACTTCAATAACTATTGCTCACCCTTTCCAGTGGAAGCCCACCAGGGAGATTTTCCGACGTTATCAAAGAAAAACCCCTTGTTTACACAATCACGCCTGTGTATGCTTTCCACAGCGCCTATGACACAATAGTATCACATTGTGCTGTGTAAAACACACGGGCGTGTGGTTCAATTGCACAGCCTATAGATACTAGTTATCTATCCGCCCTAAGATCGCTGTTATCTGAAACACCTACACCACTCTAGACCACCTAGATTTGGGACACCTAGATCACCTAGACCACTTCAGACCACCTAGACCACCTAGACAATACGTAGGGTTGCAAACCCTTACGCCACTGAGCCTCTACTAACCCAGTGTTTCCACGGGATCCCGATTTCTCCTCGGGGTTCAATACACTCACTCCTGTTTTCACGCACTCAGATACACCTCGTTTTTCTTTTCTGTACAGAAAATACCACTATCCCAGGTTGGTTACTTTACCCCAGAGGTACTTACAGTTTTAAACAAAATATTTAAGGTAACCTGCTTTTGAAATCGGATAGTTATGTGCTATTGTATTAAATGTATACTACCCCGCCTTTACTTGAACAACTATCGTGTAACTTGTACTTAGCGTCCGCAATCCTACGCAATCTTGCGTAATCACTAAACACGCGACCGTGCGTGCCTTTTACGCAATGTGTGCGACCCTGTACTTTGTCCGTACCACGTGTACAAAAGTACATCCGCAATTCAACAAACCACACAGTCTCTATAAATATGAGCAATAAAAGCTACTATCACTCATAAACACAACACCCAGTTTTTCTGTATAAACCTTTAATGACTAGGCCAGAAATGCGTTTTATGTTTTATGATTACACCCTTAATACTTATTTCAAATTTATCTATATAGCCAACAAATGTATCCGATTTCACAAAGGTCTAAAACGACTATAATAACCTATGGTAACAATATGTGGGAGAGTATGCAAAATATCGGTACGCTTTGTGTACGCCTTTTGGCGCCCAAAAAAAATTACACAGATTTTTAAATAGCTTTTTTCCTGTTTACCTCCGGATTCTATCAGCACCTCTGCAGACCAGACAGAGCAGACGCAATCTAACATCACACAAATAGCGTTTCAAAACATCCAAGCAACCAGGAAAAGGTTTTACTTAAAGATGTATCTCCACCCTTTGCTGATAGATTAAAGTCTGCTATGATCTGCTAGCCTACGAGCGTGTGAAAAAACAGATCGAGCCCTCAATTGTAAATACTGATTTACTTACAGGACTAAAAGCAATACCTTAATACACTCAATACACTTAAATTCGAGCCGCTGTGGCCGCTGTATGTAATCCTTAACCTACGTACTTTTTACTCAGTTAGCGTACAAAGGCCCGTACCGTAAACCTTAGCAGGAAGGAGACACGACACCAATTGTATTTAAGATGTTGGGATCCGACCCACCAACATATAATTGCTGAAAGGGGGTTACAACAGATATACAATTACAATAACAGAATAGAGGCTACAATCAATGGTACATACGTTTGGTCTCGCCAGCGCCACGCGGTCCGGTGCTCAGTGAATCAAGCAAGATGACCTTCAGAGAGAGAGATGAATGGCCGGCTAGGCAGCTTGGCTTTTATACAAGAAAAAGACAATCTTTCTCAGTATAAGCGCCAAAAATGGAAAAAATTAGTAATGGATGTATATATACGTCCCTTAAAGATGTTCACAAATGATTGTTCCTCAATTATTCACAGGACGTCCTCAGTTAGTGTAGGAGATGACCAATGATTTGGATATGAAGACAAGGAAGAAAAACAAACAAACATACAATGTGTAGTATTGTTTTACATACAGAATTCTTTTCATACATAAAGTTAACCTAATCCCAATAGGAAAAAGCCAAAGTGGCAACACAAGGAGGGAGTCTATACGTGGTGCGTACCCCAACTCACACTGGGAGGGGCAAATACGTGCACGGAAAGGTTTCTTTAAAAATTTCTTCACCCTCTTTGTGTAACCTTCACCATAAAGTATGCATGCAAGAGCATACCTAGACTCACTTTAAAGTGAAAGCGAGTCAAATATATAAAGGTATCTTTTTATCCTATTGCTGCTGTATCAAATGGGAATGCGTACCACACTCACAGGACAAGAAATGGAGACAATCCTATCATGGTATCTTTAGGATCCGAAAGGAACTTCACAACTTCTGAAGGTGGCTCAAAACGATATTTCCCAATGGCAGCAGTTCATACCCGGTGATTTTGTATGGAAAAAAGAAACAGACATACAATGTGTAGTCTTGTTGTATATCTAGTTTCCTTTTTACACAGATGAAGTTATCCTTATCCCATCAAGATATCATGCGTACCCCAACTCACAATAGAGGAGATAGATGTGTGCACAAAAGGTTTCTATAGAAATTCTTCACCCTCTTTGAGTGTCCTTCACCATATGGTATGGATGAAAGAGCATACCTCAACTCACTTTAAAGTGGGGAGAGACAGATGTATAAAGGTATCTTTACTCCTATATAGTTGTGTCATTAAGAATGCGTACCACACTCATGGAATGTATAGTGGAGATGTTCCCATAAACTATATAGGAGTAAAGATACCATGATAGGATTGTCTCAATTTCTTGTCCTGTGAGTGTGGTACGCATTCCCATTTGATACAGCAGCAATAGGATAAAAAGATACCTTTATATATTTGACTCGCTTTCACTTTAAAGTGAGTCTAGGTATGCTCTTGCATGCATACTTTATGGTGAAGGATACACAAAGAGGGTGAAGAAATTTTTAAAGAAACCTTTCCGTGCACGTATTTGCCCCTCCCAGTGTGAGTTGGGGTACGCACCACGTATAGACTCCCTCCTTGTGTTGCCACTTTGGCTTTTTCCTATTGGGATTAGGTTAACTTTATGTATGAAAAGAATTCTGTATGTAAAACAATACTACACATTGTATGTTTGTTTTTTTTTCTTCCTTGTCTTCATATCCAAATCATTGGTCATCTCCTACACTAACTGAGGACGTCCTGTGAATAATTGAGGAACAATCATTTGTGAACATCTTTAAGGGACGTATATATACATCCATTACTAATTTTTTCCATTTTTGGCGCTTATACTGAGAAAGATTGTCTTTTTCTTGTGAAAATTTTTGTTTCTTCTTGGGGTGGGGTGACATCCTGCTAGACACTTTTTATTGGTTAAAGCTGCCTTGCGCACATTTTAAAGAACCCAATTCTTTTGCTTTGCATTTGGCTTTTATACAGTTGGTCAAAACACAATACAATAGAAACTGTAACCTCTTCATCTATAGGACAAAGGACTGATCATTTACAGTACAGGAGGGGTCATAGGTTGGTTTGAATAGGGGGGCGATGTCTGGTCCAGGTGTGCTTGCAGTTGGTCTCCACTGGGTTCCCGCTGAATATCAGAGTACAGTAAACAGAGAATAATATTAATATCCTTTTCCTGCGCATAATTATGCGCAGGAGTGTGCTATCTTCTGCAAACTGCTACCGGAATGTTGCCCTTAAAATACCCTACAGTTGGATACCAAACACCACCTCACAACCTAATGCTGTCCCCTCATATCCTGCAAAGGTGAATCCCTTTGTTGTTGTACCTTTTAAACAAGTATAACTTGCTGGTGTGGTGCATGTGGGCTTTGTGTACATTGTGCACTATGTGTATTAAATATGAGATATGTCTTTGTGGCTTTTCCATGCGCATACAAATGCTACCGTAATTACTCATACCACGCGCTAATACGCAGGACCGCGTAAGCGGTCATATGCAACTTTTGAATATGCGCACGCACGGCAGAACAAGTACATGCACGGAGGCCATCTGTGTGGAGTTTGTACGTGATGTGTGTACTGTAGTATTTTCCGACTTCGACAATGGGTTTGCAGCTGGACTCCAGCTGTTGTTGAACTACACATTCCAGCATGCCGTGCTACATATTTCCTGTTAAACCATCTTAAAATTGTGGCAAGGCGTGCTAGGGTGTGTAGTCCTACATAAGCTGGAGTGGTGGTTTGATACTAACAATGAATTTAGTAAAGATTATAATTGATGAGGGATTAACTATTAAGCCAACTGTATGTGTCCCTGATACCCCTTTCACACCACACAAATAACCCGGTAAATTGCCAGGTCGACGCGGGTCGATGTGTGGTGTGAAAGAGGGTAAGTCCCAATTTCCCGGGTCATCTGACCCGGTATTTCAGCCCAGGAATAAAGCAGGTGCAGTGTGAATGGTTAGACCGGGTCGATGCGATCCGGGACCTGTTCACACTATGGAGGAGACAGCGTGGAGATGATCTTCAAGCGCCACCTCCACACCCACCCTCAATGATGCCAGCACCACTTCCACTCCCACCCCCAATGGTAACCTGGTCCAGCATATTGCCGAGTTGCATTGCCAGTCTGAAAGGGATCTCGTGGCGGGTCACACCTGGAAAGGACCCATGTACAATTCAAGGGTGCAATCTGAGCTGCTGGTAACGAACATTGGGATGTCATGACATACAGTATATTACTGCTAGGTGTTACTAAGATTGCCTATTTTCATTTTCTATAACATTTTGGATTCTATTTGAGCACATGAAGAATGCGAGCAGAACTTTCAATAAAACCTTCTATTCATTTGCTGTGAATTACTATTAGCCTCTTTGAAATAATAACAAGCAAAATGCAGAACACTTCAGACCAACAAAATAGGTTTTGTTATTATATTTTTATTGTTACTCTGGTCATCGTGACATACCATGTTTTAATGTCTGTTTCAGATTTAACAAAAGTATTTGGTCAAGTAGAACTATTATGGATAAAATTACGTTAGCTAGGTACAGACGTCATTGGACACTTGTTTGGCAAGTAAAAGTCTTTAAAACTGACAATAACAAATGTCTGAGTCTGCTACTTACAGGCGGGATTCAGTTAAAATGCCGCTGGGCGAGATCTCTGCGGTCAAAATACCGAACCCGGAATCCCGGTTTCAAAATGCCAACAGAGGTGGGATTACTAGCATCAAAATGCTGATGCCTAGAATCCTAGAAATGTCCTCTCAGCCGGACACGCTCGCATCCTGCTGCGATGGGGATGGGTTTGGCTTTAGAAGGGGGGTTAGGGTTAGGGTGTAGGGACGGGAAGGTTAGTATTAGGTAATGGGGAGGGAGGGTTAGGTTTAGGCACTTAGAAAGGGAGGTTAGGGTTAGGCATCAAGCGGGGAAGGTTAGGTTTAGGCAGCAGGGAAGGGAGGGTTAGGGCTAGGCACCCAAAAGGGAGGGTTAGGGTAGGGGAAGTTTAGAGTGTTAACTGCGGGCTGTCAGGATTTTAATGGCTGGAATGCCAATGTCGGTATTCTGACCATCGGCATCCTGTCCATTGGGATTACATACTGAACCCTTACAGACAGCCTTCATTGGGGGGATTTAAGCACTAATGATGAAAATGCAGCCTATATTTACTCTGATGTGCAGGGGGGGTTGGGGTGCTCTGCAGTGACAGCAATGAGCTGGGAATTGGAGAAGCATTTCAGTACCGATCCCCCAGGCTGGGTCTCCTCACCCCTCAGAGGCAGACAGCACTATATGAGGCAGATATTTACTAAGTCAGCCAACCAGCAAGGCTGAGGGGCTGGACTGACTGAAGAGGCGGGCGGCAAGTGTAGGTTTTTGGGGCTAGAATCACAACCAGTAAAGACTCAGGGCTAGACATAAACAGTGTTACAGGAAGTACAGTGTCTGACATAGGGGCCACTTTAGCTGGTGCTAATGATCGTGGCTGCATGCAACATGCTACTCACTTACAGGCAGATGAGGCCTCTTACCCCATGCTCGAGGCACAGGGGACTCAGCTTCCTCTTTTCTTCACTCCTCTATATTGTGCCCTGTTCTCAGGTCTCTTACAGCTCCTGCATTTTCCTCCTCGCTGGACCTCACTGTTGGAACCCTATGCAGAAGAACAGAGAAATCCCATCCCCAGGAAACCCCTAAACAAAAGCCACCACACCATCAAACACAAATGAGCCACGCGCTACGCGTTTTGGACCATTGATCCTTCGTCAGAAGCGTCCAACGGTCCGAAACGCGTAGAGCGTGGCTCATTTGTATTTGATGACTCTTGGACTGATCCATCCTTTCCTGGGGACTATCCTGTTTGATGGGGAGCCGTGCATTCGGAGTTTGGCACCCTGTTTCACCACTTACATCTGGTGCCTGAGGATTTTCCCCTTGAGAGAATACCGTCTGGGATTGGTGATATGCTTCATAGAGTTCTTTTTGATATGCTGTTTTAACTTTGATGTTTGTAAGTGCAACCTTGAAAATAAATTGTGTTTCAATTTTAAGGACTGCTACACTATATCTGTTTTCTAAGTATCTCCACATTGTCCTCTGCTACAGGGACTAGGAAATACTTATTTTTCAGGTTATACATTTGTCCTGGATACATTAAGGAGGACAGCTAATTGCATAAGTGGACTCTATTTTATCTTTGGCGATAATCATCTTCAGGGTGGCCAGAGAATATTCCTTCCTGAAAACGGTGAATAATTTTTCAAATTGAAGTGTATCACTTAAAGGTGTAATGGTTGTTATGTGGTGATTGGAGAGCGCTATTATCTGTACACAGCTTTTTCTTTTTGTAAACATTCTCTGGGGACAACAATTTGGCAGATGGACTGGTGTGTTCCAGGATCAAGGCTAGTGCTGTTACCATTAAAAGAATGGTGGAGGATTATATCGGAGACAGCATCCAAGTAGGCATGTCAGACAGTCCATATGTATACTGGCAGGAAAAAGAGGCAACTTGGAGGCACAAACTGTCTTTATTTTACCTAAGTTGCCCACCTCCCTCCAGTGTGTACTCCGAAAGAGTGTTTAGTGCAGCCGGTAACCTTTCAGCGATCAGCGTAGGTTACTTTCACAAAATGTGGAAAAGATGATGTTCATCAAAATTAATTATAAATTCCTCCCGGAAGACCTTTACCAGAAATTGTCTCCAGAAAGTACACAGGGACCTGTGATGGTGGATTCCAGTGGGGACGAATTAATACTCTATGAGGATGAGGATGTACACACAGAAAGGGGCGAGGAATCGGAGAATGAGTCTGAGGGCAACATCTTCCCTCTGTAGAGCCAGTTTGTGCAAGGAAAGATTAATTGTTTCTTTTTTGATGGAGGATTATTTGCTTCTTTTTTTGGTGGGGGCCCAAACAAGCCAATCATTTCAGCCACAGTCGTGTGGCAGACTGTCGCTGAATGATTGGTTTGTTAAAGTGGGCATGTCCTGTTTATATAACATAAGGATGTGTGGGAGGGCCCAAGGACAATTCCATCTTGCACCTCTTTTTCTTTTTCTTTGCATAATATGCTCTTTGGGGCCTATTTTTTAAAACTGCCATCCTGTCTGCCACTGCAGTGCATAGATGGGCCAAATGTTTGTGCCGCCCACTTGTGTGACTTAGCTTAGTCATACAGCTACCTCATTGCACCTCTTTTTCTTCTTTGCATTATGTGCTCTTTAGGGCCTATTTTTTAAAACTGCCATCCTGTCTGCCACTGCAGTGCCACTCCTAGATGGCCAGGTGTTTGTGCCGCCCACTTGTGTTGCTTAGCTTAGTCATCCAGCTACCTCGGTGCTACCTTTTGGCCTAAAAACAATATTGTGAGATGTTCAGAATAGACTGGAAATGAGTGGAAATGAATGTTGTTGAAGTTAATAATACCGTAGGATCAAAATTACCCCCAAATTCTGTGATTTTAGCTGTTTTTATGGGGGTTTTTTTCAAAAAACATCCAGCTCCAAAACCGAAACCTGAAAGGGTGGTTTTAGCAAAACCAATCCAGATCCAAAACCTAATCACAAAACCCAAAAAGTGTCTGCCGCACATCTCTATACTATAGTGAGTTGCCCCAATTCATATTTGGACATACAACTGCAAGCTTGTTTTTTACACTAGTGAAGGAGCACATGATATTTTATGTTTATATACTATGCTTCTTTGTGGCTGGTGATTATTACATATTATTACAGAGCTGCACATTTCCTGTGTGGTGAGCAGGAGATATACTATTTCTTTACAGACTGGAGGGTGCCTGTCTGGAATGTCTAAACTAAAGTATGCAGTAGCTATACTGGGTGCTGTTCTGGGCTTCTGTTGCCAGCCAGAAGCAAGAGCCAAGGGCAGCAACAATACCACTCCCAGACCCCGGCGCTCTGTATGTCAGCACCACTTGCATACCCCTAGTTACTGCCCTGCGCATACCACAGCATATACACGTAAATAAATACAGTAGTATGTTTTAAGTGCATTATATTTACTATAAGTAACATCCAATATGCATCTACTGTAATTCCGCATCAACCCAACAAGTAGAATATAGGCACATTTTTTTTGCCCACATCTGAAAGGGGGTCAATATTTGTGCATTTCCAAGAAATGCTTGCACAAACTCTTCAGTCATTCATACAGTAATAAAAGGAAATATGTCAGATAAAAAAATATGTCACTGTGTTCACAACAACCTCATGTCAGCAATAATGAGCGCAATAATTCAGCAATCTGTCACCACAGCTCACTCGCTTGGAAGAAGGAAATCTATTAACAATAAAAGAAAGAATCTGTTTTGATGGAAATATTTTTAGGATACAGTTGTGAAAGTTCCCCTCAAACACTGACAGAATAAGCTTTACCGATATCAAGGGTAAAACATTTTCACTTTAACAATATTCTGCCAATATTGTAATTTATTGTCTGGCCGTGTGTTCAGTGCTGATGGTGGAATTAATGAAATCCAAAATTCAAGGCCATCTTAATGGCATTGGAGGGCCCCTGGGCAAAGTAATGCACAGGGGCACCTACCCATCCTCCAGAGGTAGGGGTGGGGGGTGTTATCAGTGGCAGCTTTGATGTCCCACAGGCAGTAAGGTATGTTCTATCTTCCGCTCAGCATGTAGGACCTAGAGCAGTAATTTCTGATAATTACTCCTTTACTGCACAGTTCATGGGAGATGGGGCAGGAGGGAGAACACTAATCTGTAGAAGGGGGCATTGGGCTGAATGAAGGAGCCCTGGTACATGACTTACAGAGTGGTAAGGGGTGTTTAATACGTAGGGGAGGGTTGGATAGTGGTGTGGGCTTAATATTCATCATTTTCTGGTGGGAGGGCAGCTTGTTTGACTGCAGATGTCTCCAGTTCCTGGAAATAGATTTCAATTAGATTAAAAAAAACTAGGTAGTCCCACCTTTCAGGAGGTACTGGGGACTTGGGAAGTAACGTTCAGGAGCCAGAGCAATCCACCAACGAAAAAATAAAACTGCATACCAGGTTTATGGAGCTGGAGCAGGGACCAGCTGCTGGAAGGCTAATATCTCTGGTTCTGGGCATAGTAGAGATAAGCGGCCAGTGTCCACTGAAAGGGGAGGGTTCCAGCTATTGAAGTTTACCCTGAGAAAAACTCAGACAGAACACGAGATAGCTGACTATGAAGAGCAATTAACAGGCTGGGATGAGGACCACTGTTTTGAAGTCAGATATCTCCAGTTCCCCAGGTCCGATTTTCTAACTCTATTTATAATCATCACAACACTGATTTTGAGCTTGGAAAAATAATCATTTATTGCTTGTATTTATGAACAATATATAGTCAATGCAGCTAAGCAATACCCAGCTGCCCTGGTTGGGCTGGCCTAGAAAGGGAAGAGTTAAATTGCCAGCATTTGAAAATGTGTGCATGCGCAATTGAAATGAAAGCTTAGATTTGGGATTTAATTTCCACTAAAGTGTAAAAAAATAAATACATTGTAAATACATTAAATTTATTAAAAATATGATTCAAACTTTCTAAACATTATTTCATTAACCACTTAACTGACGATATTCCCTTAACCACCTGCCTGGCATGGTCGCGACAGATGCGACCATGCCTGCAAGTGCTCTATCTGACCTGGTCGCACAGGATGCGACCAGTCAGATAGAGAGTGTTAGCAGCGACAGGGAAGATAAACTTCCCTCCGCTGCTGCTGTCAGAGGGACCGGAAGGTCCCTCTACCTTCCTGCACTCTCTCCCCCACTGATTGCAGTGCTGCTGATCACTGCTGATTGGTCCGCACGGCAGGACCCCCCCCCCCCCTCTAGCTGCTGGGGAGGGTAAACTAACCCACCCAAGCACCCCCAGACCTCCCCCTGTATATCTGGAGGCTGTCCCGGCTTTCAAAATGAAGGCCGTGATGGTCGTGATGTTCCTGATGTTCCGATGGTCGTGATGTTCCCGATCAATGTTTCAATATTTTAAAAACATTTTTTTTTTCTTTTTTTTTTAACTAAAATCATTTGGGATAGGGTTAAATTCATGTTCTTCACCTAATTCACTCATAAGTAAAAACCGACACTGTTGGAGCAGTTTTTGGCAATTATAAATCGTCAGTAAAGTGGTTACAAAAAGTTCAGAAATTTTTTTTTATGTAATGTAGGATAAAAAAAAGTATTTTTTAAAATATTTAAATATTACTGTATATTATGGACATCTGAAGAACGGATCTCCTTGTCAAAAACTGGGGGACACAGTGGGGTGATGTAGTGGCATGTGATCTGACCATGCCAGTTAAGTGGCTATAAAAGGCTTTATACAGTACTAAGGGCAAAGCAGTTTCATTTAGTGTGTTTGTTCTGTTATAAGCACCATTATTACTATTAACGTTGTGGCTCAGCACAGTGGTGAAAACAGCTTCAGTGACATAGGGGTTAAAACATTTGATAATGGCATAAGATGGCCGGCAGTACGTTATGCTCCACTGAAGTATTATAAAGTGTAAAATCAACTAACCAGCTTTGATTCTCTAATTAATTTTATAAATGACAGTTACTGTATTAGAATAAAGCAGTTACCAGTATATTATTCTGCATACAGTATGCAAATAATAAACTTCCTTCATTTTTTGTGAAGTAACTTCTAAGCTTTTTAGTTATACCTCTCAAACAATAATTCCTGAACCTATAAATACCTGTATTGTATTTATCATGCTGTTCTTAAAAAAAAAAAAACAAACAAACAAACATTTATGCTTGTTCCAGAGACAGAAATACTAAGGGAATCAGAGAGCTAGATATATATTCATTTATGGCCTTTGCCCAAGCCTACCATCTGCAGTATCAAATATTACAGTCAAGTGCAGCAGAATTTTTTTTGCTAAGTTACTGGATTTTACTTTATCAAGGGATGCTTTCAGTAGAATATTTTTGGGTGAAGTGCACATTATTTAAAGAATATATTTTTCTCACTTGACACAAGAATCAACAACAAACTCACTGAACCATGTTAACGTGAAAAATCTTCTATAATGGAACTTTATCCCTTAGCACCCCTGTGGTACTGATAATAGAGGTAAGGAAAGACTAAAAACACATCTAAAGACTGCACAATGAAAAGCCAAATTCTGTAAACCCATTTCAGCAATTGTAACTAGCAGATTGCAGCCATGATTAGACTTTGACTTCAAATGTTGAAAAATAAAACCAAAAAAGTGACGTTCTAGATGTGACACAATAGAGTGTTACGTAAAAAATTTACAGACAAACACAAAACTTTATTTGTTTATTTTTTTATACTCTACTGCATTTAACAAAATTACAATTCTCCAACAAAATCAGCAATTCTGGACACATACGGTAGGCAATGTCCTTTCACTCTTGAGCTGTGGTGTTTATAATGCAGTGTCAACTTCTTAATGTGTCTTTTCCTGGCTTCCTGTAGAGCTTGACCAAAGGATTGGAAAGATTCCTTGCAAAGAGAAAAAATACCGGTATAGCACAGGTACATTCTAAAATAATAGAAGGAGGAAATAATGGCACAAAAAAATAGCTTTGATGATCATTTTTAAAAATTATTTTATGTATTTGAGGCCATCGAATATAGGGGGTAATTCCGAGTTGATCGCTCGCTAGCAGTTTTTAGCAGCCGTGCAAACGCATTGTCGCCAACCATGGGGGAGTGTATTTTTCAGTTTGCAGAAGTGCGAACGCCTGTGCAGCAGAGCGCCTGCAAAATCTTTTTGTGCAAAACAAAACCAGCCCTGTAGTTACTCTTCATGTACGTTGATTCTAATGACGGAAGAGCGGCTTTTGACATCACACACAATTTCTGAAATTCACAGAGTTTTCATTCTGGTTTTTTTGTTTCTCGTGTATACATTAATTCATTACAGTTTTGCTAAACAGAAAACGAAAAAAATAATAATAATTGGGTTTTATTGATTATATAATGTAACAATATTTATTGCAGATGTAGAATATATTGTGGACATATGTAGTAGATAATATTGCTATAGTCAATGATGGGAACATATGGATTACTTAACATTTTCCAGCTAAATGAGTGCAATCTGCCTCCTTAAAACAGGAAAAGAGTTTAACCATGTTCTGCGTTCAGTTTCATTAACCAAGAAATGTCTCAATTACATAAGGACTGCTGTTTAAGAATCCCGTTTAATGCCTATTTTGAGCTACTGCTTTCCAGTAGTCAAGATGAATCAGCTCAAAGAAAGCGTTCGCTTAAGACACCAAAAAACAGCAATAGTCAACACATCAAAGAGCAATTTAAATGTGAACGTAAATGTAGCAAATGTATTTATGTATATTTACCATATCATTCGTTTCTACTTTTAAAAAGACTTCTAAGTTCTTAAAATGAGTGAAATAGCATTGAGACAAATTTGAGTTATCACACTGTTGAAAATGTATCGGTGTAAGACTTGCTGCTTTTACAAAATTACAGTTCCTGTAGGTTACTTATTTCCAGTTATATATGCTTTAACAAAATTGCTTGTCTATGGGAAAGTGCTATCTTATATGGATGCCATTTTGTCACAGTTCATTCCAATGTCGGATTGAAGCATGAAGGGCCCACCGGGGGTATGTAGTGGTAGGGGCCCATGATTAGTTTGGCTAACCATTATAGAGTACCTGGTCTGGACTCCTTGATAATTTATATAGTAATTAATGCTAGTGCATGCATGATAATGTGCCAGATTAATGATAGCAATGTACTGTAGAGAATACATCATAATCCTGTGTAGTATACGATAACCTATGTATAATATATAATTCAAGTGCACAGTCTAGAACCTGATCCCTAGAGGAGGAGGGCCCCCCAGGCAGTAGGGCCTACCGGTGGTTTCTCCTGTACCCCTGTGGGCCAGTCCAAGCCTGGTTCATTCACAGTTACAGGACTTTTTTTGAGCAGAATCCACTCTGTGGAATGTCCTCCCACACACAACATGACTTTCTTCTTGTTTCCAAACCTTCAAGCGTTACCTGAAAACACACTTCTACAGGCAGCTTATCATATTTCAGAACCACCCAAGCAACCTCTGTAAGCTATCCTTTCCTAATAAGATCCCCTCTATACAATCCACACATAAATTTATATATTTCCACACTCCAACATCCCACTGACCCCAGGCCAACATTACTGTGTAATTGGATCATACAGCCAACCAAGAAATTCTGTAATCTGGCTGGACTAATATACAGTACAATAAACTGTACTATAGCATTTATCCTTGTGTATCATATAGCATTTATCGTTGTGTATCAACGCCCATTTCCCTATAGATTATCAGCTCGCAAGTAGGACCCTCTTCCCTCTTGTAGGGCTATCTTCCCTCAGTCTTGGTTTATTACTGTTCTATTAGTATTTTTCAACAGATATAGACATTGGGGTAAATTTACTAAGCTCCCGATTTTGACCGAGATGCCGTTTTTTCATCAAAGTGTCATCTCGGTAATTTACTAAGCAATAATCACGGCAGTGATGAGGGCATTCGTAATTTTTTGCAAGTCCAAGAAAAAAATTACGAATGAATACACCATCGGTCAAAACGCGGCTGTTTAAGTATGAATCTCGGTAATTTACTAAGAAGTGCAAAGCAAAAAAAAAAACAAACACTGCCGTGAAAAATTACAACTCGTAAAAAAGTGCAAAAAAAAACAGACCTGCTTTTTTTTCCCGTGATTGGATAGGCATGCAGGGATCCATGAGATCCGTGCATGTATATCAGTGGGAAGGGGTGGGAAAGTTGTTATTTTATTTAAAAAAATTGCGTGGGGTCCCCCCTCCTAAGCATAACCAGCCTCGGCTCTTTGAGCCGATCCTGGTTGCAGAAATATGGGGAAAAAATTGACAGGGGTTCCCCCATATTTAAGCAACCAGCATCGGGCTCTGCGCCTGGTCCTGGTTCCAAAAATACGGGGGACAAAAAGAGTAGGGGTCCCCAGTATTTTTAAAACCAGCACCGGGCTCCACTAGCTGGACAGATAATGCCACAGCCGGGGGTCACTTTGATATAGTGCCCTGCGGCCGTGGCATCAAAAATCCAACTAGTCACCCCTGGCCGGGGTACCCTGGGGGAGTGGGGACCCCTTCAATCAAGGGGTCCCCCCCCCCCAGCCACCCAAGGGCCAGGGGTGAAGCCCGAGGCTGTCCCCCCCATCCAATGGGCTGCGGATGGGGAGGCTGATAGCCTTTTGTGATAATGAAAATATATTGTTTTTAGTAGCAGTACTACAAGGCCCAGCAAGCCTCCCCCGCATGCTGGTACTTGGAGAACCACAAGTACCAGCATGCGACGGAAAAACGGGCCCGCTGGTACCTGTAGTAGTACTACTACTAAAAAAATACCCAAAAAAAGACAAGACACACACACCGTGAAAGTAAAGATTTATTACATACATGCACACAAACATACATACATACTTACCTTATGTTCACACGCAGGTCGGTCCTCTTCTCCAGTAGAATCCAAGGGGTACCTGTTGAATAAATTCTACTCACCAGATCGCGGGTCCCAGGCTCCTCGGGGCATCCATTTGTAATCCACGTACTTGCATAAAATAAGAAAACGGAAAGCCGAGCCACGAACTAAAAGGGGCCCCATGTTTTCACATGGGACTCCTTTCCCCGAATGCCAGAAACCCACTCTGACTTCTGTCTAAGTGGGTTTCTTCAGCCAATCATGGAGCGCCACGTTGTAGCACTCTCCTGATCGGCTGTGTGCTCCTGTACTGTATGACAGGCGGCACACGGCAGTGTTACAATGTAGCGCCTATGCGCTCCATTGTAACCAATGGTGGGAACTTTCTGCCCTGCGGTTGACCTAAAGTGACGTCACCGCTGAGCAGAAAGTTCCCACCATTGGTTACAATGGAGCGCATAGGCGCTACATTGTAACACTGCCGTGTGCCGCCTGTCACTCAGTACAGGAGCACACAGCCGATCAGGAGAGTGCTACAACGTGGCGCTCCCTGATTGGCTGAAGAAACCCACTTAGACAGAAGTCAGAGTGGGTTTCTGGCATTCGGGGTAAGGAGTCCCATGTGAAAACATGGGGCCCCTTTCAGTTCGTGGCTCGGTTTTCGGTTTTCTTATTTTATGCAAGTACGTGGATTACAAATGGATGCCCCGAGGAGCCTGGGACCCGCGATCTGGTGAGTAGAATTTATTCAACAGGTACCCCTTGGATTCTACTGGAGAAGAGGACCGACCTGCGTGTGAACATAAGGTAAGTATGTATGTATGTTTGTGTGCATGTATGTAATAAATCTTTACTTTCACGGTGTGTGTGTCTTGTCTTTTTTTGGGTATTTTTTTAGTAGTAGTACTACAGGTACCAGCGGGCCCGTTTTTCCGTCGCATGCTGGTACTTGTGGTTCTCCAAGTACCAGCATGCGGGGGAGGCTTGCTGGGCCTTGTAGTACTGCTACTAAAAACAATATCTTTTCATTATCACAAAAGGCTATCAGCCTCCCCATCCGCAGCCCATTGGATGGGGGGGGGACAGCCTCGGGCTTCACCCCTGGCCCTTGGGTGGCTGGGGGGGGGGACCCCTTGATTGAAGGGGTCCCCACTCCCCCAGGGTACCCCGGCCAGGGGTGACTAGTTGGATATTTGATGCCACGGCCGCAGGGCACTATATAAAAGTGACCCCCGGCTGTGGCATTATCTGTCCAGCTAGTGGAGCCCGGTGCTGGTTTTAAAAATACAGGGGACCCCTACTCTTTTTGTCCCCCGTATTTTTGGAACCAGGACCAGGCGCAGAGCCCGATGCTGGTTGCTTAAATATGGGGGAACCCCTGTCATTTTTTTCCCCATATTTCTGCAACGAGGATCGGCTCAGAGAGCCCGAGGCTGGTTATGCTTAGGAGGGGGGACCCCACGCAATTTTTTTTTTGAATTTTACAGTGTTTAATTTAAAAAAAAAAAAAAAAATGAACCCCAGCACGGATCACACAGATCCGGCCGAGATTCATTGTAAAAAAGTCGGCAGTGTTTTGCTAATCACTGCCGTAAAAATAAAAATAAAAACACGAATGACATCGACATCGGAACAAAAGAAAAACCCGAATACGACAGCTTAGTAAATCCATCGTAACAAATTCAAAAAGTTGCAGTTTTACACTTTCGATGTCATTCGTGATTGAACTTTGACCTGAAACGGGAAAACACGAATCTTAGTAAATTTACCCCATTGTGTGCTGCAGCTAGAGTATGACATTATAAAAAACAATAATATGCCTACCTGGGATGTAGCCTACAATCATGCCCTCATTTTGCACCAGTCAAATTAGAATCAGACCAATGTTATGAGAATTTGCTTTAAAGCAAGAATGGTATAAATGTAAAGTTCTCATCTAAATAAAATAATTAAGTAATTTATAATAACCCCCCGCCTTTGGGCCAAGCTATGAGATTAGTGCTGTACCAGGGCACTTCTGCTCCCTGGGCTGGCCCATCACCCCAATTGCACATGACATAAGGATGTCACAGAAGAGGAGGCCATGAACAGAAAACTGGGTGCCCCTCCAGACACTTCAGAAGCTGGAAATACGGGTAACAACCATGCCACCCCCATCAAGCCCTCAACCTTAGTATGGCCCTGGCACGATCACCCTTTGCATGGGCACCATTGCTCTCAACACCATAGCAAATCACCCTTTTCCCACAATGAGCAGTAAGCTACTCTTTGCTTAAACATTCTGGGTAGAGTTTTGTGAGTACCACGACACCACAAATGGGAAAGTGTTACTGTAGTTTTTGCTACTTTCTGTAAAATCTTATAACAGATATGAGGTCTATTTACTAAGCCGTGGATAGAGACACAGTGGACGGAGATAAAGTACCAGCCAACCAACTCTCAACTATCATTTTTCAAACCCAGCCTGTGACATGGCAGTTAGGAGCTGATTGGCTGGTACCTTATCTCCGTCCACTTTATCTTCATCCAAAACTTAGTAAATAGACTGTTAAGTATGTTGTGGTATAAATGCGTCTTATATTCTCTCAATGAACAGTGTTGCAAAAATAAAGACAAGCACTGCCATTCCAAAGCGCAGAACTGAGAATATATCTGCATTAAAGTGATGTTTTGTACTTTAGTTGGTTTATGTGCACCATACGATTAGCTGGATTCCCTAAGGTGTATCTTTATTTTGCATTGATAGCTAAACAAGTAAATTGCTCCCAAAATTATAGAAGAATTATAATTTTTAGTTTTCCTTAGTACATGCAAAGCCTTGGGTAATCTAAAGGATTTTGCTGGTAAAACGATTGACTTAATTGTCCATGAAAACTTTCACCAAGTACAGGTGTACTCAATTAACATCTCATTATATGAAAACCTCCTGAACCTCTAATAAGCCATCAGCTTTGTATAGTGTAAATGAAGGGTATAATTGATAGCCACAGCAATGCAGGGTTAAGTGCTTTTAATAACATTCACTCTCTTGAGAAACTTCACTTCGTTCCGTCAATAGTACAAAGACGGAAAATAAGTTTTATAGATGGAATGAGCATATAAAAATAAATTAACATAAAAGATCAAAGCAATTTTAGACTGTCGTTTTCACAATTATGGATTTGTAGCTAATGTTTTACAAACAATTATATATTTAATATGTATTGCTGCTATGTCTGCACCCACACGTAGCACTGATCTTTCTTAAATTAACCAGGACTCATGGCCTGATTTGGATTTGTACATAAACCCAATGGTTTACGTACAAATCTGATGGCACGTGCTCCGTGCATGCGCTGAACCCATTCTGTGTACAGTATGTGCAGAACAGGTCTTGTGTGATCGATTGCAGTCTCTCTGTAGCCACAACATGACTTGACATGCTGACACATTTGGGGGGCAGTGTCTAGCACCGTTCTACAAATCGGTGTTGTGTTGCACCCTTATTGTATGCGCAGAGCCTAGAGTCTGATTTGTCAGACCCAGACATCCTGGACCTGGCATTAGAGCAGATGACCGAGGGCTGGTCACAATGATGATCTGATGCTGAACCTTGGGATGCAGCACTCGATAGCGGATGCTGTCAAGAAGATTTTTTTTCCTACAGAAGCCTTCAGCAGAATTATAATATTAGTTGTATGCTATTGGAAGCAGCTGTGCAATATTAGAATCAGGCCCTCAGTTAATTAATTGATGTGAAAGGTGTCTTTGCATCAGTTAATTCACTGAGCTCATGAAAGAAAATCCAGGGTTGAGTTTGACATCAGAGAGCCATGACTCCAGAATTTGGTCTGGCCATTGGATTGTGCATAATAGATTAAAAATGTGTCCACAAATTGTACCACATGATCCAAGGCAATTTCCTGTTAAAGCCATTGTAAATGAAAAAAAACCAATGTCCATAGTAAAGAATTTTATAAGGACGATGGCAGATGGACGACTTACACTGATAAATAAGATATTTACAAGACCAAAATAACTAAAATGTCTTGAGAAATTGTTCCATCAGTGGGGAAGTCCATCAAGGTGTTTGTCCAGGGATTACACCAAATGGGAATAAACACGTGTGGTTCTAAGGAAGACCGTTGAGAGGTCTTGCTTTATGGAGAGTTACTGTAGAATAAATTGTAACACATTCTGGAAACATTCCTCTGTAGATTTGGCCAGCAATAATTATGACTTGGACTTTCAGAGGTTTAATATACCTTGATGTCCAGCACATTTTGACTTATTGGCCACAAGAGAAGTTTAATAAAAAAAATCCTGAGTTATGGGTTTTCCTGTTAGAACTATTAAGGATAAGATGTAGAATAGGAGCAAGTGCATGGGACAGGATGGCCGAAACCATTTCTGGATCTAATTGGTAGTTCTTAAATAGAAATAACATGGCAAATATAGAGAAACATTTTTTTTCTAATCGTGTGTATCTGCTGTTTCCTCATGGAAGCGTAATAGATCCTACTTTACATTTTCCAATGAGAGGACAAATCTGTACGGAAAATGCAAATATTGTCCAAATATAAAGTCAGAAAAATTAATTAACCACAATTATGAAACACTGCTGATATGTAACATTACAAAAGCCTAGGTGTATCACATGTTTTAGTATAATACTGTTTTGCATTTGTATCTATCCATCAAGCGGATCAAAGGGATAGGCCGAGGCAATGAATAATAAGCAGAAATAGTTATAATAGGTGCAGACACAAAAGCATTAACTGTAACTGGCAAATATTTTTTAACGTATGGTACTAAAAAAATGTCAATTTTTTTTTTAGCTATTTAAGTTATAAAACATTTTTTTTTAATCAAGTAAAATATTTTATAGAGAAAAAAATATGCCTAAAGTGTATCTCACACTTACCTGTGTCCATAGGCCCCCATTGTAAAATTAGTTCCTCTCCCCTATTGGCAATAAACCCTCACCCAGTGGTAATGGATCCCATTAACATAACGCCTAAACCCCTTGGTGCTAAAAGATACTCTGTATCATAACCCGACCTTGTTGAAATATGCCCCTGTTTTTTTTGCACACACAACCTGCTCCCCTGTGATGTAATATTTTTTAATTTTTTACTCCCCCCCACCATGCCACGGAGTCAAATTACTTTAATGGGACATTACCCTCTCCATCCTCCAATGCCAATGGAACTACAGCCCCCCAGGGGTATTACTCTACATCCCCGTAGGGCATTACTCCTCCACAGTCAGGGCGCTGTGGAGTGGGTCTGGAAGGACTGATGATCAGCACAGTATTCTGGGGCACAATTCAGGCAGTGATGTCAGCAGTCAGAGACCACTACACTAATTGGGGGTTGGGGAGCCAGCACATGTGCAGAAGAATTTCCTTATTAAACATCACGGGAAGCAGTGGAGCGACATAGTCACATAGGATGCGACCATGTCAGCTAAAGCCTAGCTGGCTGCTGTCATATCCCATGCGACCAAGCCAGTTAAGTGGTTAAAAATGTAATTACAGAGCCTGGTAAGCATCCATATGACTACAGATGCCTTGCAAGAAATAGATCTTGTTAAGTTGTGGTAAGTAGTAGAATGTCAAAGGGGTCCAGCAAGTTGTGTCCAGTAGTATGTTAGCGGGGGTCCTAGTCAAACTCTACAGATAGGACAGGTATGTGGTGCCTCTGTCCCTATAATTTGTGGTATTGGATCCTTCAAATCTGACCATCAGCATTAGATTCAGGGGTATGTTTTTTCAAACTAGGCAGAAGAAGCTTGGAGAGATATCAATCAATTTGCTCCTAACTGTTGTTTTTCAAAAACAACAAGGAAGTTATGCAAGACTTAGGGGTCAATCTAATTAACTGCAAAGGTTGCGAGATGCCCTTGCATTAAACCACCGGCAATGACACCGCATCTCATACCCCGCTCTCAGCCCAAATTTGCTCATTTTACGACCAGTCTTCAGTGAGTTCAGCCTGCCAAATCTTATTGACTTTTTTTACTCCATAACTAAAATAATAGATCAAGGGTGGGACTGTAGATTTAGTATATATAGACATTAGTAAGGCATTTGACATGGTTCCACATCGCAAACTGCTAAATACTATAAACTCAAAAGCTTTTGATTGGATTATAAAACAGTTGAATGTATAAGAACCTGGTTGCAGTATATGAAACAGGTAGTTGTAGTGAATGGAGTCCATTCTGTGGTGGAAAATGTTACCAGTGGAGTATCCCAGGAATCTCTACTTGGACCAGTGCTATTTAATATCTTTGGTGACGTTGCAAACAGTATTGAAGGGAAAGTATACGTTTTGCATATGCCACAGGGTAGACATGCTGGGTGGAGTAAAATAAATAGTCTTGAATGGTCAAGAATGTGACAATTACAGTCTAACACCAAAAAAAAGCAAAATCATGCACTTGGGTCTCAAAAACCCAAAGGCTAAATATAGTACCAAGGGTACTATAATGGAAACTACTGAGGAGGAAAGGGATTTAGGAGTCACTATTTTAAGTTACTTAAAGGCAGGAAAGCAATGCAACAAAGCAATGAGGAAAGCAAGTCAAATGCTCGGTTGCATATGGAGAGGAACCAGTAGCAGAATAATATAATTAATACTGTATAGGTCATTGGTACGGCCTCATCTAGAATACTGTGTCCAGTTCTGGAGGCCATATCTTCAGAAGGATATTAATACATTAGAGAGCGTACAAAGAAGGGCAACTAAAATGGTGCATGGCCTACATCACAAAACTTACCCAGAAAGACTAAAAGATCTTAACACATAGAGTATAGTTTGGAGCAGAAAAGGGAAATGGGGGACACAATAGAAACTTTCAAATATTTCAAGGGTTTTAACAAGGTACAGGATGGAAATTCTGGATTCTCTTCAGAAGGACTTATTCAAACCGGAAGCATGGGCTTCGAAATGGAGAATGAGGTTCAATATAGACAAATGTAAGGTAATGCACTTCAGTAACAAGAATAAGAACACTACCTACATACTACTAGGGGATTCTGTACTGGAAAAAGACTTAGGTGTTCATATACAGTAGGTAACAAACTTAACATTCGTAGCCACAGTAGGAATGCAGCAAAAAAGGCAAACAAGGTATTAGCATGAATCAAGTGGGGAATTGATGCAAGGGATGAGATTGTTATACTCCCATTATATAAATCACTAGTGAGGCCACATCTCAAATACTGTGCACAATTATGGGCACCATACTGCAAAAAGGATATCCTGGAACTAGAAAAAGTTCAGAGACGAGCGACCAAATTGATCAAGGGGATGGAGACACTAGAATATGAGGAAAGGCTTGCTAGGCTATGCATATTTACACTGGGAAAAAAGCAGGTTAAGAGGGGAGATGATTAACATTTACAAATATATAAGGGGTCAACACAGAGCTAGCAGGGGAATTGTTTTTGGTAAGATTATCAAAAAGAACACGTGGACATCCACTTAGGTTAGAGGATGGAGATTTTGCACACAGAGACGGAAAGGTTTCTTCACAGCAAGGAAAATCCGTATTTTGAATTCCCTGCCTGAGAAAGTAGTAATGGTGGACTCATCATTACTTTTAAGAATGGGATACATAAATTCCTAATGGATAAGGATATACAGGGTTATGGTAGGTAGATCATGTACTATGGTAAAAAAAAAAAAAAAAGTGGGTACTTTAGTTTACGGCTAAACATTCACCACAGTTAAATTTAGTCTTAAAATATTTTAGTGTACGAGATCACTAACAGGTTGAACTCGATGGACAAATTGTCTTTTTTCAACCTGAGAAACTACAGAATGTTACTATGTTACTATATGAAACATTCTTCAAAGGAAGAGAAGCATCAGTACTTGAGGATATGCACTGAAACTGGAGGGAGGAAATTCAGGGGAAATTTAAGGAAAAATTATTTCCCAGAAAGGGTAGTGGATAAGTGGAATAGCCTGTAGTAGAGGCTAAGACATTAGAGCAATTTAAACATGTTTGGGAGAGACAAATAGAGTTAAGGTTTCCTAAAGGATACAAAAGGGGCAGACTAGATGGGCCAAGTGGTTATTATCCCCAACACTTTGAGAAGGACTACCCAAATTGGACTAAACTCCCCACTCCATAGTGTAATGGAGTTTGTTTAGTGGATTTTACAGGATCAGTACGAGATCCCGCTGGATGGGATCCCGGCGGTCGGAATACTGGGATCCCAAACGGCACAATCTCGACAGGGGGGCAAGCGCAACGCAGCTTCGCTCGCTGAGCTACGGGCACGGTGCCTCGCTATGCTCGGCACACTGATTTGTTTTCCCTCTATGGGTGTCGTGGACACCCACAGAGGGAGAATATGTCAGATTGTGCCGGTTGGGATCCCGGTGTCGGTTTTCCGACCGCCGGGATCCCGTCTGGCGAGATCTTGACTACATCCCAATTTTACAACTCCACACTTTGCAACGAGCTGTAAATGGATTATCCTTCATATGAATCTTTTGTTTTGTAGTATTCATTTAAACAATTATGATCAAATATATTTTACTTTGGTACAACATCAGATATTTTAAACATGATATTTGTCATGAAGACTAATTGTAAAAAAGAAAATCTAGTTATTTGTTTTCTAGAGCAACTATGTATTAATCATATTAATCTGCCCTCCTACAAAAAAAAAAAAAAATTAAATATGGAGCAATTTTAATCTTCTAATTAAATTGACAGAGAAACGCATCTGCATAACTGAACTGAAAAGCTGGAGGTCATACACTTTAATAAAGTAAAAACAAGCTCAATGATGAGTATCATCTAAATGAATGACAGATTTCCCCAAAGTAATTAGTAGGTGTGGTTGCTGATACCAAAAATGAATTGAGTACTAGAGCACCTGCAGTGCGGCGCACTCTTTCCGCCTCCACTCATTTCAAGTGAGATCTCCGTCTTGGCATTAGATGTGACTGCAAACAATTAAGCTTGTTTTAACGCCAATGAATCTCATTATTCTGGATGTAATAAATGTCCCTGATCTTGGAAGTCCCATATACTTAGGAAAAGCCGCATTGAAATGAGAAATGACTCTTCTTTTCAACTTTGTCAGGTTATCAGCATTATCAGACTAATGAATAGCCCTGTACTTTTATCTGTCTCTCACTCTGGAACAGATTGCTGAATTTACCGCAGTAAATGGAATGCTTGCTGCGCTGTGAGAATCACTTTTGTAGCCATTTTGGAGCGTACAGATACATTATATAGTTCTCTCTGAAATTCACAAAAGCAGAGGGGAAGGGTAGTACACATACAATCCAGGTAGCCCCCCCAACTAGGTTAGTGACATTGAAAATGCTTGCTTCAGAAATAATTCAGAAATGTTACATTTATTTAGAATTATTATACACTTCTAAATCAACAGTGAAAATGTAAACTCAATTGGATGTGGCTATCAAAGACCTCCCAAAACAGAAAGGTACTATTATCTGGGTGTCGTATGGTATGCCGGCGGCCGGGCTCCCGGCGACCAGCATACCGGCGCCGGGAGCCTGACCGCCGGCATACCGACAGCGTGGCCAGCGCAAATGAGCCCCTTGTGGGCTCGCTGTGCTCGCCATGCTGCGGGAACGGTGGCGCGCTTAGCTCGCCACACTATTTTATTCTCCTTCAAGGGGGATCGTGGACCCCCATGAGGGAGAAAAAGTGTCGGTATGTCGGCTGTCGGGATTCCGGCGCCGGTATACTGTGCGCCGGGATCCCGACAGTCGGCATACTGAAGACCACCCCTATTATCTGTAGCACATTGCTTAGTCAGAATGTTAGGAGGAGGGATACTAGGAGACTAACAATATTGTATAATGGTCTGTATATCAATCACCACAGGATTTTGAAGAGCTGCAGAAGTTTGTCTTTATTAGCAGCAGCATGCCTACCAACTGTCTTGATTCCAGTGGGACAGTTTAGCTTTTGGGACACTGTCCTGCTGTCCCACCAGTGTGCCGCAGTGTTCCACAGGCAGGGAAGGGGAGGGGGGTTGGGGTAGCCTTTGATCACTATTGCTCTGCTCTGCATACGCATTGTGCATCTAAACAGTGCAAGGAGATGAGTTGGGGGCTGCCCAGCTGTTTGGGTAGTGCCGGGCATGCCCCCAAAATGACGAAAACAGGCTCATGCTGCATGACCACGCTTTCCCACCTGAGGCCACACCCCTTTTAGGTTGTGCACGCGTGTGGCTCGTGAAGGTCCCTCCCAACTTAATGACGGAGAAGTTGTGAGGTACAGCGTGCTTCAGTAATGCTGCAGAGGCAATTCCTGTATACCTCTTCATAGCATTTATTGTAAACTTGTTAATCGGTGTTAATACAGTATACCACAGTCAGCTTGACAATAATTACCAACACCCACCAGGAGTTTACTAAACAATCTTGGAGGCTTCCTATTATTAGAGCTTTCTCATGGCTTGAACAGACAACATTTTTGTACTGTAAGGTGACGTTTTCTCTTTTTATTATATACAGTACACAAACACACACACACACACACACACACACACACACACACACACACACACACATATATTACATGTAGGACCACAGTTAGATATACTTTCATGTAAAAAAAAAAAAAAAAAAAGGGCCCTTGGCTCATGAGCAACGATACACCTTTACACTTGTGTTTTCGCGTCTGTATTTTCCACAGCCTAAGTTAGAGAGTTTAGTTTCATCCAGAGAACAAGTCATCATCTTTAACACATATATTGGCACCAAAAGGGCATAAACTTGCAATTTAAAAAAGAAGGCATTTTAAAGGGGGTTCCTTTTCTTGCATATGCAGGCCCTTGGTACAATGCTCTTGGGGCATAATTCAGACCTGATCGTAGCTGTGCCAAATTCTGCACGGCTATGATCAGTCACCCTGGCATGCGGGAGGACGGGGCGTGGCAGGCATGGCTGGCCCTTCCCCCACTGCAAGGGTGGGATAGCATCACACAGCGGCGATGCTAGTGCACCCAGCGAGTAAGTCCCTACCTGCACAGCATTGCTGCACTGGTACTGTAGGTGACTTTTCACCACATCTTGGGTCGCAGCGGCTGCGTGTGATGTCACGCAGCATATAGTGCATGCGCAGTTCAGGCCTGATCAGCTGCTGTGCGAAAATGCACAGTAGTGATCAGGTCTGAATTAGGCCCTAAATCACTACACTACATCCCTCCTATATGCCGCACTAAGGACCCTGTTCAGCTTCAGTTGCAGATACTGCTAAAATGCTGCAACTGTTTCTATCGCATGCTGGGGGGGGGGCTGCTCGGCATGTTACACTCCACCCAGTAGTTGCGACCACAAAGATTGTGCTAAAAGATAAAGATTCCGCAATTCGCAGAACTATGGTACCGTAAGTGAGTTGCTGGGACAGGTGCTCTGATGGGAGCCCATTCCAGCAATCACTGAGAAGTAATGCGATTTCAATACTTCCTCCTTTGCCCCCTCAGATCTGCTACTGCGCACGTGCTGGGAGATGGCGGGGAACCTAGTGTGAACTTACGCCTGTGTCAGACTCTTTCTCCCAATCTCCATCTTTCTCTCCATCCCTCTCTTACATCCTTCCCCTTACCTCCTATATACCCCACTCTCTTACTCTTGCCCTCTGCCTCATTTTCAACTAAAGTTTAATAAAATATGATTAATCATTTTCCTTTTCAAACCAAATCAATAGCAATAATTTAATTCTCCTTTGTATTTAAGAATACACTTTAGTCTTCAAAAATAAATGTCAGCATACACAATGTTGCTGTCATATAATTAGCAATTAACTCACATGCTCTATAAAATCACTAGTATTTGTAAAGCTTGCAAACTGCATTAGCATTTGTACGAAATAAATATATGCAAATGGGTTTCCCTATAAGCAGCTATGCAAATGCACACAAACCAACACAATTCAGCATCTGTAAAGGAATGCTACATGAAAACATGATTCTGGGTTATGACATAAAGGGTGATTCCTAATGGATCTCATAATAACATGTTTTACATCAAACACCTGTATTTTTGTTTAGAAATGTCCTGTTTTGTGGCTTCCCAATGGAATTTATATTCTACAGGCCAGATTTAGATTTGAACAACTGTGGGCGACAATTTGCAACTTAGACGCATATTTGCCTGATGCATATTAATTTACATGCAATGCTAAATCATTCTCTACAGCAGCTGTTATTTTTTAAGCAATGTTTTAGTTATCAAAAGGTGTGGCAGTGAACTAGTTGCTCATTTCTAAGAGGTCATTGTATAAAAGCAGAACGTAGCCACTGTACCATAAGTGGAGTATGACAAGCTATGTAAAATACTATAGTTAGAAGTTAATCAATCAGTTTAACTATGTAACAACTTCCCAAGTGTTCCGTTGCAGGGTGTGATGCGTACTTGCTAGCTGGTACTGTACACTGGAAACATGGATGACAGGAGATCTATCTAGAGTAGCAGAAAAGAAACACCCTGTGCCCAAAATGTAAATTCTTGCATCTTAAGCACTTTTATCTGAGTGGTGGTGTATGCCAGTCTGTAATAAACAGAGCATGGTTGTTTGGGATGTGGTTAATTTACCAGCTGCTGGTATACTTGGTTTCAGGATACCGACACCGGAATCTCGACAGCCACTGAAATGCCGGCGGACGGAATCCCGACTGAGGTCCAGTTCTACCATTCAGGTGGTGGACCACGCCACCACCCGAGGGGGAATATAATAGTGTGGCAAGCAAAGCTCACCACCGAGCACAGCAAGCCTAAGAGGGGACCCGCTGCACTGTCAGGCTTCCGGTGGTGGTCTCCTGACTGCCGGGATCCTGACCGCTGGTAAATCATACTGAACCCGGCTGCTCATTTGGGGAGGGCATACTGTATACTTGGATGTGGGCGATTCAGTGATGAACGCAGTAGCATAGCCCCAGCGTATTTGTATTCAACAGCTGTCCTGAAAAAGCAGCAGGAGGCGTCTTGAGTAGAAAGAAGCCCACTGAATGCTGTTGTGATCTGCTGCTGGGTGAAGACGCATCATCGGATCTATCTGCGTGAACATTGATCATCTGAGTGATCCTCAAGTTACTCAGGATCAGTAGCGGATCTTGCCACGGGCAAGCAGGACTTTTGCCCGGGGTGCCGCCTTCCGGAGGGCACTGGCGCCATCCGGAGGGCGCCGCACCATGGCAAGATCCGCCACTGCTGTGCCCTCCGCTGCCCGCTGTGTCCCCCCGGCTCCTGCGGCTGTGGTCCCGTGAAGGGAACTAGACGCGTAGCGTCTAGTTTCCCTTCGCGGAGAGGACCTTTGCTGAGCGGTGCGCGATGACATCATCACGCACCGCACAGCAAAGGTCCTCTCCGCGAAGGGAACTAGACGCTACGCGTCTAGTTTCCCTTCGCGGAGAGGACCTTTTGCTGTGCGGTGCGCGATGACGTCATTGCGCACCGCTCAGCATTTAAGCGGCGCTTCTGCTGTACAGGGGGCGTAACTGACCACGCTCCCTGTATTAAGCCACGCCTCCATTCCCTGCCCGGGGCGCCGAGGGCCCTCGAACCGGCCCTGCTCAGGATGGCCTGTGTTTTCACACTGCCAGTGCCAGTGAAACTGTATAAGAAGACGCAGGCACTGGGCATGACACACTTGGAAAATGGGGCTGACACCAGTAGCACACGGAGGGAGGGTTTCTGGTTGCACAGGACCCCCCGATGGACTGAATTTGCTTTTTAGAGAGGGAGACAGCTGTGTCTCCTTCTTGAGAAAAGACGTGACCGCGATTGCATTCACGATCGCAGCTACCGCTGGAGGGAGCTCTTACCAGCAGTCTCCCTACACAGCGTCTGTCAGTGAGAGGGAGCTGCTCGTGCATAGCATCTCCATATGTCTTCCCCTCTGTGTCCTCTGCAGCTTCCGGGTACTGTATGTGTGCACTGTGCAGTGCACTGTATTTGTTTGTTTTAAAGTGTGTTGTGTCATGTATGTGCAGTCTGTGTTTGTGAATCTTTTTATATATATATGTGTGTGTGTGTGTGTGTGTGTGTGTGTGTGTGTGTGTGTATATATATATATGTATATATAATATGTATGTGTGTGTATATATATAAATATATATATATAAATATATATATATATATAAAAAATATATGTTTTTAGTGAGCACTGCCCATTGCCTCCGGACCATGCCACCAAACGGTCACAGCATGTCAGTTATGTGCAGCTTAGGGGGCAATGGGGGTAATTCTGAGTTGATCGCAGCAGCAAGGTTGTTAGCAATTGGGCAAAACCATGTGTACTGCAGGGGGGTCAGATGTAACATTTGCAGAGAGAGTTAGATTTGGGTGGGTTATTTTGTTTCTGTTCAGGTTAAATACTGGCTGCTTTATTTTTACACTGCAATTTAGATTTCAGTTTGAACACACCCCACCCAAATCTAACTCTCTTTTCACATGTTATATCTGCCTCCCCTGCAGTGCACATGGTTTTGCCCAACTGCTAACAAAGTTCCTGCTGCGATCAACTCAGAATTACCCCCAATGTGTGTGATCTTACAGAATGAGATCTGCACATGTCCAGTGCATCATCTGCACATGCACAGATCTCACACCATCGGATATGTGTAAATTTCAAAATTATGGGGGTCATTCCGAGTTGTTCGCTCGTTGCCGATTTTCGCTATATTGCGATTAGTCGCTTACTGCGCATGCGCAAGGTTCGCAGAGCGCATGCGCTTAGTCATTTTATACAAAAGTTAGGTATTTTACTCATGGCATAATGAGGTTTTTTCATCGTTCTGGTGATCGTACTGTGATTGACAGGAAGTGGGTGTTTCTGGGCGGAAACTGGCCGTTTTCTGGGAGTGTGTGAAAAAACGCTGGCGTTTCTGGGAAAAACGTGGGAGTGGCTGAAGAAACGGGGGAGTGTCTGGGCGAACGCTGGGTGTGTTTGTGACGTCAAACCAGGAACGAAACTGACTGAACTGATCGCAGTGTAGGAGTAAGGGGCCCTACACACTCGGCGATGCGCCGCCGAGGTGCCCGACGGCCGATACGGCCGACGAGCAACCCGGCGGCGGGGGGGCAGTGACGGGGGGAGTGAAGTTTCTTCACTCCCCCCGTCACCCGGCTGCATTGAAGTGCAGGCAAATATGGACGAGATCGTCCATATTGGCCTGCATGCACAGCCGACGGGAGATCAGCGATGAACGAGCGCGGGGCCGCGCATCGTTCATCGCTGGAGTCTCCACACTGAAAGATATGAACGAGTTCTCGTTCATTTATGAACGAGATCGTTCATATCTTTCAGAATATCGGCATGTGTGTAGGGCCTATAAGTCTGGAGCTACTCAGAAACTGCTAAGAAATTTCTATTCGCAATTCTGCTAATCTTTCGTTCGCAATTCTGCTAAGCTAAGATACACTACCAGTGGGCGGCGACTTAGCGTGTGCAATGCTGCTAAAAGCAGCTAGCGAGCGAACAACTCGAAATGAGGGCCTATGCCCTTGAATGCATTGTGCGGTGCATCCTGTTGGAGTGCTTTCCAGATACATGGTCAAAGAGTTAATAACTGCAGATAAACAATATTCAGAGACATAAGACAGACTTGTTTTTTACATCAGTTTCACAGATTGTATTGTGCTTGGCATTCCCAGCAAGATATTGCTTATTTACCATATATGTATACAATTGCTGCTATTTAAAGCAGCAATCTGTTTAAAAGCAACACCAGAAAGATTTTGCCTTTAAATTGATTGCCGCTTTTTGTCTTTTGCTGTGGACATACATGGTTACAGTATTAGTGACTCCTAAACTGAGAGCATTTATTTATTTAGAAAAGGACTATGGGGGCAATTCAGATCTGATCACGAGGGTGCGTTTTTTGCATCCCTGCAATCAGGTAGTCGCCGCCTACAGGGTGAGGGGGCATTTGCTGTGCAGGTGAGTGATCGCATGTGCAGGAGAGATGCACAAACAGCAGTTTGTGCAGTCTCTGTACAGCCCAGGACTTACTCAGCCGCTGTGATGATCGGGGCCGGAGCTGACGTCACGAATCCTCCCACAAAATGCCAGGTCCTTCCTGCTTTTTTCTGGACACTCCCTAGAAGCGGTCAGTTGCCACCCACAAACGCCCTCTTCCTGTCAATCTTCTTGCGATCGCCAGTGCGATCGGAATTTTCGCACCATCCCATCGCTGCCCACCGCTCCCCGTCGCTGCAGACCATCACGCCTGTGCATTGTGGTGCATACGTTTGCACAGTTCAGACTTGATTGTCGCTGTGCGAAAACGCACAGCAGCGATCAGGTCTTAATTACCCCCTATGATTCCGAATGGAGTTACTATATCTAGTTTGCTGGATTCATCATTATTATTGGTGTTCTACCGCTATAGCTATTTAATTTAATTTCGGGACATGCATCAGATGTCAGATGAGATTGCTGCGCCTGCAAACATGGCCCCTGGTTCGACTGCACTCTCATTATTCTGAGTAACCCTTGGTCAACCGCAATTGTCAATCTTTGCAATGCATTCTCAATTCTGCTACTGCATTTGCAGTATTGCAAACGCATTGGTGGACGGCTTCTTCTGTGCTGGGCAGACTTTTAACATGCTGGGCGGCTCTTGCTGTGCGATTCTATGCAGTTGAGTTGTGCACATTGCACTCTGCTGTATGCTGTATTTTACTCTGCTGTAAATTGTACTGTTTGATGCACTTTACCCTGGTGCGGTTTCTTCACGTGCATCTATAAGCCCTGTGATCCACGCAGTTTGAACTGAGCTGCAAGTTCAAAAACAGAAAAAAATATACATATATAGATCTATTGTTGGTCAAAATTGACTGGAAATTAGTGTTGAGGTTAATAATACTGTAGGATTAAAATAAAATTTTTGAAAAGAAATCCAAATCCAAAACCAGTCACGGTTGTTTGGCAAATCCAAAGCCGGACAATGAATCTGAGCCAAATCCAAATCCAGTAATAATGGTCCGGCGCACATCTCTAGTTTTATTACTCGTTGATAAATAGGCCCCTTTATCTCTCTACTTTATCTCTCTCCAGCAGTGGCATATTTATAATGGGTGCAGTGTGTGCGGTCCAGGGAGGCCCATACTGCACTCCCTGCACTCATTTTTTTATATACTTACCCTCCGGAGTCCCGCGTTGGCAGCAGTAGCGCTACAGGAATCACAAGGAAAATGGCGCGGCAGCCATTTTCGCGGTGTTTCGTATATGCACAGAAAGTAAATCTATGTGAAAATGTCTGCCGCGCCATTTTCCTGTAGACCTGTGCACTAGACTCTGGGACAGCGCTAGGGTCTCCTAGTGACTCCAATGCCCAGAGTCTACAATGCTGCTGTAAAGAGAGGAGAGAGCCCAGGCAGAGTCTGCACACGGGCCTCCTCCTCACTTGATACGCTCCTGCTCTCCAGGCTTTGATAAATCTCCCTTATTGTTTGTCTGTTACACTCACTTATATAAAACCATGGGTCATTAATTTATGTATGTATCCTGCAGTGTCCAGCATGGCTGTGCCCCTGACCTTACAGCATACATTAAAGAAGTCTTATTCTCTCTATAGGAACCTTACATTTTAGAGACTATCAAACATAATAGGACTATATATAAGCAACAATTTTTTTGATCACTTTACAATCAGTGCATCTTTGAATAATGCATTGCACACAGGTGCCACTGATTAATCAGTTAATCTGGCAATCTTATTTTACACTAACATCTAAAATAGTACGGTTCGATAAGCATGTACTAAGATTGAATTATGCATTTGCTGAAGAGATATTGTCCACGAAGAAAGAATCATATTCCAGATATACAATATCTGTGTTGGCTACACGGGTGGTCTTCAGTATGCTGACTGTCGGGATCCCAGCGCACAGTTTACCGGCGCCGGAATCCCGACAGCCGGCATACCGACACTTTTTCTCCCTTGTGGGGGTCCATGACCCCCCTGGAGGGAGAATAAAATAGCGTGGCGCGGTGCCCGAAGCGTGGCGAGCACTGCGAGCATGCAAGGGGCTCATTTGCGCTCGCCATGCTGTCGGTATGCCGGCGGTTGGGCTCCCGGCGCGGTATGCTGGTCGCCGGGAGCCCGGCCGCCGGCATACCATACTACACCCGGCTACACCACTAGATTCTGCACACATCACACAAGGTTTCAATTCTTCATTGATTAGTAAATGCACATACAGTACTGTAAGACACTTCTATCAGCAAAACATGGTTCTGGGAAATAAGTGTCATATTGCTTGCTGAATAGAAGAACACCTACATATTACATTTTACCTACCAATCCCCTCCCTCCTCAACTGGCAAAACTGTGGGGTATCATCTAGGGGGAGACTTCTCAAAGCAATCAGATTCTGACCATCATTTTACAGGCTGTGTTTGAAAAATGAAATACGTTAATTGGTTGACCTTTGTCTCTCTCCACTTTATCTCTCTCCAAGCTTGATAAATCTCCTTCCTAGTTTGAAAAATATACCCCTAAGTCTGGAGGTCAGATTTGATCAAATCTACCAATAACAGCAAATATATTGAGAACCCTGACTGTACTGGAATCAAGGGGGTACATTTACTAAAGCTTCTAAAACAGAGAATTGGTGGTGTTGCCCATAGCAACCAATCAGATGCAGTCTATCATTTTCTAAAAGGCCATAGAGAAATGACAGACAGCATCTGATTGGTTGCTATGGGCAACATCACCAATTCTCTGTTTTAGAAGCTTTAGTAAATTTACCTCAAGGACATTATTTATCTGCTTTAACATAGTAACTAACCTACTCAAATCACACCTCCCAACATTCCAGGAGGGACAAAATGCTCTGTTCCTAGATGTCTCGCTTTGTTTATGATTGCTATCACCTGTGTTGAACTATTTTGTTGATAAAGGTGTTTCAACACAGGTGATAACAATCATAAAGTGGGAGGGAAGTCCAGGAACAGAGCATTTTGTCCCTCCTGGAATGAGTTATGTTGGGAGGTCAGTGCCGTTACTAGACATTTTAGCGCTGTGTGCAAGAAATGGCATCGGCGCCCCCCCCCCCCAAACGTAAACCGGCGGCAGTGTGCGCCGCAGGCGTGCACAAAAAATATAGGGGTGTGGCTTCATGGGAAAGGGGTGTGGCCACAAAATAATGCCAATTCATATAATGGTGCACAGTAGTCTCCTTTATTCAAATGACGCTGCACAGTAGCGCCACTACACCAGGTAGAGCCCCTTTTTACACATTACGGCAGACAGCGTCCTCTTTTTACACATTATGGCAGACAGCGTCCCCTTTTTTACACATTACGGCAGACAGAGTCCCCTTTTTTACACATTACGGCAGATTTCGTCCCCTTTTTACACATTACGGCAGACAGCGTCCCCTTTTTTACACATTATGGCAGACAGCGTCCCCTTTTTTACATATTACGGCAGACAGAGTCCCCTTTTTACACATTACGGCAGACAACATCCCCTTTTTTACACATTACGGCAGACAGAGTCCCCTTTTTGCACATTACGGATGACAGCGTCCCCTTTTTACACATTACGGTAGACAGCGTCCTCTTTTTACACATTACGGCAGACAGCGTCCTCTTTTTACACATTACGGCAGACACCGTCCCCTTTTTTGCACATTACAGCAGACAGCTTCCCCTTTTTTACACATTACGGCAGACAGCGTCCCCTTTTTACACATTATGGCAGGCAGCATCCCCTTTTTTACATATTACGGCAGACAGAGTCCCTTTTTACACATTACGGCAGACAGCATCCCCTTTTTTACACATTACGGCAGACAGCGTCCCCTTTTTTACACATTACGGCAGAGAGAGTCCCCTTTTTGCACATTACGGATGACAGCGTCCCCTTTTTACACATTACGGCAGACAGCGTCCTCTTTTTACACATTACGGCAGACAGCGTCCCCTTTTTACACATTACGGCAGACAGCGTCCCCTTTTTTACACATTACGGCAGACAGCGTCCCCTTTTTTACACATTACGGCAGACAGCGTCCCCCACCCACATAAAGCCAGATCCACATAACAAAAAAACAAAAAAACCATTGTCTGTCTCCATGGCTGGGGTCAACTGGACTTTGGGCACAACAAAATATTTCCAAATGTGAGTTGTTTAAATAAAAACTAATTTGATAAGATTCTAAAATGTGTACTGTATACACTCTTAAAACCATTATTTCAAAGCATCATATGTTGGTTCTAGAAAGTAAAATGGTCACAGTTAAGCACAATCCTTAATAAATCACACACAGTAAATAAATCACATATAAACATATAATTACACAACCATATACATTAATGCAGTGAATGTCTGATGTTCTTGCCCCACCTCTTAGGAATGGCACTTAGTGCTGTAACAAAATAGTGCAAACTGATTTCTATTTAAAGTACTGCAATTAGTTCATAATATGCAGTTCCTGTTTAATTGTGGACATATAAACATACTTTACTGTGGGAAAGGAGGCTGGTAACCGCTCTGATTTTAACTTCACCAGTGTGAAAGTCTAGCCATTAGGTGTGGATTGGGGACTCAAAGTGAAAACATAAACACATATGGCAGAGGGCGGGATGTGACAGGTAGGGGGCAGAGGGCGGGATGTGACAGGTAGGGGGCAGAGGGCGGGATGTGACAAGTAGGGGGCGGAGTAGGATGTGACAGGTAGGGGGCGGAGGGCGGGATGTGACAGGTAGGGGGCGGAGGGCGGGATGTGGGGGTCATTTAGACCTGATCGAATGCTAGGTGTTTTTGCTGCGCTGCGATCAGGTCCAAACTGCGCATGCGTATGCACCGCAACGCACAGGAGCGTCATACGGGTCTAAAGCACATCGATGGATTTAACGAAGAATCTATTCGCACTGCTGATGGCAAGGAGATTGACAGGAAGAGGGTGTTTGTGGGTGACAACTGACCATTTTCTGGGAGTGGTTGGAAAAATCCAGGCATGTCCAAGCGTTTGCAGGGCGGGTGTCTGACGTCAATTCCGGGCACGAACAGGCAGAATTGATCGCAGTGGCTGAGTAAGTCCTGGGCACCTCCTGGGCAACTCAGAAACTGTACAAAACTTTTTTGTCCCGCTCGGCTGCACAAGCGTTCGCACACTTGCAAGGTGAAAATACACTCTCCCATAGGCGGCGACTATCTGATTGCAGCGCTTCAAAAAATAGCTAGCGAGCGCTCAGGTCTGAATTAGGCCCTCTTACAGGTAGGGGATAGAGCGTGCACTGTGACAGCTATTGGGTAGAGGGCAGACTGTGACAGGTAGGGGATAGAGCATGGACTGTGGCAGCTATTGGTTAGAGGGCAGACTGTGACAGGTAGGGGATAGAGCGTGCACTGTGACAGCTATTGGGTAGAGGGCAGACTGTGACAGGTAGGGGATAGAGCATGGACTGTGGCAGCTAGTAGACAGAGGGCGGATTGTGACAAGTAGAGAACAGAGCGTGGGGACAGAGGGTGGGTTGTGACTGATAGGGGGATAGAGTGCGGGCTGTAGTAGGTAGAGTGCAGGCTGTTCAGAGTATTCCAGTGCCTGGCTGACAGCACAGCAGGCTATGTGGTGGGGGGCAAGGGGGGAGGAACATGGATGGGATGGAGGAGCAAGGTGGGGGGTATTTGGGAACAAGAGGGGAGAAGAAGAAAGGGCTGTGGAGCTGGAAGGGGAAGGCTTCTTACCCTCAGTGATTGTTTCGGCAGGTGCTGCCCTCCATCTGTCTGATGTGGCTGCAACCCGTAGTAGCTGCAACTCTTCCTCTGTACATCCCTATCCCTGCATCTAGAAGCAGATGGCACATACAGTGCCAGTGGGGAAGCCTGGAGAGGAAGACCACGCGGGAAGCTGTGCATGTATAGAGGCGCCAGGTTGGAGGTTGTGACTACCTGCAGAGCTGCCCGTACTGGGTCCTAGTGCCCGCCGAGTACTGTTCGTAAGTAACAGAGGCAGCGCAAAGCGTGCCTCTAATGCTATAGGACAGAATTTGGTGTTACTTATTTCCATAGTGGGTAAATCGAGTCCAGGTTGCAGTAGGGGGGCATGGTCCAGGCTGCCCGACGTCCTCCCCAGTCTGGCACCTTAAGGTGTGTACACAAGGTGAGATATTTGCTTGCGATTTTGACTATATAGTCAAAATTAGAGATGAGCGCCGGAAATTTTTCGGGTTTTGTGTTTTGGTTTTGGGTTCGGTTCCGCGGCCGTGTTTTGGGTTCGACCGCGTTTTGGCAAAACCTCACCGAATTTTTTTTGTCGGATTCGGGTGTGTTTTGGATTCGGGTGTTTTTTTCAAAAAACCCTAAAAAACAGCTTAAATCATAGAATTTGGGGGTAATTTTGATCCCAAAGTATTATTAACCTCAAAAAACATAATTTACACTCATTTTCAGCCTATTCTGAACACATCACACCTCACAATATTATTTTTAGTCCTAAAATTTGCACCGAGGTCGCTGTGTGAGTAAGATAAGCGACCCTAGTGGCCGACACAAACACCGGGCCCATCTAGGAGTGGCACTGCAGTGTCACGCAGGATGTCCCTTCCAAAAAACCCTCCCCAAACAGCACATGACGCAAAGAAAAAAAGAGGCGCAATGAGGTAGCTGTGTGAGAAAGATAAGCGACCCTAGTGGCCGACACAAACACCGGGCCCATCTAGGAGTGGCACTGCAGTGTCACGCAGGATGTCCCTTCCAAAAAACCCTCCCCAAACAGCACATGACGCAAAGAAAAAAAGAGGCGCAATGAGGTAGCTGTGTGAGTAAGATTAGCGACCCTAGTGGCCGACACAAACACCGGGCCCATCTAGGAGTGGCACTGCAGTGTCACGCAGGATGTCCCTTCCAAAAAACCCTCCCCAATCAGCACATGATGCAAAGAAAAAGAAAAGAAAAAAGAGGTGCAAGATGGAATTATCCTTGGGCCCTCCCACCCACCCTTATGTTGTATAAACAAAACAGGACATGCACACTTTAACCAACCCATCATTTCAGTGACAGGGTCTGCCACACGACTGTGACTGATATGACGGGTTGGTTTGGACCCCCCCCAAAAAAGAAGCAATTAATCTCTCCTTGCACAAACTGGCTCTACAGAGGCAAGATGTCCACCTCATCTTCACCCTCCGATATATCACCGTGTACATCCCCCTCCTCACAGATTATCAATTCGTCCCCACTGGAATCCACCATCTCAGCTCCCTGTGTACTTTGTGGAGGCAATTGCTGCTGGTCAATGTCTCCGCGGAGGAATTGATTATAATTCATTTTAATGAACATCATCTTCTCCACATTTTCTGGATGTAACCTCGTACGCCGATTGCTGACAAGGTGAGCGGCGGCACTAAACACTCTTTCGGAGTACACACTTGTGGGAGGGCAACTTAGGTAGAATAAAGCCAGTTTGTGCAAGGGCCTCCAAATTGCCTCTTTTTCCTGCCAGTATAAGTACGGACTGTGTGACGTGCCTACTTGGATGCGGTCACTCATATAATCCTCCACCATTCTATCAATGTTGAGAGAATCATATGCAGTGACAGTAGACGACATGTCCGTAATCGTTGTCAGGTCCTTCAGTCCGGACCAGATGTCAGCATCAGCAGTCGCTCCAGACTGCCCTGCATCACCGCCAGCGGGTGGGCTCGGAATTCTGAGCCTTTTCCTCGCACCCCCAGTTGCGGGAGAATGTGAAGGAGGAGATGTTGACAGGTCGCGTTCCGCTTGACTTGACAATTTTGTCACCAGCAGGTCTTTCAACCCCAGCAGACCTGTGTCTGCCGGAAAGAGAGATCCAAGGTAGGCTTTAAATCTAGGATCGAGCACGGTGGCCAAAATGTAGTGCTCTGATTTCAACAGATTGACCACCCGTGAATCCTTGTTAAGCGAATTAAGGGCTGCATCCACAAGTCCCACATGCCTAGCGGAATCGCTCCGTGTTAGCTCCTTCTTCAATGCCTCCAGCTTCTTCTGCAAAAGCCTGATGAGGGGAATGACCTGACTCAGGCTGGCAGTGTCTGAACTGACTTCACGTGTGGCAAGTTCAAAGGGCATCAGAACCTTGCACAACGTTGAAATCATTCTCCACTGCACTTGAGACAGGTGCATTCCATCTCCTATATCGTGCTCAATTGTATAGGCTTGAATGGCCTTTTGCTGCTCCTCCAACCTCTGAAGCATATAGAGGGTTGAATTCCACCTCGTTACCACTTCTTGCTTCAGATGATGGCAGGGCAGGTTCAGTAGTTTTTGGTGGTGCTCCAGTCTTCTGTACGTGGTGCCTGTACGCCGAAAGTGGCCCGCAATTTTTCTGGCCACCGACAGCATCTCTTGCACGCCCCTGTCGTTTTTTAAAAAATTCTGCACCACCAAATTCAAGGTATGTGCAAAACATGGGACGTGCTGGAATTTGCCCATATTTAATGCACACACAATATTGCTGGCGTTGTCCGATGCCACAAATCCACAGGAGAGTCCAATTGGGGTAAGCCATTCCGCGATGATCTTCCTCAGTTGCCGTAAGAGGTTTTCAGCTGTGTGCGTATTCTGGAAAGCGGTGATACAAAGCGTAGCCTGCCTAGGAAAGAGTTGGCGTTTGCGAGATGCTGCTACTGGTGCCGCCGCTGCTGTTCTTGCGGCGGGAGTCCATACATCTACCCAGTGGGCTGTCACAGTCATATAGTCCTGACCCTGCCCTGCTCCACTTGTCCACATGTCCGTGGTTAAGTGGACATTGGGTACAACTGCATTTTTTAGGACACTGGTGAGTCTTTTTCTGACGTCCGTGTACATTCTCGGTATCGCCTGCCTAGAGAAGTGGAACCTAGATGGTATTTGGTAACGGGGGCACACTGCCTCAATAAATTGTCTAGTTCCCTGTGAACTAACGGCGGATACCGGACGCACGTCTAACACCAACATAGTTGTCAAGGACTCAGTTATCCACTTTGCAGTAGGATGACTGCTGTGATATTTCATCTTCCTCGCAAAGGACTGTTGAACAGTCAATTGCTTACTGGAAGTAGTACAAGTGGGCTTACGACTTCCCCTCTGGGATGACCATCGACTCCCAGCGGCAACAACAGCAGCGCCAGCAGCAGTAGGCGTTACACGCAAGGATGCATCGGAGGAATCCCAGGCAGGAGAGGACTCGTCAGACTTGCCAGTGACATGGCCTGCAGGACTATTGGCATTCCTGGGGAAGGAGGAAATTGACACTGAGGGAGTTGGTGGGGTGGTTTGCGTGAGCTTGGTTACAAGAGGAAGGGATTTACTGGTCAGTGGACAGCTTCCGCTGTCACCCAAAGTTTTTGAACTTGTCACTGACTTATTATGAATGCGCTGCAGGTGACGTATAAGGGAGGATGTTCCGAGGTGGTTAACGTCCTTACCCCTACTTATTACAGCTTGACAAAGGGAACACACGGCTTGACACCTGTTGTCCGCATTTCTGGTGAAATACCTCCACACCGAAGAGCTGATTTTTTTGGTATTTTCACCTGGCATGTCAACGGCCATATTCCTCCCACGGACAACAGGTGTCTCCCCGGGTGCCTGACTTAAACAAACCACCTCACCATCAGAATCCTCCTGGTCAATTTCCTCCCCAGCGCCAGCAACACCCATATCCTCCTCATCCTGGTGTACTTCAACACTGACATCTTCAATCTGACTATCAGGAACTGGACTGCGGGTGCTCCTTCCAGCACTTGCAGGGGGCATGCAAATAGTGGAAGGCGCATGCTCTTCACGTCCAGTGTTGGGAAGGTCAGGCATCGCAAACGACACAATTGGACTCTCCTTGTGGATTTGGGATTTCAAAGAACGCACAGTTCTTTGCGGTGCTTTTGCCAGCTTGAGTCTTTTCAGTTTTCTAGCGAGAGGCTGAGTGCTTCCATCCTCATGTGAAGCTGAACCACTAGCCATGAACATAGGCCAGGGCCTCAGCCGTTCCTTGCCACTCCGTGTGGTAAATGGCATATTGGCAAGTTTACGCTTCTCCTCCGACAATTTTATTTTAGGTTTTGGAGTCCTTTTTTTTCTGATATTTGGTGTTTTGGATTTGACATGCTCTGTACTATGACATTGGGCATCGGCCTTGGCAGACGACGTTGCTGGCATTTCATCGTCTCGGCCATGACTAGTGGCAGCAGCTTCAGCACGAGGTGGAAGTGGATCTTGATCTTTCCCTAATTTTGGAACCTCAACTTTTTTGTTCTCCATATTTTATAGGCAGAACTAAAAGGCACCTCAGGTAAACAATGGAGATGGATGGATTGGATACTAGTATACAATTATGGACGGACTGCCACGGTTAGGTGGTATAAAAAAACCACGGTTAGGTGGTATATATTATAATAATAATACAATTATGGATGGACGGACTGCCTGCCGACTGCCGACACAGAGGTAGCCACAGCCGTGAACTACCGCACTGTACACTGGTTGATAAAGAGATAGTAGTATACTCGTAACAACTAGTATGACACTATGACGACGGTATAAAGAATGAAAAAAAAACCACGGTTAGGTGGTATATATTATAATAATAATACAATTATGGATGGACGGACTGCCTGCCGACTGCCGACACAGAGGTAGCCACAGCCGTGAACTACCGCACTGTACACTGGTTGATAAAGAGATAGTAGTATACTCGTAACAACTAGTATGACACTATGACGGTATAAAGAATGAAAAAAAAACCACGGTTAGGTGGTATATATTATAATAATAATACAATTATGGATGGACGGACTGCCTGCCGACTGCCGACACAGAGGTAGCCACAGCCGTGAACTACCGCACTGTACACTGGTTGATAAAGAGATAGTAGTATACTCGTAACAACTAGTATGACACTATGACGACGGTATAAAGAAAGAAAAAAAAATACCACGGTTAGGTGGTATATATTGTAATACAATTATGGATGGACGGACTGCCTGCCGAGTTCCGACTGCCGACACAGAGGTAGCCACAGCCGTGAACTACCGCACTGTACTGTGTCTGCTGCTAATATAGACTGGTTGATAAAGAGATAGTATACAATACATACAACAATATACTACTATACTGGTGGTCAGGCACTGGTCACCACTAGTCACACTGGCAGTGGCACTCCTGCAGCAAAAGTGTGCACTGTTTAATTTTAAATTAATATAATATTATGTACTCCTGGGGGCTCCTGCTATAACAACCTGCAGTGCTCCCCAGTCTCCCCCACAATTATTATAAGCTTTGCCTTTTATACATTGATGTGCAGCACACTGGGCTGAGCTGAGTGCACACAGACTGAGTCACACTGTGTGACTGGCTGCTGCTGTGTATCGTTTTTTTTCAGGCAGAGAACGGATATAGCAGAGAACGGATATATTATATTAAAATAAATAAAAGTTAACTAACAACAACTGCACTGGTCACTGTGGTAAACTCTGTCTGACTCTGCACAATCTCTCTCTCTCTTCTAATCTAATTTCTAATGGAGAGGACGCCAGCCACGTCCTCTCCCTATCAATCTCAATGCACGTGTGAAAATGGCGGCGACGCGCGGCTCCTTATATAGAATCCGAGTCTCGCGAGAATCCGACAGCGTCATGATGACGTTCGGGCGCGCTCGGGTTAACCGAGCAAGGCGGGAGGATCCGAGTCTGCTCGGACCCGTGAAAAAAACATGAAGTTCGTGCGGGTTCGGTTTCAGAGAAACCGAACCCGCTCATCTCTAGTCAAAATTGCAAGGAAAGTTAGTGCAGATCGCAAGGTGAAAGTCACCTGCGATCCCGATGCGATGCCAATGCGCGGTCCCGCGAAGTCGGATTCGCAAGCCTAGATAGACTGTGCAGGCAAGTCAATTTTGACTATCACGTAGAAAAGATAGTCAAAACTGACACTTAGCCAAAATCGCACATAGTCAATATCGCAAGCACAGACATCTAGGCTTGCGATACCGACCACAGTCCCTATTGCAGAGTGAGAATCGGGCATAGCCCAATCTCACCGTGTACACACCTCAGATAGTCGCCGCCCCATAGGCGGCGACTATCTGATTGCAGCGCTTCAAAAAATAGCTAGCGAGCGCTCAGGTCTGAATTAGGCCCTCTGACAGGTAGGGGATAGAGCGTGCACTGTGACAGCTATTGGGTAGAGGGCAGACTGTGACAGGTAGGGGATAGAGCATGGACTGTGGCAGCTATTGGTTAGAGGGCAGACTGTGACAGGTAGGGGATAGAGCGTGCACTGTGACAGCTATTGGGTAGAGGGCAGACTGTGACAGGTAGGGGATAGAGCATGGACTGTGGCAGCTAGTAGACAGAGGGCGGATTGTGACAAGTAGAGAACAGAGCGTGGGGACAGAGGGTGGGTTGTGACTGATAGGGGGATAGAGTGCGGGCTGTAGCAGGTAGAGTGCAGGCTGTTCAGAGTCTTCCAGTGCCTGGCTGACAGCACAGCAGGCTATGTGGTGGGGGGCAAGGGGGGAGGAACATGGATGGGATGGAGGAGCAAGGTGGGGGGTATTTGGGAACAAGAGGGGAGAAGAAGAAAGGGCTGTGGAGCTGGAAGGGGAAGGCTTCTTACCCTCAGTGATTGTTTCGGCAGGTGCTGCCCTCCATCTGTCTGATGTGGCTGCAACCAGTAGTAGCTGCAACTCTTCCTCTGTACATCCCTATCCCTGCATCTAGAAGCAGATGGCACATACAGTGCCAGTGGGGAAGCCTGGAGAGGAAGACCACGCGGGAAGCTGTGCAAGTATAGAGGCGCCAGGTTGGAGGTTGTGACTACCTGCAGAGCTGCCCGTACTGGGTCCTAGTGCCCGCCGAGTACTGTTCGTAAGTAACAGAGGCAGCGCAAAGCGTGCCTCTAATGCTATAGGACAGAATTTGGTGTTACTTATTTCCATAGTGGGTAAATCGAGTCCAGGTTGCAGCAGGGGGGCATGGTCCAGGCTGCCCGGCGTCCTCCCCAGTCTGGCACCTTAAGGTGTGTACACAAGGTGAGATATTTGCTTGCGATTTTGACTATATAGTCAAAATTGCAAGGAAAGTTAGTGCAGATCGCAAGGTGAAAGTCACCTGCGATCCCGATGCAATGCCAATGCGCGGTCCCGCGAGGTCGGATTCGCAAGCCTAGATAGACTGTGCAGGCAAGTCAATTTTGACTATCTCGTAGAAAAGATAGTCAAAACTGACACTTAGCCAAAATCGCACATAGTCAATATCGCAAGCACAGACATCTAGGCTTGCGATACCGACCACAGTCCCTATTGCACAGTGAGAATCGGGCATAGCCCAATCTCACCGTGTGTACACACCTTAACTCTGTTGCAAATGCAGCGTGATGGTCGCGCTGGCCCTGACAACACTATTACCCCCACACAGTATTGATATATCAGCTTCAATGTAATATACCTTCATTATTAATAATACAACCCCCCCATTCAATTTAACATACACACCCACAGATGACAATGACAGTAATCCACCCATACCCCCAGATCCAGAACCGGATTACGGCAGGGGCTAGAGGGGCAGCCATCCCGGAGCCCTCACCCTATGTTTTGTAGGAGTCTTCCATCAGCGGCTCAGCTGTTTAATAACTGCGACCTCCGCGGAGCTCCTGTACAGTCAGTCTTGCGGGACAGGGAAATCCTGCGAGGCAGTGACTGCAAGCCGCCGGACAGACTGCGCTCCAAGTGTAACACCCTGAAAGATTAATAATTAATGGTGTATAGTCTGCAAATGCAACTGTGCATTATACTGTACATCCCTCACAGAGGGAAATATAATTGTTTATTATATTGTGTATCCCTCACAGAGGGAATTATAATTGTTCATGAGGCTGTGCATCCCTCACAGAGGGAGATTTAATTTACAAAATGTACCCCCATAGAGGAGCGCTGTGGATGGGCAGCGCCAGCAGGAGGGAGAGCCTGGCGACATGAGTGGGCTCTGGAAACCCGTCCCGCATTCGAGAAAAACGGTTACAGAGGCTCGCGGGTGCTGCAGAGAAGTGTGTGGCGCAGTTAGAGTTCGGCCGCGGAGGAGAGGAGGACTGGGTTACCTGAGCTCCGGTGACCGAACAGCGGTGAGGAGGCTGCGGTGAGCTCCGATTCCTGCCCGAGCAGCGGGGAAGAGTGCCTTGAACTGCGTCCTCCCAGAAACTAAGTGACATCATCCGGGAGGCGTGAGAGATCCACCTAGCAGGGCGGGGTAGGCGGCGGCTTCCCTCGAATGGACGGCCTGGAAGGGGCGCGGCCTGCCGGAGAGTGACGGGGCTGAGGTGGAGTTATCGCAAGAGCCCTAGCTTCCAGTGCCTCAGGAGGACGGTCAGAGAGGCGGATCCACCGCCCATATATAGGCAAGCAGCCTACAACAGCTGAAACTGCAGAACAGGTATAGTGAATACTACATTGACACTAGACTGCATCACACAAGCACTGCTTCATCAGCCAAGGATGCAGCAATGATAATAAGTGCACTTATTATAAATAGAGAACTCTGTTAATTTGCTTAGGACTGATATTATAATATATAGAGGCACATCGCAAACTCATCTTCTGTAATTCCAGGGCGACTGCCGTGCCTATATGTTCTAGAGAGCTTAGCCTGCAGCATATTACATCTCTGACAGGAATTAACATTATTCCAGTGATAGCTCAGGAGCAACTATACCCAGCATTACTCTGAGGGTCAGTGTAACTGTGCCTTTATTGCCTGGACAAGGAATCTGTCACTCAGATTTGTGTGTGCGGATAAATCTTCAGGTAAAGTGGATTACAAATAGCCTTTGTAGCTTCATCCATAGATTTGTTATACTCACCTTCAGTCGTTCTGGACTTTCTAAGCTTCATATGGTTACAGTACCCACAGCAAAGGAGTTATAGGGCTGAGCGACATTCATTGGACCAGTTAACAAAAACCCTTACGGGAATATGGCCGAATAGCCGCATATAACTGGACTATTGCAACTTATGTCAGACATTATTCTAACGTAGTGTTCATAGGAAATATTGGGAATAGTAGTAGTTAAGGGGTTCTCAATTAGATTGTACGGTATAGATAAGTTTATATTCATAGAGTATAACTAGTATAACCTATAAATTCACCAAGTATTATTTGAGCTTGTTCGTGTATTCATGAGAACCAATACGTGTTAACTTTTGAAATTCCGGAGGCTACTTGCTTGGAAGAACGAGTCGGCACGTCACGAAGCAGTTTAATAAACACGTTTATAAATCTTACGGTGAAATATTTCATTGATAGCAGAGATACAATTGTGTTATAACTGTTTTCTATAAATTTGTGTTCATTTAATCGGTACAAAAATTCTTTCATAACCCTTACTGTAATAAACAAATATTCGTATAACACAACTTGAAAGTGACGATTATTCTTAGAAAACAGTATCCTCACCTCTCTGTGAAGATTCAAGTGGGAAAATACTCAGAGCGACCTCCGAGTGACCAACAAGAGGTAAGGTTAACGTCATTTACCTAAACACCTATCAGAACATTACATCTAAAATTGGCGTCCCACGAACAGGATCACGAACAAAACATGTCAACCGATGAACAAATACCTGTTGAAAGTACTCAACCAGCTACGACCAGTGCCAACATGAATTCTGGCGCTACAACAAGCAATCAACCAGCTATGACCAGTGCCACCGTAAATCCGATTACACTCCCTTATTATTTTGGAGCCACGTGGCTTCCTATTTATACAGGCGAGAGAAGAAAGGACTCGAGCACTTTCATGGAATTCAAACGGAAATTACAGTCCGTTCCGGCTTTACACATTGGCTTAACAACAGCGGGTAGAGATTTTAGTCGGGCAGTTAAAAGAGTCCACATTGCAAGAAGTGCTATCCCGGCCCTTGGGAGAAAGACAAACTGCAGAGCAAATATTTCAACGACTCACCACTACATTTGATATCAGCACTCTGGCAGAGCTGAAGTCTCATTTTTATGCTCGCAAACAACAATCTTTGGAATCCCTAAGAGACTTTGCTTTAAGCTTGCAAGGAGCTTTGCGAGATATACAAGATGTAGACGAGATGCAAGTGAGGGAACCCGATGAAGTTTTAGTAAATCAATTCATAGACGGAGTTAATAGTGAAAGCGTTCGAACACAGTTGAAGCTATTAAGAATGCAAAAAAGTACGGATTCCTTCTTGGACTTCAAGGAAGCGGCAATTAAAATAGTTGGTCCAATAAAACATAAAGAAAGCTCTTTTCCTGAGTTGCCCGGGTATCAAGAGCAAGCTGGGGGTAATGACGTTACTTATTTAATGTCGGGAGATGCCCCCAAGCAAAAGAAACCCGCGGTCCAAAGTATACAAACACCAACCTCAGACCCTTTGCCCATGCTGAAGGGGCAAATGGAGGAACTTACTCTTGGAACGGCTGAAATGAGTAGAGAATTACAGAAGTTACTGAAACGTTCCTCATTTGCACGACCTGAAACCGATTGGCATGCTGACAGACGACGAGGCAATAGCGATTGGTGGGAATCACCACAGGCCAGGGGCCGCAGACCTACCGATCGGTTTGATTCACAAGGCAGACCTATCTGTAGAAGATGTGACTGCAGTGGTCATGTTGAACGTGTGTGTAGACAAAAAGAACCTTTAAACGCCAATGCCCCGAGGCCAGAGACCAACCCTCGGGGGGAACAGAAGGAATAGGTCCCACACCAGAGGAGTGGTGCCCTAATTACGTGGGGCAATGCCCTATCATTAATGTACAAATTGATGGGGTAGAAGTACCAGCTACACTCGATACAGGATCACAAGTGACAACCATACATGTAGAGGCTTTTGGGCATTATTGGGGAGGAAAAGGAGTAGTACCACCTCCGCCTGCCTGGTTCCGATTGTTTGCCAGCAATGGACTTAATATTTCATGTAAGGGCTACTGCGAACTGGACTTTAAGATTGGAGAGGCTGTGTTGCCTCAATCAAGGATGTCTAATTACTAACGTCAATGATCAAATGGTTCCCCCAATTATCATCGGAATGAACGTGTTGCAGAACTGTCCAGAGGAATTAATTGTAGCTCTGAAGACTGAATTAACTCATGCAACTCCTGCAGCCCAACAAGCCTTAAACAAGACCATTAGAGTGCTTCAAGGTCAACGGCAACTAGTGAAGCCAAATGGAGAAATTGGAAAGGTGAAGATTGAGGATCATAGACCCATTACGTTACGCCCAAATACGGAGACCATAATCTGGGGAAAGGTGAGATGCGGTCCTCAGGGAAGAAGTTACACCGCAGTGGTCGAGCCTTGTTCAATGTCCACTCGAAGCGATTTGGTGGTGGCTCGGTCCTTAACTACAGTAGAGGGAGGACGAGTACCAATTAGAATTCTCAATCCGCATGACCACCCCATTAAGTTACTCCAAAATTACACTATAGCAAAACTAGTGTGGACTGCCATCCAGCACGTAATCGAGATCTCTATTGGAACCACACAGATGAACACGACCGCTGGAAAAGAAGGAGGGAGCGACGAGCAGGCTTCTTGGTGGCAGGAAATTCAAATCGGAGAAACTGATACTCCTGAGGAACTCAAGTCTGGAGTATTGCGAGTAGTGAAAGGAAACACTGAAACGTTTAGTAAAAGTTCGGCCGACTTTGGCAGAGTGGAACAAATTCAACATTACATCCTAACTGGAGATGCACCACTGATTAGGGAACGTTATCGGCCACTTGCACCGGCATTGTATCAGCCTGTTCGCAAGATGTTGGAGGAAATGGAAACAACAGGGGTCATTCGGGAAAGTCACAGTCCGTGGGCAGCCCCCATAGTATTAGTCCGAAAAAAAGATGGAAGTCTGCGGTTTTGTGTAGATTATAGAAAGTTAAACCAGGTCACCCATAAAGATGCCTATCCTTTGCCGAGAATAGAGGAGTCATTAACAGCTTTAAAATCTGCCACCTACTTTTCTACCCTCGATTTAACTAGTGGATATTGGCAAATCGAGATGGCGCCGGAAGATCGAGAGAAGACAGCCTTCACAACACCTATGGGGCTATATGAATTTGATTGCATGCCTTTTGGTCTTTGCAATGCACACGGAACGTTCCAGAGGGTCATGGAACATTGCCTAGGCCATAAGAACTTTGACATGGTGCTTCTCTACCTAGACGATATTATAATTTACTCTAAAACCTATCATGAACACCTACAGCATCTTCAAGAAGTGTTTGCAAGACTCACAGAGTATGGTTTGAAAGTAAAGCCATCAAAGTGCCATCTGTTAAAAACCAGCGTGCAATATCTGGGCCATATTGTGAGTGCAGAGGGAGTTATACCTGACCCGGGGAAACTAGCGGCGGTTCAGGACTGGCCCGTTCTAAGCACTCTGAAAGAAGTACTTAGGTTCTAGTATATACTTATTAAAACATATATGGTACCCTTTATGGTTAAGATATGATAAGATACCCCAGAGGTTCCCAAATGCGGTCCTCAAGGCACCCCAACAGTCCAGGTTTTAAGTATATCCATGGCTCAGCACAGTGTTACAATCCACCTGCCTAAAATACCTAACAGGCGAATTGCAAGACAAGAATATACTGTACACTGGAGAAGTGGGAGCAGGCAGATGCAGAGTGGCACAGAAATGGTCAACCAGATTTGACCATGGAATACTGAGGTGTCACGAGACTTGAGCAAGATGTGGCAGGATGCTTTCAGTGTAATGTTTAGCAGACTGTGGATTCACCATAAAACGAAGATGTGGACATTAAAGAGCAGCACTATACTTTAACACTGGTGAGAAACAGCAAATGAGTGGTTACAGCTAGAGATGTGCACCGGAAATTTTTCGGGTTTTGTGTTTTGGTTTTGGATTAGGTTCCGCGGCCGTGTTTTGTATTCGGACGCGTTTTGCCAAAACCTCCCTGAAAATTTTTTGTCGGATTCGGGTGTGTTTTGGATTCGGATGTTTTTTTACAAAAAACCCTCAAAAACAGCATAAATCATAGAATTTGGGGGGTCATTTTGATCCCATAGTATTATTAACCTCAATAACCATAATTTACACTCATTTTCAGTCTATTCTGAACACCTCACACCTCACAATATTATTTTTAGTCCTAAAATTTGCACCAAGGTCGATGGATGACTAAGCTAAGCGACACAAGTGGCCGACACAAACACCTAGCCCACAAAGGAGTGGCACTGCAGTGTCAGGCAGGATGGCCCTTCAAAAAAATAGTCCCCAAACAGCACATGATGCAAAGAAAAAAAAGGTGCACCAAGGTCGCTGTGTGACTAAGTTAAGCAACACAAGCGGCCGACACAAACACCTGGCCCATCTAGGAGTGGCACTGCAGTGTAAGACAGGATGGCACTTCAAAAAATTAGTCCCCAAACAGCACATGATGCAAAGAAAAAAAGAGGCGCACCAAGGTCGAGGTGTGACTAAGCTAAGCGACACAAGTGGCCGACACAAACACCTGGCCCATCTAGGAGTGGCACTGCAGTGTCAGACAGGATGGCACTTCAAAAAAATTGTCCCCAAACAGCACATGATGAAAAGAAAAAAAGAGGCGCACCAAGGTCACTGTGTGACTAAGCTAAGCGACACAAGTGGCCGACACAAACACCTGGCCCATCTAGGAGTGGCACTGCAGTGTCAGACAGGATGGCACTTCAAAAAAATAGTCCCCAAACAGCACATGATGCAAAGAAAAATGAAAGAAAAAAGAGTTGCAAGATGGAATTGTCCTTGGGCCCTCCCACCCACCCTTATGTTGTATATACAGGACATGCACACTTTAACGAACCCATCATTTCAGCGACAGGGTCTGCCACACGACTGTGACTGAAATGACTGGTTGGTTTGGGCCCCCATCAAAAAAGAAGCAATCAATCTCTCCTTGCACAAACTGGCTCTACAGAAGCAAGATGTCCACCTCATCATCATCCTCCGATTCCTCACCCCTTTCACTGTGTACATCCCCCTCCTCACAGATTATTAATTCGTCCCCACTGGAATCCACCATCTCAGATCCCTGTGTACTTTCTGGAGGCAATTGCTGGTGAATGTCTCCACGGAGGAATTGATTATAATTCATTTTGATGAACATCATCTTCTCCACATTTTCTGGAAGTAACCTCGTACACCGATTGCTGACAAGGTGAGCTGCAGCACTAAACACTCTTTCTGAGTACACACTGGAGGGAGGGCAACTTAAGTAGAATAAAGCCAGTTTGTGCAAGGGCCTCCAAATTGCCTCTTTTTCCTGCCTTTCCGGACTGTCTGACGTGCCTACTTGGATGCGGTCACTCATATAATCCTCCACCATTCTTTCAATGGTGACAGAATCATATGCAGTGACAGTAGACGACATGTCAGTAATCGTTGGCAGGTCCTTCAGTCCGGACCAGATGTCAGCACTCGCTCCAGACTGCTCTGCATCACCGCCAGCGGGTGGGCTCGGAATTCTTAGCCTTTTCCTCGCACCCCCAGTTGCGGGAGAATGTGAAGGAGGAGCTGTTGACGGGTCACGTTCCGCTTGACTTGACAATTTTCTCACCAGCAGGTCTTTGAACCTCTGCAGACTTGTGTCTGCTGGAAAGAGAGATACAACGTAGGTTTTAAATCTAGGATCGAGCACGGTGGCCAAAATGTATGCTCTGATTTCAACAGATTGACCACCCGTGAATCCTGGTTTAGCTAATTAAGGGCTCCATCCACAAGTCCCACATGCCTAGCGGAATCGCTCTGTTTTAGCTCCTCCTTCAATGTCTCCAGCTTCTTCTGCAAAAGCCTGATGAAGGGAATGACCTGACTCAGGCTGGCAGTGTCTGAACTGACTTCACGTGTGGCAAGTTCAAAGGGTTGCAGAACCTTGCACAATGTTGAAATCATTCTCCACTGCGCTTGAGTCAGGTGCATTCCCCCTCCTTTGCCTATATCGTGGGCAGATGTATAGGCTTGAATGGCCTTTTGCTGCTCCTCCATCCTCTGAAGCAAATAGAGGGTTGAATTCCACCTCGTTACCACCTCTTGCTTCAGATGATGGCAGGGCAGGTTCAGGACTGTTTGCTGGTGCTCCAGTCTTCGGCACGCGGTGGCTGAATGCCGAAAGTGGACCGCAATTCTTCGGGCCACCGACAGCATCTCTTGCACGCCCCTGTCGTTTTTTAAATAATTCTGCACCACCAAATTCAATGTATGTGCAAAACATGGGACGTGCTGGAATTTGCCCAGATGTAATGCACGCACAATATTGGTGGCGTTGTCCGATGTCACAAATCCCCAGGAGAGTCCAATTGGGGTAAGCCATTCTGCGATGATGTTCCTCAGTTTCCGTAAGAGGTTGTCAGCTGTGTGCCTCTTATGGAAAGCGGTGATACAAAGCGTAGCCTGCCTAGGAACGACTTGCATTTGCGAATGCTGCTACTGGTGCCTCCGCTGCTGTTCTTGCTGCGGGAGGCAATACATCTACCCAGTGGGCTGTCACAGTCATATAGTCCTGAGTCTGCCCTGCTCCACTTGTCCACATGTCCGTGGTTAAGTGGACATTGGGTACAACTGCATTTTTTACGACACTGGTGACTCTTTTTCTGACGTCTGTGTACATTTTTGGTATCACCTGCCTAGAGAAATGGAACCTAGATGGTATGTGGTACCGGGGACACAGTACCTCAATCAAGTCTCTAGTTGCCTGTGAATTAACGGTGGATACCGGACACACGTTTCTCACCACCCAGGCTGACAAGACCTGAGTTATCCGCTTTGCAGCAGGATGACTGCTGTGATATTTCATCTTCCTCGCAAAGGACTGTTGGACAGTCAATTGCTTACTGGAAGTAGTACAAGTGGTCTTCCTATTCCCCCTCTGGGATGACGATCGACTCCCAGCAGCAACAACAGCAGCGCCAGCAGCAGTAGGCGTTACACTCAAGGATGCATCGGAGGAATCCCTGGCAGGAGAGGACTCGTCAGACTTGCCAGTGACATGGCCTGCAGGACTATTGGCTTTCCTGTGTAAGGTGGAAATTGACACTAAGGGAGTTGGTGGTGTGGTTTGCAGGAGCTTGGTTACAAGAGGAAGGGATTTAGTGGTCAGTGGACTACTTCCGCTGTCATCCAAAGTTTTTGAACTTGTCACTGACTTCTGATGAATGCGGTCCAGGTGACGTATAAGGGAGGATGTTCCTAGGTGGTTAACGACCTTACCCCTACTTATTACAACTTGACAAAGGCAACACACGGCTTGACACCTGTTGTCCGCATTTGTGTTGAAATAATTCCACACCGAAGAGGTGATTTTATTTGTATTTTGACCAGGCATGTCAATGGCCATATTTGTCCCACGGACAACAGGTGTCTCCCCGGGTGCCTGACTTAAACAAACCACCTCACCATCAGAATCCTCCTTGTCAATTTCCTCCCCAGCGCCAGCAACACCCATATCCTCATCCTGGTGTACTTCAACAGTGACATCTTCAATTTGACTATCAGGAACTGGACTGCGGGTGCTCCTTCCAGCACTTGCAGGGGGCGTGCAAATGGTGGAAGGCGCAAGCTCTTCCCATCCAGTGTTGGGAAGGTCAGGCATCGCAACCAACACAATTGGACTCTCCTTGGGGATTTTTGATTTAGAAGAACGCACAGTTCTTTGCTGTGCTTTTGCCATCTTAAGTCTTTTCATTTTTCTAGCGAGAGGATGAGTGCTTCCATCCTCATGTGAATCTGAACCACTAGCCATGAACATACGCCAGGGCCTCAGCCGTTCCTTGCCACTCCGTGTCGTAAATGGCATATTGGCAAGTTTACGCTTCTCATCAGACGCTTTCAATTTTGATTTTTGGGTCATTTTACTGAACTTTTGTTTTTTGGATTTTACATGCTCTCTACTTGAGGAAGTCCCGAGAATTAACGGGACGAAATGCGTTGACATCACCTGCCAGTGTTTTACCAGTCTGAACTGATCAGCCGTTGCCGCCATCCAGACCTGTGCTGCCTGTGCCGTGTTCGTTTCTGCTGAGCCGCTGCAACTTGTGACGGGTGCCGTTCACTGAGGACACCTAGTACATCAGGGGTGGTCCGTGTGCAGCGGTCTCTGGACTGCGCTCGGTGTAGCGCCGACCGCCAGGTTCATACCCTCTGCCGCTTCTCAGCTGTTCGTGTGCGGCGGTCTTTGGACTGCGCTCGGTGTAGCGCCGACCGCCAGGTTCATTCTCTCTGCCCTCTCCCAGTGTGTGCCTATACGCTGCCCGCCAGTTGAACCCTGTTGGAACCTCGTGGATTACACATTTGCACTTGTGCTATAGTGCTTTACCGGAGGACAATTCCACTAAAAGGGGGTAACTATAATCTCGTATTATCGGGTAAAAAACACAAGGGAGAACAATCTCTGCACTGGGACGCCAGTGTCAGAGCCTATTTGAGACATTGTGTTGCATATTTTTTCTTTAACAACCAGAATCTAATATATGGCACTGGCGGCAATCAGAAGAGTCAATTGATTATTATATATCCATTCTTTAATAAGAGGTCATCACAATTTGTATCTAACGGCTAGATTCAATCTTAATAGCAACAATATATATTGTAACATATTGAATGTTAGGTGACAGTATTGATATGATTCATTGAGTTACATTTTTATTATTGTTACATTATTAAATGTGATATTTTGTACCAGTAAAATATATTTTTTATATTATAAACAAGTCTCCTGGTTTATCAGAGTGAAAACAGACATTCACCTACTAATCATTGTGTTCCTGGTCACTGAAGCGCATTGACACCATTTTTCTCTTTTGTTTAATGCTCTCTACTATGACATTGGGCATCGGCCTTGGCAGACGACGTTGATGGCATTTCATCGTCTCGGCCATGACTAGTGGCAGCAGCTTCAGCATGAGGTGGAAGTGGATCTTGATCTTTCCCTATTTTAACCTCCACATTTTTGTTCTCCATTTTTTAATGTGTGGAATTATATGCCAGTATCAATAGCAATGGCCTACTACTATATATACTGCGCACAACTGAAATGCACCACAGGTACGGATGGATAGTATACTTGACGACACAGAGGTAGGTAGAGCAGTGGCCTTCCGTACCGTACTGCTATATATACTGGTGGTCACTGTCAGCAGACTGCAAAACTAAAATGCACCACAGGTATAGAATCTAGATGGATAGTATACTTGACGACACAGAGGTAGGTAGAGCAGTGGCCTTCCGTACCGTACTGCTATATATACTGGTGGTCACTGTCAGCAAACTGCAAAACTAAAATGCACCACAGGTATATAATCTAGATGTATAGTATACTTACGACACAGAGGTAGGTAGAGCAGTGGCCTTCTGTACCGTACTGCTATATATACTGGTGGTCACTGTCAGCAAACTGCAAAACTAAAATGCACCACAGGTATAGAATCTAGATGGATAGTATACTTGATGACACAGAGGTAGGTAGAGCAGTGGCCTTCCATACCGTACTGCTATATATACTGGTGGTCACTGTCAGCAAACTGCAAAACTAAAATGCACCACAGGTATAGAATCTAGATGGATAGTATACTTGACGACACAGAGGTAGGTAGAGCAGTGGTCTTCCGTACCGTACTGCTATATATACTGGTGGTCACTGTCAGCAAACTGCAAAACTAAAATGCACCACAGGTATAGAATCTAGATGGATAGTATACTTGACGACAGAGAGGTAGGTAGAGCAGTGGCCTTCCGTACCGTACTGCTATATATACTGGTGGTCACTGTCAGCAAACTGCAAAACTAAAATGCACCACAGGTATAGAATCTAGATGGATAGTATACTTGACGACACAGAGGTAGGTAGAGCAGTGGCCTTCCATACCGTACTGCTATATATACTGGTGGTCACTGTCAGCAAACTGCAAAACTAAAATGCACCACAGGTATAGAATCTAGATGGATAGTATACTTGACGACACAGAGGTAGGTAGAGCAGTGGTCTTCCGTACCGTACTGCTATATATACTGGTGGTCACTGTCAGCAAACTGCAAAACTAAAATGCACCACAGGTATAGAATCTAGATGGATAGTATACTTGACGACACAGAGGTAGGTAGAGCAGTGGCCTTCCGTACCGTACTGCTATATATACTGGTGGTCACTGTCAGCAAACTACAAAACTAAAATGCACCACAGGTATAGAATCTAGATGGATAGTATACTTGACGACACAGAGGTAGGTAGAGCAGTGGCCTTCCATACCGTACTGCTATATATACTGGTGGTCACTGTCAGCAAACTGCAAAACTAAAATGCACCACAGGTATAGAATCTAGATGGATAGTATACTTGACGACACAGAGGTAGGTAGAGCAGTGGTCTTCCGTACCGTACTGCTATATATACTGGTGGTCACTGTCAGCAAAACTCTGCACTGTACTCCTCCTATATAATACTGCTGGCCCCCAGTCCCCACAATAAAGCAGTGTGAGCACAGATATATGCAGCACACTGAGCACAGATATGGAGCGTTTTCAGGCAGAGAACGGATAAAACTGGTGGTCACTGATCAGCAAAACTCTGCACTGTACTCCTCCTATAAAATACAGCTGCTCCCCAGTCCCCACTATTAAGCAATAAGCACAAATATTTGCAGCAACATTAATAAACGGAGAGGACGCCAGCTATGTCCTCTCCCTAACATTTCCAATGCACGAGTGAAAATGGTGGCGACGCACGGCTCCTTATACGAATCTCGCGAGAATCCGACCACGGGATGATGACGTTCGGACGCGCTCGGGTTAACCGAGCCATACGGGAGAATCCGAGTATGCCTCGGACCCGTGTAAAATGGGTGAAGTTCGGGGGGGTGCGGTTTCCGAGGAACAGAACCCGCTCATCACTAGTTACAGCTATGAGCCGGTACTTGAATGCAGGGCAAGAATATATCACAATAATCACTGTTGCAGGTAAGGAATGTCCACAGAAATGAATACTAAGCATTTTATTAAGGCAGCAAAGTGATAATGTTTTGCAGAGAAATCACAATTATAATCCAAGGTACAACGTACTGCATGCAGTATCCGATATTTCAACCCTGGTATCGAGCAAGGTTGAACTCATGTTCAACCCAGCTCACTGTGTGGTGTGAACGGGAGCCGGGTCGATACAACCCATTTCCCGTTCACTGTGTGTGTACAGGCGGTGCTTAGAGATCATATGATCTCCTGTGTCAGGCTCCCGGTTGCGGCCCACCTCAGGCGGTCTAAAAAGGGTATAATTGTTCAGGAATGCATGCAGGCACAGATGATGTCCACAGTAACATAGAAGCACAAGTAATGAGTAACTTAGCTGCAAGTCTCTTTAGGAATTTGGCAGAACAAAGCAAGGTGCATGTAACAACAAAACCTATCTGATTGAGTTTCCTGGACTCCAAGCCAAGGCAAGACTGGAACTGGAGGTTGCTGAATGGACTCCTAGACTTGGTCTCAGATACACAGTCAGGAGCTCAGGTAACACAGGTAATACACTTAGGATTTCAGCAGGACTGGGTAACACAAGTAATATAACTGGCAGGTCTGTGCTGGGCTGGTTGCCTTTTATCAGGAGCAAGGATGAATGGCAACGAGCCAGGTAACCAAGCCCCCTTGATTACAGAATACATTGCAGCTGGCATGCTGCACACATACACAGGTCCAAAGGCAATAATATACCCAAGCTTTGAAGCTGCACACAGGAGAGCAGTATAGAGTATTCCAGCTAATTAGCACCAGCTGGGATGCAAACAGATTAATTACTGCTCCCTGAAAGCTGCACCTCTGGCAGCACAGAGGTATTGCAGTCCAGACACATGACAGCAGCACCTCTGGTAGCACAGGCCAGATACGTGGTAGAGATGTAACACACAGATGTATAAATCAAATTGACTGAGGTACTAAAAAAGTCAAGCATGGATATGCTTAAAACCTTGACCATTTGGGGTGCCTTGAGGACCTAGTTTGGGAACCTCTGGTTACCCTTTTAAGTGAGAATAAAGCATACTGTACATTATGCAACTATTGTCCTGATCTGCAGATTACCAGTGAATTCAGCTGAAAATTGCAAAGTGTACTGCTGTGACCACTGATTGGAGAGGTAGGCTGGTATTCAATTCCTGTCGGAAAGCCCTACAGGTCGAAAAAACGTTCGCCCTATTCAATGAAAGGCCCATTTTTTCGGTTTGTCGGAAATTCCGAAAATGTCGAAAAACAAGTGGATCGCAAATTCATGCGCTGATCCACCTGTTTTGTCGAATTTGTGGGCATTTCTGACAGGTTTTTGGCCCGTTTTCGACAATGCCGATTCGACTTTAAAAAAAGTTGGATCGCCATTGTCGAAAACAGGCAAAAATCTGTTGGTAACGCCTGCAAATTGAATAGTGTAATGTCGGATCCTCTCCATCAGAGAGGATCCGACACTAATTGAATATACTCCTTAGGCGTAAACATTTTTCTAACATGCCGGACTGATCCGATCATTGCTCAAGTGTATGGCCATGATATCTGATAGGTGACAGGCCGCCAGATTTAGAGAGAGAAAGAAAGAAAGAAAGAAAGAAAGAAAGAAAGAAAGAAAGAAAGAAAGAAAGAAAGAAAGAAAGAAAGAAAGAAAGAAAGAAAGAAAGAAAGAAAGAAAGAAAGAAAGAAAGAAAGAAAGAAAGAAAGAAAGAAAGACAGGTAGGTAGATAGACAGAAATACAGGTACTGTAGGTAGGTTGATAGGTATTAATTTGAATAAATGTAATAATCTACTTACAGTGTCAGTACTGTATAATATATTTTCTCCTTAAAAAATCTGTTAAAAGGACTGAACAGACCATTGCATTATCAGCTCCTTAAGAGTGGATCACTGCAGTTGATAGTAACAATCATTAGACACGCTATATTTGCATTCCTTTTAGCAATCGATAACAACTATACTGCTGGAATGAATCAGTTCCTGCTCAAAGTATGAAGTGGAACCTGCGGAAATTATAAATATTGTGCCGAAAGGAAACATATGGCAAATGGTGATCTATCCCTCGCATCATGCAGAGATTAGAGAAAACCAATAAAACCCTCTGTATAATTTGTTCCTTATACTGTATTAATTAAAGAAGATTTATGCTGCAGGTCTGTTTTTGATCACAGACAAGCCAGGAGAAATATCTCATTTGGTATGCAGGTTTGTAAGTTCCTAAATAATCAATCTCTCTGATTTTGTTTCCTGCGCTGCGCATGAAAGATCTTTCCTACAGTAACATATATCCTTTGAAAGGACTTAAAAATGCATTTATTGCTTCCAAACACTAGAATAGCTATGTGTATGATAATGCTTTATCCCATTTTTAAATGTTCTAAAGTTTATTCTTGTAAAAATTAGGGATGAGCGGTTCGGATTATCTGAAATACGATTCCGACCAAACTTCCGGGATCCAAGTAAATCCGAGCGGTGGCTGTGCTGTGCTGCTGCCACTGTGTCCATCCAAAATTGGCTGTGCTGCTGTCACTGTGTCCATTCACATGTGGCTGTGCTGCTGTCAATGTGTCCATTCACATGTGGCTGTGCTACTGTCACTGTGTCCATTCACATGTGGCTGTGCTACTGTCACTGTGTCCATTCACATGTGGCTGTTCTGCTGTCACTGTGTCCATTCACATGTGGCTGTGCTGCTGTCACTGTGTCCATTCACATGTGGCTGTGCTGCTGTCACTGTGTCCATTCACATGTGGCTGTGCTGCTGTCACTGTGTCCATTCACATGTGGCTGTGCTGCTGTCACTGTGTCCATTCACATGTGGCTGTTCTGCTGTCACTGTGTCCATTCACATGTGGCTGTGCTGCTGTCACTGTGTCCATTCACATGTGGCTGTGCTGCTGTCACTGTGTCCATTCACATGTGGCTGTGCTGCTGTCACTGTGTCCATTCACATGTGGCTGTTCTGCTGTCACTGTGTCCATTCACATGTGGCTGTGCTGCTGTCACTGTGTCTATTCACATGTGGCTGTACTGCTGTCACTGTGTCCATTCACATGTGGTTGTGCTGCTGTCACTGTTTCTATCCACAAGTGACTCTACTGCTGTCACTGTGTCACAGAGCTGCATTCTGTCAGGATATATATGTTTGTAAAACAAATTTAAACCTGACTTATGGTTATGGGAAAAGGTAGGGCAGAGGCACACATGGTTTACAGACAGAGGCACACATGGGTACGGGCAGAGGCACACATTGGTAAGGACTAAGGAGACACATACATGGGTACGGGCAGAGGCACACATGGTTTATGGGCAGAGGCACACATAGGTACGGGCAGAGGCACACATGGGTAAGGAGACACACACATGGGTACAGGCAGAGGCACACATGTGTATGGGCAGAGGCACACATGGGTTACAGGCAAAGGCACACATGGGTAAGGAGATACACACATGGGTACGGGCAGAGGCACACATGGGTTATGGGCAGATGCACACATGGGATACGGGCAGAGGCACACACACACCTGTTGATATTGGGGAAAAACAAAGGCAGAGACAATGAGAGACAGCTACAGGCACACTAGGGGGGGGGGGGGGAGTAGACACTGACTATTGGTATGAGAAATAAACATGTAGGGGTAGAAGGAACAGGAGTGGGCTGTGGGGGGAATGCAGTGCAGTTAGGACAATGTGTGGCCAGGCTGGGAGCAGTTGTGGTGATCACTTACCTATTCACTCTGGTAACGCCTCCTGTGCAGCCCCCCGTCAGAACAGCATACTGGGCAAGCACAGTAGCTGTGTAGGAGTCAGTTGTTATGCAGTCCAGCCAGCCAGAGAGAGGAGGGTGGAGTCAGTGGCTGGGCATCGGAATGAAACAGAGTTGGGGACGGGGCTGTGTAATGTTATGTAGCTGTGTGCTGTCTAATTACTGCAAAAGGTAGTGCGCGGCCAAGTGTGAGAGTGCGGGGGGCATATGACACCCCTGCTTTGTTCGCAACTGACCTGCCCTACGTTCACAATTGCGGCACTACATTGCATTGCTTGCTGCTGCCGGGACTCGGGAGTCATCCAGGCAGGGGCACAGTGAGCCGGGGAAATGTGTGAGTGCTCCCGGATGGCTGCCCTGTCAGCCCCGAATACAACAATCTGTATATTGTTCACTCTGGTATGAGCACACAGAGCATCCGTAGCCCTGCAGAAGATAGGCTGTACTAGGATCACATGCCCGCGCTGCTGAATCCTCCACCACCAAGGAAACCCACCCCTACAAAAGCTTGCCCTCACCATTATACTGTGATGGCTCTTCGTTAAAGTAGAAAGGACACGGAACAGGGAGACAATGAAGGAAGTGCCCCTTCAGGCCTGGAGCCTGGCCGCAAATGACTCCATTGTCTCCCAGAGTTCCGCCCCTGACACAAAGATCTTTTCCACTAAAATGCTGCCCTGGTCCCGTTTGCAGTGAACTTTGGGCATATTTCAGCTTCAGCTGCAAATGTGCAAAAATCGCTAAGAAGCGATTTCTGCACATCAGCGCATGCACATGCGCACGTATATTTGCGCATGCGCGAGGTCTTTAACTGCATTCTCTTCAGAATACAGTTTAAGACCTGGAGGGGGCGGGAATGGAGCCGCATTTTTTTGAGGGCATCAATGCTCCATGTCTTCATGTTTTGACCATTGGAGGGGTGTGCCTGGCGGCTGTGTGATGTCACATGCAGCTGCAGCGACCCAAAAGATGGCGGCCCTCCGACTGCCTGCATAGGCAGGGGCTACCTTCATTATGCAAGCGCATCACTGTATAGCGGGGGGAGGGGGGGCAGGACCTGGCATGCTGGGTGGCCTTGCCTTGTGCTGGGCAGCCCCCCACATGTTAAAGAGAAGAGTTGTAGTTTTGCGATGTTTTGCAAAACTACAACTGTAGCTGAATTAGGCCCTATTTTCCCAACAGCATCACCACTCTGGAAGTGTCTGCAAAACATTTGACACTGGACCTGATGCTGCTGCATCTGTTTCTTATGCTAATGCAGCAGCTGATTTTCTCAAACCTCAGACCCCCACCTGCAGCATCTTGAGACAGTGCATTTCTGTTTTATGGTACCTCCCAGGTACACCCACTAAAATCCAAAGACCCTGGATACAATTCAGAACTGTGTCTCTGAGCGGTAGCAATCCGGATACATGCGCTGTGTGACTGGGACACATGGGCAGACTGACACCGTCAAGTAACTGCCTTCTGTATCAGTGAATAAGGCTCACCATCACTTCTCCCAAAGATTTCAATCTTTTAGAGCTCACATTGGGAAAATCCCAATAGGAAGGGGGGAGCGCTTCATTTTGAAAAAGCATTTTGGATATCAGGTGAAAGCAACACCTATGCATATGGAGTGTATTGCTCCATATGAGAGAGAGAGAGAGAGAGAGAGAGAGAGAGAGAGAGAGAGAGAGAGCTTATTCACAGGTGTCAGCAAAGCAAAACTAGAGATGAGCGGGTTCGGTTCCTCGGAATCCGAACCCGCCCGAACTTCATGTTTTTTTTCACGGGTCCGAGCGACTCGGATCTTCCCGCCTTGCTCGGTTAACCCGAGCGCGCCCGAACGTCATCATGACGCTGTCGGATTCTCGCGAGACTCGGATTCTATATAAGGAGCCGCGCGTCGCCGCCATTTTCACTCGTGCATTGAGATTGATAGGGAGAGGACGTGTCTGGCGTCCTCTCCATTAGAATAGAGATAGATTAGATAGAGAGAGAGAGATTGTGCAGAGTCGCAGACAGAGTTAGTTTACCACAGTCAGTGACCAGTGCAGTTGCTAGTTAACTTTTATTTAATATAATATATCCGTTCACTTCTCTCTGCTATATCCGTTCTCTGCCTGAAAAAAAAAACGATACACAGCACAGTCAGTCACACAGTGTGACTCAGTCTGTGTGCACTCAGCTCAGCCCAGTGTGCTGCACAGTCATCAATGTATAAATTAAAAGCTTATAATTAATTGTGGGGGAGACTGGGGAGCACTGCAGGTTGTTAGCAGGAGCCAGGAGTACAATTATATTAATTAACAGTGCACACTTTTGCTGCAGGAGTGGTGACCAGTGCCTGACCACCAGTATAGTATTGTTGTATACTACTAATATCTCTTTAAATATCAACCAGTCTATATTAGCAGCAGACACAGTACAGTGCGGTAGTTCACGGCTGTGGCTACCTCTGTGTCGGCACACGGCAGGCAGTCCGTCCGACCAGAATTGTATTATTTATTATTATATACCTACCACCTAACCGTGGTTTTTTTTTCATTCTTTATACCGTCATAGTGTCATCCTAATTGTTACGAGTATACTACTATCTCTTTATCAACCAGTGTACAGTGCGGTAGTTCACGGCTGTGGCTACCTCTGTGTCGGCACACGGCAGGCAGTCCGTCCGACCAGAATTGTATTATTTATTATTATATACCTACCACCTAACCGTGGTTTTTTTTTTCATTCTTTATACCGTCATAGTGTCATCCTAATTGTTACGAGTATACTACTATCTCTTTATCAACCAGTGTACAGTGCGGTAGTTCACGGCTGTGGCTACCTCTGTGTCGGCACACGGCAGGCAGTCCGTCCGACCAGAATTGTATTATTTATTATTATATACCTACCACCTAACCGTGGTTTTTTTTTTCATTCTTTATACCGTCATAGTGTCATCCTAATTGTTACGAGTATACTACTATCTCTTTATCAACCAGTGTACAGTGCGGTAGTTCACGGCTGTGGCTACCTCTGTGTCGGCACACGGCAGGCAGTCCGTCCGACCAGAATTGTATTATTTATTATTATATACCTACCACCTAACCGTGGTTTTTTTTTTCATTCTTTATACCGTCATAGTGTCATCCTAATTGTTACGAGTATACTACTATCTCTTTATCAACCAGTGTACAGTGCGGTAGTTCACGGCTGTGGCTACCTCTGTGTCGGCACACGGCAGGCAGTCCGTCCGACCAGAATTGTATTATTTATTATTATATACCTACCACCTAACCGTGGTTTTTTTTTCATTCTTTATACCGTCATAGTGTCATCCTAATTGTTACGAGTATACTACTATCTCTTTATCAACCAGTGTACAGTGCGGTAGTTCACGGCTGTGGCTACCTCTGTGTCGGCACACGGCAGGCAGTCTGTCCGACCAGAATTGTATTATTTATTATTATATACCTACCACCTAACCGTGGTTTTTTTTTTCATTCTTTATACCGTCATAGTGTCATCCTAATTGTTACGAGTATACTACTATCTCTTTATCAACCAGTGTACAGTGCGGTAGTTCACGGCTGTGGCTACCTCTGTGTCGGCACACGGCAGGCAGTCCGTCCGACCAGAATTGTATTATTTATTATTATATACCTACCACCTAACCGTGGTTTTTTTTTTCATTCTTTATACCGTCATAGTGTCATCCTAATTGTTACGAGTATACTACTATCTCTTTATCAACCAGTGTACAGTGCGGTAGTTCACGGCTGTGGCTACCTCTGTGTCGGCACACGGCAGGCAGTCCGTCCGACCAGAATTGTATTATTTATTATTATATACCTACCACCTAACCGTGGTTTTTTTTTTCATTCTTTATACCGTCATAGTGTCATCCTAATTGTTACGAGTATACTACTATCTCTTTATCAACCAGTGTACAGTGCGGTAGTTCACGGCTGTGGCTACCTCTGTGTCGGCACACGGCAGGCAGTCCGTCCGACCAGAATTGTATTATTTATTATTATATACCTACCACCTAACCGTGGTTTTTTTTTTCATTCTTTATACCGTCATAGTGTCATCCTAATTGTTACGAGTATACTACTATCTCTTTATCAACCAGTGTACAGTGCGGTAGTTCACGGCTGTGGCTACCTCTGTGTCGGCAGTCGGCAGGCAGTCCGTCCATCCATAATTGTATTATTATTATAATATATACCACCTAACCGTGGTTTTTTTTTCATTCTTTATACCGTCGTCATAGTGTCATACTAGTTGTTACGAGTATACTACTATCTCTTTATCAACCAGTGTACAGTGCGGTAGTTCACGGCTGTGGCTACCTCTGTGTCGGCAGTCGGCAGGCAGTCCGTCCATCCATAATTGTATTATTATTATAATATATACCACCTAACCGTGGTTTTTTTTTCATTCTTTATACCGTCGTCATAGTGTCATACTAGTTGTTACGAGTATACTACTATCTCTTTATCAACCAGTGTACAGTGCGGTAGTTCACGGCTGTGGCTACCTCTGTGTCGGCAGTCGGCAGGCAGTCCGTCCATCCATAATTGTATTATTATTATAATATATACCACCTAACCGTGGTTTTTTTATACCACCTAACCGTGGCAGTCCGTCCATAATTGTATACTAGTATCCAATCCATCCATCTCCATTGTTTACCTGAGGTGCCTTTTAGTTCTGCCTATAAAATATGGAGAACAAAAAAGTTGAGGTTCCAAAATTAGGGAAAGATCAAGATCCACTTCCACCTCGTGCTGAAGCTGCTGCCACTAGTCATGGCCGAGACGATGAAATGCCAGCAACGTCGTCTGCCAAGGCCGATGCCCAATGTCATAGTACAGAGCATGTCAAATCCAAAACACCAAATATCAGAAAAAAAAGGACTCCAAAACCTAAAATAAAATTGTCGGAGGAGAAGCGTAAACTTGCCAATATGCCATTTACCACACGGAGTGGCAAGGAACGGCTGAGGCCCTGGCCTATGTTCATGGCTAGTGGTTCAGCTTCACATGAGGATGGAAGCACTCAGCCTCTCGCTAGAAAACTGAAAAGACTCAAGCTGGCAAAAGCACCGCAAAGAACTGTGCGTTCTTTGAAATCCCAAATCCACAAGGAGAGTCCAATTGTGTCGTTTGCGATGCCTGACCTTCCCAACACTGGACGTGAAGAGCATGCGCCTTCCACTATTTGCATGCCCCCTGCAAGTGCTGGAAGGAGCACCCGCAGTCCAGTTCCTGATAGTCAGATTGAAGATGTCAGTGTTGAAGTACACCAGGATGAGGAGGATATGGGTGTTGCTGGCGCTGGGGAGGAAATTGACCAGGAGGATTCTGATGGTGAGGTGGTTTGTTTAAGTCAGGCACCCGGGGAGACACCTGTTGTCCGTGGGAGGAATATGGCCGTTGACATGCCAGGTGAAAATACCCAAAAAATCAGCTCTTCGGTGTGGAGGTATTTCACCAGAAATGCGGACAACAGGTGTCAAGCCGTGTGTTCCCTTTGTCAAGCTGTAATAAGTAGGGGTAAGGACGTTAACCACCTCGGAACATCCTCCCTTATACGTCACCTGCAGCGCATTCATAATAAGTCAGTGACAAGTTCAAAAACTTTGGGTGACAGCGGAAGCAGTCCACTGACCAGTAAATCCCTTCCTCTTGTAACCAAGCTCACGCAAACCACCCCACCAACTCCCTCAGTGTCAATTTCCTCCTTCCCCAGGAATGCCAATAGTCCTGCAGGCCATGTCACTGGCAAGTCTGACGAGTCCTTTCCTGCCTGGGATTCCTCCGATGCATCCTTGCGTGTAACGCCTACTGCTGCTGGCGCTGCTGTTGTTGCCGCTGGGAGTCGATGGTCATCCCAGAGGGGAAGTCGTAAGCCCACTTGTACTACTTCCAGTAAGCAATTGACTGTTCAACAGTCCTTTGCGAGGAAGATGAAATATCACAGCAGTCATCCTACTGCAAAGCGGATAACTGAGTCCTTGACAACTATGTTGGTGTTAGACGTGCGTCCGGTATCCGCCGTTAGTTCACAGGGAACTAGACAATTTATTGAGGCAGTGTGCCCCCGTTACCAAATACCATCTAGGTTCCACTTCTCTAGGCAGGCGATACCGAGAATGTACACGGACGTCAGAAAAAGACTCACCAGTGTCCTAAAAAATGCAGTTGTACCCAATGTCCACTTAACCACGGACATGTGGACAAGTGGAGCAGGGCAGGGTCAGGACTATATGACTGTGACAGCCCACTGGGTAGATGTATGGACTCCCGCCGCAAGAACAGCAGCGGCGGCACCAGTAGCAGCATCTCGCAAACGCCAACTCTTTCCTAGGCAGGCTACGCTTTGTATCACCGCTTTCCAGAATACGCACACAGCTGAAAACCTCTTACGGCAACTGAGGAAGATCATCGCGGAATGGCTTACCCCAATTGGACTCTCCTGTGGATTTGTGGCATCGGACAACGCCAGCAATATTGTGTGTGCATTAAATATGGGCAAATTCCAGCACGTCCCATGTTTTGCACATACCTTGAATTTGGTGGTGCAGAATTTTTTAAAAAACGACAGGGGCGTGCAAGAGATGCTGTCGGTGGCCAGAAAAATTGCGGGACACTTTCGGCGTACAGGCACCACGTACAGAAGACTGGAGCACCACCAAAAACTACTGAACCTGCCCTGCCATCATCTGAAGCAAGAAGTGGTAACGAGGTGGAATTCAACCCTCTATATGCTTCAGAGGTTGGAGGAGCAGCAAAAGGCCATTCAAGCCTATACAATTGAGCACGATATAGGAGATGGAATGCACCTGTCTCAAGTGCAGTGGAGAATGATTTCAACGTTGTGCAAGGTTCTGATGCCCTTTGAACTTGCCACGCGTGAAGTCAGTTCAGACACTGCCAGCCTGAGTCAGGTCATTCCCCTCATCAGGCTTTTGCAGAAGAAGCTGGAGGCATTGAAGAAGGAGCTAACACGGAGCGATTCCGCTAGGCATGTGGGACTTGTGGATGCAGCCCTTAATTCGCTTAACAAGGATTCACGGGTGGTCAATCTGTTGAAATCAGAGCACTACATTTTGGCCACCGTGCTCGATCCTAGATTTAAAGCCTACCTTGGATCTCTCTTTCCGGCAGACACAGGTCTGCTGGGGTTGAAAGACCTGCTGGTGACAAAATTGTCAAGTCAAGCGGAACGCGACCTGTCAACATCTCCTCCTTCACATTCTCCCGCAACTGGGGGTGCGAGGAAAAGGCTCAGAATTCCGAGCCCACCCGCTGGCGGTGATGCAGGGCAGTCTGGAGCGACTGCTGATGCTGACATCTGGTCCGGACTGAAGGACCTGACAACGATTACGGACATGTCGTCTACTGTCACTGCATATGATTCTCTCAACATTGATAGAATGGTGGAGGATTATATGAGTGACCGCATCCAAGTAGGCATGTCACACAGTCCGTACTTATACTGGCAGGAAAAAGAGGCAATTTGGAGGCCCTTGCACAAACTGGCTTTATTCTACCTAAGTTGCCCTCCCACAAGTGTGTACTCCGAAAGAGTGTTTAGTGCCGCCGCTCACCTTGTCAGCAATCGGCGTACGAGGTTACATCCAGAAAATGTGGAGAAGATGATGTTCATTAAAATGAATTATAATCAATTCCTCCGCGGAGACATTGACCAGCAGCAATTGCCTCCACAAAGTACACAGGGAGCTGAGATGGTGGATTCCAGTGGGGACGAATTGATAATCTGTGAGGAGGGGGATGTACACGGTGATATATCGGAGGGTGAAGATGAGGTGGACATCTTGCCTCTGTAGAGCCAGTTTGTGCAAGGAGAGATTAATTGCTTCTTTTTTGGGGGGGGTCCAAACCAACCCGTCATATCAGTCACAGTCGTGTGGCAGACCCTGTCACTGAAATGATGGGTTGGTTAAAGTGTGCATGTCCTGTTTTGTTTATACAACATAAGGGTGGGTGGGAGGGCCCAAGGATAATTCCATCTTGCACCTCTTTTTTCTTTTCTTTTTCTTTGCATCATGTGCTGATTGGGGAGGGTTTTTTGGAAGGGACATCCTGCGTGACACTGCAGTGCCACTCCTAGATGGGCCCGGTGTTTGTGTCGGCCACTAGGGTCGCTAATCTTACTCACACAGTCAGCTACCTCATTGCGCCTCTTTTTTTCTTTGCGTCATGTGCTGTTTGGGGAGGGTTTTTTGGAAGGGACATCCTGCGTGACACTGCAGTGCCACTCCTAGATGGGCCCGGTGTTTGTGTCGGCCACTAGGGTCGCTAATCTTACTCACACAGTCAGCTACCTCATTGCGCCTCTTTTTTTCTTTGCGTCATGTGCTGTTTGGGGAGGGTTTTTTGGAAGGGACATCCTGCGTGACACTGCAGTGCCACTCCTAGATGTGCCCGGTGTTTGTGTCGGCCACTAGGGTCGCTAATCTTACTCACACAGTCAGCTACCTCATTGCGCCTCTTTTTTTCTTTGCGTCATGTGCTGTTTGGGGAGGGTTTTTTGGAAGGGCCATCCTGCGTGACACTGCAGTGCCACTCCTAGATGGGCCCGGTGTTTGTGTCGGCCACTAGGGTCGCTTATCTTACTCACACAGCGACCTCGGTGCAAATTTTAGGACTAAAAATAATATTGTGAGGTGTGATGTGTTCAGAATAGGCTGAAAATGAGTGTAAATTATGTTTTTTGAGGTTAATAATACTTTGGGATCAAAATTACCCCCAAATTCTATGATTTAAGCTGTTTTTTAGGGTTTTTTGAAAAAAACACCCGAATCCAAAACACACCCGAATCCGACAAAAAAAATTCGGTGAGGTTTTGCCAAAACGCGGTCGAACCCAAAACACGGCCGCGGAACCGAACCCAAAACCAAAACACAAAACCCGAAAAATTTCCGGCGCTCATCTCTAAGCAAAACTAGCAAGTACTGTAATTTTGCACCTGGACAATCCATGCTGCTATAAGAGATGAGCGGGTTCGGTTTCAGAAAACTGAACCCTACCGGACTTCACCATTCGAGTCCGGATCCGAGTCAGGCTCAGGTTTTCCCGCCTGACTCGGAAACCAGAACGAGGCAAAACGTCATCATCCCGCTGTCGGATTCTCGCGGGGTTTGGATTCCATATAAGGAGCTGCGTATCCCCGCCATTTTCACTCTGGCATTGAAGAGTGTAGAGAGAGAACGTGTCTCCATTCTCTCAGTGTCCGTGTCTTGTGCTGTATTTGTCCAGTCACAGTGGTTGTGTCCTCTTGCTGCCATATGTCCATTGCTCCGGTATGTGCTGCATCAGTCCAGTGGTGGTGTGCTGTGCATCAGCCATCAGTCATTCCAGTGACCAGGCAGTCACAGTGGTATACACTGCTGCTATGTGTCCACTGCTACAGTATTATTATTATTATTATAATAATATTAATTATTATTATTATTATTATTATTATTAACAACAAGTCCCTTACAGTGTTGCTGTGTTGTGCTGCATCAGACCAGTGGTAGTGTCCTGGCCATCAGTCATTCCAGTGACCAGGCAGTCATGGTGGTATATGCTGCTGCTATATGTCCACTGCTACAGTATAATAATAATAATAATAATAATAATAATAATGTAGCCCCTAGTATGAGGGGTTGATGGGTATAGTCTAATATATATATATGATGGGTATAGTCTAATATATATATGTATACTAATGACAGATATCTATATTATATGCATGTAAATACATTTATTGTATATGATACCTTATTATAGTGTAAACAAATGCATTACATTGCATTATATGTCATATGTATATGCCCTTATGCCAGTAATAGTAACTATTTTGTAAATGCAAATGCCCCCTGTCCCTGTGGATAGAAGATAGAAGTGGCACGAGGGGACTTGGGGGAGATTCTTCTGGAAGCCCCCGTGCCGGGGGAGAGGAGCGAGCCTGTAGCACGCGGGGAGAAGAAAGACGGTTACCCCGGGGGGAGAAGGGAGGTGTGACGCAGGAAAGAGAGAGAGCAGTGGAAGGAGGAACGGAGCGTCCGGCGCCGGGAGGAGAATTACCTGAGCAGACGGAGACAGAGCTAGATAACGCGGCTGGGTCTCCGTGCCTGTACATGAAATGACGGGCGCTGCGCGTCCTGCTCGCTATTACCAGGCGAACTGGGACCTGTGGTGTAGCTGGCCGGACTTGAGTTCGAGGAAGAGGCAGCGCCGATTCCATCCCACAAGGCGGCTCCGATTCCCTCCCTCAATGCGGAGGACATCCCTTCCTGGTCCAGCCGCAACTGCCTGGAACTGACTACGCCGCTGAGACCCGCCAGCCGCCGCTCCGGAGAATTGATGGTGCAACGGGAGAAAGGTGATGTAGCCCAGGGGCGCAGCTGTCCCCGCTGGTGGAGAACAGAGGAGCTGCCGCTGTCAGGAGTATGGGGACATGAGGTGCAGCGTTTATAAAAGTAACTTGGGAGACTGAAGATTGTATCTAGTCATTGGAGGGGCTGGCCAGACTGAAGGGGGAGGAGAAGCACCTGAGAGGCGGACAGCATTACCCCCATATAAAGAGGTACCATTGGGTAGCCCACAGAGAGGTGGAGCTATCATTAAACCAAAAGGCCAGGTGGTCAGTCAGCCAAGAGGAGAGCATTTACCAGGTGGACAACCCCTGATAACCACTAGACAGTGCAGCATCCGATGAATTCTCTGATAGCAGCTCCTTAGAATCAGAAAGGGGGCAAACTTGAACCTGTTGCTACTACCTCCCATCAACCGCATATATTACATGAGCTGATCCATAGACAAAAGACTGTATATCTCTATATACTGAGGCAAACAGTGTAGTTGGGGGGAGTGACTACTGGGTGTCGCCCCAACAGGGGATGAGATTCTGTTTGGGGTTTTTTTTAATCCTCATCTGCCTTTCAGCTAACATTGCTTTAGCTTAAGCCATATCTGAGACATTTAGAATTATATAATATTGAAGGAAGCCGAACCGGTGAACAAATTCACCCGGATGGTAATAACAGTAGGCTAAGGAGCAGCACATAGCTTCCATTTGCCCCTGGTAGCTTCCCAGTAGCTGAATCAGGGAATCGACCGATTCGGAACTACCAATAACCAACTCCTGAAACAAAAGGGTGTCATCGCTCTAGTTTCCGCATCCTAACTACAGGTTGTTGAAATGGGCCCCAACTGTGCACCAACGTTATAGACAGGTATATCAAACAGGTGAACGTTAACGGCTGGTTACTAGTATAACTCTGCGTAGAGCAAACAAAGGGACCTTCCTATATTTAAATGCTTTTGGAACTGATAAGTGTATGCTGGGTTTAATTTTCTGTTTAACCGGTTACACATATTTTTTTTTGTTTTGCATGCATCAGTATTGTATTGTACTATAGGCCAAATGAGAGTATATATAAAGGGATTACTACTGGGTTCCACCATTATTTATGTGATAGGTTATGTTACCATTGATCATTGCGTGATGTGAAAGCATTGTAGGCTGTGATTCCAAATAAAAGTTTACTTAACCTAAAGTGGTGATCGTCTGGGCAGATGAGCATGGAGTAACCTGAAAGAAAGCAACAAAGTGAGTTACGAACCCTAAAGAAAAAAAAAACGAAAAAAAAAACAAGGAAAGGTAATAACTGTTAAATCACATAGTAACTAATAATAACAACTAAGTTTACACCATATTGTTATCTGAATACCACCTGCTGCCCTCCGTGTTTAATTCAACACATGGTCCTTATCAGGAGGCTTTCCCAAACAAGCCAGGGCCTTTGAGCTTGGGTGGAGGCACTAGATCTCAACGGTATTATACACTTAATAAGGCCCACGGATAAATAGGGCTACAATAATAATAATAATAATAATAATAATGACCTAATAATAAGTACCTTACAGTGTTGCTGTGTTGTCTTGCATCAAACCAGTGGAAGTTTCCTGTGCATCAGCCATCAGTCATTCCAGTGACCAGGCAGTCACAGTGGTATACGCTGCTGCTATATGTCCACTGCTACAGTATAATAATAATAATAATAATAATAATAATAATAACAACAAGTCCCTTACAGTGTTGCTGTGTTGTCCTGCATCAGACCAGTGGTAGTGCCCTGTGCATCAGCCATAAGTCATTCCAGTGACCAAGCAGTCCCAGTGGTATCCTCTGCTGCCATATGTCCAGTGCTCCTGTACCGCATATTGTGTTATATAACTCCAGAAAAATAATGGAGAACAAAAATTTGGAGGATAAAATAGGGAAAGATCAAGAACCACTTCCTCCTAGTGCTGAAGCTGCTGCCACTAGCCATGACATTGACAATGAAATGCCACCAACGTCGTCTGTCAAGGCCGATGCCCAATGTGATAGTAAAGGGCATGTAAAATCCAAAAAGCCAAAGTTCAGTAAAAAGACCCAAAAAAAGAAATTTAAATGGTCTGAGGAGAAACGTAAACTTGCCAATATGCCATTTACGACACGGAGTGGCAAGGAATGGCTGAGGCCCTAGCCTATGTTCATGACTAATGGTTCAGCTTCACATGACGATGGAAGCCCTCAACCTCCATTTTGCCATTTAATTCCAGTGATTTTGCAGTATAATTTCAGTGATTTTGCCATTTAATTCCAGTGATTTTGCAGTATAATTCCAGTGATTTTGCAGTATAATTTCAGTGATTTTGCCATTTAATTCCAGTGATTTGGACGTATAATTCCAGTGATTTTGCAGTATAATTCCAGTGTTTTGGACGTATAATTCCAGTGATTTCTCTATCGTCCTAAGTGGATGCTGGGGTTCCTGAAAGGACCATGGGGAATAGCGGCTCCGCAGGAGACAGGGCACAAAAAAGTAAAGCTTTACTAGGTCAGGTGGTGTGCACTGGCTCCTCCCCCCATGACCCTCCTCCAGACTCCAGTTAGATTTTGTGCCCGAACGAGAAGGGTGCAATCTAGGTGGCTCTCCTAAAGAGCTGCTTAGAGAAAGTTTAGTTTAGGTTTTTTTCTTTACAGTGAGTCCTGCTGGCAACAGGATCACTGCAACGTGGGACTTAGGGGGAAAGTAGTAAACTCACCTGCATGCAGAGTGGATTTGCTGCTTGGCTACTGGACACCATTAGCTCCAGAGGGATCGAACACAGGCCCAGCCGTGGAGTCCGGTCCCGGAGCCGCGCCGCCGACCCCCTTGCAGATGCTGAAGCGTGAAGAGGTCCGGAAACCGGCGGCTGAAGACTCCTCAGTCTTCATAAGGTAGCGCACAGCACTGCAGCTGTGCGCCATTTTCCTCTCAGCACACTTCACTGGGCAGTCACTGAGGGTGCAGAGCGCTGGGGGGGGGCGCTCTGAGAGGCAAATATAAACCTTATACAAGGCTAAAAATACCTCACATATAGCCCATAGGGGCTATATGGAGATATTTAACCCCTGCCTGACTGGAAAAATAGCGGGAGAAGAACCCGCCGAAAAAGGGGCGGGGCCTATCTCCTCAGCACACGGCGCCATTTTCTGTCACAGCTCCGCTGGTCAGAACGGCTCCCAGGTCTCTCCCCTGCACTGCACTACAGAAACAGGGTAAAACAGAGAGGGGGGGCACATTAATGGCTATATATATATATATTAAAGCAGCTATAAGGGAGCACTTAATATAAGGATATCCCTTGTATATATAGCGCTTTGTGGTGTGTGCTGGCAGACTCTCCCTCTGTCTCCCCAAAAGGGCTAGTGGGTCCTGTCTTCATTAGAGCATTCCCTGTGAGTTTGCGGTGTGTGTCGGTACGTGGTGTCGACATGTATGAGGACGATATTGGTGTGGAGGCGGAGCAATTGCCAAATATGCAGATGTCACCCCCCAGGGGGTCGACACCAGAATGGATGCCTTTATTTGTGGAATTACGTGATGGTTTATCTTCCCTTAAACAGTCAGTTGAGGACATGAGGCGGCCGGACAATCAATTAATGCCTGTCCAGGCGCCTCAAACACCGTCAGGGGCTGTAAAACGCCCTTTGCCTCAGTCGGTCGACACAGACCCAGACACGGGCACTGATTCCAGTGACGACGGTAGAAATTCAAACGTATTTTCCAGTAGGGCCACACGTTATATGATTTTGGCAATGAAGGAGACGTTACATTTAGCTGATACTACAGATACCGTAAAACAGGGTATTATGTATGGTGTGAAAAAACTACAAACAGTTTTTCCTGAATCAGAAGAATTAAATGACGTGTGTGATGAAGCGTGGGTTGCTCCTGATAAAAAGTTGATAATTTCAAAAAAGTTATTGGCATTATACCCTTTCCCGCCAGAGGTTAGGGCGCGCTGGGAAACACCCCCTAAGGTGGACAAGGCGCTCACACGCTTATCCAAACAAGTGGCGTTACCCTCTCCTGAGACGGCCGCACTTACGGATCCATCAGATAGAAAGATGGAAGTTATTCAAAAGAATATATACACACATGCAGGTGTTATACTACGACCAGCTATAGCAACTGCCTGGATGTGCAGTGCTGGAGTAGTTTGGTCAGAATCCCTGATTGAAAATATTGATACCCTAGATAGGGACAATGTTTTACTGTCGTTAGAACAAATAAAGGATGCATTTATCTATATGCGTGATGCACAGAGGGATATTTGCACACTGGCATCTCGGGTGAGTGCTATGTCCATTTCAGCCAGAAGAGCCTTATGGACACGACAGTGGACAGGCGATGCGGATTCAAAACGTCACATGGAGGTTTTGCCGTATAAAGGGGAGGAGTTATTTGGAGTTGGTCTATCAGACTTGGTGGCCACGGCTACTGCCGGGAAATCCACTTTTTTACCTCAAGTCACTCCCCAACAGAGAAAGGCACCGACCTTTCAACCGCAGCCTTTTCGCTCCTACAAAAATAAGAGAGCAAAGGGCTTGTCGTACCTGCCACGAGGCAGAGGAAGAGGGAAGAGACACCAACAGGCAGCTCCTTCCCAGGAACAGAAGCCCTCCCCGGCTCCTGCAAAAACCTCAGCATGACGCTGGGGCCTCTCAAGCGGACTCGGGGACAGTGGGGGGCCGTCTCAAAAATTACAGCGCGCAGTGGGCTCACTCGCAGGTAGACCCCTGGATCCTGCAGATAATATCTCAGGGGTACAGGTTGGAATTAGAGACGGATCCTCCTCATCGTTTCCTGAAGTCTGCCTTACCAACCGTCTCTTCCGAAAGGGAGAGGGTGTTGGAAGCCATTCACAAGCTGTACGCTCAGCAGGTGATAGTCAAAGTACCCCTATTACAACAAGGAAAGGGGTATTATTCCACTCTATTTGTGGTACCGAAGCCGGATGGCTCGGTAAGGCCTATTCTAAATCTGAAGTCCTTGAACCTCTACATAAAAAAGTTCAAGTTCAAGATGGAGTCACTCAGAGCAGTGATAGCGAACCTGGGCCAGGGGTACCTCAGGTTCATTGTTCAAAACTGTCACTATCAGTTTCAGACGCTGCCGTTCGGATTGTCCACGGCGCCTCGGGTCTTTACCAAGGTAATGGCCGAGATGATGATTCTTCTTCGAAGAAAAGGCGTATTAGTTATCCCATACTTGGACGATCTCCTAATAAGGGCAAGGTCCAGAGAACAGCTGGAGACAGCTTTAGCACTATCTCAAGAGGTGCTAAGACAACACGGGTGGATTCTGAATATTCCAAAATCCCATTTAATCCCGACAACTCGTCTGCTGTTCCTAGGAATGATTCTGGACACGGTTCAGAAAAAGGTTTTCCTTCCAGAGGAAAAAGCCAAGGAGTTATCCGATCTGGTCAGGAACCTCCTAAAACCAGGAAAAGTGTCAGTACATCAATGCACAAGAGTCCTGGGAAAAATGGTGGCTTCTTACGAAGCAATTCCATTCGGCAGATTCCATGCAAGAATATTCCAAAGGGATCTGTTGGACAAATGGTCAGGGTCGCATCTGCAGATGCACCTGCGAATAACCCTGTCACCAAAGACAAGGGTGTCACTTCTGTGGTGGTTGCAGAAGGCTCACCTATTAGAAGGCCGCAGATTCGGCATTCAGGATTGGATCCTGGTGACCACGGACGCCAGCCTGAGAGGCTGGGGAGCAGTCACACAAGGAAGAAACTTCCAGGGAGTATGGACGAGTCTGGAAAAGTCTCTTCACATAAACATTCTGGAACTAAGAGCAATCTACAATGCTCTAAGCCAGGCGGAACTTCTCCTGCAAGGAAAGCCGGTGTTGATTCAGTCGGACAACATCACGGCGGTCGCCCATGTAAACAGGCAGGGCGGCACAAGAAGCAGGAGTGCAATGGCAGAAGCTGCCAAGATTCTTCGCTGGGCGGAGAATCACGTGATAGCACTGTCAGCAGTGTTCATCCCGGGCGTGGACAACTGGGAAGCAGACTTCCTCAGCAGACACGATCTTCATCCGGGAGAGTGGGGTCTACATCCAGAAGTCTTCAACATGTTAATAGACCGTTGGGAAAGACCAATTGTAGACATGATGGCGTCTCGCCTCAACAAGAAACTGGACAAATATTGCGCCAGGTCAAGAGATCCACAGGCAATAGCTGTGGACGCACTGGTAACTCCTTGGGTGTACCAGTCAGTGTATGTGTTTCCTCCTCTGCCGCTCATACCAAAGGTATTGAAGATCATACGGCAAAGAAGAGTAAGAACAATACTAGTGGTTCCGGATTGGCCGAGAAGGACTTGGTATCCGGAACTTCAAGAGATGCTCACGGACGAACCGTGGCCTCTACCTCTGAGAAGGGACCTGCTACAGCAGGGTCCCTGTCTTTTTCAAGACTTACCGCGGCTGCGTTTGACGGCATGGCGGTTGAACGCCAGATCCTAAAAGGGAAAGGCATTCCAGAAGAAGTCATTCCTACCTTGATTAAGGCACGGAAGGAAGTCACCGTGAAACATTATCACCGCATTTGGCGAAAATATGTAGCGTGGTGCGAGGATCGGAGGGTTCCGACGGAGGAATTCCAACTGGGTCGTTTCCTACATTTCCTGCAATCAGGATTATCTATGGGTCTCAAATTGGGATCCATTAAGGTTCAAATTTCGGCCCTGTCAATATTCTTCCAAAAAGAATTGGCCTCTGTCCCTGAGGTCCAGACTTTTGTCAAGGGAGTACTGCATATACAGCCTCCTGTGGTGCCTCCGGTGGCACCGTGGGATCTAAATGTAGTTTTAGATTTCCTCAAATCCCATTGGTTTGAACCATTGAAAAAGGTGGATTTGAAATATCTCACATTGAAAGTGACTATGTTACTAGCCCTGGCCTCTGCCAGGAGAGTATCTGAATTGGCGGCTTTATCTTATAAAAGTCCTTATCTAATCTTCCATTCGGATAGGGCAGAACTGCGGACTCGTCCGCATTTTCTCCCTAAAGTGGTATCAGCATTTCATCTGAACCAACCTATTGTGGTGCCTGCGGCCACTAGCGACTTGGAGGACTCCAAGTTGTTGGACGTTGTCAGAGCCTTAAAAATATACATTGCAAGGACGGCTGGAGTCAGAAAATCTGACTCGCTGTTTATATTGTATGCACCCAACAAGTTGGGCGCACCTGCTTCTAAGCAGTCGATTGCTCGTTGGATTTGTAACACAATTCAACTTGCACATTCTGTGGCAGGCCTGCCACAGCCTAAAACTGTAAAAGCCCACTCCACAAGGAAGGTGGGCTCATCTTGGGCGGCTGCCCGAGGGGTCTCGGCATTACAACTCTGCCGAGCAGCTACGTGGTCGGGGGAGAACACGTTTGTAAAATTTTACAAATTTGATACCCTGGCAAAGGAGGACCTGGAGTTCTCTCATTCGGTGCTGCAGAGTCATCCGCACTCTCCCGCCCGTTTGGGAGCTTTGGTATAATCCCCATGGTCCTTTCAGGAACCCCAGCATCCACTTAGGACGATAGAGAAAATAAGAATTTACTTACCGATAATTCTATTTCTCGGAGTCCGTAGTGGATGCTGGGCGCCCATCCCAAGTGCGGATTATCTGCAATACTTGTACATAGTTATTGTTAACTAATTCGGGTTATTGTTAAGGAGCCATCTTTAAGAGGCCCTTTCTGTTGTCATACTGTTAACTGGGTTTAGATCACAAGTTGTACGGTGTGATTGGTGTGGCTGGTATGAGTCTTACCCGGGATTCAAAATGCCTCCCTTATTGTGTATGCTCGTCCGGGCACAGTACCTAACTGGAGTCTGGAGGAGGGTCATGGGGGGAGGAGCCAGTGCACACCACCTGACCTAGTAAAGCTTTACTTTTTTGTGCCCTGTCTCCTGCGGAGCCGCTATTCCCCATGGTCCTTTCAGGAACCCCAGCATCCACTACGGACTCCGAGAAATAGAATTATCGGTAAGTAAATTCTTATTTTTGCAGTATAATTCCAGTGATTTGGACGTATAATTTCAGTGATTTTATCATTTAATTCCAGTGATTTGGATGTATAAGTACAGTGATTTTGCCATTTAATTCCAGTGATTTGGATGTATAATTCCAGTGATTTTGCAGTATAATTCCAGTGATTTTGCCATTTAATTCCAGTGATTTGGACGTATAATTCCAGTTATTTTGCAATATAATTCCAGTGATTTGGATGTATAATTCCAGTGATTTGGATGTATAATTCCAGTGATTTGGATATATAATTACAGTGATTTTGCCATTGAATTCCAGTGATTTGGATGTATAATTCCAGTGATTTTGCAGTATAATTCCAGTGATGTTGCCATTTAATTCCAGTGATTTGGACGTATAATTCCAGTGATTTTGCAATATAATTCCAGTGATTTTGCAGTATAATTCCAGTGATTTGGATGTATAATTCCAGTGATTTTGATGTATAATTACAGTGATTTGGATATATAATTCCAGTGATTTTGCCATTGAATTCCAGTAATTTGGACGTATAATTCCAGTGGGAATTTTTTGTGTCACTTGGATTAGTTTGAAAAGTGCCATCCTGTCTGACACTGCCGTATGAGTCCAGGAGTATTGCTGTATTAGTCCTGGGGTACTGCCGTATAAGTCCACCAATTGCAGAATTTTTGAAAAATGACAGGGGCGTGCAGGAGATGCTGTCAGTGGACCGAACAATTGCTGTCCACTTTCAACATTTAGCCACTGCGTGACACTACTAGATGGGCCAGGTGGTTGTGTCGCTTAGCTTAGTCATACAGCAACCTCAGTGCACCTCGTTTTCTTCTTTGCATCATGTGTTGTTTGGGGCCTTTTTTTGGGATATCTGCCCTCCTGTCTGCCACTGCAGTGCCACTCCTAGATGGGCCAATTGTTTGTGTCGCTTAGCTTAGTCATACAGCTACCTTATTGCACCTCTTCTGCATCTTTGCATGAGGTGCTGTTTGAGGCCTAGTTTTTGAAAAGTGCCATCCTGTCTGACACTGCAGTGCCACTCCTAGATGGGCCAATTGTTTGTGTCGCTTGGCTTAGTCATACAGCTACCTTATTGCACCTCTTCTACATCCTTACATGAGGTGCTGTTTGGGGCCTAGTTTTTGAAAAGTGCCATCCTGTCTGACACTGCAGTGCCACTCCTAGATGGGCCAGGTGTTTATGCCGCACACTTGTGTTGCTTGGCTTAGTCATACAGCAGCCTCTGTGTACCTCTTTTTCTTCTTTGCATCATGTGCTGTTTGGGGCCTTTTTTTATATCTGCCCTCCTGTCTGACACTGCAGTGCCACTCCTAGATGGGCCAGGTGTTTGTGCCGCACACTTGTGTCGCTTAGCTTAGTCATACAGCCACCTCGGTGAAACCTTTTGGCCTAAAAACAATATTTTGAGGTGTGAGGTGTTCAGAATAGACTGGAAATGAGTGGAAATGGATGTTATTGAGGTTAATAATACCGTAGGATCAAAATTACCCCCAATTTCTGTGATTTTTGCCATTTTTATATTTTTTTCAAAAATCATCCAGATCCAAAACCAAAACACGAAAGGGTGGGTTTGGCAAAACCAAGCCAAAACACGAAAGTGGAATTAGAACCGCAACACAAAACACGAAAAGTGCCAGCCGCACATCTCTAGCTGCTAATGTAAGTGGTGCAAATGCACACAGTACTGTTTTTTTTTGCATGCATGTATCCCACAAATGCTTTAAAGTTTTATTATTACACTGCAATTTAGATTTTAATTTGTACACGCTATTCTCCAACCTAAATCTCTGCACATTTTACATCTGCCCCCGCAATGCATCATGCGTTTACCAAGGCAAAAATATTTTTTTTTTATTTGCTTTGTTCCCTAGTTATACACTATAAAATATATATATACTGTAATAGAGGTAAGGTGCAAATCAGAGGTTGTGCTTTGAAACAACTATTACATAGGAATTAAGAAATAATTAAAAACTCTGCAATATTCACAGAAATAAACTGTAAAGATGGGCAATAAAAATATACTGCACTCTATTTGTAAGCATCTTAAATTACACCCTTCAGTAAGTCAGTGCTCTTATTTGGGCACAACTCACCTGTAATTCATCACACATGATGAACAAGCCTCATGTCAGGTGAAACGCACGTCAATAGTGTGGTCTGGCAGATGCACACGCCGACCATCTACTTACTCCTGGTATTTATATTTGTTAACCATTTTCACCTAATTTCCAGACTGATGTGTCTGGTTTATGTTGCTATGTTTATTGTTTTAACACTGGCTATGTGATATTATTCAGTTTATTCTGACTGTGGTATAGTGCTCAGTTATACTATATGTGAGTGACCTACTGCACTGCAACTCCATCTATAGCTTGTATCTTATGTTCATATATGTGTATTTCCGACATTTAATTCTCATTACGGGACAATACGTGTGCCCACACTGCTCTGGTATCTCACCAACAGAAGAGACACTAGTTGAGCTTTCCCAGAAGAGCAGATTTGATCTCTTCACTTTTACCTTTCCATTAGGGTCTGATATGCCCCCAAGTACTCTCACTCACCTGTTCACTACTTTTCCAGGTACACATGTGAGAAGCAGATGCAAGGTGACAATCTGCAGACTCTGATATCTCCCTTTCTATCGCATGCTATTTCAATATATCTCTGTCAGCAGTGTTGAACAAAAAAGGAAACATATGTTAGATGTTATTTGATGTCACATGGTATTGACCCTGTGAGGATTTGAATGGAATGATTTATTGCCTACCACTGTGAAATTATGCAGATGGACACTGTGATGTAATATCATAAAAAAGAAAGAGAACGGAGGACATTTTATATGGCTGTAGTGACATAAAATTCTGAATAGCAGGCTGAATGAAACAGCTGGAGATGTGGAGGTATCCATGGTAACGATGGGCCTATGAGTTGACTGAGGAGTCTGGTGATGGGAGGGGCTTAGTCCTTATAAGGAGAGGACTGATTAGGTTCCCCCTCTTTTTCCTCAGTGAAAATTGAACAGTGAAGTGCTCTGCATTTGTTTTGTACTGAACTGTGTATTATTTGTGATTTTGTGGTGTTTTTCTTCTCATTTCCTTTCCATCTTTACTAATCTTTAAGCTTTTCATTCTCCTTTTATTCTTGGACTTTCTCTTATCTATCTTTTCTATCTTTTAACATGCCGAGGCCCAGTCGTGCTGTGCGTCCCCCTGTTCGTTTTATTGACAGCGGGGAAAGGGATGCTGCTGTTTTAGTGACAGGGAGGGGGCAGCAGCGGTCTGTACAGACAAGAAGTCAGGCTAGGAATAGTGTTGGTAATGCCGCCACCAGGGGTCGGGCTCGACCGCCTGAGAGGCTTTTGGCGGGCGAAGCTGCGTCACGCAGAGGCCGGGTTAGTAGCGCGTCTGTGACACGACCTGCTGTGGTGACTAATAATTTGAGAAATTACTCTAAAGAACCAGTTTCCGTGAATAACATGTCACGAAGTGTGGGGGCTATGGCGGAGTCGTCGAACGGGGTGTTTAGGAGAATGGTAACATCTCGGGGAGTTACCTCAGGAGTGCATGTGCCTGAGGTACGCCGCGGTCGCCCCGTGGGCCCGCGGGGGGCCGTGGCTGCCAGAGGTGGTCTACGCAGTTCGGTTCTTACCAGAGGTGAGCACAATGGGAGAGGTACAAGGTTACAAGAGTCGGTGCAAGGAGAGGGGGCACCTAACAGTGGTATTACAATGGGTACGGTCAGTACTATATGTAATAGCGCTGACACGGTTGTAGCGGGCCAGGGCGCGAGCACATCGGGTATTAGAAGTGCTGTAAGACAGCAAGGAAGGCCCGCCACGTGTAATATTAGGGGTAAGAAAGGAGCACCGGAGCTACGTGTTATGAGGGGCACAGTACCGGGGAGGTCTTATGCCGATGCGGTACGTTTTGGAAGTAATGGCGCTGGATTCAACTCGTCTGAGGTAGTGTCTATATGGCTATATGCACCTCGGTTATATCAGCGCTGGTCCCGGTGCTGAACGCTAATAACACCGAAAGGAATTTTTTGAGGGAGGAGAATACTGTTAGTTTGCAAAGGGATGTTGTTAGTGAATCAGGGGCGGCTGTTTTACAGGCCAGATCGGGTGGAAGTAATAGGGGCAATAGGAATGTTAATGACTTTTTGGTAGATGTTTCTCCTTGCATTTCTACAGAGGAGTCCTTTGCAGCCCCTGATGTACAGGACGATTCTGGGGAATCAGCTGCTGTGGTGGAGTCTGCCCTGGACGAGGGAGGTCTTTATGGTGAGTCGGTTGTGCACCCGGCAGCGCGCCAGAATGATGCAGTGGTGGAGACTGGTAACAGGGGCGCAGTTACAGATAAAGTATGTGGGAAAAAAGCGTCAAAAAAGCGTAAGCATAGGCGCAGAGGTCACAGGGACTCATCTACTTCTTCCTCTGAGTCCTCAGTTTCATGTGATAGCAGATGCAGGGGTTGCAATGCAAAACATAAAAGAAGGCGCAGACATAGTAGCTCCAGCATGTCCTCGGAGGAGGGTCCTGAGGATTCTTTGCACTGCGCTAATACTGCGGTATTGAGAGGAGTACGACCTAGAATTAGGGAGCGTATTAGACAGGGAAAATTTGTTAATATATTTGCTTTAACTAGCAAAGGTAGGAAAGCATTAGAAGCGGCTACAAAGAAATCAGGTATAGGTGAGGAGGCTTATAAGTCTTACTCTAACTGGCAGAAGGGCATGCTTATTTTTGCAGCCTGTTATTTGGAAACCAGGCCTCAGGAGCACATGAACATTATCAAATATATGTATTTGCTACACGAATTAGCCAGATCCGGGCGCGGAACAGCATGGAGGGCCTATGATGAGGAGTTTCGGAGAAAACAAAATGGGAAGGAGATTATGGATTTTGGTAAAAAAGATGTGGAAATCTTTGTAGATGTTACCCAGCCTCTTAAGAGTGGCCTAGAGGGTCTGGGAGATAAACGAGGTAATTCTAGTAACAGATGGTTGGTGGGTAAGAATCGGGCAGGCAAATGCTATGCCTTCAATAATAGTCAATGTACCCTAGGGTTCAAGTGTCGTTTTCGGCATGTTTGTATCCGCTGTGAAGGAACCCATCCCATTAAAAACTGCCAGCAAACAGCTAGTGGGAGAGGTTGGCACAAGCAGCAACAACGAATCCCAGCCGCGGCAGTGTCTAAGTAGGGCACCTACCCCAGTTAAGTTGAACAAATTATTGCTTTGGTTGGATCACTATCCAAATAAAGACGATTCTGAGTTTATAAGGTTAGGTTTCTCAAAAGGTTTTGCCTATTAAAGGCCAAGTTAAATGTGGTCGGGTTTGCAATTTACGTTCGGCTCAGGAGTTCCCAGTTATGTTAAAAGAAAAAGTTGATAAGGAAGTTTCTTTGGGTAGGATGGTAGGTCCTTTTAGTTGCCCTCCATTGCCTGAGTTGATTTTGTCCCCAGTTGGGGTTGTGCCAAAAAAGACTCCAGGTAAATTCAGGTTAATTCAGCATTTATCATTTCCAAGAGGGTCTTCAGTGAATGATGCAATTCCTGAAAGTTTGTCCATGGTAGTGTATCAGTCCTTCGAGGACGCTTTAGCCAAGGTGAGATCATTCGGTAGAGGGGCTCTTATGAGTAAAATTGATATAGAGTCGGCCTTTCGGCTGTTGCCCATTGATCCGGAATTTTTTCGTTATCTAGGTTTCCGGCTGGATGACGGTTTTTATGTGGATAGGTGTCTTCCAATGGGTTGCTCCATATCCTGTTCATATTTTGAAAAATTCAGTAGTTTTCTGCATTGGTGCATTTCCAAAAGGACAGGTCAGTTTGGAATTGTTCATTACTTAGATGATTTTTTGTTCATGGGTCCTGCCGGATCCGACATTTGTGGGAATATTTTATAAAAGGCGTTGTCTTTATTAAAAGAATTTGGGGTCCCAGTGGCTGAGGAGAAGACGGTAGGTCCCACAGCGGTGTTGACATTCTTGGGTATAGAGATTGATACCATAGAAGGATGTTGTCGTTTACCCAAAGAAAAAATAGAAAAATTAAGGGGAGAGATAATGGTGGCTTTGGCAAACGGCAAGTTGACGCTCAAACAGGCCCAATCATTATTGGGGTCTCTCAATTTTGCTTGTCGAGTTATACCCATGGGTAAAGTTTTTAGCAGGAAGTTGGAGAGAGCCACAGCGGGTGTCAAAAAACCCAGACATTTCATAAGATTATCCTATGAAATTCGCAGGGATCTACACATTTGGGAAGAGTTCCTGTCCACCTTTAATGGTGTTCTCATTTGGCAGTCCATACCCATTTCCAATGTTGAGTTGCAATTATTCACGGATGCAGCAGGTTCCACGGGGTTTGGAGCATTTTTGGAGGGTAGGTGGTGTTCTTCCCCATGGCCAAAATCTTGGGTGGAAGAGGGTCTCACTAGTAACTTGTTATTATTAGAATTATTCCCTATAATGGTGGCTCTGGAATTATGGCATGAGTTTCTAGCCAACTTGTCAGTAGTTTTTTGGTGCGATAACTTGGGGGTGGTTCAGTCGGTCAACAGTCAGAGAGCATCTGGCCTTCCAGCACTGCGATTGTTGGGTCAGATAGTATTGCGCTGCCTCCAATCAAATATAAGTTTTTGCGCTAAGCATGTTCCGGGCATTGAAAACGGTGTGGCAGATGCGCTATCGCGTTTCGAGTGGCGCAGGTTTAGGGTGCTAGCTCCGGATGCGAATGTATCTGGTGACCCTTGCCCGTCTTATGCCTGGCAGGTTATACGCCCGGATTGGAGGGCTTAGCTCTGCGGGCCCTGGCTCCCTCCACTCTCCGAGGGTACAGAAATGCCATGGGAGAGTGGGAAAGATATGTGCGCCTGCATCAGGAACAAGGTAAGACCGATTACGCAATGTTATTGGATTATGTGTGGGAATGTTTTAGTGCAGGCAGATCAAGAGGGTTCGTAACACGTTTACTGTCTGCTCTTTCTTATTTCTTGAGGCTTTATGGCCGGCATGATTTTACTAAGTCTTTCTTTCTAGCAAAGATTATTAAATGTTGGGCTCGAGTTATGCCCCCTGTTCAAGATGCACGTAGACCAATAACCATTTCAATATTGCGGCGCATGGCGGTCGTGTTGCAGGATGTCTGTGCATCTGATTACGAAGCACTTTTATTTACATTGTGTTTCGTTATGGCCTTTTTCGGGGCCTTTAGAGTCAGTGAACTGGTGGCTGCTTCGAAATCAGCAATGTCACCTATGCTTCGTGAACACGTATCAGTGGAAGAGGGAGGCTTATGGTGCAAAGTACAACGTTCCAAAACGGACCAATTGGGCAAAGGTTGTTGGGTCGTTTTGAGATGTGTGGATGACAAAGAGATTTGTCCTGTGTCCTTGGCAAGGATTTATGTGAAAACAAGGTCTGATATGCCAGGTCCATGGTTGCAACATTTGGATGGTATGCCGGTGACTCAATTTCAATTTAGATGGGTGATGGAACGTTGTATTTGCACGATGGGTTTGCCGGTATCGAGATATGGTACCCATTCGTTTCGGATAGGTGCGGCGACAGCAGCAGCTGCGGAAGGCTGTTCGAGCGGGCAAATTAGAGCCTTGGGAAGGTGGAAGTCTGATGTATTTCGGAAATATATCAGGTTTTGACCTGTTTAAAAAAAAAAAAAAAATCAGACTTGAGGTTTCAGCCACTCGCCATATTTGGGGGTCTTGAGGAATTTTTTATCCTGTCAGGTGCCTTAAGCCTAGGGGTTTACACCCGCCTGACAGGTGTGTTTTTCGCCTCTCGTCAAGTCTGATCCCCCCCCCCTTATCTAACTCCCTTTGTTAAAAGAAGAGTAATTCTCTTCAAAAATTATCACATTAGAGGCCAAATTAAAATATTTAATAAATAAATAATAAACCATTTAAGCAAGATTTTAAAGGGATGTTTTTCGGGGTAATGTTGTTGCAAGTTTTTGGTTTTAGGGGTTGTTTGTTCAATAAGTTCTGTGAATGCTTTTGTATTTTCAGATTTGCGGTTGGACGAGTGTCCGATTTGGATTATGGGGCACTCATACGTTTATTATTGTGAAAGGTCTGGTGTGGAGTGCCTTCAGTCCCCGGAAGCTAATCTGGTCAGATGGATTGGAGTGAGGGGACTTCGGTGGGAGCAAGTCATCCCGCTTTTTTGGCAGCAGTTGGAGAGGTCGGGATACCCCCTGAGGGTGGTGTTTCATGTTGCCGGAAATGATCTGACCAGGAGGTCTGGTTTAGATCTTCGAAAAACCATAGTTAGGGATTTAGTTAGTCTACAGAACAGGTTGTGCTTTCTGAGTGTAGGATGGTCGGAGATTATCCCTCGTTTAGTGTGGAGGGGTGCGGACAGACCGGCTGCCATTGAGTTGATCCGGCGCCGGATCAATTCCGTGGTTGGCAAAGCTGTTAGCGAAAATTGGGGGTTTGTGGTCCCACATCCCTCAATTTCGGTTTCTGCTCCTCATCTTTATATGGCTGATGGTGTCCATCTGAATTTGAGGGGTATTGAAATTTTTATGGAAGATTTGTGGTTAGCGGTTTTTACTCAGGAGTTTTATTGATAGGTTGAAGGTTTTTAGGAGTAGTTAAGGATAGTTTGTAAGGTAGAGGTATGGTGGCGGGGGTTTCGTTGAAACTGTGGCGGGTTGGGACGGCCTGAAATTGTGGCTGTAATTTAAAGAGTTTTATGGGTGCTCAGGAGATGTGAAGGTGGTGGAGTTTGATACATTACGGGGCCGGAGTTCCATCGGACCAGGTGGGCTTCGGTCTCCGGTGGAGTTTGGACACACCTGAGCACCTTTTGGGTGGAAGTTGGGGAATACCTTGAGTGGAGAGTTGGCCACGGTATTCCCGAGAAAGAGAAAGAACACAAGGGGTGGCAAATGGCCCATGGTTGGCCCCTTGTGATGAGTGGGGGGCTGGGCTGAAATTGGGCCCCTTAAAAGCCTCCCCTTGGGATGTATGGGGGCTGGGCTGAAATTGGGCCTTTAATAACCCCCCCCTTGTTATGCATGGAGGCCGGGCTGAAGTTGGGCCCTTGCCTCCTTTTGTGTTGTGATCAGCCACAGTTAAAAGGTTAGAATAAATAGGGACATTTAAATAGGCCGTCCCTCCTTGCCACCATACCATTTGTGTTAATAAAAGCTGACAATTTTATTGGCAAACATATCCTGGTGTCAGTGTCAGTTATTTCTTTATGGATGTTGGTGTATGCGCATGAATGAAGAACAGTCTATGATAGACATTTTAAACTTCATATGTCTTTCCTTGAACACAGAGAGACAATATAAATATTACTGTATGTATATATATATATATATATATATATATACACATATATATATATATATACACACATATATATATATATATATATATATATATATATATACACTGTATGTATATATATATATATATATATATACAGGTTGAGTATCCCTTTTCCAAAATTCAAAATCCCACATTTTTTGGTCCCCTGCTGAGATAATGATATATATATTATATATTATGTGTATATATAGATATATTATATAGATATATAATATAATATGCATATATATTAGAGATCTGCGGTGGGCACTTTTCGTGTTTTATGTTTTGGGTTTGGTTCTAATTCCCCACTCGTGTTTTGGTTTTGGATCGGTTTTGCCAAAACCACCCTTTCGTGTTTTGGTTTTGGATCGGGATGATTTTTTTTAAAGACCATAAAAACAGCTAAAATCACAGAATTTGGGGGTAATTTTGATCCTACGGTATTATTAACCTCAATAACGTTCATTTCCACTCATTTCCAGTCTATTCTGTACACCTCACAATATTGTTTTTAGGCCAAAAGGTTGCACCGAGGTGGCTGTATGACTAAGCTAAGCGACACAAGTGTGCGGAACAAACACCTGGCCTATCTAGGAGTGGCTCTGCATTTGCAGACCGGATGGCACTTAAAAAAACTAGACCCCAAACAGCACATCATGCAAAGAAGAAAAAGAGGTGCAATGAGGTTGCTGTATGACTAAGCTAAGCGGCACAAGTGTGCGGCACAAACACCTGGCCCATCTAGGAGTGGCACTGCAGTGGCAGACAGGATGGCAGATATATAAAAAAGGCCCCAAACAGCACATCATGCAAAGATGTAAAAGAGAGCTGTAATGAAATGAGGTAGCTGTATGACTAAGCTAAGCGACACAAACAATTGGCCCATCTAGGAGTGGCACTGCAGTGTCAGACAGGATGGCACTTTAAATAAACTAGTCCCCAAACAGCACATGATGTAAAGAAGAAAAAGAAGTGAGGTTGCTGTATGACTAAGCTAAGCGACACAACCACCTGGCCCAACTAGTAGTGGCATGCAGTGGCTGAATGTCGAAAGTGGCCCGCAATTTTTCAGTCCACTGATAGCATCTCCTGCACGCCCCTGTCATTTTTCAAAAAGTCTGCAATTGGTGGACTTATACGGCAGTACCCCTGGACTAATATAGCCGTACCCCTGGACTTATACAGCAGTGTCAGATAGGATGGCACTTAAAAAAACCATGCCCCAAACAGCACATGATGCAAAGCTGAAAAAGAGATGCACCAAGGTTGCTGTATGACTAAGCTAAGCGACACAAGTGTGTGGCACAAACACCTGGCCCATCTAGGAGTGGCACTGCAGTGGCAGACAGTATGGCACTTAAAAATCTAGGCCCCAAACAGCACATCATGCAAAGAAGAAAAAGAGGTGCAATGAGGTAACTGTATGACTAAGATAAGCGACACAAACAATTGGCCTATCTAGGAGTGGCACTGCAGGGCATGGGTCGTTGGATAGACACAACTTAGGTCGACAGTCATTAGGTCGACAGGGACAATAGGTCGGTATGGGCATTAGGTAGACATGCGCTGGGTCGACAGGTCAAAAGGTCGACATGACCTTTTGATTATTTTTGGTGTCGTTTTCTTCGTAAAGTGACAGGGAACCCAAATTAGTGCACCGTGTTTCTTCGCATGGCTCACTTCGCTCACCATGCTTCGGGCAAGGTGCCTCGCTCCACTACCACTGCGCTCGGCACAGATTACCGTTCCAATCGTAGTCCACGTGGATCGTTAAGTAAGGAAAAATCCCAAAAAATTTAAACATTTTTGAAAAACTCATGTCGACCTTTTGAACTGTCGACCAAGTAAATGTTGACCTAACCACCATGTCGACCTAATGCATGTCGACCTAATGGCATTGTTGACATTAAGTGGTTGACCTAATTAGTGCCGACCTAAGTTGTGTCGACCTAACGACCGTAACCCGGCACTGCAGTGTCAGACAGGAGAGCAGATATAAAAAAAGGTCCCAAACAGCACATCATGCAAAGATGAAAAAGAGGTGCAATGAGGTTGCTGGATGACTAAGCTAAGCGACACAAACAATTGGCCCATCTAGGAGTGGCACTGCAGTGTCAAACAGGAGAACAGATATAAAAAAAGGCCCCAAACAGCACATCATTCAAAGATGAAAAAGAGGTGCAATGAGATAGCTGTATGCAGTAGCGGATCTTGCCACGGGCAAGCAGGAATTTTGCCCGGGGCGCCGCCATCCGGAGGGCGCCGGCGCCATCCGGAGCGTGTCGCACCATGGCAAGATCCGCTACTGCTGTGCCCCCCGCTGCCCGCTATGTCCCCCGCCGCCCCGCTGGTCCCCCGCTGTGAAGGGAACTAGACGCTATGCGTCTAGTTTCCCTTTGTGGAGAGGACCTTTGCTGTGCAGTGCGCGATGACGTCATCGCGCACTGCACAGCATTGTGGGACTGACACAGACACTAGGGGTCATAATTGACCTCTAGTGTCTGTCTATGCCAGATCCGAGAAAAGGAGCGGCGTCGGCGGAGGTCTGCAGCGGTCGGGAGCGGGGATAGTAAGTATTCATTTTTTTTTCTTTTCTTTTACAGCAGCGCTACTCTACTGTACAGGGGGCGTAACTGACCATGCCCCCTGTATGAAGCCACGCCCATATTTCCCGGCGTGGCCAAAAATCGGCCCTGGCTGTATGACTAAGCTAAGCGACACTAACAATTGTCCCATCTAGGAGTGACACTGCAGTGTCAGACAGGATGGCACTTAAAAAAAATAGTACCCAAACAGCACATCATTCCAAGAAGTAAAAGAGGGCAATGAGGTAGCTGTATGACTAAGCTAAGCAACACAAGTGTGTGGCACAAACACCTGGCCCATCTAGGGTTGGCACTGCAGTCCCACTGCACTAATGGCAGATACCGGACGCACGTCTAACACCAGCATAGTTGTAATGGCCTCAGTAATCCACTTTGCAACAGGGTATATATATATATATATATAAAATGAGTTTTATGGTAAGAACTTACCTTTGTTAAAACTCTTTCTGCGAGGTACACTGGGCTCCACAAGGATAGACATAGGGGTGTAGAGTAGGATCTTGATCCGAGGCACCAACAGGCTGAAAAGCTTTGACTGTTCCCAGAATGCATAGTGCTGCCTCCTCTATAACCCCGCCTCCCTGCACAGGAGCTCAGTTTTAAGTTAACCAGCCCAATGCAGTAGCAGGAAAAGAGATGACAACGGTTAGTAGCCACATACACCACACTCTCACAACAGGAGAAGTGTCAGCGGCTAATGCCATACCAACCCAAAGAAGCTAAGTGCGTCAGGGTGGGCGCCTTGTGGAGCCCAGTGTACCTCGCAGAAAGAGTTTTAACAAAGGTAAGTTCTTACCATAAAACTTGTTTTCTTCTGCGGCGTACACTGGGCTCCACAAGGATAGACATAGGGGATGTCCTAAAGCAGTTCCTTATGGGAGGGGACGCACTGTAGTGGACACAAGAACCCTGCGTCCAAAGGAAGCATCCTGGGAAGCGGCAGTATCGAAGGCATAGAACCTTATGAATGTGTTCACAGAGGACCACGTAGCCGCCTTGCACAATTGTTCAAGGGTCGCACCACAACGGGCCGCCCAAGAAGGTCCAACAGACCGAGTAGAATGGGCCGTAATGTGAGCAGGAGCCGATAGACAAGCCCTCACATAAGAATGTGCAATCGCCATTCTAATCCATCTGGCCAAAGTTTGCTTGTGAGCAGGCCAGCCCCATTTGTGAAATCCAACAGTACAAAGAGAGATTCAGATTTTCTAATAGAAGCAGTTCTCTTCACATAGATAAGGAGAGCCCGTACCACATCCAAAGACCGCTCTTTGGGAGACAGATCAGGAGAAACAAGTGCTGGAACCACAATCTCCTGGTTAAGGTGGAACGAAGAAACCACTTTAGGTAAATATCCAGGACGAGTCCTAAGAACCGCCTGGTCACGGTGAAATATCAGATATGGGGAACTACAGGACAAGGCACCCAAATCCGACACTCTTCTAGCTGAAGCAATAGCCAGCAGAAACACCACCTTTAGGGAAAGCCACTTAAGATCAGCAGAACCAAGAGGTTCAAATGGAGACTCTTGTAACGCCTCCAAAACCACGACAAGTCCCAAGGAGCCACAGGCGGGACATAGGGAGATTGGATACGCAACACACCCTGAGTAAAGGTATGCACATCAGGTAAGGTCGCAATCTTTCTCTGAAACCACACCGACAAGGCAGATATTTGAACCTTGAGGGAGGTCAGATGCAGGCCTAAGTCCAGGCCCTGCTGAAGAAAAGCCAACAACTTGGCTATACTTTACTTGGAAGCGTCATAATTGTTACATGCGCACCAAACAAAGTAAGAATGCCAGACCCTATAGTAAATCCGAGCCAAAGCCGGTTTCCGGGCCCACAACATAGTTTGAATGACCGCCTCAGAAAACCCTTTAGCCCTTAAGACGGAAGCTTCAAGAGCCACGCCGTCAAAGACAGCCGGGCTAGGTCCTGGTAGACACAGGAGCCCTGAACGAGGAGGTCTGGGCGTTGTGGAAGTAGAATTGGACGCTCTGACGATAGGCCTTGCAGGTCTGAGAACCAGTGCCGTCTGGGCCACGCTGGAGCTATGAGGAGCAGAATTCCTTTTTCTTGCTTGAACTTCCGAATTACCCTAGGCAGGAGTGACACTGGAGGGAACACATACGGCAGCCGAAACCTCCACGGTACCACCAGCGCATCCACGAATGCTGCTTGAGGATCCCTTGTCCTTGCTCCGAAGACCGTAACCTTGTGATTGTGTCGAGACGCCATCAGATCTACATCTGGAAGGCCCCACTTTTCCACTAGGAGTTGAAACACTTCTGGATGGAGGCCCCACTCGCCGGCATGTATGTCCTGACGACTGAGAAAGTCCGCTTCCCAATTCAGGACTCCCGGAATGAATATTGCCGATATGGCCGGTAGATGGCGTTCCGCCCAATGTAGAATCCGTGAGACTTCCTTCATTGCCAAGCGGCTTCGAGTGCCGCCTTGATGATTTATGTAAGCCATTGTGGTGGCATTGTCAGACTGTACTTGAACAGGACGGTTCTGAATCAAATGCTGAGCCAGGTTCAACGCATTGAAGACCGCCCGCAATTCCAGAATGTTGATCGAGAGGGATTCCTCCTTGGTCCACCGACGCTGAAGGGAGTGTTGCTCCATCACCGCGCCCCAACCTCTTAGACTGGCATCTGTCATCTGCAGGACCAAGTCGGATATCCAGAAGGGACGGTCCCTGCACAATTGTCGGTCCTGGAGCCACCAGAGAAGCGACAGACGGACCTCCGGAGTCAATGAGATCATGTGAGACCTGATCCGGTGAGGCAGGCCGTCCCACTTGGCTAGAATCAGCTTCTGGAGGGGACGAGAATGCAATTGAGCATACTCCACCATGTCGAATGCTGACACCATGAGGCCCAGCACCTGCATCGCCGAATGTATCAACACTTGCGGACGAGAAAGGAAGCAACTAATCCTGTCCTGAAGCTTCAGGACTTTCTCCTGAGACAAGAATAACCTCTGGTTGTGAGTGCCAATAGCGCTCCCAGGTGCACCATGCTCTGAGCAGGAACCAGGGAGGATTTCTTCCAGTTGACGAGCCACCCGTGGGCTTGTAGAAACTGGACAGTCAAATCCAGATGACGTAGGAGAAGTTCTGGGGAATTTGCCAGGATTAACAAGTCGTCCAGATACGGCAGTATCCTGACCCCTTGACGGTGGAGTACCACCGTCATCACCGCCACAACTTTGGTGAAGACTCGCTGAGCCTTAGTTAGGCCAAAAGGTAACGCCCGAAACTGGTAATGGAGGTTGCCAATCGCAAACCACAGGTATTGCTGATGTGACGCTGCTATAGGAATATGCAGGTAAGCATCCTGTATGTCCAGGGAGACCATGTAGGCCCAGGTTCCAAGGCCAAAACTATAGAGCGAAGGGTTTCCATACGGAACTTGGAAAGCTTCACAAACTTGTTCAATGCCTTGAAGTTGAGAATGGGCCGGGAAGACCCATTCGGTTTCGGGACTAGAAACAGCGGAGAATAGTACCCCCGGCTCCTCTGCGCAAAAGGCACCTGTACTACGACTCCTGTATACAGGAGGGTCTGTACCACTGAATGTAAAGTGTTTGCCTTTGTCTGGTCCAACGGGACGTCTGTCAGACAAAATCGATGAGGGGGTCGGTTTTTGAAGGCTATGGCGTAACCTCGAGTGACGACTTCCCATACCCAGGCATCTGAAGTGGTCTTCAACCATTCCTGGGTATACCCTAGAAGCCGGCCCCCCTCCCTGGGATCCCCCAGGGGGAGGCCCGCCCCGTCATGCGGCAGGCTTATCGGTCTTGGAAGCTGGCTGACGGGCCGCCCAGGCTCTTTTGGGCTTCGGCTTACCAGGTTTGGAAGTGCGGGCCTGCTTGTTGTACGCCTGACCTTTTGCTTTACCTGAAGGACGAAAGGGGCGAAAGGAAGTACCTTTAGCCTTCGACACAGAAGGAGCGGTACTTGGCAGACAGGCAGTTTTGGCAGTAGCCAAGTCAGCCACTATCTTATTTAAGTCCTCCCCAAAAAGAATATCTCCCTTGAAAGGGAGTACCTCCAGGGTTTTTCTAGAGTCCAGATCCACAGACCAGGATCTCAGCCACAATATCTGGCGAGCCAGGACTGATGTAGTAGAGGCCTTGGCTGCTAGGATACCGGCATCAGAAGCCGCCTCTTTAATATAATGAGAAGCTGTGACAATATATGACAAGCATTGTCTAGCATGGTCAGTAGAGATTTCAGCTTCTAACTCCAAGGCCCATGCTTCAATAGCCTCTGCAGCCCATGTTGCTGCAATAGTGGGCCTTTGTGCAGCACCCGTGAGGGTGTAAATCACTTTCAAACAACCCTCCACACGTTTATCCATAGGCTTTTTAGAGACGTGACAGTAGTGATAGGTAGAGCTGAGGAAACCACCATCCTAGCCACATGTGAGTCTACTGGAGGAGGCGTTTCCCAATTTTTAGACAGCTCTGGCGCGAGGGGATAGCGAGCCAGCATCTTCTTTTGAGGCACAAACGTCTTACCCGGATTTTGCCAGGGTTCCTAACGTGTATCCACTAGGTCAGGGATGGCCAACCAGTCAGTGACAAAGAGCCAAAAAACCTTGTTAGGTACGTCAAAGAGCTGACATCGAGCCGATGGCGCGGTTGCAAAAATGAAATGTGGCCTTGTGCCTGCTAGACCACACCCCTGGTATAAAATACATTGAAAAAGCCAGAACGACATAAAATAAATTTTTTAAAGCCAAATCCTTTGAAAAAGCCACTTTCACATAATAAACTTCAGCTCCTTCATGTGTCACTCCAGCCAGCTCCCCCATGTGTCACTCCTGCTAGCACCCTCCTATGTCACTCCAGCCAGCCAGCTCCCTCGTGTCACTCCAGCCAGGTCTCCCATGTGTCACTACTGCCAAGACCCTGCTGTGTCACTCCAGCCAGCTCCCCCATGTGTCACTGCAGCCAACACCCTCCTGTCACTCCAGCCAGCTCCCCCGTGTCACTCCAGCCAGCTATCTTATGTGTCACTACTGCCAAGACTCTGCTGTGTCACTCCAGCCAGATCTCCCATGTGTCACCACTGCCAAGACCCTTCTGTGTCACTCCAGTCAGCTCTCCCATGTGTCACTCCTGCTACCACCCACCTATGTCACTCCAGCCAGCTCTCCCATGTGTCACTACTTCCAGCACCCTCCCGCGTCACTCCTGCCAGCACCCTCCTGTGTCTCTACAGCCAGCTCTGCCATGTGTCGCTCTAGCCCACCCTCATGTATCACTACAGCCCCCCCCCCCCCATCAACTCATGCCATTGCAGCAGTCCCTAATATGTCCTCTGTTTGCTTGTGGGTGTCTCACCTCTACTATTTGGCTCCTTCAGTTTTCAGTCCCTGCTGCGTGTCTGGTTAGAGTGCAGCGGTTTCTGTATCTGTTGTGGTCACATGATTTAGAGTGTTGGGAGCCACATTTGAATAAAGTAAGAGCCACATGCGGCTCAAGAGCCACAGGTTGGCCACCGCTGCACTAGGTGGTCAGAGTGAGGCAAAACTTGTTTAACCACCTTCTGACGCTTGAACCTATCTGGATTCTTAGGAGGGACGGATGGCTCGGGATCATCCGTAATCTGTAAAACTAACTTAATAGCCTCCAAAAGATCAGGAACATCCACATGTGAACTACCCTCCCCATCAGCAGTATCTGTATCAGAATCTGTGGGGTCAGTGTAAGTCCCGTCTTCATCATTTGTCATTTGTCAGTGACAGCAGTGGAGTGTGCGGAGATAAGAGCTCGCTTAGAGGACCCCTTGGGCTTAGGCGAGCGAGGGTCAGACTTTTTAGTAGTCAGGGACTGGTTCAACTTCTTCAATTGAGCAGATAAACTGTCCGCCCACGGCGGGTTAGCTGCAGGGACCACATACGGTTGCACCGGCATAGGTAGTCCCATAGGGGGTGTTAGTTTATTAACTAGCGTATGTAGAAGCGTGGAAAAAGCAGCCCACGGTGGGTCATTATGTACCTCCGTTGCCACAGTCCCACTGGGGGGCAAGGAGCCCCCAGAACCAGAGCCCACAGCTGCTATATTCTCCTCATAGGGATCTGTGGCTTCAGCAACACCGGCAGTGTGTTCAGCCCCAGAACCGTTATCTTCAGAAGCAGACATGACATAACTTGCAGTATCAGGTAACACAGTACAATTGGCAGCAGCACAATACCTCTTACCCAAACCCCTGCGCAGTGTAGTCAGCACAAGCAGAGATATAGGAGAGATATGGTGGCTAAAATCACAGAGAAAAATACGTATCAGAGTATATCCTGTGAAAATCCTATATAAATTTAAAACCTGACGCACCAAGCCCCCTCAGGTTATAGAATTTAGGGATAGCAAGTTGAGTGAGAGATACGAAATGGAAACCACTCAGCAAGCTAATGCACACACATATAGTCACAGTTGTACAATGCAGAGGTTATTACTAACAATAATACTGCACTGGACCAGCTTATACAGCTATGTAGTCAATAGATATAACACTGAACAGTAAGAACTGGATGTATATCACAGGGTAATGGTACTAGAAAACCCTGACTAAATGCACTCTTTCTTAACTAACACTGTCTAATAGGCAGGTAGAATACTTAAGTGTCATGTAAAGTCACAGCGCTGACAACCAGGCGGCTTTACACAGGAGGATTTGCCCAAGCAGTCCCAGGAACAGTGTAGCTGAGAGAAATGGCGCCCAGACACTGACAGGGAGTGAGGGAGAGACAGATATGCAGCTCCAGGGCGGAAATATTTGCGGGAAATGGCGCCCTGGGGCTGGGGGAGGGGCTCCAGGTCTAAGCCTTATCCCCCTGCTGGCAAAACCACCGGGTACTGTGGGCTACTATTAAAATGGTTTTAAGGGAAACCTGACCTGCACCCATGCCCTGGTGATCTAGTGGGATCACCTGTACTGCCACAGTGTACACCGCCAGCGCGCGCGGCCCGCCTCCCACTGACCGCGCCGGATCGCGATAAAGTACGGGTCCCGCGAGCAGGACCCACTCACCACCTCCCTAAGCGCAGCCACGCGATCCCGGAGAGCCCCCATCGTGTGTGCCTGACCATGGAAGAAAACCGGAGCCTCCTGCTGTAGTTACCCGGCAACCAGGGCTCGGGAGTGTACAGCGCCGCTGGGGAGAGATGGAGCTGCTGCAGTGAATGTCAAAAGACAAATACACACTGCTGCAGCCCTTGAAGTCTTCACTTTTCTTCTCAAAAAGCTCTTCTTAGGGCTGCCCAGAGCAGCCCCTCTGTTATGTGCCTGCTATCTGCGGCACCAACTACAAAACTGAGCTCCTGTGCAGGGAGGCGGGGTTATAGAGGAGGCGGCACTATGCATTCTGGGAAAAAGTCAAAGCTTTTCAGCCTGTTGGTGCCTCGGATCAAGATCCTACTCTACACCCCTATGTCTATCCTTGTCGAGCCCAGTGTACCCCGCAGCAGAAATATATATATATATAATAGGATTTTAATACCTACCGGTAAATCCTTTTCTCCTAGTCCGTAGAGGATGCTGGGAACTCCAAAAGGACCATGGGGTATAGACGGGATCCGCAGGAGCTTGGACACACTAAAAAGACTTTGACTGGGTGTGAACTAGCACCTCCCTCTATGCCCCTCCTCCAGATCTCAGTTATAGTTGTGCCCAGGAGAGACAGACATTTCGAGGAAAGGATTTTTGTTTAAACTAAGGGCGAGAAAACTACACAAACATACCGTACAACCGGAGTAGCAGGAAACCAGATAACAGCATGAACTAACAACAGTAACAAGCTAAATATAACTAATACACAACCCGCGTGTAAACAAATTTAACCAGTAAAAATACACTGCAAGTAACAGTCCGCACTGGGATGGGCACCCAGCATCCTCTACGGACTAGGAGAAAAGGATTTACCGGTAGGTATTAAAATACTATTTTCTCTTACGTCCTAGAGGATGCTGGGGACTCCAAAAGGACCATGGGGTCTATACCAAAGCTCCAGAACGGGCGGGAGAGTGCGGACGACTCTGCAGCACCGATTGAGCAAACATGAGGTCCTCATCAGCCAGGGTATCAAACTTGTAAAACTTAGCACCCGACCACATAGCTGCTCGGCAAAGCTGAAGTGCCGAGACCCCTCGGGCAGCCGCCCAAGACAAGCCCACTTTTCTGGTAGAATGGGCCTTTACTGACTTCGGCAACGGTAGCCCAGCCGAAGAATGAGCTTGATGAATCGTATTACAAATCCAGCGTGCAATAGTTTGCTTAGAGGCAGGATTTCCAATCTTGTTTGAAGCATACAGGACAAACAAAGCCTCTGTTTTCCTGGTAAGAGCCGTTCTGGCGATGTAAATTTTCAAAGCTCTTACAACATCAAGAGACTTTGGAACCGCCACCGCATCTGTAGCCACAGGCACCACAATAGGTTGGTTAATGTGAAACGAAGAAACCACCTTCGGCAGAAATTGTTGACGAGTCCTCAATTCCGCTCTACCCGAATGGAAGATCAAATATGGACTCTTGTGAGACAAGGCCGCCAACTCTGACACTCGCCTGGCAGACGCCAGAGCCAAAAGCATGACCACCTTCCAAGTGAGAAACTTTAACTCAACCTTACGCAAAGGTTCAAACCAGAGAGACATAAGAAACTGCAACACCACTTCAAGATCCCACGGAGCTACAGGTGGCACAAATGGAGGATGGATATGCAGCACTCCCTTCACGAAAGTCTGAACCTCTGGAAGGACGGCCAATTCCTTTTGAAAGAAAATAGATAAAACCGAAATCTGCACTTTGATGGAACCTAATTTCAGGCCTGCATCGACGCCTGCATGCAAAAAATGGAGAAACCGACCCAAGTGAAACTCCTCCGCAGGAGCTGCTTTGGTTTCACACCACGAAACATACTTTCTCCCAATACGGTGATAATGTTTCGCTTTAACCTCCTTCCTAGCCTTAAGGAGAGTGGGGATAACCTCCCCAAGAATACCTTTTCGAGCTAAGATTTGGCGCTCAACTTCCACGCCGTCAAACGCAGCCGCGGTAAGTCCGGAAACACTCAGGGCCCCTGCAGTAACAAGTCCTCTCTTAGAGGAAGCGGCCAAGGATCTTCCACAAGTAATTCCCGAAGATCCGGATACCAGGCCTTGCGTGGCCAGTCTGGAACGACGAGAATCGCCTGAACCCTTGTTCGTCGTATGATCCCCAGCACCTTTGGAATGAGAGGAAGCGGAGGGAACACATATACCGACTGAAACACCCACGGAGTTACCAGGGCGTCCACTGCACTGGCTTGTGGGTCTCTTGACCTGGAACAATACCTTGGAAGCTTCTTGTTGAGGCGAGACGCCATCATGTCTATCAGTGGAATTCCCCAACGCGCTGTCACTTCTGCAAATACCTCCTGGTGAAGAGCCCACTCTCACGGATGGAGATCGTGTCTGCTGAGGAAGTCTGCTTTCCAGTTGTCCACGCCGGGGAGGAAGACTGCTGATAGAGCACTCACGTGCTGTTCCGCCCAGCGAAGGATTCTTGTGGCCTCCGCCATAGCCGCCCTGCTCCTTGTTCTGCCTTGGCGGTTTACGTACGCCACCGCTGTTATGTTGTCCGACTGGATCATGACAGGACAACCCTGAAGAAGGCTCTTCGCTTGTAGCAGGCCGTTGTAAATGGCTCTTAACTCGAGAACATTTATGTGGAAACAAGATTCCTGGTTTGACCATTTTCCCTAGAAATTTCTTCCTTGCGTGACTGCGCCCCAGCCTCGGAGACTTGCATCTGTTGTCAGTAGGACCCAGTCCTGGATTCCGAATCGGCGTCCCTCTAGAAGGTGAGAGCTTTGTAGCCACCACAGGAGAGAAATCCTGGCCCTGGAAGATAGACTTATTTTCCGGTGCATGTGCAGGTGAGACCCGGACCATTTGTTCTGCAGATCCCACTGAAACACCCGGGCATGAAACCTGCCAAACGGAATGGCTTCGTAAGCCGCAACCATCTTCCCCAGAACCCGAGTACATTGATGAATCGACACACTTGTCGGTCTCAGAAGCTCCCTGACCATTGTCTGTATTTCCAGAGCTTTGTCTTCCGGAAGAAACACTCTCTGTAACTCCGTGTCTAGAATCATGCCCAAAAAGGGCAGCCGAGTGGCCGGGATCAACTGAGACTTTGCATATTTAGAACTCAACCGTGTTGTCGCAGAACCGACAGAGAAAGATCCACATTTCTTAACAACTGTTCCTTGGACCTCGCCTTTATCAGGAGATCGTCCAAGTACGGGATAATTGTAACCCCTTGCTTGCGAAGGAAAACCATCATCATTGCTGCCATGACCTTGGTGAAAACCCTTGGGGCCGTGGAAAGCTCAAACGGCAACGTCTGAAATTGGTAATGACAATCCTGCACCGCAAATCTCAGGAAGGCCTGATGCAGAGGATATAACGGGATGTGTAAGTAGGCATCCTTTATGTCGACTGACGCCATAAAATCCCCCCCTTCTAGGCTGGAGATCACAGCTCAAAGAGATTCCATCTTGAACTTGAAAACTTTCAAGTATGGATTGAGGGATTTTAGGTTCAGATTCTGCCTGACCGAACCGTCCGGCTTCGGTACGATAAAGAGGCTCGAATAGAATCCCTCCCCCCGTTGGGACGGGGGAACAGGAACAATGACCCTCTGTTGACACAACCTTTGTATTGCAGCATTTACCACATCTCTTTCCGGAAGAGACACTGGCAATGCAGAAATGAAAAAGCGGTGAGGGGGCATCTCCTGAAATTCCAGCTTATATCCCTGAGACACTATGTCTAGGACCCAAGGATCCAGGTCTGATTGAACCCAGACCTGACTGAAGATCCGTAGGCGGCCCCACCGGCCCGGACTCCCGCAGGGGAGCCCCAGCGTCATGCGGTGGACTTGGTAGAGGCGGGGGAGGACTTTTGGTCCTGGGCGCCTGATCCTGCAGGCGACTTCCTTCCCCTTCCTCTACCCTTTGAAGCGAGGAAGGACGAGCCTTTTCTTCGTTTGTATTTATTGGGTCGAAATGACTGCATCTGCTGATGGGGTGCCTTTTTCTGTTGTGTGGGAACATAAGGAACAAAAGATGACGTACCCGCAGTCGCTGTGGACACCAGGTCAGCCAGGCCGTCACCAAACAAGACACTATCTTTGAAGGGGAGAGCTTCCATATTTTTCTTAGAGTCGGCATCAGCATTCCATTGATGGATCCACACCGCCCTCCTGGCCGAGATAGCCATGGCATTGGCTCTTGATCCCAAGAGGCCAACATCCCTCGCCGCATCCTTCAGGTAATCTGCAGTGTCCTTGATATAACCAAGAGTCAAAAGAATTTTATCTTTATCAAGGGTATCCATATCAGAAGCTAACTTATCAGCACATTTAGCAATAGCACTAGTACTCACCCATACCGACGCCACAGCAGGTCTGAGCAATGCACCCGTATTAACGAAAATGGCCTTCAAAGACGTTTCCAGCTTGCGATCCGCCGGATCCTTGAGAGCTGCCGTGTCAGGGGACGGAAGCGCCACCTTCTTAGACAAACGGGATAGAGCCTTGTCGCCATTCGGAGATGACTCCCATTTTTACCTGTCATCAGAGGGGAAAGGATACGCCATGAAAATTCTCTTGGGAATCTGCCATCTCTTGTCCGGTGACTCCCAAGCCTTTTCACAAAGAGCATTCATTTCATGAGAGGGGGGAAACTTCACCTCAGGTTTTTTCCCTTTAAATAAGCAAATCCTTGTTTCCTGCACCGCAGGTTCATCAGAGATACGTAAAACATCTTTAATAGCCACAATCATGTACTGAATACTCTTAACTAGCCTTGGGTGTAAAGTAGCCTCATTGAAACAGACATCGGAATCAGAATCCGTGTCGGTATCCGTATCTACCATCTGGGTAAACGAACCCTTTTGTGACCCTGAAGGGGCCTGCACCTGAGCCAAAGCATCCTCCATGGATTTCCTCCATACTTGTGTCTGAGACTCAGATTTATCCAACCTCTTAGACAATGAGGCCACATTTGCATTAAGTGTACTTAACACAGTAACCAAATCAGGTGTCGGCTGTGCCGACAGAGCCATTTCCAGCCCCTTTTCTGCGCCCCCAGTAATCTCCTCCGGGGAGGAACACTCAGCCTCAGACATGCCGACACGTAGTACAGACACACCCACACACAAACTGCCCAAACCATGGGACAGGCCCACAGGGAAGCCCGGAAAGAGAAACACAGAGGGAGTATGCCAGCTCACACCCCAGCGCCCATATATCCCACAACAATAATATATGATGATAGTGCTGCCCTTAATGATAAACAAGCACCAATTTATCTGTGCCCCCCTCCCCTCCCATTTTGCTCCCTTTTACTTGAATGGAGCCTGTAGGTCCCGGGCCAGCGCCTCATGCAGCGGCTGTGAATGAGAGAAAATGGCACTGGTGCGCTGTGCGGCTAAGCCCCGCCCCTTCCCGGCGCGCTTCAGTCCCGCAAAAATTCAAATCTGTTATGCTGGCGGGTGTATGAAATACGGTGCCCGGGCACCGAATATGCCTGTCTGCCAGCTCAAAATGACCCCAGTAACATGCTGCCCAGGGCGCTCCCCCCCAGCGCCCTGCACCCGCAAGTGCCGTTGGTGGTGTGTGGGAGCATGGAACGCAGCGCTACCGCTGCGCTTTACCTCGTTACTGAAGTCTTCTGCCGTCTGATGTCTTCGGATCTTCTCATACTCACCCGGCTTCTTTCTTCTGGCTTCTATGAGGGGGGTGACGGTGCGGCTCCGGGAACAAGCAGCTAGGCGAACCAAGTGATAGAACCCTCTGGAGCTAATGGTGTCCAGTAGCCTAAGAAGCAGAGCCCTTAACTAAGCAGAAGTAGGTCTGACTTCTCTCCCCTCAGTCCCACGATGTGGGGAGCCTGTAGCCAGCAGGTCTCCATGAAAATAAAAAACCTAACAAAAGTATTTTGTAGAGAAACTCAGTAGAGCTCCCCTAGTGTGTGTCCAGTCACTCCTGGGCACAAATTCTAACTGAGGTCTGGAGGAGGGGCATAGAGGGAGGAGCCAGTTCACACCCAGTCAAAGTCTTTTTAGTGTGCCCATGCTCCTGCGGATCCCGTCTATACCCCATGGTCCTTTTGGAGTCCCCAGCATCCTCTAGGACATAAGAGAAATATATATATATATATATATATATATATATATGTATGTCAGTATCACTGGAATTATATGGCAGTACCATAGGCAAAACTGGGGGGTGGTCCGTGGGTGCACCGGACCACCCATTAGCCCAAAACCCATTTATTAGTTAAATTAGTGTCCTCCTGGTCGGGAAAACAATGCATTTGCTGACCGTGAGGACGATATCTGCGTTGCAGCTCCCTGGCTCCGCCCCCACCCCTTACCCGTGTTACCAACCAATGGATTTCTATTGCGACATGACGTCACGCCGCACGCCGCCAGGGCCGCAACTAACTAGTTGTGTGCTGGCCTGCACCGCACTAGTAAGCCGCGGTTGGCCTGGCTGCAGCCTGCCAATAGTTGCTGCGCCTGGCTACTTCTCTTCGGGGCTGTAGCTGTCTGCCTCTCTCCACCTGTTTCCTCTCCCGGCTTGTCTGCAGGCTGTGTGTGTGTGTGTGTGTGTGTGTGTGTGTGTGTGCGCGTAGTGACTGGAAGGGACAGGCTGTGTGTGTGTGTGTGTGTGTGTGTGTGTGTGTGCGTAGTGACTGGAAGGGACAGGCTAAGTGTGTGTGTGTGTGTGTGTGTGTGCGTGCGTAGTGACTGGAAGGGACAGGCTTTGTATGTGTAGTGACTGGAAGGGACAGGCTGTGTGTGTGTAGTGACTGGAAGGGACAGGCTGATTATGTGTGCGTAGTGACTGGAAGGGACAGGCTGTGTGTTTGTGTGTGTGTGTGTGTGTGTGTGTGTGTGCGTGCGTAGTGACTGGAAGGGACAGGCTGTGTGTGCGTAGTGACTGGAAGGAACAGGCTGTGTGTGCGTAGTGACTGGAAGGGACAGGCTGTGTGTGCGTAGTGACTGGAAGGGACAGGCTGTGTATGTGTGCCTAGTGACTGGAAGGGACAGGCTGTGTGTGTGTGTGTGTGTAGTGACTGGAAGGAACAGGCTGTGTGTGTGCGTAGTGACTGGAAGGGACAGGCTGTGTGTGCGTGTGTGTGTGTGTGTGTGTTTGTGTAGTGACTGGAAGGGACAGGCTGTGTGTGTGCGTATTGATTGGAAGGGACAGGCTGTGTGTGTGTGTGTATGTGTGTGTGTGTGTGTGTGTGTGTGTGTGTGTGTGTGTGTGCATAGTGACTGGAAGGGACAGGCTCTGTGTGTGTGTGTGTGTGTGTGTGTGTGTGTGTGTGTGTGTGTGCGGGCATAGTGACTGGAAGGGACAGGCTGTGTGTGTGTGTGCATAGTGACTGGAAGGAACAGGCTGTGTGTGCGTAGTAACTGGAAGGGACAGGCTGTGTGTGTGTGTGTGTGTGTGTGTGTGTGTGTGTGTGTGTGTGTGTGTGTGTGCGTAGTGACTGGAAGGGACAGGCTGTGTGCGTAGTGACTGGAAGGGACATGCTGTGTGTGTGTAGTGACTGGAAGGGACAGGCTGTGTGTGTGTGGACTGGAAGGGACAAGCTGTGTGTGTGTGTAGTGACTGGAAGGGAGAAGCTGTGTGTGTGTAGTGACTGGAAGGGACAAGCTGTGTTTGCGTAGTATAAAGAAATCATTCAGGCTCCCAAGGCGCAAAAAACTCTTATGCAGCCACCTGGAATAGTGAATGCCACCTAAACCTTAATGAATAACAGAAACAAGAAACAGTTGTGCAGGTATTGGCCCTCAGGTTAGTCCAAAATATGTATAAAATAATGAAAAAAGTAATAAAATAAAGTCTGATTATACTCAGTCCAACAGTCCCTTTGATTGTGATTGCAAGTCCCAATGTCCTCGGTATTATCCTCATCCACATCATAGCGTAGTAGGATCACCCAAAATGTTCTAACAACCCCTATTATTGTGGATCAGGGTCAGGGACTATAGTGGAATTTCCTTAAGATTAAACAGAGCATACCCAAACTCACAGAGAAACGAAGGAACCGATTTTGTTGCAGAGGCTATAAAACGGTCGCAGGGGGAGGTAATGGTGTGCTGAGAGACAACGCGGGGAGAGGTGATGGTGTGCTGAGAGATGATGCAGGGGGTAGGTGATGATGTGACTGAGAGACGACACGAGGGGTAGATGATAATATGGCTGAGAGATGCAGGGGGAAGATGGTGTGGTTGAAAGATGCAGGGGGCAGGATGTGAGTCTGGTGGAACCGCTGTTGTATGATGCTGACTTTCTTAATATTCCTACACAAACAGGCATCTTCTGGACGATGTGATCTCCTACATGAATAGTGAATACCGGCCGAAGATGCCATCTGCCTTAAGGTGTGTACACACGGAGCGATATGGCTCAGCGATCTTAACTATATAGTCAAAATCACTAAGAACGTTAGTTAGTGCATATCGCTCCGTGTGTACACAGTGAGCGATAGCGATGTGCGTCCCAGCCAGGTCGCTATCGCTAGGAAAAAAAGACTGTGCAGGCAAGGCAATTTTGACTATGTCGCTGGAAAAGTATGACATAGTCAAAATTGCCCATAGCCAAAATCGCTTGCGCAAAATCGCTGATACAGATAGTCAAAATTGCCTACTGCCAGTTCAGGTAAATCACTCATAGTTAAAATTGATCCGTGTGTATGGACCTTTAGAGGATACAGTTCTTCAGAGGTTCCACATTGTGATAAACCATCATACAGGTAAGGTGCATGTGGAATTGAAAAGAATGTTCCCAGTGTGACGAGAAATAGGCGGCGTGTCATGTTGACATGCCCCATTTCACTGACCACGCCCCTTCTGGTATGTGGCCATGACCATTTTTCGTCACGTGCACTTTAGGCACGCACACATAATTTGCTTTACGGGTCATTTTCGGAGTGGAGGCCCAACTGGGACCACCCATTACCAAATGTCTAGTTTCGCCTATGGTGAGTACCACTGGACATATACGGCAGGATCACTGGAATTATACGGCAGGATCACTGGAATTATACAGCAAGATCACTGGACTTATACGCCAGTACCACTGGACATATATGGCAGTATCACTGGACTGGACTGGACTGGACTTATACACCAGTACCACTGGAATTATACGCCAGTACCACAGGAATTATATGGCAGAATCACTGGAATTATACGGCAGGATCACTGGACTTATACACCAGTACCACTGGAATTATACGGCAGGATCACTGGAATTATATGGCAGAATAGCTGGATTTATACGGCAGTACCACTGGACATATACGGCAGTATCACTGGACATATGCGGCAGTATCACTGAACTGGACTTACACGCCAGTACCACTGGAATTATACAGCAGGATCCCTGTAATTATAGGGCAGGATCACTGGATTTATACGCCAGTACCACTGGAATTATACGGCAGGATCACTGGATTTATACGCCAGTACCACTGGACATATACGTCAGTATCACTGGACTGGATTTATACGCCAGTACCACTGGAATTATATGGCAGGATCACTGGAATTATACGCCAGTACCACTGGAATTATATAGCAGGATCACTGGAGTTATACGCCAGTACCACTGGAATTATACGGCAGGATCACTGGACTTATACGTCAGTACCACTGGAATTATACGGCAGGATCACTGGAATTATACGGCAGGATCACTGGACTTTTATGGCAGTACCGCTGGACATATATGGCAGTATCACTAGACATATACGGCAGTATCACTGGACTGGACTTATACGCCAGTACCACTGGAATTATACGGCAGGATCACTGGAATTATACGGCAGGATCACTGGATTTATACGGCAGTACCGCTGGACATATACGGCAGTATCAATGGACATATACGGCAGTATGACTGGACACATCTACGGCAGTATCACTGGAATGGACTTATACGCCAGTACCACTGGAATTATACGGCAGGATCACTAGAATTATACGTCAGGATCACTGGATTTATACGGCAGTACCGCTGGACATAAACGGCAGTACCACTGGACACATATACGGCAGCACAGGGACACCACCACTGGACTGATGCAGGACAACACAGCACCACTGCAATGGACTGGACTTATACAGCATCACTGGACATATGGCAGCAGAGGACACCACCACTGTGACTGGACCGATGCAGCACAAGACACCACCATTGGACTGATGCAGCACAACACAGCACCACTGGACTGGACCTACACAGCAGCACTAGACATATGGCATCAGAGGACACCACCACTGTGACTGGACTGATGCAGCACACGACACCATCAGTGGACTGATGCAGCACAACACAGCACCACTGGACTGGACTTATACAGCAGCACTGGACATATGGCAGCAGAGGACACAACCACTGTGACTGGACTGATGCAGCACAAGACACTAACACTGATCTGATGCAGGCCACCGAGGACGGAGACACGTCCTCTCTCTACACTCTCCAATGCCGGAGTGAAAATTGCGGCGACGCGTGGCTGTTTATATGGTATCCAAACCACGTGAGAATCCGACAGTGGGATGATGATGTTTTGCCTCGTTCTGGTTTCCGAGTCAGGCGGGAAAACCCGAGCCTAACTCGGATCCGGGCTCAGGCAGTGAAGTCCGGTAGGGTTCAGTTCTCAGGGAACCGAACCCGCTCATCTCTAATATATATGTGTCATTATCTCAGTAGCAGCCTAGCCGGTGTTCAAACTGACTCACCATTTCCATGTCCACCTTTTTACCGTTTCAACATCTTTTACCTGTCAACCTTTTTTTATGTCTACCTTTTCACTGTTGACCTTTTGACCATGTCGACCTTTTGACCCTGTCAACCATGTGCATGTCGATCATATGGGGTCAACCTAATGACTGTTGACCTAATTTTAGTCAACCTAATGTTCCACACCCCCCATGACTTTTGGCTCTTCTTTGTTATTATTATGCAAATAAGACAGGGATTTTAAGCGGAAAAAAAATCTCTGCGCAGCTGGGTTGCTGCATCAACATAAGGTACACCTAGATGGCTATTTTGGCAGGACTGAATCCACAGTATAAAATGATGCATCTATAAATATATATATATCTACAATATACTGTACAGTATATTTCTATGTATATTAAAAATAGAAGGGTAGAGTGCCTATAGTGTAGTATGTACAGCCTCTTATCCTTTAAATAAGATGCCAATTTACTGCTTATATTTAATAAAGGTAAATAGGCTTATTTGATAACACTATCCAGTATTCAAAATTTAGATATCCCAAACCAAAGGCATAACCTACAAATATATATAAATATATATATAAACACCCGGTGGTGTAATACCATAATACAATATACCGTTTTATTCAAAAGGGGAGGGGCCCACAATTAAATTGTACTCACAAGAGAAAAAACAATATGGGCGGGATGTAATAAAATCCGAGTTCGGCGGCAGTGGGGGGCGCAAGACGAACTCACACTTTTTATTAAAGGGGCAATCATGTACAATGCATGGTTTACACCTTTAAAAAATACTTCATTAGATACTGCCCTATGGGTTTATCTTTATCTACCTCCAAGTCTGGAAGGATCTCCAAAATTGTTCTCCTGCATCAACATAAAAATCACTGCATGATAGAATGGAAGTCACAGAAAAGTAATACAATTCAGGTAATAGTCTCCAAACCTTAGATAGACATTGGGATGTTACCAGCATGTTTTTGTACTTTGAAGTCCCTTACTTTACCTTACTGATGCCTGCTTTTCCCTGCTTTCCCTAGATCTGCCTCTACAAGGCTTGGTGCACATTACACACATGTATTGTTTGTTCAAGCAATGAATGCTATATCTGTAGGTTATCAGTGTGTGTACAGTACACATGAGGGTATATTTATGTAGCCCTTTAAAAAAATAAAATAAAAATAAAGGCTCCAGATGACTACATTAAATATATATATATATATATATATATATATACAGGTTGAGTATCCCTTATCCAAAATGCTTGGGACCAGAGGCATTTTGGATATCGGATTTTTCCGTATTTTGGAATAATTGCATACCATAATGAGATGTTATGGTGATGGGACCTAAATCTAAGCACAGAATGCATTTATGTTACATATACACCTTATACACACAGCCTGAAGGTCATTTTAGCCAATATTTTTTATAACTTTGTGCATTAAACAAAGTTTGTGTACCCTGAGCCATCAGAAAACAAATGTTTCACTATCTCACTCTCACTCAAAAAAGTCCGTATTTCGGAATATTCCGTATTTCGGAATATTTGGATATGGGATACTCAACCTGTACTAGTTACCTAATTCCTGTGTAAATATATGAAATATATACTATTTACCTAATGCCTGTGTAAATATATGAAATATATTCCAGCTGTTTAATGTAACACTTGTAATGTGTATATAATAGAGGATTGATGGTGGCGAATATGGACATTAAAAAGTAACTCTTGTAATGGGTAATGTGGCACATTGGCACGAGCAGGACTAGAGAGACTCTTCCAGAAGCCCTTGTGCCGACTAGGGGGTGCCCGGATTGAGAGAGCCGTTGAGGGGAGCGCGAGGGAGCAGCAGCGGGAGAGGACAGAGCTGACAAGAAGAGAACGGGGATAGCTGACGGAGTCGCCGCTGCGGAGAGCGGGGATGGGAGATTACTGACCGGGACCCGAGGCGGTAGTGAACCCGGACCAGGAGGACTGGAATGCGGCCAACGGAGCAGGGGGAGCACCGCTTGGAAGCTAGGCGGAGATCAGGCGGGCGGCATTATCCAATACCGAACCCCACGGGGAGATGGCCAGAGCTTGAAGGGAGGATCTGAGGGCTGTGACGCAGGCGGAACGAAGGTGGGCCGGTAAGCAGACTGTGGACCGCCCTTTAGATCTGTGCATCGATTGAAGTCATTAATGCCAGGATACCCTGGTGGCCGAATATAGCCTAGCAGATGCTGCTGTAGCAAAATACTATCCCTCATTGATCCCCCTAAGCAAAGTAGTAGCGGAGCAGCTAATATAGATGTACATGATAATTATAGTAATTATAATTATTGTAGCTGAACATAGCCTGTACACCTTTCCCCCATAATTACCCAGGACTACCGTTAGCCGAAAATAAAAAGGGCAATTACAGCCCTACTGGAGAGGAAAGAATTGAAGGAGTTGAAAAGCCCCCTCCTAAGTTTAAGTATATAGTAAGGACACATGCACTATACAGCGTAGTGGAATTCACTGTTGCTGAACCAGTAAGGAGTTACTGTACCTATTAACATTTATCTCTACAAAACCACAGTGAAGATACAGTGTTGTCCCCATAAAGATACTAAGTGAATAACCCCGCATCGGACGAAGGAAAGGACGCCACGGATGGTGGAAGGATCCTCAGTGGCTCTGCATAACTCAAGAAATTGGGGGAGAAATATTATAGAGGCATTCTTTATATCTACCTCTGCAAAGCGATATCCATTGTGGAATTCCCATTCCTAAGTTTGCGTGGAACATTGTTTATTAACTAGTGGAGGAGATTCGAGTCAGATACCCATACTAGTGTAGGGACGGAGGAACAATCATAATCTGCAGTGATAAAAGTGATTGTACTATATGCAACAAGAGACAGGTACCCTTCTCCTTTTGCGCATAAATCTGTACTCGAAAGTAGAGATGAGCGGGTTCGGTTTCTCTGAATCCGAACCCGCCAGAACTTCATGTTTTTTTTCACGGGTCCGAGCGACTCGGATCTTCCCGCCTTGCTCGGTTAACCCGAGCGCGCCCGAACGTCATCATGACGCTGTCGGATTCTCGCGAGGCTCGGATTCTATCGCGAGACTCGGATTCTATATAAGGAGCCGCGCGTCGCCGCCATTTTCACACGTGCATTGAGATTGATAGGGAGAGGACGTGGCTGGCGTCCTCTCCGTTTAGAATAGATTAGAGAGACACTTGATTTACTAATTTTGGGGAGCATTAGGAGTACTCAGTACAGTGCAGAGTTTTGCTGATAGTGACCACACCAGTTTTATTTATAATCCGTTCTCTGCCTGAAAAAAGCGATACACAGCACACAGTGACTCAGTCACATACCATATCTGTGTGCACTGCTCAGGCTCAGGCCAGTGTGCTGCATCATCTATTATCTATATATAATATTATATATATCTGTCTGACTGCTCAGCTCACACAGCTTATAATTGTGGGGGAGACTGGGGAGCACTACTGCAGTGCCAGTTATAGGTTATAGCAGGAGCCAGGAGTACATAATATATTATATAGTGAGTGACCACCAGACACACAGTGCAGTTTATTTAATATATCCGTTCTCTGCCTGAAAAAAGCGATACACACAGTGACTCAGTCAGTCACATACCATATCTGTGTGTACTGCTCAGGCTCAGGCCAGTGTGCTGCATCATCTATATATATTATATATCTGTCTGACTGCTCAGCTCACACAGCTTATAATTGTGGGGGAGACTGGGGAGCACTACTGCAGTGCCAGTTATAGGTTATAGCAGGAGCCAGGAGTACATAATATTATATTAAAATTAAACAGTGCACACTTTTGCTGCAGGAGTGCCACTGCCAGTGTGACTAGTGACCAGTGACCTGACCACCAGTATATATAATATTAGTAGTATACTATCTCTTTATCAACCAGTCTATATTAGCAGCAGACACAGTACAGTGCGGTAGTTCACGGCTGTGGCTACCTCTGTGTCGGCACTCGGCAGCCCGTCCATAATTGTATATACCACCTAACCGTGGTTTTTTTTTCTTTCTTTATACATACATACATACTAGTTACGAGTATACTATCTCTTTATCAACCAGTCTATATTAGCAGCAGACACAGTACAGTGCGGTAGTTCACGGCTGTGGCTACCTCTGTGTCGGCACTCGGCAGCCCGTCCATAATTGTATATACCACCTAACTGTGGTTTTTTTTTCTTTCTTTATACATACATACTAGTTACGAGTATACTATCTCTTTATCAACCAGTCTATATATTAGCAGCAGACACAGTACAGTGCGGTAGTTCACGGCTGTGGCTACCTCTGTGTCGGCACTCGGCAGCCCGTCCATAATTGTATATACCACCTAACCGTGGTTTTTTTTTCTTTCTTTATACATACATACTAGTTACGAGTATACTATCTCTTTATCAACCAGTCTATATATTAGCAGCAGACACAGTACAGTGCGGTAGTTCACGGCTGTGGCTACCTCTGTGTCGGCACTCGGCAGCCCGTCCATAATTGTATATACCACCTAACCGTGGTTTTTTTTTCTTTCTTTATACATACATACTAGTTACGAGTATACTATCTCTTTATCAACCAGTCTATATATTAGCAGCAGACACAGTACAGTGCGGTAGTTCACGGCTGTGGCTACCTCTGTGTCGGCACTCGGCAGCCCGTCCATAATTGTATATACCACCTAACCGTGGTTTTTTTTTCTTTCTTTATACATACATACTAGTTACGAGTATACTATCTCTTTATCAACCAGTCTATATATTAGCAGCAGACACAGTACAGTGCGGTAGTTCACGGCTGTGGCTACCTCTGTGTCGGCACTCGGCAGCCCGTCCATAATTGTATATACCACCTAACCGTGGTTTTTTTTTCTTTCTTTATACATACAAACTAGTTACGAGTATACTATCTCTTTATCAACCAGTCTATATATTAGCAGCAGACACAGTACAGTGCGGTAGTTCACGGCTGTGGCTACCTCTGTGTCGGCACTCGGCAGCCCGTCCATAATTGTATATACCACCTAACCGTGTTTTCTTTTTCTTTCTTTATACATACATACTAGTTACGAGTATACTATCTCTTTATCAACCAGTCTATATATTAGCAGCAGACACAGTACAGTGCGGTAGTTCACGGCTGTGGCTACCTCTGTGTCGGCACTCGGCAGCCCGTCCATAATTGTATATACCACCTAACCGTGGTTTTTTTTTCTTTCTTTATACATACATACTAGTTACGAGTATACTATCTCTTTATCAACCAGTCTATATATTAGCAGCAGACACAGTACAGTGCGGTAGTTCACGGCTGTGGCTACCTCTGTGTCGGCACTCGGCAGCCCGTCCATAATTGTATATACCACCTAACCGTGGTTTTTTTTTCTTTCTTTATACATACATACTAGTTACGAGTATACTATCTCTTTATCAACCAGTCTATATATTAGCAGCAGACACAGTACAGTGCGGTAGTTCACGGCTGTGGCTACCTCTGTGTCGGCACTCGGCAGCCCGTCCATAATTGTATATACCACCTAACCGTGGTTTTTTTTTCTTTTTTTATACATACATACTAGTTACGAGTATACTATCTCTTTATCAACCAGTCTATATATTAGCAGCAGACACAGTACAGTGCGGTAGTTCACGGCTGTGGCTACCTCTGTGTCGGCACTCGGCAGCCCGTCCATAATTGTATACTAGTATCCAATCCATCCATCTCCATTGTTTACCTGAGGTGCCTTTTAGTTGTGCCTATTAAAATATGGAGAACAAAAATGTTGAGGTTCCAAAATTAGGGAAAGATCAAGATCCACTTCCACCTCGTGCTGAAGCTGCTGCCACTAGTCATGGCCGAGACGATGAAATGCCAGCAACGTCGTCTGCCAAGGCCGATGCCCAATGTCATAGTACAGAGCATGTCAAATCCAAAACACCAAATATCAGTAAAAAAAGGACTCCAAAACCTAAAATAAAATTGTCGGAGGAGAAGCGTAAACTTGCCAATATGCCATTTACCACACGGAGTGGCAAGGAACGGCTGAGGCCCTGGCCTATGTTCATGGCTAGTGGTTCAGCTTCACATGAGGATGGAAGCACTCAGCCTCTCGCTAGAAAAATGAAAAGACTCAAGCTGGCAAAAGCAGCACAGCAAAGAACTGTGCATTCTTCGAAATCCCAAATCCACAAGGAGAGTCCAATTGTGTCGGTTGCGATGCCTGACCTTCCCAACACTGGACGTGAAGAGCATGCGCCTTCCACCATTTGCACGCCCCCTGCAAGTGCTGGAAGGAGCACCCGCAGTCCAGTTCCTGATAGTCAGATTGAAGATGTCAGTGTTGAAGTACACCAGGATGAGGAGGATATGGGTGTTGCTGGCGCTGGGGAGGAAATTGACCAGGAGGATTCTGATGGTGAGGTGGTTTGTTTAAGTCAGGCACCCGGGGAGACACCTGTTGTCCGTGGGAGGAATATGGCCGTTGACATGCCAGGTGAAAATACAAAAAAAATCAGCTCTTCGGTGTGGAGGTATTTCACCAGAAATGCGGACAACAGGTGTCAAGCCGTGTGTTCCCTTTGTCAAGCTGTAATAAGTAGGGGTAAGGACGTTAACCACCTCGGAACATCCTCCCTTATACGTCACCTGCAGCGCATTCATAATAAGTCAGTGACAAGTTCAAAAACTTTGGGTGACAGCGGAAGCAGTCCACTGACCAGTAAATCCCTTCCTCTTGTAACCAAGCTCACGCAAACCACCCCACCAACTCCCTCAGTGTCAATTTCCTCCTTCCCCAGGAATGCCAATAGTCCTGCAGGCCATGTCACTGGCAATTCTGACGAGTCCTCTCCTGCCTGGGATTCCTCCGATGCATCCTTGCGTGTAACGCCTACTGCTGCTGGCGCTGCTGTTGTTGCCGCTGGGAGTCGATGGTCATCCCAGAGGGGAAGTCGTAAGCCCACTTGTACTACTTCCAGTAAGCAATTGACTGTTCAACAGTCCTTTGCGAGGAAGATGAAATATCACAGCAGTCATCCTACTGCAAAGCGGATAACTGAGTCCTTGACAACTATGTTGGTGTTAGACGTGCGTCCGGTATCCGCCGTTAGTTCACAGGGAACTAGACAATTTATTGAGGCAGTGTGCCCCCGTTACCAAATACCATCTAGGTTCCACTTCTCTAGGCAGGCGATACCGAGAATGTACACGGACGTCAGAAAAAGACTCACCAGTGTCCTAAAAAATGCAGTTGTACCCAATGTCCACTTAACCACGGACATGTGGACAAGTGGAGCAGGGCAGGGTTAGGACTATATGACTGTGACAGCCCACTGGGTAGATGTATGGACTCCCGCCGCAAGAACAGCAGCGGCGGCACCAGTAGCAGCATCTCGCAAACGCCAACTCTTTCCTAGGCAGGCTACGCTTTGTATCACCGCTTTCCAGAATACGCACACAGCTGAAAACCTCTTACGGCAACTGAGGAAGATCATCGCGGAATGGCTTACCCCAATTGGACTCTCCTGTGGATTTGTGGCATCGGACAACGCCAGCAATATTGTGTGTGCATTAAATATGGGCAAATTCCAGCACGTCCCATGTTTTGCACATACCGTGAATTTGGTGGTGCAGAATTTTTTAAAAAACGACAGGGGCGTGCAAGAGATGCTGTCGGTGGCCAGAAAAATTGCGGGACACTTTCGGCGTACAGGCACCACGTACAGAAGACTGGAGCACCACCAAAAACTACTGAACCTGCCCTGCCATCATCTGAAGCAAGAAGTGGTAACGAGGTGGAATTCAACCCTCTATATGCTTCAGAGGTTGGAGGAGCAGCAAAAGGCCATTCAAGCCTATACAATTGAGCACGATATAGTAGGTGGAATGCACCTGTCTCAAGTGCAGTGGAGAATGATTTCAACGTGTGCAAGGTTCTGATGCCCTTTGAACTTGCCACACGTGAAGTCAGTTCAGACACTGCCAGCCTGAGTCAGGTCATTCCCCTCATCAGGCTTTTGCAGAAGAAGCTGGAGGCATTGAAGAAGGAGCTAAAAGGGAGCGATTCCGCTAGGCATGTTGGACTTGTGGATGCAGCCCTTAATTCGCTTAACAAGGATTCACGGGTGGTCAATCTGTTGAAATCAGAGCACTACATTTTGGCCACCGTGCTCGATCCTAGATTTAAAGCCTACCTTGGATCTCTCTTTCCGGCAGACACAGGTCTGCTGGGGTTGAAAGACCTGCTGGTGACAAAATTGTCAAGTCAAGCGGAACGCGACCTGTCAACATCTCCTCCTTCACATTCTCCCGCAACAGGGGGTGCGAGGAAAAGGCTCAGAATTCCGAGCCCACCCGCTGGCGGTGATGCAGGGCAGTCTGGAGCGACTGCTGATGCTGACATCTGGTCCGGACTGAAGGACCTGACAACGATTACGGACATGTCGTCTACTGTCACTGCATATGATTCTCTCAACATTGATAGAATGGTGGAGGATTATATGAGTGACCGCATCCAAGTAGGCACGTCACACAGTCCGTACTTATACTGGCAGGAAAAAGAGGCAATTTGGAGGCCCTTGCACAAACTGGCTTTATTCTACCTAAGTTGCCCTCCCACAAGTGTGTACTCCGAAAGAGTGTTTAGTGCCGCCGCTCACCTTGTCAGCAATCGGCGTACGAGGTTACATCCAGAAAATGTGGAGAAGATGATGTTCATTAAAATGAATTATAATCAATTCCTCCGCGGAGACATTGACCAGCAGCAATTGCCTCCACAAAGTACACAGGGAGCTGAGATGGTGGATTCCAGTGGGGACGAATTGATAATCTGTGAGGAGGGGGATGTACACGGTGATATATCGGAGGGTGAAGATGAGGTGGACATCTTGCCTCTGTAGAGCCAGTTTGTGCAAGGAGAGATTAATTGCTTCTTTTTTGGGGGGGGTCCAAACCAACCCGTCATATCAGTCACAGTCGTGTGGCAGACCCTGTCACTGAAATGATGGGTTGGTTAAAGTGTGCATGTCCTGTTTTGTTTATACAACATAAGGGTGGGTGGGAGGGCCCAAGGACAATTCCATCTTGCACCTCTTTTTTCTTTTCTTTTTCTTTGCATCATGTGCTGATTGGGGAGGGTTTTTTGGAAGGGACATCCTGCGTGACACTGCAGTGCCACTCCTAGATGGGCCCGGTGTTTGTGTCGGCCACTAGGGTCGCTAATCTTACTCACACAGTCAGCTACCTCATTGCGCCTCTTTTTTTCTTTGCGTCATGTGCTGTTTGGGGAGGGTTTTTTGGAAGGGACATCCTGCGTGACACTGCAGTGCCACTCCTAGATGGGCCCGGTGTTTGTGTTGGCCACTAGGGTCGCTAATCTTACTCACACAGCTACCTCATTGCGCCTCTTTTTTTCTTTGCGTCATGTGCTGTTTGGGGAGGGTTTTTTGGAAGGGACATCCTGCGTGACACTGCAGTGCCACTCCTAGATGGGCCCGGTGTTTGTGTCGGCCACTAGGGTCGCTTATCTTACTCACACAGCGACCTCGGTGCAAATTTTAGGACTAAAAATAATATTGTGAGGTGTGAGGTATTCAGAATAGACTGAAAATGAGTGTAAATTATGGTTTTTGAGGTTAATAATACTTTGGGATCAAAATGACCCCCAAATTCTATGATTTAAGCTGTTTTTTAGTGTTTTTTGAAAAAAACACCCGAATCCAAAACACACCCGAATCCGACAAAAAAAATTCGGTGAGGTTTTGCCAAAACGCGTTCGAACCCAAAACACGGCCGCGGAACCGAACCCAAAACCAAAACACAAAACCCGAAAAATTTCAGGCGCTCATCTCTACTCGAAAGCCGCCTTGATAAGCTCAACAGGCCCACACTAGGCCATTGACACGCCGCGATCAGTGGACGTATAGCACCGTACACCAGACAACTTGAGATCGGGGAAAACAAAGGGTGTAACTATATTTACCTCTATTATTTAGGAACACTACTAGTAATTCATTCATCCTAAGGAGACGACTACCTCAAGAGGAAATAAGGTAAATTGGGCCCCAACAGTGCACCAACGATAAACAAGGGTATACCCAACCAGTGAAAAGTAGACTGCAGTGGGACACATAAGGTTATTGTAGCCACATTTATAACCTATCTGATAAACCCAGTAATAACAAGTTTTGTCGTATTGCATACAGGATAACAATTTATTTATAGGATAATATGTTGGTATAGTATATCATTATTTTGTGTATTGATTTACAGTGAATATATATATCTTAAATATACTGTGTAGATAAGGTAAGGTGTTGTTTATCTTGTGAATAAAAGAACATATGAATGTCTTAAAGTCATATTAATAAATACTTACCGTGGACGTGGACGGGTTCTCTCAGTCATCTGAACATCCGAATCTGAAAGACAAAAGGAGACAACAAGGTAAATTAAACAACTAAACCAACCCACACGAGAAACAGTACATATAACCCTACTGGCAACCGCTTTCCCAAGCAAGCCTGGGTTGGTATACCAACTGCTTGGGTGGAGGCACTCTGTCATACCTATTAAGTAACCCCTGGGTGGTGAGAGAGGGGTTACATTTACTAAGGTGTGAGTTTTTTTTAGAAGTGGAGATGTTGCCCATAGCAACCAATCAGATTCTAGCTATTATCTTCTAGATGCAGCTAGATAAATGTTAAGTGGAATCTGATTGGTTGCTATGGGCAACATCTCTACTTCTAAAAAAACTCACACCTTAGTAATTATATACCCCGTTATGTCTGTGAGCAATGTTCACAGACATATCACATCTGCCCTGCAGCACAGCCAGCACCGATACATCTTGCAGATAAACCGTTATGTCTGGCTGTGTGTATGGGCGACCCAGAGACCGCCCAAATACTGGCTGCATGTACTGACATCACAATTGGGCCCTCATTCAGCTTCAGTTGCAGTTTTACTATTTTAGCAAAACTGCAACTGGGCGTGTCCTGTGATCACATGCTGGGGGCCTCTTTTAGAACTAGCAGTAAATATTGCTAAAATGTGCAATTTCACACCTTGGTAAATTGATGTTGCACAACACAGAGCAAATTTCTAGTGTTTGGGCAGAGGAAGAGATATTGATTTATTTATTACCAGTTATTGACATTGGGGGTCATTCCGAGTTGTTCGCTCGTTGCCGATTTTCGCTATACTGCGATTAGTCGCTTACTGCGCATGCGCAAGGTTCGCAGAGCGCATGCGCTTAGTTATTTTACACAAAAGTTAGGTATTTTACTCACGGCATAATGAAGCTTTTTCATCGCTATGGTGATCGTAGTGTGATTGACAGGAAGTGGGTGTTTCTGGGCGGAAACTGTCCGTTTTATGGGAGTGTGCGGAAAAACGCAGGCGTTCGAGTTCCAAAACGCGGGAGTGTCTGGAGAAACGGGGGAGTGGCTGGGCGAACGCTGGGTGTGTTTGTGACGTCAAACCAGGAACGAAAAGGACTGAGCTGGTCGCAATGGCTGAGTAAGTCTGGAGCTACTCAGAAAATGCGGGGTAATCGTTACGAGAAAATTAGCGAAGCTTTCGGTCGCAATTCTGCTATGCTAAGATACACTCCCAGTAGGCGGCGGCTTAGCGTGTGCAATGCTGCTAAAAGCAGCTAGCGAGCGAACAACTCGGAATCACCCCCATAGTGCACACATATTCCGCAGTGCCTTACAGAGATACTCGGCCATTCATATCAATCCCTGCCCCATTGGAGCTTACAATCTATTTTCCCTACCACATGTACACATAAATACACATTAAGGTTAATTTGTTTCAGTAGCCAAGTAAACTACCGCTATATTTTTTGCATTTGCGATTAAACCGGAGTACCCGAAGGAAACCCACACAAGCACTGGGAAAGTATACAAACTCCACATAGTTAGGGCTGTAATAGGAATCGAACCCAAGACCTCAGTGCTATGAAGAAGTAATGCTAACATCTACATGCTGCTGGAGGTGGGTGCATTTACTGTATATAGAAGTACTAATCTAAAGATGCCCATTATTTGTGTGTTACATGCAAAAGCAGGTAGTATATTTGCACGTAAAAACTAACAACCATTTACACTCATTGATATGCATTAAGGTTTGTACAGGTGCAAATTTACACCCTTAAGCTTAATATTCCATAACTGAGGCCCAAGGAAAATAAAGTGCACACTTACCTGCTTTTCTTAAACCCATATACAGCTTTAAATGCTGAGCTTGCTGCTGCAGCATGCACTTATAAGACTCTTCATGAAAAGCATCATTGCTTGGTCTAATAATACTGTGACCTGTGATCGGGCTTCTGGGCATTGTAGTTGTGCTTCTGCTATAATAGTATGCACAGATACACATACAGGTCCTAATTCATGTTTGTGCACAGATGCAATTTCAATTGAGATTTTCTAGGCTACGGATCTGCTAATGTTAGCAAAGGAAGGCTCTTCCTAGAAATGAAAAGGGACTCCCACTGGAGCCATTGCAAACTCATTTGCAATTATATACACATTTAGTGCCAGATTAAGGATTGTGGGGGCCCATGGCAACCAAGCTCTGGGGGCCCCCATTAATAACATTAATATGAAATCAACCCACCTACCCCACATAATGGTTAGTGGTATATTGGGGCAGTAGGTGACATGTATGCACACAAAGCATACACCACACACCTTCGGCCAGAGACGGTGCAGGGATCCACTGGATTAGCACGCTGAATCTCTTTCATGCTTCATCCTCACAGTGACTGCGGGCGGCTCTTGGACAGTATCTTGAAGGAAGTTAAACCGGCGGTCGAGTATGGGGGTAGAATGGATACAAGCTAAATGCTGTGCTCCGATTTTATTAGCAGTGCCTATGGCTGATTCGGGGGACAGTGTGTGGGGGCCCATACTGTGTGAAGAGCCCCGGGATGATCGCCCCTGTCGCCCCTCCTATAATCCGGTCCTGTACACACTTGCAGCCTATACGCAAAAATGAGGAACATCGAAGTTAAGGGTTGGCCTATGGTTATGCGACACAGGCGCCATATTTTTGCACGTACGAGCTTGCATCCGATGGCAGATACAAGCCCTGAAAACAGCCATGACACGCTTGTGTATTTCCAACCACTCCCCATTAACACCTCCATATGGTCACTTCCTGTCAATCACTTCTCCGTGAATTTCTCATTGCGAGTGGTATCACAGCAACACCTTGATGCATGCACATTGCAATCACAACACATGCACAGTCTGATGAAATTTACTTAATTGCATGAACATCAGCAAACATACAAACATGTAGTACGCCCAGGGCCGGCGACAGGGGTGGAAAAAGGGGACACCTGTACCGGGCCCCAAAGATCAGAGGGGCCCCAAGGATATGCAGCTTAGTGCCCAGAAGGGATGTAAGCCATCTTGTCCAAGTAAGGCAGCGAGCTGTAGGCGATGTGGGTGCAGTCTCAGAGTGACAGGAGCCTCTCACACACAGTGACTGTGTGGTACAAGTGTGCATCCACTCTTCCGAGTCCAGCTCTGTTGCAGCCATTTATGGGACATGGCAGAAGCTCCGCTGCCAGGACTCCTGTGCCCTGCGCCAGCCTCTTCTGGTGGGGTGTGCGCGCCGTATGTTACCTGCTGTGTGGTGTGAGGATCTGGATACTGGGGAGTGAAGTGCGGTGAGGCTTGGTGAGGGGATACAGGGCTTTGGGATGGGGTGGGGAAGTTGTGAATACAGCATGGAGTAATTGAGAGAGACAGACTTTGGGGTGTGTGGGAGGAAGGAGGAAGACAGACTGTGGCGTGTGTGGAGGAGGAAGCAGAGATATACACATTTATATATGTGTATAAGTAAATAAATAAATATTCATTAAGTTTCTTTGATAGCGCAACAAATTTAGAATTCAGTATATATCTATATATATATATATATATATATTTATGCCCTGACGAAACTGCTGCTACATTGAAATGTTGGCTGAAAGTGGCTGTCATTGTGTGTTTAACTGTTTAATTCCTGAGTGCTGCTGTTGAAACTTGTTTATTTATACTGTGTACGCAATATATAAAATCTAAGGGAGCTCCAGAGATATCACTGTACCGGGCCCCAAGATTTCTGTTGCCGGCCCTGAGTACGCCCACAGTGAAAAACTTTGGCTAGCAGCAACCAAATATTGCTAGATCTGTGATCCAATCTTGTATCACATTGTACCTTCAATATGGGTAGCACTGCAAAAAAAAAGCTTGGAAATGTCTAAAATAGAACTACTTCATGGGAATCACGAGGTGGGAACAAATTAAGTCATACGTAGCTGGGTTACCGCCAATTCTGTCTTTATAGTTTCCATTTTAAATTGACTGCTTGATCTTCTAGAATTATTGCATAAAGGAAACACATTTTTCACATTTATTGAACTGTGATTTGATGTTTAAGCTAACAGTCATATGATATAAAAAATAATAAATAATCACCTGCGCTCCTTGCTTAAAATCTGGCTGCAGAAATAAGACGTGACTTACACCAATCACCAAAGTACAATAAAAAACACAAACAAAATTCCTGCGCACTAATCGAGGGTATAAGACACTCTGTTAAATGTCAGTGAATAAATACCCCTTCAGGGTTTAGCGTTTAAGATATATCTGGTGAACAAAAAGTCTCAATAAGGTCAGTTGTCCAAAGATACTATGGTTAGTCCTTGTGTTGATCTCCCTTAATAATAGAAGATCAGACCAAAAATTAGAAACAATGTCCAAATCAAAAGATTTTTCCAACAAAGTCAGACGTAAAGTCTCTTGTCTGGTCTCGTTCTTGGTCCTCCAATCACTTAAAAACGTAAAAGTGATAAAACTTGGATTCAGTCAGCCCCACCGTTATTCAATTCTTTGTCTCTGTCCTCAGACAATGGTACATGTAAGACAAATAACGGGGAATCATAGTGCAGACTTATAAAAGTTTATTTAAACACGTATACAATTAAAAGACTTAGCATGCGTACCCTCAGTGACCTTCGGTGGAAGGCACAGTTTTAGGCGTATAGGGGTAATAAAAAAGCTTCCCCTATTAAGCTTTACCTTCACCGAGTCCTGGGCCGCAGGAAACACCTGATATAACATATGACCTCTCTCTTTTTATTGCATGGCCTATATCACAATGAATAGCACCTCAAAAGTATAATATTAATATTTGAAGTGGCATTAAATGGTAATCACAAATGGTTGAATACTCAATAATGTGGTGGTGTCTTCACATAGAAGTTATCAGTGAAGCTGCTAAGAGACCTAATCTAGCTATAAAGCTAATGCATGAATATTATAGTATGGTACATTTATTTGACTGAATCTACAAGGAATATTTTAGAGCCCTTTGGCTGCCCTCATTCTGGTTTGATTTTAATGTATATTATTAATGTATATTATTAAAGGTCAGGTTTTTCAAATGCGCCATTAATGAACATAAAAGGATGTTTAAAACCAAAACATAAAATAAAATGAAGCAGATCCAAAATGGCAAATAGCTCCATGTATTAAGAAAATGATATGCATTACTGTGCTGCATACCATACATGTAATGACTGGAATAATTATCATGCATATGTATATTATGGCAAGGGTGCCAAGATGGGGCTTGGGTACTCTTTACCTTGGCTTAGCGGTGCCAGGCATAGTATCTAGAGATGAGCGCCTGAAATTTTTCGGGTTTTGTGTTTTGGTTTTGGGTTCGGTTCCGCGGCCGTGTTTTGGGTTCGAACGCGTTTTGGCAAAACCTCACCGAATTTTTTTTGTCGGATTCGGGTGTGTTTTGGATTCGGGTGTTTTTTTCAAAAAACACTAAAAAACAGCTTAAATCATAGAATTTGGGGGTCATTTTGATCCCAAAGTATTATTAACCTCAAAAACCATAATTTACACTCATTTTCAGTCTATTCTGAATACCTCACACCTCACAATATTATTTTTAGTCCTAAAATTTGCACCGAGGTCGCTGTGTGAGTAAGATAAGCGACCCTAGTGGCCGACACAAACACCGGGCCCATCTAGGAGTGGCACTGCAGTGTCACGCAGGATGTCCCTTCCAAAAAACCCTCCCCAAACAGCACATGACGCAAAGAAAAAAAGAGGCGCAATGAGGTAGCTGTGTGAGTAAGATTAGCGACCCTAGTGGCCGACACAAACACCGGGCCCATCTAGGAGTGGCACTGCAGTGTCACGCAGGATGTCCCTTCCAAAAAACCCTCCCCAAACAGCACATGACGCAAAGAAAAAAAGAGGCGCAATGAGGTAGCTGTGTGAGTAAGATTAGCGACCCTAGTGGCCGACACAAACACCGGGCCCATCTAGGAGTGGCACTGCAGTGTCACGCAGGATGTCCCTTCCAAAAAACCCTCCCCAAACAGCACATGACGCAAAGAAAAAAAGAGGCGCAATGAGGTAGCTGACTGTGTGAGTAAGATTAGCGACCCTAGTGGCCGACACAAACACCGGGCCCATTTAGGAGTGGCACTGCAGTGTCACGCAGGATGTCCCTTCCAAAAAACCCTCCCCAATCAGCACATGATGCAAAGAAAAAGAAAAGAAAAAAGAGGTGCAAGATGGAATTGTCCTTGGGCCCTCCCACCCACCCTTATGTTGTATAAACAAAACAGGACATGCACACTTTAACCAACCCATCATTTCAGTGACAGGGTCTGCCACACGACTGTGACTGATATGACGGGTTGGTTTGGACCCCCCCCAAAAAAGAAGCAATTAATCTCTCCTTGCACAAACTGGCTCTACAGAGGCAAGATGTCCACCTCATCATCACCCTCCGATATATCACCGTGTACATCCCCCTCCTCACAGATTATCAATTCGTCCCCACTGGAATCCACCATCTCAGCTCCCTGTGTACTTTGTGGAGGCAATTGCTGCTGGTCAATGTCTCCGCGGATGAATTGATTATAATTCATTTTAATGAACATCATCTTCTCCACATTTTCTGGATGTAACCTCGTACGCCGATTGCTGACAAGGTGAGCGGCGGCACTAAACACTCTTTCGGAGTACACACTTGTGGGAGGGCAACTTAGGTAGAATAAAGCCAGTTTGTGCAAGGGCCTCCAAATTGCCTCTTTTTCCTGCCAGTATAAGTACGGACTGTGTGACGTGCCTACTTGGATGCGGTCACTCATATAATCCTCCACCATTCTATCAATGTTGAGAAAATCATATGCAGTGACAGTAGACGACATGTCCGTAATCGTTGTCAGGTCCTTCAGTCCGGACCAGATGTCAGCATCAGCAGTCGCTCCAGACTGCCCTGCATCACCGCCAGCGGGTGGGCTCGGAATTCTGAGCCTTTTCCTCGCACCCCCAGTTGCGGGAGAATGTGAAGGAGGAGATGTTGACAGGTCGCGTTCCGCTTGACTTGACAATTTTGTCACCAGCAGGTCTTTCAACCCCAGCAGACTTGTGTCTGCCGGAAAGAGAGATCCAAGGTAGGCTTTAAATCTAGGATCGAGCACGGTGGCCAAAATGTAGTGCTCTGATTTCAACAGATTGACCACCCGTGAATCCTTGTTAAGCGAATTAAGGGCTCCATCCACAAGTCCCACATGCCTAGCGGAATCGCTCCGTGTTAGCTCCTCCTTCAATGTCTCCAGCTTCATCTGCAAAAGCCTGATGAGGGGAATGACCTGACTCAGGCTGGCAGTGTCTGAACTGACTTCACGTGTGGCAAGTTCAAAGGGCATCAGAACCTTGCACAACGTTGAAATCATTCTCCACTGCGCTTGAGACAGGTGCATTCCACCTACTATATCGTGCTCAATTGTATAGGCTTGAATGGCCTTTTGCTGCTCCTCCAACCTCTGAAGCATATAGAGGGTTGAATTCCACCTCGTTACCACTTCTTGCTTCAGATGATGGCAGGGCAGGTTCAGTAGTTTTTGGTGGTGCTCCAGTCTTCTGTACGTGGTGCCTGTACGCCGAAAGTGTCCCGCAATTCTTCTGGCCACCGACAGCATCTCTTGCACGCCCCTGTCGTTTTTTAAAAAATTCTGCACCACCAAATTCAAGGTATGTGCAAAACATGGGACGTGCTGGAATTTGCCCATATTTAATGCACACACAATATTGCTGGCGTTGTCCGATGCCACAAATCCACAGGAGAGTCCAATTGGGGTAAGCCATTCCGCGATGATCTTCCTCAGTTGCCGTAAGAGGTTTTCAGCTGTGTGCGTATTCTGGAAACCGGTGATACAAAGCGTAGCCTGCCTAGGAAAGAGTTGGCGTTTGCGAGATGCTGCTACTGGTGCCGCCGCTGCTGTTCTTGCGGCGGGAGTCCATACATCTACCCAGTGGGCTGTCACAGTCATATAGTCCTGACCCTGCCCTGCTCCACTTGTCCACATGTCCGTGGTTAAGTGGACATTGGGTACAGCTGCATTTTTTAGGACACTGGTGACTCTTTTTCTGAGGTCTGTGTACATTTTCGGTATCGCCTGCCTAGAGAAATGGAACCTAGATGGTATTTGGTACCGGGGACACAGTACCTCCAACAAGTCTCTAGTTGGCTCTGCAGTAATGATGGATACCGGAACCACGTTTCTCACCACCCAGGATGCCAAGGCCTCAGTTATCCGCTTTGCAGTAGGATGACTGCTGTGATATTTCATCTTCCTCGCAAAGGACTGTTGAACAGTCAATTGCTTACTGGAAGTAGTACAAGTGGGCTTACGACTTCCCCTCTGGGATGACCATCGACTCCCAGCGGCAACAACAGCAGCGCCAGCAGCAGTAGGCGTTACACGCAAGGATGCATCGGAGGAATCCCAGGCAGGAGAGGACTCGTCAGAATTGCCAGTGACATGGCCTGCAGGACTATTGGCATTCCTGGGGAAGGAGGAAATTGACACTGAGGGAGTTGGTGGGGTGGTTTGCGTGAGCTTGGTTACAAGAGGAAGGGATTTACTGGTCAGTGGACTGCTTCCGCTGTCACCCAAAGTTTTTGAACTTGTCACTGACTTATTATGAATGCGCTGCAGGTGATGTATAAGGGAGGATGTTCCGAGGTGGTTAACGTCCTTACCCCTACTTATTACAGCTTGACAAAGGGAACACACGGCTTGACACCTGTTGTCCGCATTTCTGGTGAAATACCTCCACACCGAAGAGCTGATTTTTTTGGTATTTTCACCTGGCATGTCAACGGCCATATTCCTCCCACGGACAACAGGTGTCTCCCCGGGTGCCTGACTTAAACAAACCACCTCACCATCAGAATCCTCCTGGTCAATTTCCTCCCCAGCGCCAGCAACACCCATATCCTCCTCATCCTGGTGTACTTCAACACTGACATCTTCAATCTGACTATCAGGAACTGGACTGCGGGTGCTCCTTCCAGCACTTGCAGGGGGCGTGCAAATGGTGGAAGGCGCATGCTCTTCACGTCCAGTGTTGGGAAGGTCAGGCATCGCAACCGACACAATTGGACTCTCCTTGTGGATTTGGGATTTCGAAGAATGCACAGTTCTTTGCTGTGCTGCTTTTGCCAGCTTGAGTCTTTTCATTTTTCTAGCGAGAGGCTGAGTGCTTCCATCCTCATGTGAAGCTGAACCACTAGCCATGAACATAGGCCAGGGCCTCAGCCGTTCCTTGCCACTCCGTGTCGTAAATGGCATATTGGCAAGTTTACGCTTCTCCTCCGACAATTTTATTTTAGGTTTTGGAGTCCTTTTTTTTCTGATATTTGGTGTTTTGGATTTGACATGCTCTGTACTATGACATTGGGCATCGGCCTTGGCAGACGACGTTGCTGGCATTTCATCGTCTCGGCCATGACTAGTAGAGATGAGCGGGTTCGGTTTCTCTGAATCCGAAGCCGCACGAACTTCATGTTTTTTTCACGGGTCCGAGCAGACTCGGATCCTCCCGCCTTGCTCGGTTAACCCGAGCGCGCCCGAACGTCATCATGACGCTGTCGGATTCTCGCGAGACTCGGATTCTATATAAGGAGCCGCGCGTCGCCGCCATTTTCACACGTGCATTGAGATTGATAGGGAGAGGACGTGGCTGGCGTCCTCTCCATTTAGATTAGGGTTGAGAGAGAGAGAGAGAGATTGACCTGAGGCTGTGATACTGTAGAAGAGAGTGCAGAGTTTAGTGACTGACGACCACAGTGACCACCAGACAGTGCAGTTGTTTGTTTTATTTAATATATCCGTTCTCTGCCTGAAAAAAACGATACACACAGTGACTCAGTCACATACCATATCTGTGTGCACTGCTCAGCCCAGTGTGCTGCATCAATGTATATATATATCTGACTGTGCTCAGCTCACACAGCTTATAATTGTGGGGGAGACTGGGGAGCACTGCAGTGCCAGTTATAGGTTATAGCAGGAGCCAGGAGTACATAATATTATATTAAAATTAAACAGTGCACACTTTTGCTGCAGGAGTGCCACTGCCAGTGTGACTAGTGACCAGTGACCTGACCACCAGTATATATAATATTAGTAGTATACTATCTCTTTATCAACCAGTCTATATTAGCAGCAGACACAGTACAGTGCGGTAGTTCACGGCTGTGGCTACCTCTGTGTCGGCACTCGGCAGCCCGTCCATAATTGTATATACCACCTAACCGTGGTTTTTTTTTCTTTCTTTATACATACATACTAGTTACGAGTATACTATCTCTTTATCAACCAGTCTATATTAGCAGCAGACACAGTACAGTGCGGTAGTTCACGGCTGTGGCTACCTCTGTGTCGGCACTCGGCAGCCCGTCCATAATTGTATATACCACCTAACCGTGGTTTTTTTTTCTTTCTTTATACATACATACTAGTTACGAGTATACTATCTCTTTATCAACCAGTCTATATATTAGCAGCAGACACAGTACAGTGCGGTAGTTCACGGCTGTGGCTACCTCTGTGTCGGCACTCGGCAGCCCGTCCATAATTGTATATACCACCTAACCGTGGTTTTTTTTTCTTTCTTTATACATACATACTAGTTACGAGTATACTATCTCTTTATCAACCAGTCTATATTAGCAGCAGACACAGTACAGTGCGGTAGTTCACGGCTGTGGCTACCTCTGTGTCGGCACTCGGCAGCCCGTCCATAATTGTATATACCACCTAACCGTGTTTTTTTTTCCTTTCTTTATACATACATACTAGTTACGAGTATACTATCTCTTTATCAACCAGTCTATATATTAGCAGCAGACACAGTACAGTGCGGTAGTTCACGGCTGTGGCTACCTCTGTGTCGGCACTCGGCAGCCCGTCCATAATTGTATATACCACCTAACCGTGGTTTTTTTTTCTTTCTTTATAGTCATACTAGTTACGAGTATACTATCTCTTTATCAACCAGTCTATATTAGCAGCAGACACAGTACAGTGCGGTAGTTCACGGCTGTGGCTACCTCTGTGTCGGCACTCGGCAGCCCGTCCATAATTGTATATACCACCTAACCGTGGTTTTTTTTTCTTTCTTTATACATACATACTAGTTACGAGTATACTATCTCTTTATCAACCAGTCTATATTAGCAGCAGACACAGTACAGTGCGGTAGTTCACGGCTGTGGCTACCTCTGTGTCGGCACTCGGCAGCCCGTCCATAATTGTATATACCACCTAACCGTGGTTTTTTTTTCTTTCTTTATACATACATACTAGTTACGAGTATACTATCTCTTTATCAACCAGTCTATATATTAGCAGCAGACACAGTACAGTGCGGTAGTTCACGGCTGTGGCTACCTCTGTGTCGGCACTCGGCAGCCCGTCCATAATTGTATATACCACCAAACCGTGGTTTTTTTTTCTTTCTTTATACATACATACTAGTTACGAGTATACTATCTCTTTATCAACCAGTCTATATATTAGCAGCAGACACAGTACAGTGCGGTAGTTCACGGCTGTGGCTACCTCTGTGTCGGCACTCGGCAGCCCGTCCATAATTGTATATACCACCTAACCGTGGTTTTTTTTTCTTTCTTTATACATACATACTAGTTACGAGTATACTATCTCTTTATCAACCAGTCTATATATTAGCAGCAGACACAGTACAGTGCGGTAGTTCACGGCTGTGGCTACCTCTGTGTCGGCACTCGGCAGCCCGTCCATAATTGTATATACCACCTAACCGTGGTTTTTTTTTCTTTCTTTATACATACATACTAGTTACGAGTATACTATCTCTTTATCAACCAGTCTATATATTAGCAGCAGACACAGTACAGTGCGGTAGTTCACGGCTGTGGCTACCTCTGTGTCGGCACTCGGCAGCCCGTCCATAATTGTATATACCACCTAACCGTGGTTTTTTTTTCTTTCTTTATACATACATACTAGTTACGAGTATACTATCTCTTTATCAACCAGTCTATATATTAGCAGCAGACACAGTACAGTGCGGTAGTTCACGGCTGTGGCTACCTCTGTGTCGGCACTCGGCAGCCCGTCCATAATTGTATATACCACCTAACCGTGGTTTTTTTTTCTTTCTTTATACATACATACTAGTTACGAGTATACTATCTCTTTATCAACCAGTCTATATATTAGCAGCAGACACAGTACAGTGCGGTAGTTCACGGCTGTGGCTACCTCTGTGTCGGCACTCGGCAGCCCGTCCATAATTGTATATACCACCTAACCGTGGGTTTTTTTTCTTTCTTTATACATACATACTAGTTACGAGTATACTATCTCTTTATCAACCAGTCTATATTAGCAGCAGACACAGTACAGTGCGGTAGTTCACGGCTGTGGCTACCTCTGTGTCGGCACTCGGCAGCCCGTCCATAATTGTATATACCACCTAACCGTGGTTTTTTTTTCTTTCTTTATACATACATACTAGTTACGAGTATACTATCTCTTTATCAACCAGTCTATATATTAGCAGCAGACACAGTACAGTGCGGTAGTTCACGGCTGTGGCTACCTCTGTGTCGGCACTCGGCAGCCCGTCCATAATTGTATATACCACCTAACCGTGGTTTTTTTTTCTTTCTTTATACATACATACTAGTTACGAGTATACTATCTCTTTATCAACCAGTCTATATATTAGCAGCAGACACAGTACAGTGCGGTAGTTCACGGCTGTGGCTACCTCTGTGTCGGCACTCGGCAGCCCGTCCATAATTGTATATACCACCTAACCGTGGTTTTTTTTTCTTTCTTTATACATACATACTAGTTACGAGTATACTATCTCTTTATCAACCAGTCTATATATTAGCAGCAGACACAGTACAGTGCGGTAGTTCACGGCTGTGGCTACCTCTGTGTCGGCACTCGGCAGCCCGTCCATAATTGTATATACCACCTAACCGTGTTTTTTTTTTCTTTCTTTATACATACATACTAGTTACGAGTATGCTATCTCTTTATCAACCAGTCTATATATTAGCAGCAGACACAGTACAGTGCGGTAGTTCACGGCTGTGGCTACCTCTGTGTCGGCACTCGGCAGCCCGTCCATAATTGTATATACCACCTAACCGTGGTTTTTTTTTCTTTCTTTATACATACATACTAGTTACGAGTATACTATCTCTTTATCAACCAGTCTATATTAGCAGCAGACACAGTACAGTGCGGTAGTTCACGGCTGTGGCTACCTCTGTGTCGGCACTCGGCAGCCCGTCCATAATTGTATATACCACCTAACCGTGGTTTTTTTTTCTTTCTTTATACATACATACTAGTTACGAGTATACTATCTCTTTATCAACCAGTCTATATATTAGCAGCAGACACAGTACAGTGCGGTAGTTCACGGCTGTGGCTACCTCTGTGTCGGCACTCGGCAGCCCGTCCATAATTGTATATACCACCTAACCGTGGTTTTTTTTTCTTTCTTTATACATACATACTAGTTACGAGTATACTATCTCTTTATCAACCAGTCTATATATTAGCAGCAGACACAGTACAGTGCGGTAGTTCACGGCTGTGGCTACCTCTGTGTCGGCACTCGGCAGCCCGTCCATAATTGTATATACCACCTAACCGTGTTTTTTTTTCCTTTCTTTATACATACATACTAGTTACGAGTATACTATCTCTTTATCAACCAGTCTATATATTAGCAGCAGACACATTACAGTGCGGTAGTTCACGGCTGTGGCTACCTCTGTGTCGGCACTCGGCAGCCCGTCCATAATTGTATATACCAGTGACCTAACCGTGGTTTTTTTTTCTTTCTTTATACATACATACTAGTTACGAGTATACTATCTCTTTATCAACCAGTCTATATATTAGCAGCAGACACAGTACAGTGCGGTAGTTCACGGCTGTGGCTACCTCTGTGTCGGCACTCGGCAGCCCGTCCATAATTGTATATACCACCTAACCGTGGTTTTTTTTTCTTTCTTTATACATACATACTAGTTACGAGTATACTATCTCTTTATCAACCAGTCTATATATTAGCAGCAGACACAGTACAGTGCGGTAGTTCACGGCTGTGGCTACCTCTGTGTCGGCACTCCGCAGCCCGTCCATAATTGTATATACCAGTGACCTAACCGTGGTTTTTTTTTCTTTCTTTATACATACATACTAGTTACGAGTATACTATCTCTTTATCAACCAGTCTATATATTAGCAGCAGACACAGTACAGTGCGGTAGTTCACGGCTGTGGCTACCTCTGTGTCGGCACTCGGCAGCCCGTCCATAATTGTATATACCAGTGACCTAACCGTGGTTTTTTTTTCTTTCTTTATACATACATACTAGTTACGAGTATACTATCTCTTTATCAACCAGTCTATATATTAGCAGCAGACACAGTACAGTGCGGTAGTTCACGGCTGTGGCTACCTCTGTGTCGGCACTCGGCAGCCCGTCCATAATTGTATATACCACCTAACCGTGGTTTTTTTTTCTTTCTTTATACATACATACTAGTTACGAGTATACTATCTCTTTATCAACCAGTCTATATATTAGCAGCAGACACAGTACAGTGCGGTAGTTCACGGCTGTGGCTACCTCTGTGTCGGCACTCGGCAGCCCATCCATAATTGTATATACCACCTAACCGTGGTTTTTTTTTCTTTCTTTATACATACATACTAGTTACGAGTATACTATCTCTTTATCAACCAGTCTATATATTAGCAGCAGACACAGTACAGTGCGGTAGTTCACGGCTGTGGCTACCTCTGTGTCGGCACTCGGCAGCCCGTCCATAATTGTATATACCACCTAACCGTGGTTTTTTTTTCTTTCTTTATACATACATACTAGTTACGAGTATACTATCTCTTTATCAACCAGTCTATATATTAGCAGCAGACACAGTACAGTGCGGTAGTTCACGGCTGTGGCTACCTCTGTGTCGGCACTCGGCAGCCCGTCCATAATTGTATATACCACCTAACCGTGGTTTTTTTTTTCTTTCTTTATACATACATACTAGTTACGAGTATACTATCTCTTTATCAACCAGTCTATATATTAGCAGCAGACACAGTACAGTGCGGTAGTTCACGGCTGTGGCTACCTCTGTGTCGGCACTCGGCAGCCCGTCCATAATTGTATATACCACCTAACCGTGGTTTTTTTTTCTTTCTTTATACATACATACTAGTTACGAGTATACTATCTCTTTATCAACCAGTCTATATTAGCAGCAGACACAGTACAGTGCGGTAGTTCACGGCTGTGGCTACCTCTGTGTCGGCACTCGGCAGCCCGTCCATAATTGTATATACCACCTAACCGTGGTTTTTTTTTTCTTTCTTTATACATACATACTAGTTACGAGTATACTATCTCTTTATCAACCAGTCTATATTAGCAGCAGACACAGTACAGTGCGGTAGTTCACGGCTGTGGCTACCTCTGTGTCGGCACTCGGCAGCCCGTCCATAATTGTATATACCACCTAACCGTGGTTTTTTTTTCTTTCTTTATACATACATACTAGTTACGAGTATACTATCTCTTTATCAACCAGTCTATATATTAGCAGCAGACACAGTACAGTGCGGTAGTTCACGGCTGTGGCTACCTCTGTGTCGGCACTCGGCAGCCCGTCCATAATTGTATATACCACCTAACCGTGGTTTTTTTTTCTTTCTTTATACATACATACTAGTTACGAGTATACTATCTCTTTATCAACCAGTCTATATATTAGCAGCAGACACAGTACAGTGCGGTAGTTCACGGCTGTGGCTACCTCTGTGTCGGCACTCGGCAGCCCGTCCATAATTGTATATACCACCTAACCGTGTTTTTTTTTTCTTTCTTTATACATACATACTAGTTACGAGTATGCTATCTCTTTATCAACCAGTCTATATATTAGCAGCAGACACAGTACAGTGCGGTAGTTCACGGCTGTGGCTACCTCTGTGTCGGCACTCGGCAGCCCGTCCATAATTGTATATACCACCTAACCGTGGTTTTTTTTTCTTTCTTTATACATACATACTAGTTACGAGTATACTATCTCTTTATCAACCAGTCTATATTAGCAGCAGACACAGTACAGTGCGGTAGTTCACGGCTGTGGCTACCTCTGTGTCGGCACTCGGCAGCCCGTCCATAATTGTATATACCACCTAACCGTGGTTTTTTTTTCTTTCTTTATACATACATACTAGTTACGAGTATACTATCTCTTTATCAACCAGTCTATATATTAGCAGCAGACACAGTACAGTGCGGTAGTTCACGGCTGTGGCTACCTCTGTGTCGGCACTCGGCAGCCCGTCCATAATTGTATATACCACCTAACCGTGGTTTTTTTTTCTTTCTTTATACATACATACTAGTTACGAGTATACTATCTCTTTATCAACCAGTCTATATATTAGCAGCAGACACAGTACAGTGCGGTAGTTCACGGCTGTGGCTACCTCTGTGTCGGCACTCGGCAGCCCGTCCATAATTGTATATACCACCTAACCGTGGTTTTTTTTTCTTTCTTTATACATACATACTAGTTACGAGTATACTATCTCTTTATCAACCAGTCTATATTAGCAGCAGACACAGTACAGTGCGGTAGTTCACGGCTGTGGCTACCTCTGTGTCGGCACTCGGCAGCCCGTCCATAATTGTATATACCACCTAACCGTGGTTTTTTTTTCTTTCTTTATACATACATACTAGTTACGAGTATACTATCTCTTTATCAACCAGTCTATATATTAGCAGCAGACACAGTACAGTGCGGTAGTTCACGGCTGTGGCTACCTCTGTGTCGGCACTCGGCAGCCCGTCCATAATTGTATACTAGTATCCAATCCATCCATCTCCATTGTTTACCTGAGGTGCCTTTTAGTTGTGCCTATTAAAATATGGAGAACAAAAATGTTGAGGTTCCAAAATTAGGGAAAGATCAAGATCCACTTCCACCTCGTGCTGAAGCTGCTGCCACTAGTCATGGCCGAGACGATGAAATGCCAGCAACGTCGTCTGCCAAGGCCGATGCCCAATGTCATAGTACAGAGCATGTCAAATCCAAAACACCAAATATCAGTAAAAAAAGGACTCCAAAACCTAAAATAAAATTGTCGGAGGAGAAGCGTAAACTTGCCAATATGCCATTTACCACACGGAGTGGCAAGGAACGGCTGAGGCCCTGGCCTATGTTCATGGCTAGTGGTTCAGCTTCACATGAGGATGGAAGCACTCAGCCTCTCGCTAGAAAAATGAAAAGACTAAAGCTGGCAAAAGCAGTAGCACCGCAAAGAACTGTGCGTTCTTCGAAATCCCAAATCCACAAGGAGAGTCCGACTCCAATTGTGTCGGTTGCGATGCCTGACCTTCCCAACACTGGACGTGAAGAGCATGCGCCTTCCACCATTTGCACGCCCCCTGCAAGTGCTGGAAGGAGCACCCGCAGTCCAGTTCCTGATAGTCAGATTGAAGATGTCAGTGTTGAAGTACACCAGGATGAGGAGGATATGGGTGTTGCTGGCGCTGGGGAGGAAATTGACCAGGAGGATTCTGATGGTGAGGTGGTTTGTTTAAGTCAGGCACCCGGGGAGACACCTGTTGTCCGTGGTAGGAATATGGCCGTTGACATGCCTGGTGAAAATACCAAAAAAATCAGCTCTTCGGTGTGGAAGTATTTCACCAGAAATGCGGACAACAGGTGTCAAGCCGTGTGTTCCCTTTGTCAAGCTGTAATAAGTAGGGGTAAGGACGTTAACCACCTCGGAACATCCTCCCTTATACGTCACCTGCAGCGCATTCATAATAAGTCAGTGACAAGTTCAAAAACTTGGGCCGACAGCGGAAGCAGTCCACTGACCAGTAAATCCCTTCCTCTTGTAACCAAGCTCACGCAAACCACCCCACCAACTCCCTCAGTGTCAATTTCCTCCTTCCCCAGGAATGCCAATAGTCCTGCAGGCCATGTCACTGGCAATTCTGACGAGTCCTCTCCTGCCTGGGATTCCTCCGATGCATCCTTGCGTGTAACGCCTACTGCTGCTGGCGCTGCTGTTGTTGCTGCTGGGAGTCGATGGTCATCCCAGAGGGGAAGTCGTAAGACCACTTTTACTACTTCCACCAAGCAATTGACTGTCCAACAGTCCTTTGCGAGGAAGATGAAATATCACAGCAGTCATCCTACTGCAAAGCGGATAACTGAGGCCTTGACATCCTGGGTGGTGAGAAACGTGGTTCCGGTATCCATCATTACTGCAGAGCCAACTAGAGACTTGTTGGAGGTACTGTGTCCCCGGTACCAAATACCATCTAGGTTCCATTTCTCTAGGCAGGCGATACCGAAAATGTACACAGACCTCAGAAAAAGAGTCACCAGTGTCCTAAAAAATGCAGCTGTACCCAATGTCCACTTAACCACGGACATGTGGACAAGTGGAGCAGGGCAGGGTCAGGACTATATGACTGTGACAGCCCACTGGGTAGATGTATGGACTCCCGCCGCAAGAACAGCAGCGGCGGCACCAGTAGCAGCATCTCGCAAACGCCAACTCTTTCCTAGGCAGGCTACGCTTTGTATCACCGGTTTCCAGAATACGCACACAGCTGAAAACCTCTTACGGCAACTGAGGAAGATCATCGCGGAATGGCTTACCCCAATTGGACTCTCCTGTGGATTTGTGGCATCGGACAACGCCAGCAATATTGTGTGTGCATTAAATCTGGGCCAATTCCAGCACGTCCCATGTTTTGCACATACCTTGAATTTGGTGGTGCAGAATTTTTTAAAAAACGACAGGGGCGTGCAAGAGATGCTGTCGGTGGCCAGAAGAATTGCGGGACACTTTCGGCGTACAGGCACCACGTACAGAAAACTGGAGCACCACCAAAAACTACTGAACCTGCCCTGCCATCATCTGAAGCAAGAAGTGGTAACGAGGTGGAATTCAACCCTGTATATGCTTCAGAGGTTGGAGGAGCAGCAAAAGGCCATTCAAGCCTATACAATTGAGCACGATATAGGAGGTGGGATGCACCTGTCTCAAGCGCAGTGGAGAATGATTTCAACGTTGTGCAAGGTTCTGATGCCCTTTGAACTTGCCACACGTGAAGTCAGTTCAGACACTGCCAGCCTGAGTCAGGTCATTCCCCTCATCAGGCTTTTGCAGAAGAAGCTGGAGACATTGAAGGAGGAGCTAACACGAAGCGATTCCGCTAGGCATGTGGGACTTGTGGATGGAGCCCTTAATTCGCTTAGCAAGGATTCACGGGTGGTCAATCTGTTGAAATCAGAGCACTACATTTTGGCCACCGTGCTCGATCCTAGATTTAAAGCCTACCTTGGATCTCTCTTTCCGGCAGACACAAGTCTGCTGGGGTTCAAACACCTGCTGGTGAGTAAATTGTCAAGTCAAGCGGAACGCGACCTGTCAACAACATCTCCTCCTTCACATTCTCCCGCAACTGGGGGTGCGAGGAAAAGGCTCAGAATTCCGAGCCCACCCGCTGGCGGTGATGCAGGGCAGTCTGGAGCGACTGCTGATGCTGACATCTGGTCCGGACTGAAGGACCTGACAACGATTACGGACATGTCGTCTACTGTCACTGCATATGATTCTCTCCCCATTGAAAGAATGGTGGAGGATTATATGAGTGACCGCATCCAAGTAGGCACGTCACACAGTCCGTACTTATACTGGCAGGAAAAAGAGGCAATTTGGAGGCCCTTGCACAAACTGGCTTTATTCTACCTAAGTTGCCCTCCCACAAGTGTGTACTCCGAAAGAGTGTTTAGTGCCGCCGCTCACCTTGTCAGCAATCGGCGTACGAGGTTACATCCAGAAAATGTGGAGAAGATGATGTTCATTAAAATGAATTATAATCAATTCCTCCGTGGAGACATTGACCAGCAGCAATTGCCTCCACAAAGTACACAGGGAGCTGAGATGGTGGATTCCAGTGGGGACGAATTGATAATCTGTGAGGAGGGGGATGTACACGGTGATATATCGGAGGATGATGATGAGGTGGACATCTTGCCTCTGTAGAGCCAGTTTGTGCAAGGAGAGATTAATTGCTTCTTTTTTGGGGGGGGTCCAAACCAACCCGTCATATCAGTCACAGTCGTGTGGCAGACCCTGTCACTGAAATGATGGGTTGGTTAAAGTGTGCATGTCCTGTTTATACAACATAAGGGTGGGTGGGAGGGCCCAAGGACAATTCCATCTTGCACCTCTTTTTTCTTTTCTTTTTCTTTGAGTCATGTGCTGTTTGGGGAGGGTTTTTTGGAAGGGACATCCTGCGTGACACTGCAGTGCCACTCCTAGATGGGCCCGGTGTTTGTGTCGGCCACTAGGGTCGCTTATCTTACTCACACAGCTACCTCATTGCGCCTCTTTTTTTCTTTGCATCATGTGCTGTTTGGGGAGGGTTTTTTGGAAGGGACATCCTGCGTGACACTGCAGTGACACTCCTAGATGGGCCCGGTGTTTGTGTCGGCCACTAGGGTCGCTTATCTTACTCACACAGCTACCTCATTGCGCCTCTTTTTTTCTTTGCGTCATGTGCTGTTTGGGGAGGGTTTTTTGGAAGGGACATCCTGCGTGACACTGCAGTGCCACTCCTAGATGGGCCCGGTGTTTGTGTCGGCCACTAGGGTCGCTAATCTTACTCACACAGCTACCTCATTGCGCCTCTTTTTTTCTTTGCGTCATGTGCTGTTTGGGGAGGGTTTTTTGGAAGGGCCATCCGGCGTGACACTGCAGTGCCACTCCTAGATGGGCCCGGTGTTTGTGTCGGCCACTAGGGTCGCTTATCTTACTCACACAGCGACCTCGGTGCAAATTTTAGGACTAAAAATAATATTGTGAGGTGTGAGGTATTCAGAATAGACTGAAAATGAGTGGAAATTATGGTTTTTGAGGTTAATAATACTTTGGGATCAAAATGACCGCCAAATTCTATGATTTAAGCTGTTTTTTAGGTTTTTTTGAAAAAAACACCCGAATCCAAAACACACCCGAATCCGACAAAAAAAATTCGGTGAGGTTTTGCCAAAACGCGGTCGAACCCAAAACACGGCCGCGGAACCGAACCCAAAACCAAAACACAAAACCCGAAAAATTTCCGGCGCTCATCTCTAATGACTAGTGGCAGCAGCTTCAGCACGAGGTGGAAGTGGATCTTGATCTTTCCCTAATTTTGGAACCTCAACATTTTTGTTCTCCATATTTTAATAGGCACAACTAAAAGGCACCTCAGGTAAACAATGGAGATGGATACTAGTATACAATTATGGACTGCCTGCCGAGTGCAGACACAGAGGTAGCCACAGCCGTGAACTACCGTACTGTACTGTGTCTGCTGCTAATATAGACTGGTTGATAAAGAGATGTCTATGTAACTATGTATGTATAAAGAAGAAAGAAAAAAAAACCACGGTTAGGTGGTATACAATTATGGACGGACTGCCTGCCGAGTGCAGACACAGAGGTAGCCACAGCCGTGAACTACCGTACTGTACTGTGTCTGCTGCTAATAATATAGACTGGTTGATAAAGAGATGTCGTAGTAGTATGTATGTATAAAGAAGAAAGAAAAAAAAACCACGGTTAGGTGGTATACAATTATGGACGGACTGCCTGCCGAGTGCAGACACAGAGGTAGCCACAGCCGTGAACTACCGTACTGTACTGTGTCTGCTGCTAATATAGACTGGTTGATAAAGAGATGTCTATGTAACTATGTATGTATAAAGAAGAAAGAAAAAAAAACCACGGTTAGGTGGTATACAATTATGGACGGACTGCCTGCCGAGTGCAGACACAGAGGTAGCCACAGCCGTGAACTACCGTACTGTACTGTGTCTGCTGCTAATATAGACTGGTTGATAAAGAGATGTCTATGTAACTATGTATGTATAAAGAAGAAAGAAAAAAAAACCACGGTTAGGTGGTATACAATTATGGACGGACTGCCTGCCGAGTGCAGACACAGAGGTAGCCACAGCCGTGAACTACCGTACTGTACTGTGTCTGCTGCTAATATAGACTGGTTGATAAAGAGATGTCTATGTAACTATGTATGTATAAAGAAGAAAGAAAAAAAAACCACGGTTAGGTGGTATACAATTATGGACGGACTGCCTGCCGAGTGCAGACACAGAGGTAGCCACAGCCGTGAACTACCGTACTGTACTGTGTCTGCTGCTAATATAGACTGGTTGATAAAGAGATGTCTATGTAACTATGTATGTATAAAGAAGAAAGAAAAAAAAACCACGGTTAGGTGGTATACAATTATGGACGGACTGCCTGCCGAGTGCAGACACAAAGGTAGCCACAGCCGTGAACTACCGTACTGTACTGTGTCTGCTGCTAATATAGACTGGTTGATAAAGAGATGTCGTAGTAGTATGTATGTATAAAGAAGAAAAAAAAACCACGGTTAGGTGGTATACAATTATGGACGGACGGACTGCCTGCCGAGTGCAGACACAGAGGTAGCCACAGCCGTGAACTACCGTACTGTGTCTGCTGCGACTGGATGATAAATGATATAAAAAATATATATATATCACTACTGCAGCCGGACAGGTATATATTATATATTATATAATGACGGACCTGCTGGACACTGTCTGTCAGCAGAATGAGTTTTATTTTTATAGAATAAAAAAAACAACAACACACAAGTGAAGTCACACGACGAGTGTTTAACTTTTTCAGGCAATCACAATATAAGTATACTACTAACTATACTGGTGGTCAGTGTGGTCAGGTCACTGGTCAGTCACACTGGCAGTGGCACTCCTGCAGCAAAAGTGTGCACTGTTTAATTTTAATATAATATTATGTACTCCTGGCTCCTGCTATAACCTATAACTGGCACTGCAGTGCTCCCCAGTCTCCCCCACAATTATAAGCTGTGTGAGCTGAGCAGTCAGACAGATATATAATATATATAGATGATGCAGCACACTGGGCTGAGCCTGAGCAGTGCACACAGATATGGTATGTGACTGAGTCACTGTGTGTATCGCTTTTTTCAGGCAGAGAACGGATATATTAAATAAACTGCACTGTCTGGTGGTCACTCACTATATAATATTATGTACTCCTGGCTCCTGCTATAACCTATAACTGGCACTGCAGTGCTCCCCAGTCTCCCCCACAATTATAAGCTGTGTGAGCTGAGCAGTCAGACAGATATATAATATATATAGATGATGCAGCACACTGGGCTGAGCCTGAGCAGTGCACACAGATATGGTATGTGACTGAGTCACTGTGTGTATCGCTTTTTTCAGGCAGAGAACGGATATATTAAATAAACTGCACTGTCTGGTGGTCACTCACTAGTAAACTCTCTGCACTCTCTACACTTCTACAGTACTCCTCCTAGTCCTAAGCTCCAGTAAATCTCTCTCTCTTATAATCTAAATGGAGAGGACGCCAGCCACGTCCTCTCCCTATCAATCTCAATGCACGTGTGAAAATGGCGGCGACGCGCGGCTCCTTATATAGAATCCGAGTCTCGCGATAGAATCCGAGCCTCGCGAGAATCCGACAGCGTCATGATGACGTTCGGGCGCGCTCGGGTTAACCGAGCAAGGCGGGAAGATCCGAGTCGCTCGGATCCGTGTAAAAAAAGCTGAAGTTCGGGCGGGTTCGGATTCCGAGGAACCGAACCCGCTCATCTCTAATAGTATCCCAGGTCAGTTGCTGAGGCAGAGCTGCTGAAGGAGACAAATGTCTCCATTTACAGCCCACAGCGCTCACCCTTTGTTGCTCGCAGTGCCTTCTCCCCCCTCCTTTGTAGGGATGGCAACTGACTATTGATGATTTGAAACCATCAATGGTTTACAGCCTATGTTGAATACTTTAGCCATCGATGGGGGAGAACCATATGGTTTCCTGTCATTGATGGTAAAGAACACCCAAATAGTTTTGTGTTTTTCTACATTGTGTCTGGACACGGAGCATAGCTCCACCCCAGACACCCACAAAGCCCTGCCCCCAGTAACTGATTGGCCATCAGTCCACTCCATAGTAAAGAAGGAATAAGCATTGGTGCGTGAAGCCAACAATGGCTCCCTAGCAGGTAGCCATCAATGGTACCATTAGTGATACCATCGATGGATAACCCACCGATGGCCATCACTATCCCTTTGCAGAACTGCACATAGTAATGTTTAACTTTTTTTTGGGGGAGGGGGTGTGGCTATGACATGGATTTGGCCATAGCCTCCTCTTTTGTTGCAGCCTTAGTGCTTGAAGGTTGTAAATATACAGTAGTTTAAAATAAAATCAAAGCATATTGTGCTTACATTTTTTACTGCCCCATACCCCAAATACATGTGTCTCTATTTTTTGCATTTATTTTATATATGCAGTTTTTACACTACACTTCCACAATGCAAACTATAAAAACCAGTTAGCAAATGTAATAAATCCTTTGCTTCATTTATCTTTATAACTATATTTACTCAGTGCGGTTTGTGTACAATACTCTGCAAATACCTTAATTTCCTTTCAGCACATAGAGAGCAGTCACACTGTCCACCACAGACAGCTTTTTCTGGAGCCATTAATGAAGGAGCTGAGTGCTTCACATCTCAAGTTCAGTTGTATCATAATTGATTTCTCTGTACTACTTCAGAACTGTAGATCAAAGACTGTTTATTTGTTTTCATCTCTATCTTTAAGAACACTTAAAGAACAGTCTTCTGAGAAACCAATATATGCCGAATGCTCTTGTTTTAAAATCCTCCATATAAGTAATGGTTCAGCAATACTTGTCAGCTGTCTTTGGAGGAAACGCACTAGTGTGGTGAATTTTAAATATTAAAGGACTCGTTTAGAATTGGATGTAATGTTGGGTACACACTTAATAGATATATCTGCAGATCTATTGATCTGCAGATATATCTACAGACGGACCGGGCAGTGTGTTGTGCATATACACTGCCCGAACCGTCGGGACTGACTTCCCGAACTGAGCGGGCATTTACATGCGCCCGCCCAGTTGTGCTGTCAATCACTGCCGGCGTCTGCAGCTAGTGTACGGGCTGTCGTCTGACCGCCCGTATACACAGCATGATGCGCGAATATATCGTTAGATATATTGGCCATCGGCTGTGCTGCAGGGCCAACACTGCAGGGCCTGTGCTGCAGGGCCAACGCCATCTGGGAATGACGATGTTGGAATCACAGCAAGTGTGATTCCAATGAAGCTCTGCTGCACACACACTGCTGCTGCTGCAGAGTTAATCATTCTGTCCCAGGAGCCATGCTAACACCTGCAAAAGGGGACAGGATGGCTACTACCTAGTACTGATCAGCCTGCACTGCTGCTAGACAGTGTAGAGGGAGCCCTGACAATTCGTGATTTTGGTTCTAATTTGGCGTACGGTTTTATTTTTGCCTAAACGCTGTGGCTGGTTTTGGTTTTGTATTTTTTCCTTCTTCAAAAAATTGCAAAAAAAAGCTATTTGTATAATTGAATATTTGTGGCCTTTTTTGTTTCTAGAATATTATTAGCCTCAATAACGTTAATTTCCAGTCAATTTTGACCAACTCAGAGCTCACAACATTGTTTTCATCCAGGACAGAAAATAGGAAACTTTACATCTGTATAAGCGCAATTACAATAAAACAAGCACACATACAAAATAAAAAATATTTTACATTCCTTTTGATGATAAATCCCCTTTCTTTAAGCAAGTTTTGTACAAGGGTCTCCAAATTGCCTTATTTCCTTCCAGCAGTCAAAGTGACTCTGTGACATGCCTGTTTGTACGCGATCTTTAAAATAACCTTCCACCATTATTTGGATGGTGACCGTATTACATGGAGTATGGTAAAGTAGAAACAATAGAATAATATATTTATTTTTTAAATGCAGCTCAACTCAAACTGCAGCAATTCAAAGGGCTTCCTTTTATATGTACGGGAATAATAAACTCACAGCGGTACAGTACACACAGGTTGTACCAACTTAAAATAATCAATTTTATTAGTGGTCTATTATTGTGACCACTAAGAGGTCACAATATTAGAAAGGAAGGGCTCCTTTCTTTTAACTGAGGGTGCCCCTGAATTATTGAAGCCAGGATGGGGGAACCATGTCAACACTCACAAAAACACAGTGTTGGAAATATGAATGTTGACATGGTAACTGTCCACAATGAGACTGAATCCATTGGGGATATTTCCTTTTATTCACATTGAGCCTAATGTGAATAGAAAAGCAGTTCATCCACAGGTTGGTCCCAAAGACCTACCTTCAAACTGCCTTGATTTATACCTTTCCCATAAACCTGCTGCTGCATGTAGTTGAAGTGACTGGTGGTTTGTGCTGCAGCATTCATGAGCCGAAGTCATTTCTCCAGGGTTGTGTCCACATTGTGACTTGGCCACAGGCCCATTATTACATTACCCTGATCTTATTCATACATCTGACATGTTGGGAGGTATTACAATTTATGCAGCACTGTACAGAGGCTATGGGGGTCATTCCGAGATGATCGTAGCTGTGCTAAATTTAGCACAGCTACGATCATTCACACTGACATGCGGGGGGACGCCCAGCACAGGGCTATCCCACTCGCATGTCAGTGCCGCCCCCCCCCCCCCAGAAGTGCAAAGGCATCGCACAGCAGCGATGCCTTTGCACTTCAAGAGTAGCTTCCGACCAGCGCAGCTTTAGTGTGCGGGCCGGAAGCTACTCATCACTCCCCGGCCCGCAGCGGCTGCGTGTGATGTCACACAGCCACTGTGGCCCTCCCTCCCGTTCGGTCCGGCCACGCCTGCATTGGCCGGACCGCGCCCACGAAACGGCGGCCAAACGCCGCCATTTCATCCATCGCCCAGCGACCGCTTGGGCCGTCTGGCATGCGCTGGAGCACTGCGGCAGTTCTGACCCGATCGTACCGCTGCGATAAACTGCAGCGTGCGATCGGGTCAGAATGACCCCCTATATGATGCAGTACTATACTTTAGCCATGTAAGAGCTTACATTATACATTTCGTAATGCACACACACTGGGAGAAAACCCGAGTACCCCCACAAAAACACAGGAGAATGTACAAACTCCACATAGACCTGGAATTTAACTTATGACCTCAGTACTGTGAGTCAGCAATTCTAACCATGATGCCGCCATGGTGCTATAATTTATTTAGGTATACTAAATATAATTTTGTATTGAGTGTTCTTTAACCGATAGGACACTAATATGCTGTGTTCTGTACTTCTGTGTTCTGTACTTCATAATACTTTTTCTGTCGCACAAAGGATTACTAGGAGCGCTGTGTTCCGACAGTTAAATTAAGTTGCTCTTTAGAGTCATGTTCCCTCTCATACATTTGCAAAGTGAGGGATAATTTTTACTTGACATTTTTCAACAAGACACATTATGTTGTGCATGAGATACACTGTAGGCCTATTCTGTATCATCAGAAACAAATAACATGACCCGTTTCCCATTGTTGTACTACATGTCTCCCACTTATATTACAATTGCTGAAACCTCTGCTGGAGTAATTATTATTTTCAACAATCACTTCATTATTTCAGCACGTCCCTGAAATTGAAAAATCTGCAGGCAAAAGCAGATGCAGAACATTGTATTCTTCTGAGTGATGATGACTACAAATGTCTTACAGTAGTTACATTATGCACACATAATATATTGGTTTTGTTTTACTCATTAAACTCTGGCCCACTGAGTTTAATAAGTAAAACAAAACCAAGTGGGGAACATTTATGAAACCTGTTTCAGAGGAAAAATGTGTTGATGGACAAAGAAATTTGGTGCCAATATCTTTAAACAAATAAAATAAAAAACAAAAACTCCAAGATTGCAAAATGTAACAGGACTAGCAGAGGAACTGTCCTAGTGTTCTGCTCTATCTATCTATCTATCTATCTATCTATCTATCTATCTATCTATCTATCTATCCCACTTTTCTCCATGCAGATGACATCCAATTTGATTCATTTTACCCAGATCTCTCACCAACTATGGGCCTAATTCAAAGATGTACCTGAACCCGATGGTTTAGAGATGTTATAGATCTACAGATGTGTAGATGCCGCACTGTGTGTGTGCAGGTCTCCTTCTGCAAGATCTCTCACCACTCCACCAAGTCGCTGATTGACATGCTGAGGCCATTTGGTGCAGGGGTGGTGCTGCCTGTATTTCCAGGAAACAGGGGAAGTGTCGGCCCCATTTTCTGTGAGTGGCAAGGCCAGTGTCTGTGTCTTCCAGTGCAGATTCACAGGCCTCACAAGCAGACAGGAGGCGGCCATTCTGAGTAAACTTAAGCTGTTTGAGAAAAATTACCAAGAGGAGTAAAGAAAAGAACTCTCCTATAATGGGGCACTCAAAAGATGTCATGGTACATATGCACCAGTGTAGGATTATACAGGTGGGAAGTCAAAAAAGAAAAAATACTAACAACATACTAATACTTAACTTTTATTTATAGATCATGATTAAAATAATGTATAGAGATAGAAATCTCTGTACTAAAAAGGCGAAATATGGACAAAAATACATACAATACAACATGTAACAATTTAAAAGGTACAGGTTGTGAATAAACTCCACTAGGCCGGGGGGCGTGGCCTTGCTGGCATCAGGAGAGGTCGGGTACCTGTGGAGCTCCGGCCAGCTAAGCCTAAAATATACATCCCTGACCTAGATTTGAGGGCCCATCTGCAGGTATACAAGCACCTCAACCCTACTACATTAACCTGCACCCAGAGGTTGAAGCTGCGGAATCGGGGGGGCCCTGCGTTGCCCCCTGCGGATTGCGGCCTACCTCCACTTAAAGAAGCTGGGGCCTCGATTTTGAAGAGGATGCGTCGATCCATCGGACCCGGTACGGCGACTCTGTGGACTCCCTCCCCCACCTGAACAGCACTCCCTGGCACCTAACAGCTTGCCCATCGGATGCTGGCCCTCGCGGGAGACCGGGGAACAAGCGGCCTGCAGGAGGTGGAGGCCGGGTTGCGTGTGGCTGGCGGACGGCGGCCATCTTGCGGTTGGTGCCGCCCGGACCTTGGATCAGGCCTCACTGATTCCCGGCTCCACCGGGCGCCTGCCTTCTGATCCCCACCTCAACCCCCCCCCCCCCGCATGAAAGATCTCCCCCCTCGCTGACCGGGACTGGCGGCCGGGAGACCTCCGGAGGGACCTGGCCTCACTGACAAGCGGTGGCCATCTTGCGACTGGCACAGTATTCACTTCATGGCTGGTGATAGCTGTAACTCAAGCTCCCTCTTGTGGCGACTTCTAGATTAGCTAATCCCATAGTTTTACCTATTCTCATATCTCCTGTTTGGTGGCCGGAGGGGAACCATTATATTGCGCCTTGCAACAACAGGCAGGATACTTTATCAGCCCGACCGCCACCTGCCGTGCCCAGAAGTTGTGGACTCATCGCTGTGGGTGCCTGGCTCCCGCTACCTCACCCCGAGCCTTTTGACATATACATCACGCCGCTGTGGTGTTCTGAGGTGCCACACTCTGACACCTCTAACACGTTGCTACTGGCAACCCTGATCCGCAACATCCTGACATGCCTGCTATCTTCATAGCAATGTAACTTTCCAGTACCTTCCCAACGCTGATGTGACCCTCATTAAACTACTCACTGCGCCCTACATTGCTTCTACTCTACATATCTAATTCTAGCGACCTCATATGGAAAAGTTCCTGGTATCCACCCCAATGTCCTCGACTGGTCCTATTTCAGGCGCACGCGAAGACACGTCCCACAGAAATTCTTCTGACTCCGATTGCTCCACCACCCGATCTCGATCCCAAAGAAAACGTACTAATGCTTCAACTACCAAACAGCCTAAAATGAAACCCACTGACATTGCTGCGGTTCTTGGACCTCTCCTAGACGAAAAACTGGCGGGCATCAAAGAAGCCATTGATTCCACCTTAGCCCAGCTGACTCAACACAGTAACCGTTTAGATGAAGTCGAGCAGAGGGTCTCAACATTGGAAGACGATCTACAAGCCGCACAGTCTACCATAAAGACCCAAACCACAGAAATTAAAGGCCTCACTGAAAAACTCGATGACTTGGAGAATCGGAGCCTTCGAAACAGCCTGCGGGTGGTGGGCATCCCGGAATCGGTGAGGGGCCACGCGCTGCTAGACCTTCTATCCAACTGGCTACCCGACAAATTAGGTATGGATCTTCAGGGCTCACAATTGGCCATTGAAAGGGCACACAGGATTGGCCCTGAACGCAGAGATCCGCGGGACACCCTAGACCTGTTATCCTACGGATTCTAAACTACGCGGATAAAGCTAAGCTCTTAGACCACTAACGAAAGTCAGAGAACCTCCTCTATAAGGGAGAAAGGCTGCTCATCTTCCAGGACTTCTCCACTCATGTCGCCAACAAGCGCAGAGAGTTCGCTCCGATATGCAAGCGACTGTTTGAAGACAACGTCAAGTTCTCATTGTTATACCCTGCCCGTCTTCGGGTCTTTGTCAATGGAAAACCATGCTTTTTTGACGATCCGATGGCGGCAAAGACCCATTTTGCACACCCTGACACTTGACTGTCCACCCTTACTTAAAGTTTGCCTATCTTTACAACTGCTTTAATCTATAGGTCACACGGTGTTTGGGATATGATTAAGGCATGCTATTCACGCATGCTGGAGGCTTTGCCTCCCATTGTTTCATATCTGTCAGTTTGATATTTTTGTATGTCTGTTTGTCTGTTTGTTTTGCCTGCTGGGATAATGTGTCTCGATCCTCCATAGGTTGGCCCCTCCTTGCTCATTGGGATGGGGGGGGGCACCGTTTCACCTATACGATTTTGATATTCTATTCTCCATCTACGGGGGTAGGATAGCATGGCTGACCACGCTGTTTCTCAGACCTCAACCCCGGTAACAACCCCACTTTTAGATTTTAATATAGTTTCTTGGAATGTGGAGGGTCTAAATAGCCCCATTAAATGCAAGAAGGTGGTTGCTCATCTCTCTCGCTTGTCCCCTCAAGTAGTGTTCCTACAAGAAACGCACTGGGAGCATAACTCCCCTATGTCATTGAGAGCCCCTTGGATTGGGGAATGCGTATCTGCTCCTTATACCAATAAAACCAGAGGTGTAGCCATCCTCTTTCTTAAGAATCTCCAATTCTCCATCCTTAAAAAATATATCGACCCAGAGGGCAGATTTATCTTTCTAGATGTCTCGATTGACAATGTGATATATACCTTTTTAAACGTATATGCACCTACTGGATCTAACAATCTCTTTTTTGCAGGTATTCTTCAAAGAGTTTTATCCTGGGGTGGCCAGAACTTAATCCTAGGGGGAGACTTCAACACGGTCGTTGATCCATCCATGGATAGGTCAGGGGTAAGTACCAAAAGACCCGGGCCCTCCTCTACTCTGCTTTCCTCTTTTTGTTCTCAACTCACCCTATTAGACCCCTGGCGTGTACATAACCCTCTTCAACGAGATTATTCTTTCTGTTCACACCCACATTCTACTCACTCTCGCATTGACTATCTATTTTTATCCAAACACCTCTTTTCTAAAGTTACCCACACCTCAATTAAAGACATCATTATTTCGGACCACACCCCCATTACCTTGTCCCTACATTTATCCCTACCCCAGAACATATCTAAATGTTGGAGATTCCCAGCATATCTCACACACTCAGAGGATTTCTTATTACATCTTAAACACACCTGGCAGAATTATACTACTGACAACCTGGATCAAGAATCTAACACTCCACTTTTTTGGGGAGCCTCTAAGGCAGTCCTTCGTGGCCATATCATCTCCTATGTCAATTCTAAGCGCAAGAAATTTAACATAAAATTACAGGAACTTAGTGCGGCTTTCACACTTGCATATCGCACATATAAACAAAGCGATAGCCCTACTCATAAGGAGGCGTACCTCATGGCAAAACAAATCTATGATACCTTTCTCACCGAACAGGCCCAGATCAGCTACGACTATGGCAGGAACAGGTTTCATAGGTGGGGGAATAAATCCGGGAAGCTCCTGGCCAACCTGGCTAGGGGGCCCCGAAACAAAACATGGGTTGACTCGTTGCACAGCTCTGGAGGTGTTCTTTCTGATCCCACTGACATCTGCTCGGCCTTTATGCGTTTCTATAAATCCCTATATACTGCCGACGTTGATAACGCAACTGATGGTCAATTATTCCTAGATGAGGCGCAGTTACCGAAGCTGGAGTCAGAAGAGAGGGACTCGTTGGATGCTCCCATAACTGATGAGGAGGTGCGGGCCACCATTAAGTCCCTCCCCAATGGAAAGAGCCCTGGCCCTGACGGTTTCAGCGCTGAATTTTATAAGGTGCTAGATGCCGACATACTCCCCATATTAACACGATTATATAACCATATACTAACAACAGGGGAGACTCCCCTTCGTTTTAATGAAGCCAAACTCATAGTGCTAGCAAAACCTGGTAAAGATCCTACTCAGGTTGGGTCATACCGCCCCATTTCACTTCTCAATCAAGATTTTAAAATCTTGACTAAAATCATAGCTAACAGGTTGCAAGCATACTTACCCCATCTCATCTCACCCGCACAGATGGGATTCGTCAAAGGTAGACAATCCACACGGGGAGTGCGGGCGGCCCTAACTGCGATATCTTACACCCGCCTTAGCCAGGCCAAAAATAACATCATTATAAATTTAGACGCAGAGAAGGCATTTGATAAAATTGCCTGGCCTCACCTATCTCGAGTGCTCGCCCACCAGGGGTTTGGCACAGCGTTTTGTAACTTGGTGCAGACCTTATATACCAATCCAGTGGCGCAGGTCTTAGTCAATAAAGTGACATCTTCATTCTTCACGTTGGAAAGAGGCACTAGGCAAGGATACCCCTTATCTCCCCTCCTTTTTGATTTGGCACTGGAACCCCTTATACGCCATATTCTGTCACACAAGAACTATAAGGGCATTGCTGTGGGAGCACAGGAATTAAAGGTGGTGGCATTCGCAGACGACCTCCTCCTTTTTACGTCAGATCCTCACCGTACATTCCTGCAGCTAATTGCCATGACTGATCGTTTCTCCTCTATCGCAGGGTTTACCATCAATTATAGTAAGTCAGAGGCGTTGGCCATATATGGACAGGCGAGACTGGGTTGGGGGACCACCTTTCCCTTTAAATGGGCAAATACACATATTACCTTTCTAGGCGTTGCACTCCCTGCTCATCCATGCCACCTATATAGGCTTAATATCACTCCAGTTCTGCATAAGATTAGAACCGAACTTGGCCTCTGGCAATCCCTTCCCCTTAATATGCTAGGGAGATGTAACCTATTTAAGATGGCCAGCTTCCCAAAGCTCCTATATGTTTTACAGATGACCCCCCTATTATTATCTAAATCAGACCTATCTTCTCTGAACACCTCTATTTCCAAATACATCTGGGCTGGTAAACGCCCAAGGATTAGCATGAAAAAATTATCCCAGACGATATCTAGAGGGGGAATCAATCTACCTGATATTAAGCAATACAATCTTGCGTGCCTCTTACGCATTGCTATGGATTGGCTTGGAAACAATAATTATTACACAGATTCTAGCCTAGATTCTCAACTATGTACTCCCTTATCCCTCAGTTATCTTCTCCATGCCAAGCCCTCCAAATTGGCCTTACATATTACCTCTAATTTACTACTACTCCCCATAATACAGGCGTGGAAAATGGCAAGGAAATCTCTCAAACTTCAATATTTATACTCACTTTCACTGCCCCTTATCGGCAACCTATAGTTTCAGGAGGGGGGGCTCTACAACCTTTCACTACCTGGCACTCTCTTGGCATCTGCAACCTGCGCAACCTGCTTAACTCCTCCCGCGCCCCGCTGTCTTTCATGGAGGCGCGAGAGAAATACGGCCTGCTTCCTCACCACGAGTTCGCCTATTTCCAAGCAATACACTATCTTAAAACTGTACTATCTAAACTGACAGGGATCGACTTTCTTAACTCTCTAGACACACTACTCCAATCGACCTGCTGCTCCATATCAACCATTTATTCACGTATCCGTCTTGAACTTATCCCAGACACGGACCTTCCGGAGCTGTCCCAATGGTCCTCCCACATCCCAACGGTCACCCCTGAATCCCTCTTAAATCACTTTCAATTGACCTTAAAGCTTATTCCTGCAAGCTCTTACCAAGAAATGGCCTATAAAATGCTCCATAGGGCATACATCTCACCTAAACGCTGATCTTTGATGGGCATCTCAGAAGACAGTAAATGCACCAAATGCCTAATGGAGGGGGCCGACCTCTTCCATTGCTTCTGGGATTGCGCTCTGGTGTCACAGTTTTGGCATGAGGTACATCACTATGGAACCACGTCCTTAGGCATATCCTTTAGTTGCACTACCTCCTGGGTACTGTTCGGGTGTTTGACTGACCAGCCTGACATCCCCAGGACTAATAAAAAACTGCTTATGATACTATCAGCAGCTGGCAGGAAGGCAATCCTGCAACAGTGGATCCACAACATACCTCCTAATATCTCGATGGTGACCTCTAGACTATTTTTTCTATTCACCATGGACTGGCTGGAGACCTCTATCCATAAGGAGAGGCTCACCCCCGCCATGTGCCAATGTTGGAACACTTACATTTTGACACTCCCCTTACATACTAAACAGGCCATTGACAAATGCTTTCAATCTACCTCATGGTACCTCCTCCACGCTATAGACCACCCTAACCCCTTAAACATCTAACTTACCCTTTCTCTTCTTCTCTGGACTCTTCTCCACTCCCTTCTATATTCAATTGTATACCGGGTTGATTGGAAATATAGACCCCCGATTTGAGAAGATTGTGCTGTGGATGGATCGACGACCCGTGTCCCATAGTAGGCATTACATGTTAGTTTATTTTCTTATGTTTTAGGTATTTTATATAAGTTTAGGGACCTTTTGGATAACCTGTCTTTACTAGTGGAGAATCGATATTTGATCCAAACTCCACTAGGCCTTAGCCCTATTAATGGGAGAATCACTTTGTGAATATTGAATAGCAGCATAGAAAGACAAGACCTCAGGGCATATTTCATGGTTCTGCTACCTCGTATGTGCTATAGCATTGTATACGTGGTGAGAGACCCTTACTTATGCCAGTCTCTGGAGTCAAAGACAGTGCCAGACCATCCACGGAGAGTGTCTCATTCACTTCTGCTTTTGGTTGATGACTAAGTCAGCGCAGCCAATGAGAGAGCTACTGACACTCTACCTGCTCTGGTGTTGAAAAATGAAAAATGAACTATAGAGTATTAACAGTGTATTTATACTTGAGAAAGAAGCAGAAACTATAGAGAGGCAAGACTATAGCAGACTTCGTGGTTCTGCTGCCACGCATGTGCAAATGCATTTATATGCGTGTTGAGAGACCATTACTGATGCCAGTCTTTGGAAATGCAGACTGGGCCAGATCAATATGCATTGTGTCCCCTTCGCCTACAGCCCTGGCTGATAATCACGTGATCAGTGCTGACAGTTTGGGGGTTACTGATACATTGCTTGTTCTGGTGGTGAAAGAAATATAGAGGGCATAATTTGATTCCGTATTAAGATGAAGGATGTCACAATAATTTATTCTGTGTGTGAGTGCTGTGTTACACACAGCAACCCAGCCTCATCTTAATGAATAGAACGGGGTAATTGGAATCCTATCCTTTAAATTACTCTCTGATGTCAATTGGTAATTGGTTTCTAAAGATGAAATGTGCTTTTTGTTCTAGCAATTGTTATAAACATCTATTAATATATGGAGCACGTTATCCACAATAGAAATCGGCACACAATAATTAGCACATGAGTTTGGCATATATTACCTTCATTATCAACATTCCCAAAGTTCAATACTCTATATGTGCATATGTGACTCTTATTCATGCAATGGCCTCCTAATTTCCACTCCTTAAATTGGTGCAAGTTCATATGAGGTCTTCTATTGCCGCTATCAATCGTGTCTGAGAGCAGCTGAATTCAGACTTAAATCCTGGATACAATCAACAATTAGATCCACCCATATTTCCTTGATATATGACTCAGGGTTGGATTACTATACTATATATTCAGGGGTGACCTTCATAAACGCTAGATGACTCTACACTATTATTCAGAATACCGCTGCTGTATATATCTGATAAATTAATTCACAAAGCGAAAAAAACACACACACGCATGCTTTAACTGTGAATCATATGTATATGCAGCCCAGGACAACCTTTTGCCCCTAGTAATAACTATCTCAGATAGGCGATGCCCCTATATTAAGCATAGACCATACATAGGTCAAATTTCAATAGCATCAAACCATCCGTTGTTGACAGCTGCGGTTTTCACATATTAAAGTATTGTTGTGTCATACAACCTGTACCGGGGGCAGCCCGCCGTGCGCACTGGCGGGGCTCCCGCAACGCTCCTTCCTCTAACGTACGTTTCGCCCGGTGGCTTGTTCACAAAGGGGGAACAGCTTCTGTCTGATAATAGTCCAACTCCCTTATAAACCCAAATCTCCTCCCCATTATGGGCGTGCATGTTATCATCCTCCGTTCTCTAAGAGAACATTCTTTTGCATATGTATCCGCTTGCATATTTAAGATGAGAACTATATGTGTAACGGCTTCTACTGTTATTAAACAGTGTAGCCGTGTTATGATCGCGCTAATATGCATTTGCATCTGGGATCCTGCTAGGCAATGTAAAGGCAGTAAGTCACAAGATTTAAATATTTGATCGATTCTGTATAAAACCTGTGTGTACAAGACCTACACAGGAGTTAAGTGAGGGAACCCAGTTTGCAATCAACTCTAATTAAAGAAGCTGATCACTGCACAGTAATAGAAGGAGAGAAGTTTGAAGTATATTACAGGAGGGATAGTGAGAGAATGACAGAAACGGAATAATAAGTGTATATAATTACAGAATTGAATCTGAATGAGTGACATGTCAAATGAAGTATAAAATAGAGGGGGACTCCATCCAGATCTTTACCACGAAGGATCAGTATTAAACATAAATGTAAATATGGACAATGCGGCTAATAAAAGTAGAAACAATGTAGCATTTGTTTACAAAACTGCAACCTGTTGTCCTATTTCTACTCACATTTAATGCTATGTATTTCACCATGTATTTAGCATCCTGCATAGTATCATACTATGTGAAAAAACTTTTTTTCTATAAATCAGTCTTTCCAATGGTAACATGTGAAGTTCATTGATTGGCGAGAATCTGCGTGGTCAGTTACTGGGGACGCCCACACACGGATCACTGCCATTATGTCAAAGACGGCCCAGTTCCCCTGCCGTTAAGTGGTATGATCTTACAGCAATTACACCAATATACATCTAAACAGGGATCATGAAATTCCAACACACAGTGGATAGTTTGTAAGAAAAAATAGATAAATAAATAAAAAAATAAAAATTACTCAATTAATCCAATATGAGACCCGTGTATACGGAGCTCATATGTAGGTTAGTGAGAAACAATCCCACCTATAATTCTTCCTATTCTTAGGAACAATATATGATAAAAAAGAAACATTATAGAAAAAATGGCAAGGGAAAACAAATTCTTGAATGTTTACACATGTATCTATGCTCACGTGATTAAATAGTGAGCCCAGTTGAATGTACTATCGGACAAGACGTTGAGAGAAATCCAAAGATATTTATTATAAAGAATTGATGTTAAATATAAGCCTACACAATGCTGCTGTTATAAAATTAATCATGTCAATAGTTTGACGATATGACTGAGGAGTAATTATTTGGGTTTAACCGTTTTCAGCAATTGAACTTGGTAAAGGCGCCCCGTATGATTAGCATAGAAGAACCTTGATTATTTACAATCCACAGATGTTATATTCAACATATGAGGACACGTGTTCACAAGAATAATATGATGAATATATAGTATACAATGCAATATTAGAGATAGGAGCAGGGACACAGATGACCTTGCAACCTCAATTAGTGATACAAATGATTCATTTTATAACAGCAGCATTGTGTAGGCTTATATTTAACATCAATTCTTTATAATAAATATCTTTGGATTTCTCTCCACGTCTTGTCCGATAGTACATTCAACTGGGCTCACTATTTAATCACGTGAGCATAGATACATGTGTAAACATTCAAGAATTTGTTTTCCCTTGCCATTTTTTCTATAATGTTTCTTTTTTATCATATATTGTTCCTAAGAATAGGAACAATTATAGGTGGGATTGTTTCTCACTAACCTACATATGAGCTCCGTATACACGGGTCTCATATTGGATTAATTGAGTAATTTTTATTTTTTTATTTATTTATCTATTTTTTCTTACAAACTATCCACTGTGTGTTGGAATTTCATGATCCCTGTTTAGATGTATATTGGTGTAATTGCTGTAATATCATACCACTTAACGGCAGGGGAACTGGGCCATCTTTGACATAATGACAGTGATCCGTGTGTGGGCGTCCCCAGTAACTGACCACGCAGATTCTCGCCAATCAATGAACTTCACATGTTACCATTGCAAAGACTGATATATAGAAAAAAAGTTTTTTCACATAGTATGATACTATGCAGGATGCTGAATACATGGTGAAATACATAGCATTAAATGTGAGTAGAAATAGGACAACACTTTGCAGTTTTGTAAACAAATGCTACATTGTTTCTACTTTTATTAGCCGCATTGTCCATATTTACATTTATGTTTAATACTGATCCTTCGTGGTAAAGATCTGGATGGAGTCCCCCTCTATTTTATACTTCATTTGACATGTCACTCATTCAGATTCAATTCTGTAATTATATACACTTATTATTCCGTTTCTGTCATTCTCTCACTATCCCTCCTGTAATATACTTCAAACTTCTCTCCTTCTATTACTGTGCAGTGATCAGCTTCTTTAATTAGAGTTGATTGCAAACTGGGTTCCCTCACTTAACTCCTGTGTAGGTCTTGTACACACAGGTTTTATACAGAATCGATCAAATATTTAAATCTTGTGACTTACTGCCTTTACATTGCCTAGCAGGATCCCAGATGCAAATGCATATTAGCGCGATCATAACACGGCTACACTGTTTAATAACAGTAGAAGCCGTTACACATATAGTTCTCATCTTAAATATGCAAGCGGATACATATGCAAAAGAATGTTCTCTTAGAGAACGGAGGATGATAACCTGCACGCCCATAATGGGGAGGAGATTTGGGTTTATAAGGGAGTTGGACTATTATCAGACAGAAGCTGTTCCCCCTTTGTGAACAAGCCACCGGGCGAAATGTACGTTAGAGGAAGGAGCGTTGCGGGAGCCCCGCCAGTGCGCACGGCGGGCTGCCCCCCGGTACAGGTTGTATGACACAACAATACTTTAATATGTGAAAACCGCAGCTGTCAACAACGGATGGTTTGATGCTATTGAAATTTGACCTATGTATGGTCTATGCTTAATATAGGGGCATCGCCTATCTGAGATAGTTATTACTAGGGGCAAAAGGTTGTCCTGGGCTGCATATACATATGATTCACAGTTAAAGCATGCGTGTGTGTGTTTTTTTCGCTTTGTGAATTAATTTATCAGATATATACAGCAGCGGTATTCTGAATAATAGTGTAGAGTCATCTAGCGTTTATGAAGGTCACCCCTGAATATATAGTATAGTAATCCAACCCTGAGTCATATATCAAGGAAATATGGGTGGATCTAATTGTTGATTGTATCCAGGATTTAAGTCTGAATTCAGCTGCTCTCAGACACGATTGATAGCGGCAATAGAAGACCTCATATGAACTTGCACCAATTTAAGGAGTGGAAATTAGGAGGCCATTGCATGAATAAGAGTCACATATGCACATATAGAGTATTGAACTTTGGGAATGTTGATAATGAAGGTAATATATGCCAAACTCATGTGCTAATTATTGTGTGCCGATTTCTATTGTGGATAACGTGCTCCATATATTAATAGATGTTTATAACAATTGATAGAACAAAAAGCACATTTCATCTTTAGAAACCAATTACCAATTGACATCAGAGAGTAATTTAAGGGATAGGATTCCAATTACCCCGTTCTCTTCATTAAGATGAGGCTGGGTTGCTGTGTGTAACACAGCACTCACACACAGAATAAATTATTGTGACATCCTTCATCTTAATACGGAATCAAATTATGCCCTCTATATTTCTTTCACCACCAGAACAAGCAATGTATCAGTAACCCCCAAACTGGCTGCACTGATCACGTGATTATCAGCCAGGGCTGTAGGCGAATGGGACACAATGCTTATTGATCTGGCCCAGTCTGCATTTCCAAAGACTGGCATCAGTAATGGTGTCTCAACACGCATATAAATGCATTTGCACATGCGTGGCAGCAGAACCACAAAGTCTGCTATAGTCTTGCCTCTCTATAGTTTCTGCTTCTTTCTCAAGTATAAATACACTGTTAATACTCTATAGTTCATTTTTCATTTTTCAACACCAGAGCAGGTAGAGTGTCAGTAGCTCTCTCATTGGCTGCGCTGACTTAGTCATCAACCAAAAGCAGAAGTGAATGAAACACTCTCCGTGGATGGTCTGGCACTGTCTTTGACTCCAGAGACTGGCATAAGTAAGGGTCTCTCACCACGTATACAATGCTATAGCACATACGAGGTAGCAGAACCACGAAATATGCCCTGAGGTCTTGTCTTTCTATGCTGCTATTCAATAGTCACAAAGTGATTCTCCCATTAATAGGGCTAAGGCCTAGTGGAGTTTATTCACAACCTTTACCTTTTAAATTGTTACATGTTGTATTGTATGTATTTTTGTCCATATTTTGCCTTTTTAGTACAGAGATTTCTATCTCTATACATTATTTTAATCATGATCTATAAATAAAAGTTAAGTATTAGTTTGTTGTTAGTATTTTTTCTTTTTTCTTTTTTGACTTCCCACCTGTATAATCCTACACTGGTGCTTTTATACAACGACATCTTTTGAGTACCCCATTATAGGAGAGTTCTTTTCTTTACCCCTCTTGGTAATTTTTCTCAAACAATTGAACCTAACTCTCAGGGAGCACCCCCCAACATCCTCAAATTAAATCAGAAGCATGCATACTGCACGACACATTTATATTGGGGTATAAGTGTCATATATTGGGTGACTGTCCCTTCATTTATAATCATCGTCAATTGGGTTTGTTATTGAGGCTGGTGCGGACAACAATTTCTTCTTTTCTCTCTAAACTTAAGCTGTCTCAGATGGCCAGTGCTACTGCCATCGAGATCGATAGTGATCCAAAGCTGTGTCTTCAGATGCAGAAATTGTGTCTGAGATGCTGACAGGAGGCATATTTTGCCTCCTGTAAGTATTAGCATATTTTCGCATAGCAGCTGTGTCCAAGAGGCAGCTGCTGCGCAGAAGCATCCATCTCTAAATCAGGTATTCTATGTTGGTCAGTGTTGTTGAATATCTTCAGTGTTGGAATGTAGCATGAAGGGCCCAAGAGAGAAATGCAATTGTTGGTGCACACAAAGAGGTGTGGCCAGTCACCAGAGGGGGTATGATCAAGCACCAGATCAGAATGACCAGCCATGGTAGACATGATTTGTGCTGCTGTGAGGTACAGTCAGAGGTTAAAGTGAGCCGGAACAGGTCGGAACTGCGTTCCGTCAGTTCCATTTGGAGCCGGAATGCAGTTCCATCTCCTCCGACTCACCTAACCCAGGCAGAAGTCGGGCGCCGACTGAGATTTTGTTACCAGCTGGCGCACGGCACCTTCCTCTCAGTGGCCGCTGGAGCTCACTCCTGAGCTCCGGCTTCCGGCTCAGGCAGTATGCATGTGTGGCGCTATGGGAGAGACATCATGATGTCTCTCCCATAGATCCGAAGAGCGGGCGACAAGGCGGAGGGCGGTCTGGAAGCAGGAGCGGTGCTGGTGAGTATTGTGGATTTTTTCTTTTTTTATTGTGCATGTGTGTAAATGGCGCTACTAGGGGGCACATCTATTGGGGGCACAATGGCTGGGGGCACATCTACTGGGGGCACAATTGGTGGGGACACAACTACTGGGGTCACATCTGCTGGGGGCCCATCTAGTGGGAGAACATGTACTGGGGGCATAACTTCTGACTGGGGGCACAACTACTGGGGACACATCTGCTGGGGGCACGTCTACTGGGTCACATCTACTGGGGGCATGACTACTGGGGCACAACTACAGGGGGAATAACTTCTGACTGGGGGCATATCTACTGGGTGCATAACTACAGGGGGCATATCTACTGACTGGGGGCATAACTACGGGGGACATAACTACTGGAGCATAACTACTGACTGGGGGCATAACTACTGGGGGCAACACTACACGAGGCATTACCACTGGGGGCATTAATACTGGGGGTACTACGAATGAGGGCATTTCATAGGGGGCACTTTATAAGGGGCATCACTCCTGGGGACATAAGGGACACTACTACTGGGGACATTGTATAAGGGGCACTATTGCTGTGGGAATTATGTGTATTTGGGGTGCTACTACTGTGGGCTCTGTGTATAAGGGGCACTAATGTGTTTCATAACAAGAATAAGGGACAATGGGGGTCATTCCGAGTTGTTCGCTCGCAAGCTGCTTTTAGCAGCTTTGCACACGCTAAGCCGCCGCCTTCTGGGAGTGAATCTTAGCTTATCAAAATTGCGAACGAAAGATTAGCAGAATTGCGAATAGACACTTCTTAGCAGTTTCTGAGTAGCTCCAGACTTACTCGGCATCTGCGATCAGTTCAGTCAGTTTCGTTCCTGGTTTGACGTCACAAACACACCCAGCGTTCGCCCAGACACTCCTCCGTTTCTCCAGCCACTCCCGTGTTTTTCCCTGAAACGGTAGCGTTTTTTTGCACACACCCATAAAATGGCCAGTTTCCGCCCAGAAACACCCACTTCCTGTCAATCACATTACGATCACCAGAACGAAGAAAAAACCTCGTAATGCCGTAAGTAAAATACCTAACTACATAGCAAATTTACTTGGCGCAGTCGCACTGCGGACATTGCGCATGCGCATTAGCGACTAATCGCTCCATTGCGAGAAAAAAATAACGAGCGAACAACTCGGAATGACCGCCAATACTGTGTGGTGTAATGTTAATAAGATTGTGCTACTGTGTGGCATAATTTGAATTGGGGTTACTATTGGGTGACATATACTATGTAACAGAACTGCAGAGATGAAGATGCAGAGATGAAGATGTTTACTTATCCAAATGCGTTTCTAAAAACTGCTGATTTTTAGCAATTTTTCCTTCGGTTTTAATGCCCAAATAATATTAAATGCAAAGTGCACCTAAGTCAACTTCAGCTCAGTCAGTACAAAACTGGAGGTAAGGAGTTGCTACCAGCATCAGTGGGCAGATGCATCTGCTCAGTTTTAGCCAGTCCCCTTTATTGGATGGGATGACTTGAATTAAATCGCAGTAGGTAATTATTCCAGGTAGGTCATTCCTGGCTGTTATACTGGAGGAGGAGAATAAATGTCATCAAGCTGTGATTCCTATCAACCATTGACTGATCCAATGGTGATTAGTTTACTACCCCAGCTAGCATAATAATCCCAGACACAATACAACAATACAGGTGATTTCAGCAAAAATATTAAAAAGTTATACAATAATCATCCTAGTCTATCTTCAGTGGAGGTCTGACTAGGGGTCTCTTACTTGCAGGGCCAAACAGGGAGTGGATACTAAGCTAGTATCATACCTCCCAACAATGGAAAGGATGGGGTCAGGACTTTTGTGCCTGCGCTGCAAGGCCATGCTCCCTGGTGTGCACTCAATTGTTATTACACTTGGGGCATGCCCAATGTTCCGGACACTGTTGGGTAGCCTCCAACATCTTGCGGCACAGAGTGGATGATGCGCATATGTGTCCATTCGCCGCTGAATGCCTGGACGGATTGCCACTTCAACTGATGCGCGTATGTCATCCGTTCACCGCTGAACGCAGAGCAGTCGGGAATGATTGCCACTTCAACTTCACCCCTGTCCTCGGGACAATGCCCAAAAGAACCATCCTGCTGAAATTGGGATGTTTCAGATGTATGAGCATACCTAATTGGTGGTAAAAGGGAACTATCACTAATTATTTATACTGATCATTTGGTTTGGCAGCAAAACCATTGTTTATGGTTATTAAAAAAATTGTGCTGTCATGACCTTTGGTTTAATGTCATTAAGGCCAGAGTTCACCTGCTTGGTGGAAAAGGTGGGATGGGTCTATTCACAAACTAGCTAGACCTTCTAAGGTTGTCACGGTATAGTTACAATATTCATTGAGAGGGCAGTGACAGGCCTCATTGGATTAGCCCCAGTGACATCCTCTAAGTGAACAAAAGCGACCATAGACCATTCCCTGGGGGGAACTACAGTGGCAGTAAGTCCGCTAACTTTCCAGGGGATCTGCAGGCACAAGGTCTGCAAGTATCTCTGCAACACTTATCTTTTTACAGTAATTGAAGTATGGTTTTAGAGATTCATCACCATTGCATTCTGCATAACTTTTTAGACTCTACTGCCCAATCCTTCCCAATAAAAGTCTTCCTAAGCTGATGGTCCATCTTACCTTCTCATATTTTCAACACAGGTGGGACCTTGCTTGTCTCTCTGGGTGGGATGTATAAATTACAATACATTTCACCCACAATCGCTTGCATACCGCATCTTGCATTGCTGGTATGCAGAATGACTTTCATGCTTGGACAGCCCTTGCAATCTGTCTCTGGCTTTGCAGATACTTCTGGGGTTATGACCCAGGAGTGCACATGTGCATGCGCAGCCATAGGCCTGCACCTGTGTAAGTTATGTGGAATGTAGAGAGATCCTTCAGATCCCTCTCTGATGTAATTATGTGAAAAGAAGCACATAGGCTTCTATATGTGCTGCCTGTCTGGACCAAGCTCCATAAAGTTGTGTCTTCCAAAGTTTACTGCATACGGGCACAATGCAGTCCCATAGGATCATCTGGGGACTGTTGTGCTGTGAGTCAGCAGAAGATACCAGACACTCTTGTTATATATAGGGATCTGTATACAGGGCTTTCTTAACAGCAGTGTAGGCCCCTGGGCAAAGCAATGCTCTGGGGCCCCTACCCATTCTCTAGCAGTAGGGGTGGGGGGGTGCTGTCAGCACAGCTTTGATGTCCCACAGGCGGTAGGGGGTGTTCTATCTTCCGCTCAGCATGTAGGACCTGGAGCAGTAATTTCTGATAATTACTCCTTTACTGCACAGACGGGAGGAGATGGGGCAGGAGGGAGAACACTGAACTGTAGAAGGGGGCATTGGGCTGAATGAAGTGGCTCTGGTACAAGATTTCTAGGGTGGCAGGGGGTCTTTAATATGCAGAGGAGGGGTGGATAGTGGAGTGGGCTTAGTTTTCAGCATTTTCAAGTGAGAGGGCAGCTTGCTTAACTGCAGTCATCTTAAGTTTCTGGAAATAGATTTCTTAGCTTTTAATGGGTTAAAACAAATGAGAGAGTCCCAGATCTCAGTAGGTACTAGGAACTTGGGGATCAGAGTTCAGGAGCCAGAGTAATCCACCGACAAAGTATAAAAATGCATACCAGGCGTGTGGAGCTGGAGCAGGGACCAGCTGCTGGAAGGCTGATATCTCTGATTCTGGGCATAGTTGAGACAAGCTGCCAGTGTCCACTGAAAGGGGAGAGTCCCAGCTTTTGGAATTTACACTCAGAAAAACTCTACAGTACGTCAGGCATAACCCAAGATGTCTGGCTAGGAAGAGCAATTAACAGACTTGGGTGGAGACCACCGCTTTCAAGACGGATATCAAGGGTTCCCCAGAGCCAATTTTAAAAAATCTGGTGCTCCTGGAAAAAGGAAACCTTCAGCTATCAGCCTATTACCCTTATACTCCAGGGGCCCTTGGGCAACTGTCCATTGTGCCCATACGAAAAGAAGGAAATGTCTGTATAGATGTGGTAATATTGCTTATTGTTTGCATTTTTTTTTTTAGGTTTTACCATAAATTGGCTTTGAAACATCCCGCCCTCAGTCTCTCCGGAAATGCTAGTGGCATCCCTTGGGACACGTACACCATACGTGTCCTAGGTTATTAATTGTCATTAATAACTAAAGCAGTAAGCTTAGAATTTTAACATGAATTACAACTTTGTCTTTCTCCGAAATATTTTGTGTAAATACTATAGACAGTATATATAGTAAACATTATACAGGTTGACTATCCCATATCCAAATATTCCGAAATACGGAATATTCCGAAATACGGAATTTTTTGAGTGAGACTGTGATAGTGAAACCTTTGTTTTCTGATGGCTCAATGTACTTAAACCTTGTTTAATACACAAAATAATCACAAATATTGTATTAAATGACATTCAGGCTGTGTGTATAAGGTGTATATGAAACAAATGAATTGTGTGAATGTACACACACTTTGTTTAATGCACAAAGTTATTAAAAGTATTGGCTAAAATGACCTTCAGGCGGTGTGTATAAGGTGTATATGAAACATAAATGCATTCTGTGCTTAGACTTGGGTCCCATCACCATGATATCCCATTATAGTATGCAATTATTCCAAAATACGGAAAAATCCGATATCCAAAATACCTCTGGTCCCAAGCATTTTGGATATAGGATACTCAACCTGTACTATATAGCATTATGTAACCTCTGGACAGATTCATTGGTTTTGTAACAGTTGATGATGTTAGTGCACTTGAAGAAATGTATGACATACCTCTCTAATGCTGGTAGCAAAGATGGAATTGCTCCAGCTATTTTGGGACTGATGCAGGGTGAGAGCTATGCTGCAGTAGTTTCCATAGTGTGCCAAGCATGAAATTACACTCCATGCACAGAAAAGCAGCTGCAGCATATGCACCTTTCTAAAGGTGTGTACACACGGGGGTATATTTACTAAAATTCGTATTTTTCAAAATGAGGTTAAAGTTCAAACACGAATGACATCGAAAGTGTAAATTTGCAACTTTTTGAATTTATTACGACTAATTTACTAAGCTGTCGTATTCTGCATTTTCGTGTTTTCCGATGTCGATGTAATTCGTATTGTTTTGCAGTGTTTTACAGGAGTGAATAGTAAAACACTGCCGACATTAACACAATGAATCTCGGCCAGATCTGTGAGATCTGTGCAGGGCTTCATTGTGCACCTTTCGTAAAAAAAAAAAAATTGTGAAAAAGCAAAAAAAAAATGCGTGGGGTCCCCCCCCCCCTAAGCAAAACCAGCCTCGGGCTCTGCGCCTGGTCCTGGTTCCAAAAATGCGGGGGACAAAAATCGAAGGGGTCCCCCGTATTTTTGAAACCAGCACCGGGCTCCACTAGCCAGGTACATAATGCCACAGCCGGGGGACACTTTTATACTGGTCCCGGCGGCCCTGGCATTACATACCCAACTAGTCACCCCTGGCCGGGGTACCCTGGAGGAGTGGGAACCCCTTAAATCAAGGGGTTCCCCCCTCCAGCCACCCAAGGGCCAGGGGTGAAGCCCAAGGCTGTCCCCCCCATCCAAGGGCGGCGGATGGGGGCTGATAGCCTTTTGAAAAAAATGTGAATATTGTTTTTAGTAGCAGTACTACAAGTCCCAGCAAGCCTCCCCCGCAAGCTGGTACTTGGAGAACCACAAGTACCAGCATGCAGTGGAAAACCGGGCCCGCTGGTGCCTGTAGTACTACTACAAAAAAAATACCCCAAAAAAAACAGGACACACACACCGTGACAGTATAAGTTTATTACATACATGCACACCTCCAAACATACATACTTACCTATGTTCACACGAGGCTCGATCCTCTTCTCCACGTAGAATCCTTGGGGTACCTGTGAAATAATTATACTCACATAATCCAGGGTATCTTGTTTTCTTTGTATAATCCACGTACTTGGCAAAACAAAAAAATTGAAACCCGACCACGCACTGAAAGGGGTCCCATGTTGACACATGGGACCCCTTTCCCCGACTGCCAGGACCCCCCCTGACTCCTGTCAAAGAGGGTCCCTTCAGCCAATCAGGGAGCGCCACGTCGTGGCACTTTCCTGATTTGCTGTGTGCTCCTGTAGTGTCTGTCAGCCTATGCGCTCCATTGCATCCAATGGTGGGAACTTTGCGGTCAGCGGTGAGGTTACTTTCGGTCAACTTCCCAATGGTACTTTTTGGATTCCCAGTATCCCCTAGGATGTAAAAAATAGGATTTTAATTACCTACCGGTAAATCCTTTTCTCGTAGTCCGTAGGGAATACTGGGTGCCTGCCCGGTGCTTCGTTCTTCCTGCTCTATTACTTGGTTCAGTAATGTTGTTTGGTTCTGCTGTTGCTATCCCTGTTTGCAAGTTTGGTTAGCATGGATTTTCTTTTGTTCTGTTTGTGCTGGTTCAAATTTTCACCACTTTCCTTATCTATATCCTTCTCTCAAAGTATGTCCGTCTCCTCAGGCACAGTTTCCTAGACTGAGTCTGGTAGGAGGGGCATAGACAGTAGCGGATCTTGCCACGGGCAAGAAGGACTTTTGTCCGGGGCGCCGCCTTCCGGAGGGCGCCGCACCATGGAAAGATCCGCTGCTGCTGTCAGTGCTGTGCCCAGTGCTGTGCCCCCGCTGCCGCTGTCCCCCGCCGTGAAGGGAACTAGATGCCTAGCGTCTAGTTTCCCTTCGTGGAGAGGACCTTTACTGTGCGGTGCGCGATGATGTCATCGCGCACCGCACATTTCAGCCACGCCCCTATTGCCCGCCCGGGGCGCTGCAAACCGTGGAGCCGGCCCTGGGCATAAAGGGAGTAGCCAGCACACACAATCAAACTTCTATAGTGTCCATGGCTCCTAGTTTACTCGTCTGTACTCCGTGGTACCAAATGGATTCCCAGTATCCCCTACGAACTGCGAGTAAAGGATTTACCGGTAGGTAATTAAAATCCTATTTTCCGCTCCCAGACTTCCAAACATGCTCCAATGCTCCAGATTGCCGCAGACTTGGATTATGGAATGGTGCCCCCATCCAGGCCGACTGGCTCTACTGCCGCTTCTAATGGCTTACTGTGATTGCTGGCCCTTTATAGTATATGTCTGATGTATTCTTATTTGCACTGCACATTGTATGAGGCAGACTATAATTTGTTATGTGTAATTGTGCCCTTTTCATGGACTGACCACACTTCCTGTAAACTCTCGCATTTGGAAACCACCCTCTAGAAAATGTGTGTTTGCCCCTGCATGTATACAGTGTACAGTATACTGATCTGGATAAGCATACAAATCACACAGCGTTGCAAGGAGGCGTAAATGAAAGTGCTTTGGTGTGCTATAATTGAAGGGGCATAAACACTGTCCGATTCTGGCTATGAACGATTTTTTCTTAACGATTTCCCTTAAACTTCCCCAGAGTCCAGAACCAACGATATTGACTATACACATGGGGGGTAATTCTGAGTTGATTGCAGCAGCAAGTTTGTTAGCAATTGGGCAAAACCATGTGCACTGCAGGTGGGGCAGATATAACATTTGCAGAGAGAGTTCGATTTGGGTGGGTTATTTTGTTTCTGTGCAGGGTAAATACTAGAGATGAGTGCCGGAAATTTTTCGGGTTTTGTGTTTTGGTTTTGGGTTCGGTTCCGTGGCCGTGTTTTGGGTTCGACCGCGTTTTGGCAAAACCTAACCGAATTTTTTTTGTCGGATTCGGGTGTGTTTTGGATTCGGGTGTTTTTTTCCAAAAAACCTAAAAAACAGCTTAAATCATAGAATTTGGGGGTCATTTTGATCCCAAAGTATTATTAACCTCAAAAACCATCATTTCCACTCATTTTCAGTCTATTCTGAATACCTCACACCTCACAATATTATTTTTAGTCCTAAAATTTGCACAGAGGTCGCTGGATGACTAAGCTAAGCGACCCTAGTGGCCGACACAAACACCTGGCCCATCTAGGAGTGGCACTGCAGTGTCACGCAGGATGTCCCTTCCAAAAAACCCTCCCCAAACAGCACATGACGCAAAGAAAAAAAGAGGCGCAATGAGGTAGCTGTGTGAGTAAGATAAGCGACCCTAGTGGCCGACACAAACACCGGGCCCATCTAGGAGTGTCACTGCAGTGTCACGCAGGATGTCCCTTCCAAAAAACCCTCCCCAAACAGCACATGACGCAAAGAAAAAAAGAGGCGCAATGAGGTAGCTGTGTGAGTAAGATAAGCGACCCTAGTGGCCGACACAAACACCGGGCCCATCTAGGAGTGGCACTGCAGTGTCACGCAGGATGTCCCTTCCAAAAAACCCTCCCCAAACAGCACATGACGCAAAGAAAAAAAGAGGTGCAATGAGGTAGCTGTGTGAGTAAGATAAGCGACCCTAGTGGCCGACACAAACACCGGGCCCATCTAGGAGTGGCACTGCAGTGTCACGCAGGATGTCCCTTCCAAAAAACCCTCCCCAAACAGCACATGACGCAAAGAAAAAAAGAGGCGCAATGAGGTAGCTGTGTGAGTAAGATAAGCGACCCTAGTGGCCGACACAAACACCGGGCCCATCTAGGAGTGGCACTGCAGTGTCACGCAGGATGTCCCTTCCAAAAAACCCTCCCCAAACAGCACATGACGCAAAGAAAAATTAAAGAAAAAAGAGGTGCAAGATGGAATTGTCCTTGGGCCCTCCCACCCACCCTTATGTTGTATAAACAGGACATGCACACTTTAACCAACCCATCATTTCAGTGACAGGGTCTGCCACACGACTGTGACTGATATGACGGGTTGGTTTGGACCCCCACCAAAAAAGAAGCAATTAATCTCTCCTTGCACAAACTGGCTCTACAGAGGCAAGATGTCCACCTCATCATCATCCTCCGATATATCAGAGTGTACATCCCCCTCCTCACAGATTATCAATTCGTCCCCACTGGAATCCACCATCTCAGCTCCCTGTGTACTTTGTGGAGGCAATTGCTGCTGGTCAATGTCTCCGCGGAGGAATTGATTATAATTCATTTTAATGAACATCATCTTCTCCACATTTTCTGGATGTAACCTCGTACGCCGATTGCTGACAAGGTGAGCGGCGGCACTAAACACTCTTTCGGAGTACACACTTGTGGGAGGGCAACTTAGGTAGAATAAAGCCAGTTTGTGCAAGGGCCTCCAAATTGCCTCTTTTTCCTGCCAGTATAAGTACGGACTGTGTGACGTGCCTACTTGGATGCGGTCACTCATATAATCCTCCACCATTCTTTCAATGTTGAGAGAATCATATGCAGTGACAGTAGACGACATGTCCGTAATCGTTGTCAGGTCCTTCAGTCCGGACCAGATGTCAGCATCAGCAGTCGCTCCAGACTGCCCTGCATCACCGCCAGCGGGTGGGCTCGGAATTCTGAGCCTTTTCCTCGCACCCCCAGTTGCGGGAGAATGTGAAGGAGGAGATGTTGACAGGTCGCGTTCCGCTTGACTTGACAATTTTCTCACCAGCAGGTCTTTCAACCCCAGCAGACTTGTGTCTGCCGGAAAGAGAGATCCAAGGTAGGCTTTAAATCTAGGATCGAGCACGGTGGCCAAAATGTAGTGCTCTGATTTCAACAGATTGACCACCCGTGAATCCTTGTTAAGCGAATTAAGGGCTCCATCCACAAGTCCCACATGCCTAGCGGAATCGCTCCGTGTTAGCTCCTCCTTCAATATCTCCAGCTTCTTCTGCAAAAGCCTGATGAGGGGAATGACCTGACTCAGGCTGGCAGTGTCTGAACTGACTTCACGTGTGGCAAGTTCAAAGGGCATCAGAACCTTGCACAACGTTGAAATCATTCTCCACTGCGCTTGAGACAGGTGCATTCCACCTCCTATATCGTGCTCAATTGTATAGGCTTGAATGGCCTTTTGCTGCTCCTCCAACCTCTGAAGCATATAGAGGGTTGAATTCCACCTCGTTACCACTTCTTGCTTCAGATGATGGCAGGGCAGGTTCAGTAGTTTTTGGTGGTGCTCCAGTCTTCTGTACGTGGTGCCTGTACGCCGAAAGTATCCCGCAATTCTTCTGGCCACCGACAGCATCTCTTGCACGCCCCTGTCGTTTTTTAAAAAATTCTGCACCACCAAATTCAAGGTATGTGCAAAACATGGGACGTGCTGGAATTTGCCCATATTTAATGCACACACAATATTGCTGGCGTTGTCCGATGCCACAAATCCACAGGAGAGTCCAATTGGGGTAAGCCATTCCGCGATGATCTTCCTCAGTTGCCGTAAGAGGTTTTCAGCTGTGTGCGTATTCTGGAAACCGGTGATACAAAGCGTAGCCTGCCTAGGAAAGAGTTGGCGTTTGCGAGATGCTGCTACTGGTGCCGCCGCTGCTGTTCTTGCGGCGGGAGTCCATACATCTACCCAGTGGGCTGTCACAGTCATATAGTCCTGACCCTGCCCTGCTCCACTTGTCCACATGTCCGTGGTTAAGTGGACATTGGGTACAACTGCATTTTTTAGGACACTGGTGAGTCTTTTTCTGACGTCCGTGTACATTCTCGGTATCGCCTGCCTAGAGAAGTGGAACCTAGATGGTATTTGGTAACGGGGGCACACTGCCTCAATAAATTGTCTAGTTCCCTGTGAACTAACGGCGGATACCGGACGCACGTCTAACACCAACATAGTTGTCAAGGCCTCAGTTATCCGCTTTGCAGCAGGATGACTGCTGTGATATTTCATCTTCCTCGCAAAGGACTGTTGAACAGTCAATTGCTTACTGGAAGTAGTACAAGTGGGCTTACGACTTCCCCTCTGGGATGACCATCGACTCCCAGCAGCAACAACAGCAGCGCCAGCAGCAGTAGGCGTTACACGCAAGGATGCATCGGAGGAATCCCAGGCAGGAGAGGACTCGTCAGAATTGCCAGTGACATGGCCTGCAGGACTATTGGCATTCCTGGGGAAGGAGGAAATTGACACTGAGGGAGTTGGTGGGGTGGTTTGCGTGAGCTTGGTTACAAGAGGAAGGGATTTACTGGTCAGTGGACTGCTTCCGCTGTCGCCCAAAGTTTTTGAACTTGTCACTGACTTATTATGAATGCGCTGCAGGTGACGTATAAGGGAGGATGTTCCGAGGTGGTTAACGTCCTTACCCCTACTTATTACAGCTTGACAAAGGCAACACACGGCTTGACACCTGTTGTCCGCATTTCTGTTGAAATACTTCCACACCGAAGAGCTGATTTTTTTGGTATTTTTACCAGGCATGTCAGTGGCCATATTCCTCCCACGGACAACAGGTGTCTCCCCGGGTGCCTGACTTAAACAAACCACCTCACCATCAGAATCCTCCTTGTCAATTTCCTCCCCAGCGCCAGCAACACCCATATCCTCCTCATCCTGGTGTACTTCAACACTGACATCTTCAATCTGACTATCAGGAACTGGACTGCGGGTGCTCCTTCCAGCACTTGCAGGGGGCGTGCAAATGGTGGAAGGCGCATGCTCTTCACGTCCAGTGTTGGGAAGGTCAGGCATCGCAACCGACACAATTGGACTCTCCTTGTGGATTTGGGATTTCGAAGAACGCACAGTTCTTTGCGGTGCTTTTGCCAGCTTGAGTCTTTTCAGTTTTCTAGCGAGAGGCTGAGTGCTTCCATCCTCATGTGAAGCTGAACCACTAGCCATGAACATAGGCCAGGGCCTCAGCCGTTCCTTGCCACTCCGTGTGGTAAATGGCATATTGGCAAGTTTACGCTTCTCCTCCGACAATTTTATTTTAGGTTTTGGAGTCCTTTTTTTACTGATATTTGGTGTTTTGGATTTGACATGCTCTGTACTATGACATTGGGCATCGGCCTTGGCAGACGACGTTGCTGGCATTTCATCGTCTCGGCCATGACTAGTGGCAGCAGCTTCAGCACGAGGTGGAAGTGGATCTTGATCTTTCCCTAATTTTGGAACCTCAACATTTTTGTTCTCCATATTTTAATAGGCACAACTAAAAGGCACCTCAGGTAAACAATGGAGATGGATGGATACTAGTATACAATTATGGATGGACTGCCGAGTGCCGACACAGAGGTGGCTACAGCCGAGGACTACCGTACTGTACTGTGTCTGCTGCTAATATAGACTGGTTGATAATGAGATGTAGTATGTATAAAGAAGAAAGAAAAAAAAACCACGGGTAGGTGGTATACAATTATGGATGGACTGCCGAGTGCCGACACAGAGGTAGCTACAGCCGTGGACTACCGTACTGTACTGTGTCTGCTGCTAATATAGACTGGATGATAATGAGATGTAGTATGTATAAAGAAGAAAGAAAAAAAAAACCACGGGTAGGACTAGGTGGTATACAATTATGGATGGACTGCCGAGTGCCGACACAGAGGTAGCTACAGCCGTGGACTACCGTACTGTACTGTGTCTGCTGCTAATATAGACTGGTTGATAATGAGATGTAGTATGTATAAAGAAGAAAGAAAAAGAAAAACCACGGGTAGGTGGTATACAATTATGGATGGACTGCCGAGTGCCGACACAGAGGTAGCTACAGCCGTGGACTACCGTACTGTACTGTGTCTGCTGCTAATATAGACTGGATGATAATGAGATGTAGTATGTATAAAGAAGAAAGAAAAAAAAACCACGGGTAGGTGGTATACAATTATGGATGGACTGCCGAGTGCCGACACAGAGGTAGCTACAGCCGTGGACTACCGTACTGTACTGTGTCTGCTGCTAATATAGACTGGATGATAATGAGATGTAGTATGTATAAAGAAGAAAGAAAAAAAAAACCACGGGTAGGACTAGGTGGTATACAATTATGGATGGACTGCCGAGTGCCGACACAGAGGTAGCTATAGCCGTGGACTACCGTACTGTACTGTGTCTGCTGCTAATATAGACTTGTTGATAATGAGATGTAGTATGTATAAAGAAGAAAGAAAAAAAAAAACACGGGTAGGTGGTATACAATTATGGATGGACTGCCGAGTGCCGACACAGAGGTAGCTACTGCCGTGGACTACCGTACTGTACTGTGTCTGCTGCTAATATAGACTGGATGATAATGAGATGTAGTATGTATAAAGAAGAAAGAAAAAAAAAACCACGGGTAGGTGGTATACAATTATGGATGGACTGCCAAGTGCCGACACAGAGGTAGCTACAGCCGTGGACTACCGTACTGTACTGTGTCTGCTGCTAATATAGACTGGTTGATAATGAGATGTAGTATGTATAAAGAAGAAAGAAAAAAAAACACACGGGTAGGTGGTATACAATTATGGATGGACTGCCGAGTGCCGACACAGAGATAGCTACAGCCGTGGACTACCGTACTGTACTGTGTCTGCTGCTAATATAGACTGGATGATAATGAGATGTAGTATGTATAAAGAAGAAAGAAAAAAAAAACCACGGGTAGGTGGTATACAATTATGGATGGACTGCCGAGTGCCGACACAGAGGTAGCTACAGCCGTGGACTACCGTACTGTACTGTGTCTGCTGCTAATATAGACTGGATGATAATGAGATGTAGTATGTATAAAGAAGAAAGAAAAAAAAAACCACGGGTATGTGGTATACAATTATGGATGGACTGCCGAGTGCCGACACAGAGGTAGCTACAGCCGTGAACTACCGTACTGTGTCTGCTGCTAGTATAGACTGGATGATAAATAATGATATAAAAAATATATATATATCACTACTGCAGCCGGACAGGTATATATTATATAATGACGGACCTGCTGGACACTGTCTGTCAGCAGAATGAGTTTTTTAATTTTTATAGAATAAAAAAACACCACACAAGTCACACGACGAGTGTACTTTTTCAGGCAGACATTCAATCACAATATACTATACTGGTGGTCAGTGTGGTCAGGTCACTGGTCACAGTGGTCAGTGGTCAGTCACACTGGCAGTGGCACTCTGATAGCAAAAGTGTGCACTGTTTAATATGTACTCCTGGCTCCTGCTATAACCTATAACTGCTCCCCAGTCTCCCCCACAATTAAGCTGTGTGAGCACAGTCAGATATTATACATAGATGATGCAGCACACTGGGCTGAGCACAGATATGGTATGTGAGTGTGACTGAGTCACTGTGTATCGTTTTTTTCAGGCAGAGAACAAGAACAGAACGGATTATTAAATAATAATAAATTATAAAACTGCACTGGTGGTCAGGTCACTGGTCATCAGTCACTAGTATAACTCCTCCTTAGCTCCAGTAAGTAAATGAAGTGTCTCACTCTCACTCTCCTATCTATTTTAATTTCTAAACGGAGAGGACGCCAGCCACGTCCTCTCCCTATCAATCTCAATGCACGTGTGAAAATGGCCGCGACGCGCGGCTCCTTATATAGAATCCGAGTCTCGCGATAGAATCCGAACCTCGCGAGAATCCGACAGCGTGATGATGACGTTCGGGCGCGCCCGGGTTAACCGAGCAAGGCGGGAAGATCCGAGTCGCTCGGACCCGTGTAAAAAAACATGAAGTTCGGGCGGGTTCGGATTCAGAGAAACCGAACCCGCTCATCTCTAGTAAATACTGGCTGCTTTATTTTTACACTGCAATTTAGATTTCAGTTTGAATACACCCCACCCAAATCTAACTCTCTCTGCACATGTTATATCTGCCTCCCCTGCAGTGCACATGGTTTTGCCCAACTGCTAACAAAATTCCTGCTGCGATCAACTTGGAATTACCCCCATGGAACAATTTTGCCTGTGAACTATTTTGACTATGTATATTCTAGTCATGTTTCTAGACAAAATTGTATCTGCATGCTCAGTCTATTTTTACCAACGATGACGATCTGTGGGAGTGCGCATCGTTCATCATTGGTTGTATACACACGGAACAATATGCACTAGTTTTTCTAACGATAATCGATATAGACTATATCGCTCCGTGTGCATGTCCCGTTACAGTGCTCAACTCATCTTCATATTTTAATCAGTAAATGTTGCTTAGAGGGGGATTTAGGCCACCGGTAATCTCGTGCTGTGTTGCCTATGTAAACTCTTCCATGTTGATGTTAATGAACAATGCTTACAATGCAATGGTCAATACCGTACGTCACTGTAATTCACATTAACCTGCATCCTGCTGGGAACAAGCTAATGTTCATTAAATCCCCTTTAGAGCAGCTTTCAGGCCAAAGGGGTTTTCTATTAGTAAATTTTATAGCGCATTAACACATTGTACAAGTACTGCTGTGGAGCAAATTAATGTTCTCTTAAAATCTCTTTTCATTTTGCCTCAATCTGGATCACAATGATACCTTTTCCCAGTCACTTTCTGTTGTCTTCTCATTTGTGACAATCCAGCTGAATTCACAAAATAACATTAGTCTGTCTCATAAGGAATACGCTGCGTCCCAACTATTTATTGCATCTATTTCACCTGGTCATACTATACAACAACAATACAGTGTGTCATGTGGGCTTCAGTATTTTATGTTGATGTTGACCATGGGGGTCATTCCGAGTTGTTCGCTCGTTATTTTTTTCTCGCAACGGAGCGATTAGTCGCTAATGCGCATGCGCAATGTCCGCAGTGCGACTGCGCCAAGTAAATTTGCTATGCAGTTAGGTATTTTACTCACAGCATTACGAGGTTTTTTCTTCGTTCTGGTGATCGTAATGTGATTGACAGGAAGTGGGTGTTTCTGGGCGGAAACTGGCCGTTTTATGGGTGTGTGCGAAAAAACGCTACCGTTTCTGGGAAAAACGCGGGAGTGGCTGGAGAAACGGAGGAGTGTCTGGGCGAACACTGGGTGTGTTTGTGACGTCAAACCAGGAACGACACTGACTGAACTGATCGCAGATGCCGAGTAAGTCTGGAGCTACTCAGAAACTGCTAAGAAGTGTCTATTCGCAATTCTGCTAATCTTTCGTTCGCAATTTGATAAGCTAAGATTCACTCTCAGTAGGCGGCGGCTTAGCGTGTGCAAAGCTGCTAAAAGCAGCTTGCGAGCGAACAACTCGGAATGCCCCCCCATGTCCATATTCATAATGTCAACATGAGAATATCGACAGACAACATATTCATCAAGTCGACAATCATGCACTGATGAAATGTCAACATGGTTATAATGTCAACAATGCATATCTAAGATATCTCTAACCTTATCTACAAAACCTAATACTAACTGTAACCCGCATCCGTAACCCCTAAGCCTAATACTAACCCTAATGGTAATGTTGACATATTCACTATGTCAACATGTCATATCTTGACATTTTGTCCATGTCATAATTTTCCAGATGATGACATATCAGATGTTGACATTGTAACAATTTTGACATAGTAAACGATGATATGCTGACAGCATACTGTGCTGATATTGAGTGAACTGTTGTGTACTCCCATTGGCTAGTTAAACAGGAGTCTGGGGGCGGATCATACAGGAAGCAGAAGCTGCAGCAGCATCCCGGCTAGTGCAGCGATGGCTGTAATACACACAGCGGCATTGCTGGTCCCCGGGGAAGGACAGCCAGCACATATTTTAATACACACTAGTATATTATAACCTAGTACATAAACCTTATATACTAGTATTAGACTGCCCCCCCCCCCCCCCCCCCCAGTGAGATTATGGCATCCACTGTGAATGATAATGCCAGGTGGCTGTCCAGCTATTGTGATACCTCAAGTCCCAGCATGCCCTGTCACAGTTTTGATATTAGGGAATGCTAAAATGGTGGCTGGGATGTGTAGTTTCACTATAGCTGGATGGCCAAGTGTGGATTATGCTTCTGCGATCACAACCACTTCAGTGACACTCTCATAATGCACGTATATGATGGACCATCTGTGTGTCTGAATATCCACCTCCCAGTCACCACATGGTTCATTTCATGTTTCTATGTGCTCTGCATTTTACAGGAATAGTTATTGTGTTACTTATGTTTCATGTAGTGAATAGGGGATGCTATTACACTCATGATAAGCCAAAAACCAGATTTTGTTACTTGGAATAGAGTCCAAACTTTCAAAAATGGTTAACTTGTTTCTGTGATAAAATCTAACAAATGAACCATGTCTGCTTAATTTACAGTAGCTATGCATGGAGAGAGGGTATCGGTATCCTAGCACTTGGGATTCTGGCGGTCAGAAGACAAGGAGCTAGCAGCGGATTTGTTTATTAAAAGAACTCTATATAGGACGCATGGGCACTCGCTGAGGTTAGAAGAGAGGACATTCCGTACACAACATAGGAAAGGGTTCTTCGCGGTAAGGGCAATAAAGATTTGGAACTCCCTGCCGGAGAGGGTAATAATGGCAGCCTCTGTAAATGTATTCAAAAGCGGATTGGACAAATTCCTAACTGGTAAATACTGTATATCCAGGGCTATAGCATTTAACATATGGACATTACATTATCTGGGAGTGGTAAGAATCATTGTTTTCATGTGGTACTAAGACAGTACTTAAGCAGGTACATAATAATATGAATAGATTAACGCAGAATACAGGTTGAACCCGATGGGCAGTTTGCCTCTATTCAACCTCACCGACTATGTAACAGCAGCATCCCAGTGCAGAGCATCCCGATATCTGCTAGACAAGTATGCTAACCCTCCGCCTTCCCTCCTAACCTTCCCTACCCGCAGCCTGACCCTAAGCACCCCCCCCCCAGCCTGACCTTAACACCCTCCCTCATTAGTGCCTAACCCTCTCTCACCCGCAGCCTAACACTAACCCTCCCACCCCCCTGCAACCTAACCCTAACTCTAGTCCCTACACTTAGCCTCCCCCCTCTCGCAGCCTATCCCACCCCGGCAAACTGTACTTATGTTTGGGATGCCGACAGTTGGGATTCTGGCGCCGACATTGTGATACATATCAGGATCCCAGCGTCAGTCTTCTGACCAGTGTCAGGATTTTGGCATCAGGATAGCAACTTGCAGCAACCTGAACGTCGTTATGCTAACCGGATCCCTGCATGTATACCAAACTGTGCACAGGCAGTTCTGTATCATATCCAAGGCCAATGCAAATAAACAAACGTTACCAAAGTGAAGAACACATATAAAATCCAGATCAGATACATCATAAACAAGCCAATAAATAAAAATTGATCCTTTTTGTATTTTGGTTTGTGAATAAAAACAAAATATAAGAAAAAAAATGGAGCTGGGAGATTTCCTTATTTCATGTTTGTGATCCTGCGATATAATGACATTACCTAACTCCCGTGTGTTACCCTGATACAGCACTATGCATTCTTTTGATGAGACATCTTTTACCTTATACAGTATTACAGATTTTTTTCTTTTAGTCAACCACTGTAATATAAAAAAAAAAGTGAAAGTAGTGATTTTGAAATCACAATAATTACCAGTTATCATGGCAGATATAAGCGAGAGTTTGAAGACATAAGTACAGTGTTTGAGAAATTGTTACATAACTTCAAATGTGCTAACGGGAAAATTTTCTTTCACTGGCAGGAAAAAGGCAGATTTTTTGTACCCTTTGAACAAATATTTGGGAACAGAAGTCATTAAGTTAATATTTCATCACAATGATTATATGAATTCCCTGACATTTGGAAGGTAAATAATACCTTGTAAGTGCAAGATCAATTTTTTTAAGGCACACTGTAACTAAGTGTAAGTTGTTTCCATATAAAAGAGCACTTTGTAACAGACACAGATGTGTGTATTTATGTTTCTGCACAGTGGGAGTCACTAATAAACCGCCACACAGCATAGTCCAAGGGAACAACACATGCTGTGGTTGCTTCAACTATTTCTACACAAGCATACATTACTTTGCAAAGGCAAATGACCAGTATGTCACACTGAGCAAGTTATATGCAGGACAGTAGAGGTGCAAGATCTCAGGTAGGCAAGTATGCCCTACACCCTAGGCAAAGATTCAGCCTAGCATCCCCTAACCTGCAAGGGGAGATGCAGGTGGCCACTAGGTAAGCTGTGGTGAATTGCATCATTATACATACACAGAGAAAAGGGACAACACTCAAGTGACTTTTTAAAGTGAAAAAGTATGTTGTAAACAAAGTCACAAAATTCTTTCACTTTATTCACAATATACTTTCACTTTAAAAGTCCATTCCTTCTGTTTATGTATACACGTCAGCTGGCATGTTAGGAATCTTATAAGACACTGAGGCCAATTTCACATTTTTCAGTGCCGGGATAAAATATATATAGTGACACTACAAAGGGTCCCAAATGGATACCAATAATGATACCAGAAAGTTCCTAATTGTGATACAATCAGTCTTGTCAAAGCGCCCTTTGATTAATATTTTAAAGATATTTATTAAAAAAGTATTTAGAAGGAAATTTTAAATATTTGTATATATTATGAAAGAAGCACATTGGGACCCAGGGCCGTAACTAGGTTTGTGTGGAGGGGGCACCGCACATAGGGGCTAACTCAGACCTGATCACAACAGCAACTTTGTTAGCAGATGAACAAAACCATGGGGGTCATTCCGACCTGATCGCACGCTAGCTATTTTTTGCAGCGCTGCGATTAGGTCAAAACTCTGCAAAAGTGCGCAATGCGCAGGTGCGTTGTACGGGTACAATGCGGATCGGTGCTGGGCAATGTATTTAACGAAGAATCCATTCGCACAGCTGATCGCAAGAAGATTGACAGGGAGAAGGCGTTTATGGGTGTGAACTGACCATTTTCAGGTAGTGGTTGGAAAAACGCAGGCGTGTCCAAGCATTTGCAGGGCGGGTGTCTGACGTCAATTACGTGCCCGGATAGGCTGAAGTGATCGCAGTGGCTGAGTAAGTTCTGAGCTACTCAGAAACTGCACAAAACATTTTTGTACCACTCGGCTGCACACTTGCAAAGCAAACATACACTCCCCTATAGGCAGCGACTATCTATTTGCAGCGCTGCAAAAAAACAGCTAGCGAGCAATCAACTCGGAATGACCCCCCCATGTGCACTGCAGGTGGAGCAGATATAACATGTGCAGAGAGTTAGATTTGGGTGGGTTATTTTGTTTCTGTGCAGGGTAAATACTGGCTGCTTTATTTTTACACTGCAATTTAGATTTCAGTTTAACAGATCCCACCAGAGGCGGAACTACCGGCAGTGCAAGCAGTGCGTTGCACTGGGGCCCGCCTCTGTCCAGGGGCCCAAGCATGTAATGAGTCAAACTGACTCATTACATGCCGCTGTGCGCTGCGGGCAACCGCTGCCCGCAGCGCACAGCCGCCCGGAGAGGAGAGGAGCAGCGGCACGGACGGGGGAAGGAGGATGAAGGAGGGAGCCGCAGAAGCGCTTTGTTACTGGTGGAGGCGCTGCTGCTGCTGCCCCTCTGCTTCACTATAGGCTGTCTTCCGAGAACAGCCTATAGTGAAGCAGAGGGGCAGAAGCAGCAGCGCCTCCACCAGTAACAAAGCGCTGCTGCGGCTCCCTCCTCCACCTCCCTCCTCCTCCTTCTCTCCAGCCCGGGAATCGTCTGACGCTGCACCGAGGAGCCTGAGCCAGCGGAGAGGGTAAGTATAATTCTTCTTTCTTTCTTTCTTTCTCTTTCTTTCTCTTTCTTTCTTTCTTTCTTTCTTTCTTTCTTTCTTTCTTTCTTTCTTTCTTTCTTTCTTTCTTGGGACTGCCTGCCGCTATGTGTAAAAACGGGGGACTGCCTGCCGCTATGTGTAAAAATGGGGGACTGCCTGCCGCTATGTGTAAAAATGGGGGACTGCCTGCCGCTATGTGTAAAAATGGGGGACTGCCTGCCGTAATGTGTAAAAATGGGGGACTGCCTGCCGCAATGTGTAAAAAGGGGGAATCTGCCTGCCGCAATGTGTAAAACTGGGGAATCTGCCTGCCGCAATGTGTAAAAAGGGGGAATCTGCCTGCCGCAATGTGTAAAAAGGGGGAATCTGCCTGCCGCAATGTGTAAAAAGGGGGAATCTGCCTGCCGCAATGTGTAAAAAAGGGGGACTGCCTGCCGTTATGTGTAAAAATGGGGAATCTGCCTGCCGCTATGTGTAAAAAGGGGGAATCTGCCTGCCGTAATGTGTAAAAAGGGGGACGCTGTCTGCCGTAATGTGTAACAAGGGCACGCTGTCTGCCGTAATGTGTAAAAAGGGGATGCTGTCTGCTGTTATGTGTAAAAAGTGTACGCTGTCTGCCGCTATGTGTAACAAGGGCACGCTGTCTGCCGTTATGTGTAAAAAGGGGACGCTGTCTGCCGTTATGTGTAAAAAGTGCACGCTGTCTGACGTAATGTGTAAAAAGGGGGACGCTGTCTGCCGTAATGTGTAAAAAGGGGGACGCTGTCTGCCGTAATGTGTAAAAAGGGGGACGCTGTCTGCCGTAATGTGTAACAAGGGCACGCTGTCTGCCGTAATGTGTAAAAAGGGGACGCTGTCTGCCGTTATGTGTAAAAAGTGTACGCTGTCTGCCGCTATGTGTAACAAGGGCACGCTGTCTGCCGTTATGTGTAAAAAGGGGACGCTGTCTGCCGTTATGTGTAAAAAGTGCACGCTGTCTGCCGTAATGTGTAAAAAGGGGGACGCTGTCTGCCGTAATGTGTAAAAAGGGGGACGCTGTCTGCCGTAATGTGTAAAAAAGGGGACGCTGTCTGCCGTAATGTGTAAAAAGAGGAATCTGTCCGCTGTAAGGTGTAAAAGGGTCTCTACCTGGTGTAGTGGTGCTACTGTGCGGCGTAATTTGAAGAATGGAGACTACTGTGCACCGTTTTATGAATTGGTATTATTTTGTGGCCACACCCCTTCCCCACGAAGCCACGCCACTATGTATTTTTGCGCGCACCTACGGCGCGCACTGCCCCTGTTTTGCATGCAGGGGTGGGGCTCCGATGCCGTTTCTTGCACACAGTGCTAAAATGTCTAGTTACGGCACTGTTGCTAGGTATCCATTTCTCTGGCCCTGAGCAGGTCCCCCTCACCAGATCCTCTCCAGAGGTGAGGGGGTGGACTTGGATTGGATGTGGGGGGGGAATGTGGGGGGGGGGGGCCCAAAGCATTTTGTCGCACCTGGGCCCACCGCTCGCTAGTTCCGCCACTGCACCCCACCCAAATCTAACTCTCTCTGCACGTGTTATATCTGCCCCCCCTGCAGTGCACATGGTTTTGCCCATCTGCTAACAAAGTTGCTGCTACGAGTAGGTCTGTATTAGGCCCATTAGTGCTGCAGGGTAGGTGGCGCTGTTGGCGCAACTTGTCAGTTATCTGTTTTAATTACTTTCACTTGCAGCTTAACTCTCGTTTGAAGCCCAGCATCTCCTGACAGCCTCTGTCTCCTACCCAGATCCCTTTTGTCACTAAGACCTATGTAACATTCATCAACAAAACTTGAAATGTCTTTGTTATTCAGTCACACTGTCCTTTGTTACATTTCAAGACAGTGACATACCCGGGATTCTAACCCATTGCCTGGCCTGTGGCATTGCAGTCAGACAATCTATTCATTGAGCTACAGTATTTGCCCTTGCATAGAAAGGTAGAGAATTATAAGCTAGAGAATAGTATTTGAAGCTTACCTTGTACTTTGTGAAAAAATGATCAGCATTGCGACTGAGCAGATCTATGTAGTGTGTGGCTGCAAGAGATTGGATATGTGGCTGCACTCTACATAGATCTGCTCAATGGCAACGATTATTTTTTTTTCAAAGCACCAGTATTTTCATATAGTGTTCATAGTTTTTATGCAGGATCAAATAGCTCAATGAGTAGGGTGTTTGATAGAGTTTAACAGGTTATAGGTTTGAATTCTGGGTATGGCAGTATAGTGAAATGTTATTTAATAAAGGGTATTGGAATTTAATAACAACGAGCTCTCAAGTTAAGTGCATGAATGTGGTATAAAGAGAATTTGTGTCCTTTTGGGTAAGGTGATTTTTTTTTTAAACATGTTTTTTATTGAAGCAAATGCATTCAGACAGTTTACATAATCAAAAAATAAGTCTTAAATCATAACAACGTAACATGTTGGTTTAGGAACCTAGTATGATAGTTTTTTAACACAGCATAGAAGACATTGTGGTAGCTTATTATAGGAAGGATTAACAAAAGGCGTATGGTAATCACAAGTTAAAAAAAAATGCATTGCTCCAAACTCCTCCTTTTCCTCCAAATTTTCCAAACCAAAAATGGGGAGAGCATGAGCTACGGACATAGCCCATGGTCATAGGACAAATTGCAATCGGAAATGCAAACTACCTATGTAGTGGAAACTATATTACATAATATTAATATTAGCCAAAATTCCTCAGCTGCAGTCACCTGTCAAATAGTACTGTATCATTAAACGTAATCTAGAAGGTTAGCAGCACATAAACCATCCTCGCGCCATAACCAATTGGGATTCTAGTTATCTAAAAGCATGGTTAGAGTCATAAAGGTACGTCTGGTATGAGAAAGATGATAAGGGTTATGGGTAAGTAACTATCTCTTCATGTAACAGCCCTGAATGGACCTGAAAACTGCGACAAAATAAATACTGCGAGGGATGAATCGAGTTCCAAATATAGTGTACACAGATCAAGCAATGAGTGCTGATGTGACCAATATGGAGCCGTCACCAATAGGATCTCCGTGATGCAGTGTGGGGCTGGTACTACGGGAATAACATGTGTTGTAGTTTTTAAAGGCAGCCTAGTAGACGTAAATTCACTGAACTGAACAGAGGAAGTGGCCACCTCAACCATATCTGTGGGCTCAGAAGGAACAAACTCATCTCTGAGATTAGGGTCAATGGGATCATCAATCTCAGAGTTATCCTGTGACAAGATAGGTGCTTCCATATTGTGAGAGCAGTCAACCATAAAAACCCGTTCCCGATCAAAAACAGACAAAACATCACAACATTTTTTCTCTAGGTAAGGTATCAGGTGTTGGGAAACCTCCTCAGCCAACTGGGCAGCAAAATCAATGATATCAGACATCATGTAGGTATGACAAGTGCCAATATACACGAGTGAATGAGGTGAGTGAGGAGTACACACAAATAAAAAGCAATATCAAAACAATATGATTAGAGGGTGAAGCAGAAAGAACAGTGCACTAAATTTGTCAAAGCAATATAGCGTATATCTATTAGTAATATATTGTACAGCAGTCTAAGGCATGGAAATAATGCAGAACTGTAGGCTGCAAAACTGTAAATACCCGAATAACAGAACTAAAATTACAATCTGATGCAGCAAATAGAAATAATGACGAACCCTGTAGCTCCTTTCTCCTAAGGAAAACAACAGAGAAGTGAATAACAGAAGCGGAGATGGGAAGGGAAAGGCGGGGTGGGGGGGGGGGGGGGGCGCAGAGTCAAAGATAGTAGAAGGGGGGGGAGAGTGAAAAATAAGGAGAGGAAATAAAAAAGACAAAGAGGGGGGCAGCACTTCGACAGTCAGGTTCTCCAGCCAGTCACTTCACCACCGACAATATAGCAGTGTAATCAACATTGTAAACAGAGTCTCGAAGGCAAGTACAGCATATAGGTTAAGCCAGAGAGGAAACCTTGCTGTAGCCAGCTGTAGGGTGCAGAATGTGAGGAATGCAGAGGTGGAAGTTCCTTAGTGAGGAGGGCAGCAATTCCGGATGTAGGTATTAATTAGAAAGCAAAGTTATCAGAGAGGGGGAACCCACAGCGTCCTAGCAGCAGCCGTTCAACGGTGAGTAAGTGTCCGTCTCACTCGTTGTCTAGATAGGATCCATCAAACATATGTGTGCTTCTCCGCAAGAGCTGGAGCAACAGGGGTAGATGGTTGGAAAAGTCCTCCAGGGTGCAGCAGTCAGAGGAGACTCAAGAGCGGTTCTCAGCGGGGCAAGCCCGACAGCAGCTGCAGGTAATCAATAACCCTGTAGCCGACGGAGTGTGGACTCCAGCGGTCCCGGAGACTATCTCAGCAGGTGCAGGAGACAACGAAGTCCGCTCTGGTCAGGCAGCCTCAGAAGTCCTCGAAGCAGCAATATCCACCCCGCATCAGCTCCAACTCCAGGCTCTATGTAGAAATATTAGGGAGCGGTCTCTATCCAATAGACCTCACTCCAAAGGTTAGTCGTCGTGGTGGCCAGAAGGGGGGCATGTGGTGCTTGGTCCCGGAACGCAGCCAAATCTTCCGTCTCCCAAGCAGGGTTAGTCCCCGGTGTGTGCCCGCAATCCAATGAGTCCCAGTGTCAGCGGTCAGAAACAAGGTATCCGGCAATTCACAGCCAGGAAACAGTCTGACACTATAGAGTGTAAGTCCCCCAAACTCCACAGCAGGGAACTGCAGGGTGTAGAAAGAGAGTACCAGGATAGGTAGAGGAAAGTGTCCTGCCTTGCCCCACGCCGATCTTCGCGTCTAATCTAGGCGGTCATGCATGCCATCTGCATCGATGGCTCGACTCCGGCGGTAAAAAGGTCCTCAGGGGGAAATAAGATACCAATCGATTCCTCAGGGTCCGGGGAACACAGTAGTGTTAAGCATGTATCCCCAAAACGCCAGATGGAGGAAGATTGCAGTAGATTTTTGCAGCCCCTGTCTGGACATAGATTAAAAAGCGGCCATGCTGGATTCCCCGCCCACCGGAAGTATAAGAGTGATTTGTTTTATTAATGACACTTTGCCCTTACATTTAACCAAACAGCCTATCCCATGCCTGTTGTTAAATTTTCCCTCACAAGATCTTGGTCCTGAACCTAGATCACTGATCCCGGTGCTCACTGTTATTTTAACCGTGGCTAAAAAAATAATCTTAATCCACTGGGTAGGCAAGTCTTCTCCTATGCTTTTGGAGGTAAAAAACCTTGTTCTCAAATCTTTCTATTTTGACCGCCAAGTGCACTCCCAGATTTGGAGAAAGGTGTCAAACATTTTTATAACAAATAAGATGTCTATATTACTAAATTGAACGATAAACCTCAAATCCATATTCAGAGAATTTTTTTAATCCACAACATGTTTTTTTTAACGTCAATTGGATAAATCCTCCTGAGATTGTTTTATGTTTTTATTATGCACATTGTGATCTTTTTGTTTTGTGACTAATATGGCACGCTCATGTCTACCTCTACATCTTGTCTTGTCCCGCCTTACTCTTATTCCTCCTTCTTCCCTCTCTACCTGTGTTTTTTTCTCTCTTTCTCTGTGTGTTTTGCAGGCCTCTGTCATTTGCTTGTTTTTCTACTAATTACACAACTGTAATATTTGGAGATGAAGATATGTGACATCTGTAACCTGCTTCTATATTTTTATTCGTGTTTTATGTCTTCTGTATTATGTTTATACTGTTACTCTGTTCCACGGGGTCAGCTTCTTTTCATTTTGGAAGTCACTTGTGGTGACCTTTTATACTGTGCTCTCTGATCCATACTGCTCTGCAACCCCTTATGCTGTATTCCGGTTGTGACTCTCTGTACTTTTGCCTACTTGTATGTTATGGCTTCTGCTTGTTCTCCCTTCTAAAAAAGAAAAATCTCAATAAATTGTGTTTAGGAAACAAAAACAAAAAAAGAGGATTTGTGTACAAATCCATTTTCTTGAAGTGGTCAATAAATGTGTGTGTATTATCTATATATATAAAATGTGGGAATGGGCATCATGGCATGGGCTTTCCCTGGGATCAATCTTGTCATGCCCCTTCCAAACAAGGCATGCGCCTTTGGGGGAGAGGGGGGGGGGGGCGCCAATTCTCTCTCTGGCACAGAGCACCAAAATGTCTAGTTATGGCTCTATTGGGACCCTTTGTAGATTGTCCATATCCATCTATCTATCTATCTATCTACATAGTATATGAAGCAACATAAAAAATTATATACAGTGGGAGCCACGCTCATTCAGCCTGCGGCTTGGGCACATGGGCACACATGCTGCGGGTACGACTTGGTACACTAGGCCAAAGGCGTCATGGGGTCTGGTGACACCCAGTGCACACTCTGTACCTCTCGGCTGCCTCCAGAGACCAGTGCCTGTACTGTCAGCTCCTCCTGTATAACAGGAGTTAAGTGCTGCAGGAGAATATCACACTGCAGAACTCTGCTCCTGTAAATGTGGACTAGCCGACATTTTGATGTCACCCCTTTCGAGGATGACACCTGAGTGCGGAACGCACCCCCTGCACCCATCTTTTGATGCCATTGTGCTGGGCTGTGACTATTCATACCCACGACTAGGCAATGTAATGCCTGTAAATTACGGGTCTCAATAAAAAGATGTGCATGCTGGTGTGATCACACATCACACCAAATGAGATATACTCACGGTTAATCACAGTACAACCAGTGTGTCTACATCTGTATACTGTATACTTATATTAGGGATGTGTGGCAACCCCCGTGTTTTGGTTTTGGATCTAATTAGTCAATGGGTTTTGGATTTAGTTTTGCCAAAACCGCTCTCATGTGTTTTGGATCTGTATTTTTATCCAAAATTTATAAAAACAGCTAAAATAACAGCCACAGCACTAGTAATTGGTTGCTACTCCTGCTTTTCTTTCAACTGATCGTAATCCATATTGACTCAGTACTTTTATTAAGGCAGTGGGGCATGGCACCTGCATGAGATGAACAAGAAAAGCTTTTTTTGTTTTTTCACAAATGACAAATTCACACTGTGCTTATATTTATTAATGCAATGGGGTACGACATCTACTGAACGTTATAGACTGCACACAAGTTATTTAAAAAAATAAAACGTTTTTTTTTTTTCACAAATGACAACACACTGTGGACTCGCAGTTGGACATGGTCTGGCTGTGAACACACATGTTTTATTTCTTTCATTTTTGGGGGGCGTGGGTTATACTTATTTTTTTACACACTGCTGCAAATAACTGTGTTTATATTATTAACACAGTGACACTGCCTGGCCCTGAACACACACACATTTGAAAAAACAACTACAACTTTCTTCTATTTTTTAACAATGGACAACAACTTCGCAATGTGCTTTGCAGTGCTTATATTATTAACGCAATGTTAAAGTTTTTATATATACTGTATGTATGTATGTGTATAAATATATATACATATATATAATTTTTTATTTATTCTTTTATTTATTTAGTTTTATACACTGCTGCAAATTATAATAATATTGTGCACCAATAATGGGTTAATGCTGCACTGCAGACAGTGACAAAAAAAGAACACGAGTGTGCACCAAAGGTTAATGCTGCCCCTGTATTAGAAACTCTGGGCTGCACTGTGGGCAGATACAGAACCAGTGAGACTGACTGTGCACCAATAGAGGGTCAATCATATAATGGCATAAAAAAATAATAATGCTGCCCTTAGGAGGAACTTGGTTGCCTGCAGTGCACCAGTAAAGGTCCTAATAATTAATATTCCTATAATGCCCTGGCAATTTAGTGGATGTGATCTCTGTCCAAAATCCTGCGTAGAATGGTGCCTGTATCACTGCAAGAGGAACTTATATCAAATCCAAAACACGTGAGTTAAAACGCTGGGAAGATGACGTTTTACCTCATTTTGGAGTCGAAACCAAGGCTCGGACTCCCTCGAGTGGGCTTGGTTCTCGGAGAATAGAGCCAGCTCATCCATATATACAGTATGTATGTGTATATATATCTATATAACATATAGAGGCGGCACTCCCAGATTGATAAAAGTGTAAAAAAACCTTAAGTGGTACATCTACGTTTCGAGGGGTCTCACCCCATCATCTTTTGTTTTGGTCTACACATGGGACCAGAAAACCCCGGGAAGGCACACCAGTAAATTCTGTCAATAAAGAGTCACGCTGCCCTGGGTGAGTGCTGGGTTTTGACGTTTGTGTATATGTGTGTGTGTTTTTATGTTACTTCTTTTATGGCGTACACTTTGTCACACCTAACAAATAAAAGACAATAACATTTTTGATGTGAGCATGGTCATCGCTATTACTCAGGCAGCACTAGGCTACACCTTAGACATCTCCCCTCCAAACACCCTATTATTAGTGCATGAAGTATCTGTTAATTGTTGCTCTCCTATGTTCTGCTGATGCGGAGGGGAAAATGCCAGAGCTGGACATCACTACAGTATTCCTTGTAGTGGATGCCAGTCTGCAGAAGCACCACACACCAGAGACAGCATTCCTTACATACTGTATGATGTCCCAGAAACATATCAGGAAGCCAGACATGAAGTGTTTGTTTCATATTACAGTGTATGTCAATAGGAGACTGGGTTTTTTATTTACAAATACAGGTTGAGTATCCCTTATCCAAAACGCTTGGGACCAGAGGTATTTTGGATATGGGATTTTTCCGTATTTTGGAATAATTGCATACCATAATGAGATATCAAGGTGATGGGACCTAAGTCTAAGCACAGAATGCATTTATGTTACATATACACCTTATACACACAGCCTGAAGGTCATTTTAGCCAATTTTAGCCAATATTTTTTATAACTTTGTGCATTAAACAAAGTGTGTTTACATTCACACAATTCATTTATGTTTCATATACACCTTATACACACAGCCTGAAGGTCATTTAATACAATATTTTTAATAACTTTGTGTATTAAACAAAATTTGTGTACATTGAGCCATCAAAAAACAAAGGTTTCACTATCTCACTCTCACTCAAAAAATTCTGTATTTCGGAATATTCCGTATTTCGGAATATTCCGTATTTCGGAATATTTGGATATGGGATACTCAACCTGTAATATTGTCAACTATAGCAGACCTGATTGAATAGGTGATTTAGTACCTACTTAGACCAAAATAATTGAAGTGTGTTTAACAAATAGTAAATGATCACATTAAGTCATAATAAACTGTTTTAAATACAAAATAAGTATATTTAATCATTTATGCTTGATAAGTGAAGCATAAGCAGACAAATTCCGTAACAGAAACATTAATTATCTTACACACAGTAATACTTGTAAATAGTATAGTAGTCAATGATCTAATATAAGATCATGGAGAGAAAATGCTAATTCATAATGAGAACATATATTAATGAATACAAAACATCCTGGTGGCTACTGAAGCAAACAATTAAAATGTATCATATATATTTTTCACATGCATACAATGATTTTAAATAGCAGCAATGTTAAAACGCTTTGGCACATAAACCTTGACTGTTGCATTACATTACATTACATTTTATATACTGTTGTGAAAAATAGTGTACAGTAATCATTATAATGAGCCCAGATGGGAAAAGTTAGACACTATTGTTAGACACTATAGTTAGACACTATGTACGCCCTATATACCATAATCCACTATTGCAATTTATGGCATACACCACATTTGAACTGTTACAAGTAATAAAATCACTTATTTTCCAATTCTTTCCATTAATGGAAACTTCCGTGATTTTCCCTGTATCTGATTTTACACCTCTACACCCTAAGCACAATTCACACCTAAAAAAACCTTTAGATTTAATAGTGGACATCGGCTTTTTTGATGGTTGTGCACTTTTTACCAAAGAAGTTTTCAGGTTAGGGGCTTTTCTGAATATACATTTTGGTTTTGTAGGTAGAAGATTCCCAATAACTGGGTCTTTTTTTAATATTCCCCAGTGCTTCTTAAGAGATTATTCTATATTCTTATACTGACTACTAAATGATGTAGTAAAGGCCGACTCAAATTTGTTCGTTTCTTTATTGGGCGGTTGGGAATGTAATAGGTCCTTTCTTTCTATAGTTGCCACCTTATTTATAGCATCACGGAAGTTTCCATTAATGGAAACAATTGGAAAATAAGTGATTTTATTACTTGTAACAGTTCAAATGTGGTGTATGCCATAAATTGCAATTGTGGATTATGGTATATAGGGCGTACATCCAGACCTCTTAAAGTTCGCATTAGTGAGCATTTACGGAATATCAAAAATGGACTGACAACGCATTCATTGTCAGAACACTTTTTAACACATCACCAGAGAAACATAGGGGCAATTAAAATGTTTTGCGGTATTCGGCACATGAAAGGTCACTGGAGGCGAAATGATAAAGCCAACCAATTAGCAAAAGCCGAAATGAAGGCCATTTATGATCTGGGAACACTTAAACCCGGCGGCCTAAACTCTGATTTTGAAATTAAATGGTTTTTATAGGATTTTATTATATAAAACAAAGGTCATAAATTCACATATGTTTATAATGGTATGATTTTTATTCATAAGCTGCTGTTATTTATTCTAACCTTCTATCCTTCATATATATAATTTTATTATGAAAATAATTCTATGTATGGTCTAATTATTTTAGAAACAACAATCCCTGTCCCTACGTCACCGGAAGTGACGTTCCGTTTCAGTTACATATGTATTTGGATTGATAAAATCCAGTGTCAGTGATGTAGGCATTGTAAATATCAATACCAGGATGGACGAGGACTTATAGAACGAGCACTGGGAAATACGATTTCATATTCCAGTCAAGCGATACCGGAAATGACGTCGCGCTAGAGAACGGACGGGTTGCCAGGACAACAAGGAAGCCGGAACAAAGACGCTCGGCAGTACGATGGAAGCAGGAGAGGAGGCCAACTGTTGTTATGACAACGGTTGTTACGACAACCACTATACACGGAAACGGACAGTGAGGCCTGATATAACGTCATCAGGGAAGGACTGATTACCCAATCTGCTCCTGTTGTTAATCATGGAGTTTGATTGGTGGAGGGATATTTAAATAGGGAACTGTTAAGCAGGATCATTATTCATCTTAAACCTTGAAAAAGACTCTAGCTAAGAGTTGAAACGCGTCGGTTTCCCACTCAGGACGCTTGTAAGGAGAGTGTATTTATCCGGTTTCAGCAGTGACAATCTGTGTGATGGATGGGCTGATCCGGAACACCCATTACGGGACAGACGCGCTGATAGGGACTGTGTAAACCACAGTTCCCTAAAATTCTGGTAATTACCTATTGCCTCACTTACTTCCCCGGGGGATTTGGTTGAATAATTGATCCCACATTTTTTGTATAGCTCATTTATTCTATCCATGTTTTATGTATGTTATGTATATGTGTCATTGTAATTAAAACAGTATTACACTATACATAACTTTTTTTCTATATGTCAACTCGATCTGGATAACACGATGGAATGATTTGGAACAAAGAAGAATTCACATATAGTGCTAGTTAAGTGGAAATCTCCATACTCTATTTTTATTTGCACTCGTGGTGAGGGTAAAAGGAACCTCATAGGAGAAAAACACTTTCTTCAGCTGCTGTTTTGCGCACCTAGTAGTTTCTATAATCTATTTGTTCCACTTATGTATAAATGAGTTCATCTCATGAATAACATTTAATAAGGCTTCTAAATTAGCTTATATTTAAGCTTTTCTAAATAAATATATATTGTCCCAGTGGTCAGGCACTCAGCAAAGTATATAGCAACTTTAGTCGGTGCCTGCACAGTAAAGGTGGTACACAGTTTCAATGGTGAAGCACTTGACGAGAGAAACGAACACACACAGTCTTACGGTCAACGTTTCAGTGTGTTAATACTATCTTCAGGATACAAGAGCATGACAACCATCACAATCTTATCTTTATACTGAAAATATCACCCTGTGATTGGCTACAACTGGACTCGGTATTTGCCTGTCTATCTGGTGTTCTCCGCTGATGACGTCATCTCGCATTGCCGCAGCGTCGCGGGTCTGACGTGAGTGCGACCGTCACCATAACAACATAACAATAACAATGGGCTGGCCGCTGAGAGAATTAAACAAACAGTACATATAAAACATAATGATATGCAAAAGGGACATTTAAGCACTGATGACACTAATGGAAATGCACAAAAAGATAATAACATTACTGTTAAGGGGAGTACACACAGAGAGATCAGTGCTTAAATTCTAAGCAATCTGACTATATTGCTTAGAACAGTGGTTCCGAAACATTTTTTAATCATGGCGCCCTAGAGTATCAGAATTTTTTCACAGCGCCCCTAGTCCAAAAGTTTATTTGAGAATTTTAGAAATCAAAACTTCAATTATGTTTATGTGTCATCCTTAGTTGCTTTAGTTTGTTGCAGGATAATATTTGCTTCTGTTTGTCCTCATATTTTATAATCGGCAGTCACAAGCATTGGTATTGTATATTACTTTGACCAAAAATAGTTTGATTTGGTCCTGGACCAGTAATCCAAGGCACCCCTACTGGTGTCCTGAGGCACCCCAGGGTGCCTAGGCACATAGGCCCTCATTCCGAGTTGATCGCTCGCTAGCTGCTTTTAGCAGCAGTGCACACGCTAGGCCGCCGCCCTCTGGGAGTGTATCTTAGCTTAGTAGAAGTGCGGCCGAAAGTCTAGCAGAACTGTTCGTAAAAATTTCAACATGCAGTTTCTGAGCAGCTCTATACCTACTCCTAGCTTGCGATCACCTCACTCAGTTTAGTTCCTGCTTTGACGTCACAAACACGCCGTGCGTTATGCCAGCCACTCCCCCGTTTCCCCAGGCACGCCTGCGTTTTTACCTGACACGCCTGCGTTTTTTAGCACACTCCCTGAAAACGGCCAGGTACCACACAGAAACACCCACTTCCTGTCAATCATTCACCGATCAACAGAGTGACAGAAAAGCGTCGCTCGACCTTGTGTAAAACTGCATAGTTTTGTGTGAAAGTACTTTGCGCGTGCGTACTGCGGCCTGTGCGCATGCACAGTTTAGCCGTTTTTTTACCTGATCACTGCGCTGCAAAAATCGGCAGCGAGCGATCAACTCGGAATGAGGACCATAGTTTGGGAACCACTGACTTAGACGGTAAGCACTGATCTATCTGTGTATACCCCCCACAGCGATAGCGATGTTCTATCGTAGGTTGGCCATGCAGGCTCAATCTAGCACATCGCTCATTTCACCCTTTGGGTGAAATGAGCGCCCCCCCCTCGCTCAGCACACATCACGCTGTGCTGAGCGGGGGGAGAGATGTGTGCTGAGCGGTGTGTGTTAAGATTGGCCTTTAATTAAGATAAGCGCATACATAGAAATTCAAGAAAAGTTAAAAATAAGAGAGAGTTAAGGCTTCATTCAATACCCTGGGTGAAATTACATCCTGACGGTGATCCAGCGAGCCCAACAGCATAAGATTACAATCCCCTCCTCTAATAGGGGGTGGGATGTGATCTATCATCCTACAGTATAGTGTAAGGAGGCAAGATTGTGTTGCGCTTCCACGAAGTGTCGTGCGACAGACTGATCGCTCACACCGCTCTGCACTGCTGCTCTAATAGTGAAACGCTGACCAGACATTCTTTCTTTCAACTTGCATTGAGTTTTGCCCACATACGAGAGGCCACAGGGGCACACAATTTGATACACCACATAAGCACTGTTGCAAGTAAGGTGGTATCTAATCTTGAATTTCTTTCCCGTATGTGGGTGAAAGACTTTGTCACCTGTAATGAGAAAACTGCAAGTTGTACAAGCACATCTAAAACAGCCAGTCTTTTTGGAAGAAAGAAAATGTTTGGGGATATTATCCCTAATGGTGACATCAGCCCTAACCAGATGATCATGAAGGTTTCTGCCACGTGAGTAAAATGGCATGAGCTGACTATCGGCAAATGGTAAAGATTTATCAGATGTAAATAAAGGCCATTTAACTCTGGCAATTCTACCAATAGCTGGGGATAACTGATTAGATTTGTTCACCCAAGGAATCCTCAGTTATTACCATTGTCTTTACTAGCCTTATGTAGAAGATCTTCTCTTTTTAACAACAACACTGAGGGCCAAATGTAATAGAGTGAGAGTTTCAGTAAATGAGAGATTTGGTAAGGTTTTGCCATTTTTTTTAAAAGTGTCAATCATTTACACAGCAAGATCAGCCTGGTTTTGCAGTGTAAATGATTGCTACTTTAAAAAAAAAAACCCTGAAAACTAGAGATGAGCGGGTTCGGTTTCTTTGAATCCGAACCCGCACGAACTTCACTTTTTTTTTCACGGGTCCGAGCGACTCGGATCTTCCCGCCTTGCTCGGTTAACCCGAGCGCGCCCGAACGTCATCATGACGCTGTCGGATTCTCGCGAGACTCGGATTCTATATAAGGAGCCGCGCGTCGCCGCCATTTTCACACGTGCATTGAGATTGATAGGGAGAGGACGTGGCTGGCGTCCTCTCCATTTAGATTAGATTTAGAAGAGAGAGAGAGAGAGAGATTGCTGTGATACTGTAGATTAGAAGAGAGTGCAGAGTGCAGACAGAGTTTAGTGACTGACGACCACAGTGACCAGTGACCACCAGAGACAGTGCAGTTGTTTGTTTTATTTAATATATCCGTTCTCTGCCTGAAAAAAACGATACACAGTCACACAGTGACTCAGTCTGTGTGCACTGCTCAGCCCAGTGTGCTGCACATCAATGTATTGTATATAAAGCTTATAATTGTGGGGGAGACTGGGGAGCACTGCAGGTTGTTATAGCAGGAGCCAGGAGTACATGATAAATAATATTATATTAAAATTAAACAGTGCACACTTTTGCTGCAGGAGTGCCACTGCCAGTGTGACTAGTGGTGACCAGTGCCTGACCACCAGTATATTAGTAGTATTGTATACTATCTCTTTATCAACCAGTCTATATTAGCAGCAGACACAGTACAGTGCGGTAGTTCACGGCTGTGGCTACCTCTGTGTCGGCACTCGGCAGGCAGTCCGTCCATCCATAATTGTATTATATACCACCTAACCGTGGTTTTTTTTTTCTTTCTTTATACCGTCGTCATAGTCATACTAGTTGTTACGAGTATACTACTATCTCTTTATCAACCAGTGTACAGTGCGGTAGTTCACGGCTGTGGCTACCTCTGTGTCGGAACTCGGCAGGCAGTCCGTCCATCCATAATTGTATTATAATATATACCACCTAACCGTGGTTTTTTTTTCGTTCTTTATACCGTCGTCATACTAGTTGTTACGAGTATACTACTATCTCTTTATCAACCAGTGTACAGTGCGGTAGTTCACGGCTGTGGCTACCTCTGTGTCGGAACTCGGCAGGCAGTCCGTCCATCCATAATTGTATTATAATATATACCACCTAACCGTGGTTTTTTTTTCGTTCTTTATACCGTCGTCATACTAGTTGTTACGAGTATACTACTATCTCTTTATCAACCAGTGTACAGTGCGGTAGTTCACGGCTGTGGCTACCTCTGTGTCGGCACTCGGCAGGCAGTCCGTCCAACCATAATTGTATTATATACCACCTAACCGTGGTTTTTTTTTCATTCTTTATACCGTCGTCATACTAGTTGTTACGAGTATACTACTATCTCTTTATCAACCAGTGTACAGTGCGGTAGTTCACGGCTGTGGCTACCTCTGTGTCGGCACTCGGCAGGCAGTCCGTCCAACCATAATTGTATTATATACCACCTAACCGTGGTTTTTTTTTCATTCTTTATACCGTCGTCATACTAGTTGTTACGAGTATACTACTATCTCTTTATCAACCAGTGTACAGTGCGGTAGTTCACGGCTGTGGCTACCTCTGTGTCGGCACTCGGCAGCCCGTCCATAATTGTATATACCAGTGACCTAACCGTGGTTTTTTTTTCTTTCTTTATACATACATACTAGTTACGAGTATACTATCTCTTTATCAACCAGTCTATATATTAGCAGCAGACACAGTACAGTGCGGTAGTTCACGGCTGTGGCTACCTCTGTGTCGGCACTCGGCAGCCCGTCCATAATTGTATATACCACCTAACCGTGGTTTTTTTTTCTTTCTTTATACATACATACTAGTTACGAGTATACTATCTCTTTATCAACCAGTCTATATATTAGCAGCAGACACAGTACAGTGCGGTAGTTCACGGCTGTGGCTACCTCTGTGTCGGCACTCCGCAGCCCGTCCATAATTGTATATACCAGTGACCTAACCGTGGTTTTTTTTTCTTTCTTTATACATACATACTAGTTACGAGTATACTATCTCTTTATCAACCAGTCTATATATTAGCAGCAGACACAGTACAGTGCGGTAGTTCACGGCTGTGGCTACCTCTGTGTCGGCACTCGGCAGCCCGTCCATAATTGTATATACCAGTGACCTAACCGTGGTTTTTTTTTCTTTCTTTATACATACATACTAGTTACGAGTATACTATCTCTTTATCAACCAGTCTATATATTAGCAGCAGACACAGTACAGTGCGGTAGTTCACGGCTGTGGCTACCTCTGTGTCGGCACTCCGCAGCCCGTCCATAATTGTATATACCAGTGACCTAACCGTGGTTTTTTTTTCTTTCTTTATACATACATACTAGTTACGAGTATACTATCTCTTTATCAACCAGTCTATATATTAGCAGCAGACACAGTACAGTGCGGTAGTTCACGGCTGTGGCTACCTCTGTGTCGGCACTCGGCAGCCCGTCCATAATTGTATACTAGTATCCAATCCATCCATCTGCATTGTTTACCTGAGGTGCCTTTTAGTTGTGCCTATTAAAATATGGAGAACAAAAATGTTGAGGTTCCAAAATTAGGGAAAGATCAAGATCCACTTCCACCTCGTGCTGAAGCTGCTGCCACTAGTCATGGCCGAGACGATGAAATGCCAGCAACGTCGTCTGCCAAGGCCGATGCCCAATGGCATAGTACAGAGCATGTCAAAACCAAAACACCAAATATCAGTAAAAAAAGGACTCCAAAACCTAAAATAAAATTGTCGGAGGAGAAGCGTAAACTTGCCAATATGCCATTTACCACACGGAGTGGCAAGGAACGGCTGAGGCCCTGGCCTATGTTCATGGCTAGTGGTTCAGCTTCACATGAGGATGGAAGCACTCAGCCTCTCGCTAGAAAACTGAAAAGACTCAAGCTGGCAAAAGCACCGCAAAGAACTGTGCGTTCTTTGAAATCCCAAATCCACAAGGAGAGTCCAATTGTGTCGGTTGCGATGCCTGACCTTCCCAACACTGGACGTGAAGAGCATGCGCCTTCCACCATTTGCACGCCCCCTGCAAGTGCTGGAAGGAGCACCCGCAGTCCAGTTCCTGATAATCAGATTGAAGATGTCAGTGTTGAAGTACACCAGGATGAGGAGGATATGGGTGTTGCTGGCGCTGGGGAGGAAATTGACCAGGAGGATTCTGATGGTGAGGTGGTTTGTTTAAGTCAGGCACCCGGGGAGACACCTGTTGTCCGTGGGAGGAATATGGCCGTTGACATGCCAGGTGAAAATACCAAAAAAATCAGCTCTTCGGTGTGGAGGTATTTCACCAGAAATGCGGACAACAGGTGTCAAGCCGTGTGTTCCCTTTGTCAAGCTGTAATAAGTAGGGGTAAGGACGTTAACCACCTCGGAACATCCTCCCTTATACGTCACCTGCAGCGCATTCATAATAAGTCAGTGACAAGTTCAAAAACTTTGGGTGACAGCGGAAGCAGTCCACTGACCAGTAAATCCCTTCCTCTTGTAACCAAGCTCACGCAAACCACCCCACCAACTCCCTCAGTGTCAATTTCCTCCTTCCCCAGGAATGCCAATAGTCCTGCAGGCCATGTCACTGGCAAGTCTGACGAGTCCTCTCCTGCCTGGGATTCCTCCGATGCATCCTTGCGTGTAATGCCTACTGCTGCTGGCGCTGCTGTTGTTGCCGCTGGGAGTCGATGGTCATCCCAGAGGGGAAGTCGTAAGCCCACTTGTACTACTTCCAGTAAGCAATTGACTGTTCAACAGTCCTTTGCGAGGAAGATGAAATATCACAGCAGTCATCCTACTGCAAAGCGGATAACTGAGTCCTTGACAACTATGTTGGTGTTAGACGTGCGTCCGGTATCCGCCGTTAGTTCACAGGGAACTAGACAATTTATTGAGGCAGTGTGCCCCCGTTACCAAATACCATCTAGGTTCCACTTCTCTAGGCAGGCGATACCGAGAATGTACACGGACGTCAGAAAAAGACTCACCAGTCTCCTAAAAAATGCAGTTGTACCCAATGTCCACTTAACCACGGACATGTGGACAAGTGGAGCAGGGCAGGGTCAGGACTATATGACTGTGACAGCCCACTGGGTAGATGTATGGACTCCCGCCGCAAGAACAGCAGCGGCGGCACCAGTAGCAGCATCTCGCAAACGCCAACTCTTTCCTAGGCAGGCTACGCTTTGTATCACCGCTTTCCAGAATACGCACACAGCTGAAAACCTCTTACGGCAACTGAGGAAGATCATCGCGGAATGGCTTACCCCAATTGGACTCTCCTGTGGATTTGTGGCATCGGACAACGCCAGCAATATTGTGTGTGCATTAAATATGGGCAAATTCCAGCACGTCCCATGTTTTGCACATACCTTGAATTTGGTGGTGCAGAATTTTTTAAAAAACGACAGGGGCGTGCAAGAGATGCTGTCGGTGGCCAGAAAAATTGCGGGACACTTTCGGCGTACAGGCACCACGTACAGAAGACTGGAGCACCACCAAAAACTACTGAACCTGCCCTGCCATCATCTGAAGCAAGAAGTGGTAACGAGGTGGAATTCAACCCTCTATATGCTTCAGAGGTTGGAGGAGCAGCAAAAGGCCATTCAAGCCTATACAATTGAGCACGATATAGGAGATGGAATGCACCTGTCTCAAGTGCAGTGGAGAATGATTTCAACGTTGTGCAAGGTTCTGATGCCCTTTGAACTTGCCACACGTGAAGTCAGTTCAGACACTGCCAGCCTGAGTCAGGTCATTCCCCTCATCAGGCTTTTGCAGAAGAAGCTGGAGGCATTGAAGAAGGAGCTAAAAGGGAGCGATTCCGCTAGGCATGTGGGACTTGTGGATGCAGCCCTTAATTCGCTTAACAAGGATTCACGGGTGGTCAATCTGTTGAAATCAGAGCACTACATTTTGGCCACCGTGCTCGATCCTAGATTTAAAGCCTACCTTGGATCTCTCTTTCCGGCAGACACAGGTCTGCTGGGGTTGAAAGACCTGCTGGTGACAAAATTGTCAAGTCAAGCGGAACGCGACCTGTCAACATCTCCTCCTTCACATTCTCCCGCAACTGGGGGTGCGAGGAAAAGGCTCAGAATTCCGAGCCCACCCGCTGGCAGTGATGCAGGGCAGTCTGGAGCGACTGCTGATGCTGACATCTGGTCCGGACTGAAGGACCTGACAACGATTACGGACATGTCGTCTACTGTCACTGCATATGATTCTCTCAACATTGATAGAATGGTGGAGGATTATATGAGTGACCGCATCCAAGTAGGCACGTCACACAGTCCGTACTTATACTGGCAGGAAAAAGAGGCAATTTGGAGGCCCTTGCACAAACTGGCTTTATTCTACCTAAGTTGCCCTCCCACAAGTGTGTACTCCGAAAGAGTGTTTAGTGCCGCCGCTCACCTTGTCAGCAATCGGCGTACGAGGTTACATCCAGAAAATGTGGAGAAGATGATGTTCATTAAAATGAATTATAATCAATTCCTCCGCGGAGACATTGACCAGCAGCAATTGCCTCCACAAAGTACACAGGGAGCTGAGATGGTGGATTCCAGTGGGGACGAATTGATAATCTGTGAGGAGGGGGATGTACACGGTGATATATCGGAGGGTGAAGATGAGGTGGACATCTTGCCTCTGTAGAGCCAGTTTGTGCAAGGAGAGATTAATTGCTTCTTTTTTGGGGGGGGTCCAAACCAACCCGTCATATCAGTCACAGTCGTGTGGCAGACCCTGTCACTGAAATGATGGGTTGGTTAAAGTGTGCATGTCCTGTTTTGTTTATACAACATAAGGGTGGGTGGGAGGGCCCAAGGATAATTCCATCTTGCACCTCTTTTTTCTTTTCTTTTTCTTTGCATCATGTGCTGATTGGGGAGGGTTTTTTGGAAGGGACATCCTGCGTGACACTGCAGTGCCACTCCTAAATGGGCCCGGTGTTTGTGTCGGCCACTAGGGTCGCTAATCTTACTCACACAGTCAGCTACCTCATTGCGCCTCTTTTTTTCTTTGCGTCATGTGCTGTTTGGGGAGGGTTTTTTGGAAGGGACATCCTGCGTGACACTGCAGTGCCACTCCTAGATGGGCCCGGTGTTTGTGTCGGCCACTAGGGTCGCTAATCTTACTCACACAGCTACCTCATTGCGCCTCTTTTTTTCTTTGCGTCATGTGCTGTTTGGGGAGGGTTTTTGCAAGGGACATCCTGCGTGACACTGCAGTGCCACTCCTAGATGGGCCCGGTGTTTGTGTCGGCCACTAGGGTCGCTAATCTTACTCACACAGTCAGCTACCTCATTGCGCCTCTTTTTTTCTTTGCGTCATGTGCTGTTTGGGGAGGGTTTTTTGGAAGGGTCATCCTGCGTGACACTGCAGTGCCACTCCTAGATGGGCCCGGTGTTTGTGTCGGCCACTAGGGTCGCTAATCTTACTCACACAGTCAGCTACCTCATTGCGCCTCTTTTTTTCTTTGCGTCATGTGCTGTTTGGGGAGGGTTTTTTGGAAGGGCCATCCTGCGTGACACTGCAGTGCCACTCCTAGATGGGCCCGGTGTTTGTGTCGGCCACTAGGGTCGCTAATCTTACTCACACAGCTACCTCATTGCGCCTCTTTTTTTCTTTGCGTCATGTGCTGTTTGGGGAGGGTTTTTTGGAAGGGACATCCTGCGTGACACTGCAGTGCCACTCCTAGATGGGCCTGGTGTTTGTGTCGGCCACTAGGGTCGCTTATCTTACTCACACAGCGACCTCGGTGCAAATTTTAGGACTAAAAATAATATTGTGAGGTGTGAGGTATTCAGAATAGACTGAAAATGAGTGTAAATTATGGTTTTTGAGGTTAATAATACTTTGGGATCAAAATGACCCCCAAATTCTATGATTTAAGCTGTTTTTTAGTGTTTTTGGAAAAAAACACCCGAATCCAAAACACACCCGAATCCGACAAAAATAATTCGGTGAGGTTTTGCCAAAACGCGTTCGAACCCAAAACACGGCCGCGGAACCGAACCCAAAACCAAAACACAAAACCCGAAAAATTTCAGGCGCTCATCTCTACTGAAAACCCTTACCAAATCTCTCACTTTCTGAAACTCTCACTCTATTACATTTGGCCCTAAATGTTTAGTCTCAAGTAGTTTCTTATGGGAATAACCCTTTCCACAAACTGGTAAACCAAATCATCCATTTGGGCACTTGCCACTGTGATATCCGAACTGATTCAATGTATGCGTATCGTTTGAGAGTTTGCTAACCCTGATTTTAAGATAGTGGGATGACAGCTATGAGCCTGCAACAACGTCTGCAATAAAAATCCCACCCTCAGACACTTTGAACTTTATGTTTGCAGGCTAGCTGCCCAATGATAGTGAGGGATCACAAAGTGAGTTTAGTTGACCTCAATAGGGACTAGGTGTTTATTTTCTGTTCATTTGTGTTGTTTTACTGATTTCATGCTAAAAGTAAAACACATTTGCGTTTATTAACATGAAAAGCTATGTTGACTTGAATCCTGTATCAACACGTCGACACTGCAAACATTCACCCCTCTACCGAGCTAATTACCCCAAAACATCACAATGTCATCATTAGGTAGCACAGGAATGTCTCTTTATTTTTGTGCTGGGCAGCCTCAATGACACCCCTAGGGGAGTGACCTTGTATCACACCTCTTACATGCTCTGTACTCTTTTATTGTTAGAATCTATACCAGGGGTGGCCAACCAGTCAGAGACAAAGAGCCAAGAAATCTTGTTAGGTACATCAAAGAGCCAACTTCGAGCCAAAGGCGCACTTGCAAAAATTGGGTGTGACCTTTTGCCTGCTAGGCCACGCCCCTGGTATAAAATACATTGAAAAAGCCAGATCCAACATAAAATACAATGAAAAAGCCACTTCTACATCAAATAATTGAAAAAGCCAGATCCGCAGAAACTATATTTAAAAGCCAGATTCACATAATACACTTCAGTTCCCCCATGTGTCACTCCAGCCAGCACCCGCCTGTGTCACTCCAGCCAGCACCCGCCTGTGTCACTCCAGCCAGCACCCGCCTGTGTCACTCCAGCCAGCACCCGCCTGTGTCACTCCAGCCAGCACCCTCCTGTATCACTCCAGCCAGCACCCGCCTGTGTCACTCCAGCCAGCACCCGCCTGTGTCACTCCAGCCAGCACCCGCCTGTGTCACTCCAGCCAGCACCCGCCTGTGTCACTCCAGCCAGCACCCGCCTGTGTCACTCCAGCCAGCACCCGCCTGTGTCACTCCAGCCAGCACCCTCCTGTATCACTCCAGCCAGCACCCGCCTGTGTCACTCCAGCCAGCACCCGCCTGTGTCACTCCAGCCAGCACCCGCCTGTGTCACTCCAGCCAGCACCCTCCTGTATCACTCCAGCCAGCACCCGCCTGTGTCACTCCAGCCAGCACCCGCCTGTGTCACTCCAGCCAGCTCCCCCATGTGTATTTGGCTCCCTCAGTTTTCGCTCTACGTAGTGCTGCTGCATGTCTGGCTGGAGTGCAGCGGTTTACAGATCTCTTGTGGTCACGTGACTTTGAGTGTTGGGAGCCACATTTGAATAAAGAAAGAGCCGCATGTGGCTCAAAAGCCACGCGTTGGCCACCACTGTTCTATACCAATAAAGGGGTTTATACTGAATCGGGAGTAACGCGTCTGTATTCGTGGGCAGTCGCGGAAGCCAGATTTACTACCTTATGCCAATTCAACTAATGCGAGGATCCGTGTGTCTGCAAGGTGGAAGCTGCGCAGACGACTGATTTTATATAATGTATTATGCTTAATGTAGAGCTATTCTAGCAATTATTCTTCCTGTCTGTCCCGTATTATGTCTATGCTTGTTTTGTGTTTGCATGCTTTTCCTTGTGTGCAAACTGGCAGTTCTCCTGTAGATTGCTTACATAGTTAGCTTATCTGAATTAGTATTTAGATAGGCACTGAGACACTGTCTGCCTCCATCCTTTATCTTTTTTCCACTTACAGTATATAAATCACTTTTCACACAGGCTGCTACATAGCAGTGTATGACTGAAAGTTCATTGTTTGTGCTAGCCTGTCTATAAGTAGCGTTCAGACTAGGTAAGTGAATGGGACATGAGGAGGCCCCGACCTGTGAGTGGTTGCTCTAGTCTGTCTGAAATTGCTTCGGTCAGCCATACTTGTATATCTGTGACTATTGTATTACCATGACCTGTAAATAGGCTTCCGTATATGCTCAAATTGGTTATAATAATAATAATAATAATAATAATAATAATAATAATATATATATATATATATATATATATATATATAGAAAAAACAAGTGAGAGAGGCGCCCCTAGTGCAATACAGACAGTAAAATGAACCTCCACCAATAGCACCCTAAAATTAGAGGTGTACCGTATGGGGTGGTCTCCTACCACTGTTGATCAGCGTTTTCTCAGAATAAACAAGTATCAATCCCCGCTTCTAATAGATGTTTTGATGTACCGGTCACGTCTGCACTTGTGATCTCACAGTGTATGATGTAAAGGATAGAGTAGAATACAGCATAGTGTAATACTGTTTAAAACATTTATTTCACATTCAATACATAAAAACAAGTTGCCCGTACCATGAGTTAAATATAAAACAGCTTATCTGTATATAGGTGTATCCGTCTGACACTCAACGCGTTTCGTCCGTTGCTGTGCTGCTGGACTTCCTCAGGAGTGCATACCATAATGGCTCATATGTGCCTGTATTTATACCTCTTTGTTAAATGAATAATAAGCTTCAAATTAGGCCGTTTCCGGAAGTGACATCACTTCCGGTTTCGAGTAAAAAGAAAACCAACTTTTAATCTTTAAGAATACTAATATGAGGGTTCGTATGTTTGATCTCTGTTTTTGCACTATGTAACGTGGTTCCCCTAGTATGTGTATATGAGCGGCGTGTCCGCTCCCGGAGCCCGTGACCGCCGGAAGTCACGAGCGCGCCGGGCAGCGCTTCCGCCCTCAGATCTTTCAGCCTCAGATGTACTGTTTGAGCATGCGCGGGACTCAGACGGTCACAATGCCGTCCGTCCCCGCTGCTCGCCTATGCATCTGATAGCAAATACACATTTTTAGTGGGATCCCAGATACATCATGCCGTAACTAGGGACAACGAAGTTGTGGAGCATATATTAAACTGGTGTTTTGTAATATGCTTCCTAGTCAATTATATTTCTATGGTCAAAATCATTAACCCAATAGTTTATTGATAAAGTATATGAAGGATTCGGACATTCCATTTAGAAGATTTAAACTAAAAAAATGATTATTATTTAAAACCATCATACTTGTGGGTAAGTTAGGAATCACATTGAATATAGCGGGATAATTAAATTGCATTGGGGGATATTCAGTAATTACGATCAATTAGACCAAATTCATTTGAAACTACATATAAAATGACCTTAAAATATAGGAAAAATATCTATTTTAAATATGCTCAGGACTAAAATATCATATATATGTATAAAAAATATATATAATAAATATGTATAAAAAATATATATACACATAAAAATATATATATATAAAAAAATATAAACACATAAAAACTCGCTGATTACTTAATTAAAACAGGAATGCCCATATCATAATATCATGTTTTCATAAAAAAGGGGCAATTTCATAATTGTCATTAAGGCCTCTTGGGGCCAGTGTTTTGAGTTCATAAATCCAAAACATCTCCCTTTGGGAAAGTTTTTTCTCCCTATCTCCACCTCTGGGACCCAATTTGACATTTTCTAAGATTCTTACAGTCAGTTCTTTTGTCTCGGATCCATGGAGATTTTTAAAATGTCTCGGGATGATATGATGTTCCTGTTTATTTCGTATACTTCGGACGTGCTCCTGAATCCTGATTTTGAGTGGACGTTTCGTTTTTCCTATATATTTTAATTTACAGGGACATTCTAACATGTAAATGACCCATGATGTATTGCAAGTTGTGCGGTCTTTTGTTGTATAGGTTTTTGATCCTTCTGAGTTTGTGAAGGAGCTAGATCGAGGGTGTACAAACTGACAAACATTGCAATGTTGGCATTTATAAAGGCCTTTCATGTCCCATTGTGTTTTTATCTTCGGTTTCAATGAGGTAATCATGCTTGGTGCAAGGTGGTCTTTTAAATTTCTTGCCTTCTTAAAAACCACCATTGGTTTTTCTGGTAGAATAGTGTTTAAAATGGTGTCCATTTTTAAAATCCCCCAATGTTTGTTTAAGATGGCACGTATCTGTTTTTCCTGACAATTGAACCTTGTGATAAAGTTAAAACCTTGTTCTCTTGGGGTTCTGTTCTTATACGTTAAAAGGGTATCTCTTTCTGTAGCGTATGTTTTATTTATTGCCTCATCCACTAGATCCTTCGGATATCCTCTTTCTAGGAATCTTTCTCCGTATAATACGATTTGTTCTTCACAATCCTCTACCTTACTGCAATTTCTTTTGACTCGGCAGAATTGCGAGTATGGTATATTTGTTTTCCATTTTGTTGCATGATTACTTTTAAAATGTACATAGGAATTACTGTCAACTTGTTTCACAAAATTTTTTGTGACAATTTTATCCCCTTCTGCCATTAGTATTAAATCCAGATATTCAATTTCAATGTCATCTGTTTTGTGGGTAAAGGACAGATTAAAATCATTATTCTCAATGTGTGCCATAAAATCATAAAATGTATCAACTGTGCCGTTCCAGATTAAAAGTATATCATCGATATATCTTTTATATAAAATGATGTTTTCTGAAAAAGGATTGTTAGCATAGACGTACTTCTGTTCCCAGCTTCCCATTTGAAGATTCGCGAAGCTGGGTGCGAAAACCGTGCCCATTGCGGTTCCGCATGTCTGTAAATAAAAATCCTCTAAAAATTTAAAATAATTGTGTTTCAATATAAAACCAATTAAAATGCAAATTAGATCCTTATGTTTAATGTCCAGGTCAGGGTCATCATTTAAAAATTCCAGACATGATGTAATCCCTTTTTCATGGTTTATGGATGTATACAATGACTGAACGTCGATTGTTACCCATAGATATCCAGGTTTCCATTTTTGTTCTTTGAGGATTTGCAACAGTGATGTTGTGTCCTTGATATATGATTTCAATTTTGGCACATATTTTTTCAGGAAGATTTCAACGTATTCCGATAAATTTGCCGTTAGTGAATTGATTCCTGCCACTATAGGTCTCCCGGGGGGGTTTATCAACTGCTTATGAATTTTTGGTAGAAAGTAAAAGATTGGTATGGTGGGATAGTTGATCATTAAAAATTGGTATTCATCTTTGACCAGGACTTCTTCATGTAGAGCTTTTACCAAGATGGGTCTTAGTTCATCCACAAAAGGCTGTGTGGGATCTTTAGATAATTTTTTGTATGAGGTGGTGTCACCTAATAGCCGAAGAGCTTCTGTTTCATAGTCCTCGCGGTTAATGACCACTAGGCCACCGCCTTTGTCTGCTTGACGTATTACTATATTTTTGTTGTCTTTTAGATTTTTGAGTGCTTTCTTCTCAAAGTTGGAAAGATTTTTTCCCGATCCATGTTCTATATGTTCTAGGTCCTTCTTTACAAGTTCATAAAAGAGATCTATTTGGTTGCTTTTGGATTCTAGTGGATAAAATTTTGAAGGAAGTTTCAGTCCTGATTTTGACATGTTAGGCTCATATTCATTTGCTCCCGTATTCTTTTTTTGAAAATGTCTTTTCAAGGTGAGCTTCCTCACATACTTATTTAGATCGGTGAAGACTTCAAAATGATCCATCTGTGATACAGGTGCAAAGGATAGTCCTTTTGTCAGCAGTGTATTTTCTACAGTACTTAGTTGGTAATTAGATAAATTGAAGATCCCTTTTTCCCCCATCGCTGGAATTTTTACGGCCTCATGTTTCTTCTTTTTTTGTACTCGCTTAAGGCCCCCTCTTCTTCCTCTTCGAGTCTTCTTTTTAACGGTGAGGCTCTTCTTATTACTTCCTTGATCTGTCGTTCTCCCTGTGTTCTCTGTCCTGAGGCTACTGGTGATAAAAAATCGTCCACATCTGTTTCGGAGTTCAATCTTCCTAATGTTGAATATCTATTATTTGTTTCAAAATGTACTTTCTTTGGGGTACCAGGTTGTTTACTATATTCCTTCTGTTTGAAATATCCTTGTCTTTGTGGGTGACTTCTCTGCTCCCAGTTTTTATGGTAATCCCAGTTCCTCTGATTGTCCGAGTTCCTGATTCCATTCCATTTTTTTATTTTATTATTCGTGTAGTCCATCCGGTCACGTTTATATTTCCTTTCTTTGATGGGAAATGAAAGGCCTTTATAAATGCCAACATTGCAATGTTTGTCAGTTTGTACACCCTCGATCTAGCTCCTTCACAAACTCAGAAGGATCAAAAACCTATACAACAAAAGACCGCACAACTTGCAATACATCATGGGTCATTTACATGTTAGAATGTCCCTGTAAATTAAAATATATAGGAAAAACGAAACGTCCACTCAAAATCAGGATTCAGGAGCACGTCCGAAGTATACGAAATAAACAGGAACATCATATCATCCCGAGACATTTTAAAAATCTCCATGGATCCGAGACAAAAGAACTGACTATAAGAATCTTAGAAAATGTCAAATTGGGTCCCAGAGGTGGAGATAGGGAGAAAAAACTTTCCCAAAGGGAGATGTTTTGGATTTATGAACTCAAAACACTGGCCCCAAGAGGCCTTAATGACAATTATGAAATTGCCCCTTTTTTATGAAAACATGATATTATGATATGGGCATTCCTGTTTTAATTAAGTAATCAGCGAGTTTTTATGTGTTTATATTTTTTTATATATATATATTTTTATGTGTATATATATTTTTTATACATATTTATTATATATATTTTTTATACATATATATGATATTTTAGTCCTGAGCATATTTAAAATAGATATTTTTCCTATATTTTAAGGTCATTTTATATGTAGTTTCAAATGAATTTGGTCTAATTGATCGTAATTACTGAATATCCCCCAATGCAATTTAATTATCCCGCTATATTCAATGTGATTCCTAACTTACCCATAAGTATGATGGTTTTAAATAATAATCATTTTTTTAGTTTAAATCTTCTAAATGGAATGTCCGAATCCTTCATATACTTTATCAATAAACTATTGGGTTAATGATTTTGACCATAGAAATATAATTGACTAGGAAGCATATTACAAAACACCAGTTTAATATATGCTCCACAACTTCGTTGTCCCTAGTTACGGCATGATGTATCTGGGATCCCACTAAAAATGTGTATTTGCTATCAGATGCATAGGCGAGCAGCGGGGACGGACGGCATTGTGACCGTCTGAGTCCCGCGCATGCTCAAACAGTACATCTGAGGCTGAAAGATCTGAGGGCGGAAGCGCTGCCCGGCGCGCTCGTGACTTCCGGCGGTCACGGGCTCCGGGAGCGGACACGCCGCTCATATACACATACTAGGGGAACCACGTTACATAGTGCAAAAACAGAGATCAAACATACGAACCCTCATATTAGTATTCTTAAAGATTAAAAGTTGGTTTTCTTTTTACTCGAAACCGGAAGTGATGTCACTTCCGGAAACGGCCTAATTTGAAGCTTATTATTCATTTAACAAAGAGGTATAAATACAGGCACATATGAGCCATTATGGTATGCACTCCTGAGGAAGTCCAGCAGCACAGCAACGGACGAAACGCGTTGAGTGTCAGACGGATACACCTATATACAGATAAGCTGTTTTATATTTAACTCATGGTACGGGCAACTTGTTTTTATGTATTGAATGTGAAATAAATGTTTAAACAGTATTACACTATGCTGTATTCTACTCTATCCTTTACATCATACACTGTGAGATCACAAGTGCAGACGTGACCGGTACATCAAAACATCTATTAGAAGCGGGGATTGATACTTGTTTATTCTGAGAAAACGCTGATCAACAGTGGTAGGAGACCACCCCATACGGTACACCTCTAATTTTAGGGTGCTATTGGTGGAGGTTCATTTTACTGTCTGTATTGCACTAGGGGCGCCTCTCTCACTTGTTTTTTCTAGATTAACTGAGGATCCGTTGGAACAGCGGATCATTTGGAGAACAGGCTGCCACCCCAGAAAATATAGGGGAAGTGCTCAGGACATTTAAGGAATTCACTGTATAACACACGGATTACGAGAGGAAGGTTTAGTGCGCCAATTATCACCTATCTATCTCTGAATCATTTTGTTCACCTGGATATAGGGCTGCAACCTTCAAATCTCCTTATATACATGGCTTCCCTCAGATCTCAAATAGGGGGACCAAGGAGAGGAGACATGTGTCACAAAATCTTTAATGAGAACGAGAATCAATCTCCCCGGATCGATGAGAGTTTGGACGATAAATTCTGGCACATTGAGAAATTACTTGTAAAGGAAATGAAGATTTGGTGGGATATCACCAGCCTGGAACAATACATCAAAGTAAACAGGGTACCCCGAGGCCTGAGGGTTCTTAAACAACCAACTTTTAACATTCAGAATGAACAATTCATGAAGGAATGGGACCTAATATTACATGACTGCTCAATAAAATTAATGAGCCTTATAATAGAAGAAAAAAAGAGGGATTTAGTCATCATAGAGGAAGAGATCAAAAAAGATGAAATCACCTTGGAACCATATAAAGGAAAAGAGGACTACAAAATTAATGAAGTTGTATTGGTAAAGAAATTAGAGAAGATCGAGGGTGAAGTAGTTCTCATCAAAGAAAGGAAATATAAACGTGACCGGATGGACTACACGAATAATAAAATCAAAAAATGGAATGGAATCAGGAACTCGGACAATCAGAGGAACTGGGATTACCATAAAAACTGGGAGCAGAGAAGTCACCCACAAAGACAAGGATATTTCAAACAGAAGGAATATAGTAAACAACCTGGTACCCCAAAGAAAGTACATTTTGAAACAAATAATAGATATTCAACATTAGGAAGATTGAACTCCGAAACAGATGTGGACGATTTTTTATCACCAGTAGCCTCAGGACAGAGAACACAGGGAGAACGACAGATCAAGGAAGTAATAAGAAGAGCCTCACCGTTAAAAAGAAGACTCGAAGAGGAAGAAGAGGGGGCCTTAAGCGAGTACAAAAAAAGAAGAAACATGAGGCCGTAAAAATTCCAGCGATGGGGGAAAAAGGGATCTTCAATTTATCTAATTACCAACTAAGTACTGTAGAAAATACACTGCTGACAAAAGGACTATCCTTTGCACCTGTATCACAGATGGATCATTTTGAAGTCTTCACCGATCTAAATAAGTATGTGAGGAAGCTCACCTTGAAAAGACATTTTCAAAAAAAGAATACGGGAGCAAATGAATATGAGCCTAACATGTCAAAATCAGGACTGAAACTTCCTTCAAAATTTTATCCACTAGAATCCAAAAGCAACCAAATAGATCTCTTTTATGAACTTGTAAAGAAGGACCTAGAACATATAGAACATGGATCGGGAAAAAATCTTTCCAACTTTGAGAAGAAAGCACTCAAAAATCTAAAAGACAACAAAAATATAGTAATACGTCAAGCAGACAAAGGCGGTGGCCTAGTGGTCATTAACCGCGAGGACTATGAAACAGAAGCTCTTCGGCTATTAGGTGACACCACCTCATACAAAAAATTATCTAAAGATCCCACACAGCCTTTTGTGGATGAACTAAGACCCATCTTGGTAAAAGCTCTACATGAAGAAGTCCTGGTCAAAGATGAATACCAATTTTTAATGATCAACTATCCCACCATACCAATCTTTTACTTTCTACCAAAAATTCATAAGCAGTTGATAAACCCCCCCGGGAGACCTATAGTGGCAGGAATCAATTCACTAACGGCAAATTTATCGGAATACGTTGAAATCTTCCTGAAAAAATATGTGCCAAAATTGAAATCATATATCAAGGACACAACATCACTGTTGCAAATCCTCAAAGAACAAAAATGGAAACCTGGATATCTATGGGTAACAATCGACGTTCAGTCATTGTATACATCCATAAACCATGAAAAAGGGATTACATCATGTCTGGAATTTTTAAATGATGACCCTGACCTGGACATTAAACATAAGGATCTAATTTGCATTTTAATTGGTTTTATATTGAAACACAATTATTTTAAATTTTTAGAGGATTTTTATTTACAGACATGCGGAACCGCAATGGGCACGGTTTTCGCACCCAGCTTCGCGAATCTTCAAATGGGAAGCTGGGAACAGAAGTACGTCTATGCTAACAATCCTTTTTCAGAAAACATCATTTTATATAAAAGATATATCGATGATATACTTTTAATCTGGAACGGCACAGTTGATACATTTTATGATTTTATGGCACACATTGAGAATAATGATTTTAATCTGTCCTTTACCCACAAAACAGATGACATTGAAATTGAATATCTGGATTTAATACTAATGGCAGAAGGGGATAAAATTGTCACAAAAAAATTTGTGAAACAAGTTGACAGTAATTCCTATGTACATTTTAAAAGTAATCATGCAACAAAATGGAAAACAAATATACCATACTCGCAATTCTGCCGAGTCAAAAGAAATTGCAGTAAGGTAGAGGATTGTGAAGAACAAATCGTATTATACGGAGAAAGATTCCTAGAAAGAGGATATCCGAAGGATCTAGTGGATGAGGCAATAAATAAAACATACGCTACAGAAAGAGATACCCTTTTAACGTATAAGAACAGAACCCCAAGAGAACAAGGTTTTAACTTTATCACAAGGTTCAATTGTCAGGAAAAACAGATACGTGCCATCTTAAACAAACATTGGGGGATTTTAAAAATGGACACCATTTTAAACACTATTCTACCAGAAAAACCAATGGTGGTTTTTAAGAAGGCAAGAAATTTAAAAGACCACCTTGCACCAAGCATGATTACCTCATTGAAACCGAAGATAAAAACACAATGGGACATGAAAGGCCTTTATAAATGCCAACATTGCAATGTTTGTCAGTTTGTACACCCTCGATCTAGCTCCTTCACAAACTCAGAAGGATCAAAAACCTATACAACAAAAGACCGCACAACTTGCAATACATCATGGGTCATTTACATGTTAGAATGTCCCTGTAAATTAAAATATATAGGAAAAACGAAACGTCCACTCAAAATCAGGATTCAGGAGCACGTCCGAAGTATACGAAATAAACAGGAACATCATATCATCCCGAGACATTTTAAAAATCTCCATGGATCCGAGACAAAAGAACTGACTGTAAGAATCTTAGAAAATGTCAAATTGGGTCCCAGAGGTGGAGATAGGGAGAAAAAACTTTCCCAAAGGGAGATGTTTTGGATTTATGAACTCAAAACACTGGCCCCAAGAGGCCTTAATGACAATTATGAAATTGCCCCTTTTTTATGAAAACATGATATTATGATATGGGCATTCCTGTTTTAATTAAGTAATCAGCGAGTTTTTATGTGTTTATATTTTTTATATATATATATATTTTTATGTGTATATATATTTTTTATACATATTTATTATATATATTTTTTATACATATATATGATATTTTAGTCCTGAGCATATTTAAAATAGATATTTTTCCTATATTTTAAGGTCATTTTATATGTAGTTTCAAATGAATTTGGTCTAATTGATCGTAATTACTGAATATCCCCCAATGCAATTTAATTATCCCGCTATATTCAATGTGATTCCTAACTTACCCATAAGTATGATGGTTTTAAATAATAATCATTTTTTTAGTTTAAATCTTCTAAATGGAATGTCCGAATCCTTCATATACTTTATCAATAAACTATTGGGTTAATGATTTTGACCATAGAAATATAATTGACTAGGAAGCATATTACAAAACACCAGTTTAATATATGCTCCACAACTTCGTTGTCCCTAGTTACGGCATGATGTATCTGGGATCCCACTAAAAATGTGTATTTGCTATCAGATGCATAGGCGAGCAGCGGGGACGGACGGCATTGTGACCGTCTGAGTCCCGCGCATGCTCAAACAGTACATCTGAGGCTGAAAGATCTGAGGGCGGAAGCGCTGCCCGGCGCGCTCGTGACTTCCGGCGGTCACGGGCTCCGGGAGCGGACACGCCGCTCATATACACATACTAGGGGAACCACGTTACATAGTGCAAAAACAGAGATCAAACATACGAACCCTCATATTAGTATTCTTAAAGATTAAAAGTTGGTTTTCTTTTTACTCGAAACCGGAAGTGATGTCACTTCCGGAAACGGCCTAATTTGAAGCTTATTATTCATTTAACAAAGAGGTATAAATACAGGCACATATGAGCCATTATGGTATGCACTCCTGAGGAAGTCCAGCAGCACAGCAACGGACGAAACGCGTTGAATGTCAGACGGATACACCTATATACAGATAAGCTGTTTTATATTTAACTCATGGTACGGGCAACTTGTTTTTATGTATTGAATGTGAAATAAATGTTTTAAACAGTATTACACTATGCTGTATTCTACTCTATCCTTTACATCATACACTGTGAGATCACAAGTGCAGACGTGACCGGTACATCAAAACATCTATTAGAAGCGGGGATTGATACTTGTTTATTCTGAGAAAACGCTGATCAACAGTGGTAGGAGACCACCCCATACGGTACACCTCTAATTTTAGGGTGCTATTGGTGGAGGTTCATTTTACTGTCTGTATTGCACTAGGGGCGCCTCTCTCACTTGTTTTTTCTAGATTAACTGAGGATCCGTTGGAACAGCGGATCATTTGGAGAACAGGCTGCCACCCCAGAAAATATAGGGGAAGTGCTCAGGACATTTAAGGAATTCACTGTATAACACACGGATTACGAGAGGAAGGTTTAGTGCGCCAATTATCACCTATCTATCTCTGATATATATATATATATATATATTTCTGAATTGTGTACTTTACTCTATTCCAAGATGATGCACAGACGTTACGAAGGGGTAATAATACATTTTAAATTGCCAATATGCTATTAGGAGTGAAGCAATTCTCAAACCACTGTCAGAAAACAAGAAAGACTGCTGCACTTAAATAAGGCTTTCAGGAAGATCATTCAGTAAACTGTAAGCTTGCCCCGAGGCAAAGGGAATGATGTGTTGGCCTTAAGCCTAATATTTCATTATTGGCCTAAAGCTGGCTTATCATGTAGCATTCGCTACATCAGCTGTAGACAGTGTAAACCATGGGAAATATGGGCTTGCTTATTATTTCTGCCATAGTTGTCACCTTTTACTTGTATAGGGTGACGTTTTCATCACCTTAAGTGCTAAGTTATGTGTGTGCGTTTCAGTCCCACATTGTCAAAACATGGGTGGTTTTAAATGAATCAGGGGCATTTTAAGAGAGGAAGGGACCCGAGTGCAGCCTCCGTTATGTGGGCCCTCTCCTCTCCGGCAGCAGTATACTCTGGCATAATGTCAGAGTCTACTGCGCATGTGCAAGTCTCCGGGAACATGGCACCCGCGCGTTGTTCCTGGGGACATCTCCAATGCATACCTCCCAACTGTCCCGATTTTCGCGGGACAGTCCCGTTTTTTGGGGTCTGTCCTGCTGTCCCTCCCACGGGCCGCAGTGTCCCGTGGTGGGGGTAGGGGCAGTTGGGAGGCCCCTAATCACTTGCTGCTCTGCTCAGTTCAGAGCAGAGCAGCGGAGAATAGACGCTGTGCCCATGTGCACAGCGTCTATTCCAGTAAGGGAGAGGGGCTGGTGGCATGACCAGCGGCTCACAGAGTGCTGGCCGTACCCCCACTGTGACGAAATTTGGAGGCATTACTCGCGATTGCGTCACCCACGCAAAGGCATGCCCCCTTCCCATTAGGTCATGCCCCCTTTTTGGTGTCGCGCGAAGATTCCCTCCTTGCAACAACAGAATGTTGGGAGGTATGCCAATGTGCATGTGCAAATCACTCGGAAATGGCCACGGTGGCCATTTTCGGAGTGATTTGTGTCCGTAGTGCAGGGACACTACTGCAGGACTCTGGAGGGGTAAGTATAATATATGGATACAGGGTGTGCGGTATGGGTCCCCCTGGACACATCTACTATAGAAACACCTGTGGTTTTAATGCAGCAAAAAAACATAAAAAATATTCATGGAGGGACAAATTTTCCCATTTCCTTATAAGAAAATCCATAGCTGGAAACATTGGTAGCTCATTTTAAAAACATCCTTCGTAAACAGGTACTGTATGTTTATGGCAAATCAAAATCTTGTTTTATTAAAAACAGTTCTCTTTACTAAATTTGCATTCCAATTCAAAGTCAAAAATGATAATAAAATGACTGGTGGCAGACTAAAGCAAATAGAAGTAAGCCCAAGATGTGATTCAATAACCATCATCACAAAATCAGGGTTTTTTTTATCACTTACCCATGCGCAACATGATCGCCAATACAGTGCCTCCCACTGCATTAACTTATTAAAATTGGACCCCCCTTACAGGCAGTATCTGTGATTCCTATGCGAGTGAAGTCGCCAAAATTTCGACTCCATTTACGCTCAATCACACATGTGCCATATAGGTAGACTTACCATATTATCCCTTTAATCCGAGACACTCATGAATTACACAAGATGAGTGAAACCAGGTGAAATACAGGTCATCCACAGACCCTCTGTAATTCATGGGGGTAATTCAGACCTGATCACTGCTGTGCATTATCGCACAGCTGGAGATCAAGTCCAAACTGTGCATGCGTATGCACCGCAATGCACAGGCGCGTCGCACGGGTACAAAGCGGATCGCCGCTCAGCGATGGGTTTGTGCGACGGGCGATCGCAGGAAGATTGACAGGAGAAGGCTTTTGTGGATGTCAACTGACCGTTTTCTGGAAGTGTCTGGAAAAACGCAAGCATGTCCATGTGTTTGCATCGAGGGTTCCTGACATCAGTTCCGGTCCCGTACAGGATGATGTGATTGCAGCGGCTGAGTAAGTCCTGGGCTGCGCAGAGACTGCACAAAATCTGTTTGTACAGCTCTGCTACACATGCGTTCGCACACTTGCACAGCTAAAATACACTCCCCCTGTAGGCGGCAACTATCTGATCGCAGCAGTGCAAAAATTGCTTGCTAGCAATCAGGTCTGAATTAGGCCCCACGAGTGTCCTGGTTTAAAGGGCTAGTATGGTAAGCCAACATACATACAGGTCAATGTTTACAGTGCTTACCATCCCGAAATAAAAAGAGGAAGACAGACAACGTATAAGACACCACACAACACAGACACAAAACACATGAAAATCAATAAAGTAGTGTATGGGAAGGCAGGGGATTAGCTTGGGGAAGAGACCAGCACTTCTCCCACCCCCAACTCTGTTAACCCTATCCTTATCCTACATTGGGGCAGATGTATTAACCTAAAGAAGGCATAAGGAAGTGATAAACCAGTGATATGTGAAAGGTGATAAAGGCACCAGCCAATCAGATCCTAACTGTTAATTTACATATTGGAGCTGATTGGCTGGTGTCTTTATCACCTTGCACATATCACAGGTTTATCACTTCCTTATGCCTTATCCAGGTTAATACATCTGCCCCATTATTAGGACTTCCTCATGAGTTTTTTTTTTCTTCTCACTTAGCTTTCAGATACTTTTCTGCTACCTGGGAAACTGAGGGGGGTATCCAATTAGATACTGTTTTCCGCATTTTTTTTCATCAGCAATTTTTAAGGGGCTATTAAATTATCACATGTTTTTCCCTCCAAAAAAAATCCTGCTTATAGCTAAATTGGTTCGCCTGCCTTAGACAGCTAAACAAAATCTCTGATAATTGCCAACATTGGAGCTAATTGGATAGCCCCATGGTAAATTACCATGGCTAATTGTATACCACCCTGAATCTGTTCCAAACATTTGTAGCCATGGTAAATTACCATGGCTAATTATATACCTCCCTGAATCTGTTCCAAACATTTGTAGCCAGCCAAATTTACAGCTTCTGTACAGATTGACAAACCTGCATTCTTATTAAATTACTGGATCCTACAGAGTCCAGTTAGCATGGTTGACTGATGATTGCATACACTAACACATTGGATCTCAACTTGAGGGGTACAACTACCTCCAGATGAACTTACTGTGATGTTCAGGGGTATGGAAACTGATTTCAGCAATGGGTATGGGTGGGAGTGCAGGGCATGTTTTGGGAACCACCTATAGCAGACATGCTTCATTGATTTTGAAATAAACCTCAATCATTTCCTTACCGTCAATTGTTTTAGACAGGGCCTGTCCCACACTTGGAGGACAACAGCACACAAATTACATTATATATTAATCAGGTGTCCTACTGAGCATTCAGGTTGGAAAACTGTGTCCTAGGCAGCCCTGTAACGGGACACCAAAGCGCCCTGTGCTTCACCCGCGCTTACACCATCATTACTAATCGACCTAGGGGGTGGATGGGTGTACTGGTGAATTTCCCTTTAGGCATGTGAGACATGTGCCTAAGGGTGACACCTGTTGGGAGGCAGCACTTGGATGCTTGTGTTCGTACTGTCAGACTGTTCTTTGGGTGCCAAAATGCTTAGGAGAGAAATGGCACTACACACCATACCAACATTGAACATCATGGTGTGGGGCTGTTTTTCAGCATAGGGTACTGGCATACTTTATATAATTGAAGAAAAGATGAATGAAAAAATGTACAGAGACATTCTTGATAAAAACCGGCTGCCACCTACCAGGATGCTGAATATAAAATGAGGGTGGACATTTCAGCAAGACAATGATCCTTAACACACAGCCAAGGACACTCTCAATTAGTTTCAAAGAAAGAAAATAAAGCTGCTAGAACGGCCCATCCAATCACCTGACTTGAATCCAATTGAAAATCTATGGAAAGAACTAAAGATCACAGTACAGTATATAGAAGAGGCCAATGGAACTTTCAAGATTTGAATACTGTGTGGAAGAATGGGTCAAAATCACACCTGAGCAATGCATGCGACTAGTTTCTCCATACAGGAGGCGTCTTGAAGCTGTCATTACCAACAAAGGCTTTTATACAAAGTATTAAATAAGTTTCAGTAAGAGTGTTCAATACTTTTTCCCTGTGCCATTTCACATTATTACACAGGGCCGGCTCCAGGCACGTTCCTTAGGAGCGGCCGCGCTGGGCGCAAACTCCTAAGGGTGGCCGGTAGCCGGACGCAATTTGAAATCATCCGCCGGTCCGTCAGCAAATCAGAGCTCGCGGACTGGCAGCGCCAGCTGCTGCCGGTCCGCGAGCTTTGTCTGACTGACTGACCGGCAGCTTCAGGCGGGGGTCCACCGGAGACAGGAGTGAGGGGAAGGAGAGGAGCATGCTGCGCTCTCTTCTTTTCACACAGAGAGCAGCGGCAGAGTGCGGGAGCAGAAGGACGAGGCCGGTGGCGGTGAGCAGCACTACAGGGACTTGGACATGTGTATCTGGCACTGTGTAATGGGCATGTGTGTCGGCATATGTATCTGGCACTGTGTAATGGGCATGTGTATCTGGCACTGTGTGGGGGCATATGTATCTGGCACTGTTTGGGGGCATGTGTATCTGGCACTGTGTGGGTGGCAAAAGTATCTGACACTGGGGCATATGTATCTGGCACTGTGTGGGGGGCATATGTGTATCTGGCACTGTTTGGGGGGCATATGTATCTGGCACTGTGTGGGGGGCATATGTATCTGGCACTGTCTGATGGGCATGTGTATCTGGCACTGTAGGGGCATGTGTATCTGGTACTGTGGGAGGCATACTGTATGTAACTGGCACTGTGTGGGGGGCATATGTATCTGGCACTGTGTAATGGGCATGTATATCTGGCACTGTGTGGGTGGCATATGTATTTGGCACTGTTTGGGGGCATATGTATCTGGCACTGTGTGGGGGGCATATGTATCTGGCACTGTGTGGGGGGCATATGTATCTGGCACTGTGTGATGGGCATGTGTATCTGGCACTATGGGGGGCATGTGTATCTGGCATTGTGGGGGGCATATTATGTGTATCTGGCACTGTGAATACATGTGTATCTGACAATGTGGGGGCATAATATGTGTATCTGGCACTGTGGGGGCCTATTATGTGTATCTGCCACTGTGGGTGCCTATTATGTGTATCTGGCACTGTGGGGCATATAATGTGTATCTGGCACTGTGTGGGGGGCATGTGTATCTGGCACTGTGTGGGGGGCATGTGTATCTGGCACTGTGTGATGGGCATGTGTATTTGGCACTGTGTGATATGCATGTGTATCTGGCACTGTGTGGGGGGCATGTGTATCTGGCACTGTTGAGGGCATATTATGTGTATCTGGCACTGTGAATACACGTGTATCTGACAATGTGGGGGCATATTATGTGTATCTGACAATGTGGGGGCATATTATGTGTATCTGACAAGGTGGGGGCATATTATGTGTATCTGACAATGTGGGGGCATATAATGTGTTTCTGACAAGGTGGGGTCATATAATGTGTATCTGGCACTGTGGGGGCATATAATGTGTATCTGGCACTGTGGGGGCATATAATGTGTATCTAGCACTGCTGGGGGCATATGTGTGTATCTAGCACTGCACTACCGGGGGCATATGTGTAACTGGCACTATGGGGGCATATAATGTGTAACTGGCACTGTGGTCGCATAAAATGTGTACCTGGCATTGCTGTGGGCATATAATGGGTATCTGGCACTTGTGGGGGCATATAATTGGTATCTGACACTGCTGGGGACATAAATGCACTGCTGGGGGCATATAATGTGTATCTGGCATGGTGGGGGCACATAATGTGTATCTGGCACTGCACTACTGGGGGAATATAATGTGTATCTGGCACTGTGGGGGCATTTAATGTGTATTTGGCACTGTGGGGGCAAATAATGTGTATCTGGCACTGCACTGCTGGGGGCATATGTGTATCTAGCACTGCTGGGGGCATATAATGTGTATCTGGCACTGCTGGTTGCATATGTGTATCTAGCACTGCACTACTGGGGGCATATGTGTAACTGGCACTATGGGTGCATATAGTGTGTAACTGGCACTGTGGGGCATAAAATGTGTACCTGGCATTGCTGTGGGCATATAATGGGTATCTGGCACTTGTGGGGGCATATCATGGGTATCTGACATTGCTGGGGACATAAATGCACTGCTGGGGGCACATAATATGTATCTGGCACTGCAATGCTGGGGGCATATAATGTGTATCTGGCACTATGGGGGCATTTAATGCGTATTTGGCACTGTGGGGGCAAATAATGTGTATCTGGCACTGCGCTGCTGGGGGCATATGTGTATCTGGCACTGCTTGGGGCATATAATGTGTATTTGGCACTACTGGGGGTGTATGTGTATTTAGAAATACTAGGGGGCATATGTGTATCTGGCACTGCACTACTGGGGTCATTATGTGTCAGACACTATGCTGGAGACATTGGGGGTCATTCCGAGTTGTTCGCTCGTTGACTATTTTTGCAACGGAGCGATGAAGGCGAAAATGCACATGCTCATGGTACGCAGTGCGCATGCGCTAAGTATTTTAACACAAAACTTAGTAGATTTATTCACGTCCGAACGAAGAATTTCCATTGCTGAAGTGATCGGAGTGTTATTGACAGGAAGTGGGTGTTTCTGGGTGGAAACTGACCGTTTTCTGGGAGTGTGCAGAAAAACGCAGGCGTGCCAGGATAAAACGCGGGAGTGTCTGGAGAAACGGGGGAGTGGCTGGCCGAACGCAGGGCGTGTTTGTGACGTCAAACCAGGAACAAAACAGGCTGAGCTGATCGCAGTGTAGGAGTAAGTCTCGAGCTACTCAGAAACTGCTAAGAATTATCTATTCGCAATTCTGCTAATCTTTCGTTAGCAATTCTGCTAAACTAAGATACACTCCCAGAGGGCGTCGGCCTAGCGTGTGCAATGCTGCTAAAATCTGCTAGCGAGCGAACAACTCGGAATGACCCCCTTTATGTGTAAAGGTGTGTACACACGGTAAGATTATTTCTTAGGATTTTGACTATATAGTCAAAATCTGTGCAGGCAAGTTAATTTTGACTATGTCACAGAACAGATAGTCAAAATTGACACTTAGCCAAAATCGTACATAGTCAGTAGCGGATTACACTGTATATAGACAGCTGCTGCACTCATACTTTACCCTGCTCTTACTTCTATTAATGTATAATATGCCTGGCTGGTTCAGACAGGCAGCAGTGTCCCTTCCCTCTCATCCCTCCCTGCCGGCCCGGCGCTACCTGCTCAGCGAAGGGATGCAGTGCAGGGAGGCGCTGGGATGGAGAGGCGCTCCCCCAGCTCTGCATCCCTTCCCTGCTGCTGCCTGCTGTGCATGTCACTGTATGACAGGCAGCGGTGCCGGCAGTACCTTTATAGTTTGCAGGGGGCGCCGAACACCCTAGTACCGGCCCTGCCTCCCTGCCAATGATTCACAGATGAATCAAGGAGCTCAGGTAGTCTAAGACAGCACAAATTGATCCCAGAGCTGCATACTAGGCAGTGCTATGCTAGTCGCCCTGAGCTGCCGCTTCTGCAGAAGAGGAGACCTGATGCCACAGAAGGAAGTGAGAGAGCAGCATCAACCGGAATCCACGCTTAGGAAGGGGGCCCCACTTCCCATTTTCCAGGGAGACATCTACCAGTATTGCTCAGGTACTCCAGGGGGATCGTGCAATGAGAAAGGACTGCATTACAGAATGGTCCCTTATTGGCTTTGGTAGAACTATAAGTCCCATCATGCTTGGTCACTTAGGGCATCCAGGGACTTGCAGCAGCAGAATTATAGGTTTTGTATATATACAGTGGGGATTGAAATTTTGGGCACCCCAGGCAAAAATTCTTTTTAATGTGCAAAAAGAAGCCAAGGAAAGATGGAAAAATCTCCAAAAGGCATCAAATTACAGATTAGACATTCTTATAACATGTCAAAAAAAAGTTTGATTTTATTTCCATCATTTACACTTTCAAAAGACCAGAAAACAAAAAATGGCGTCTGCAAAAGTTTGGGCACCCTACAGAGTTAATACCTTGTACTGCCCCCTTTGGCATGTATCACAGCTTGTAAACGCTTTTTGTAGCCAGCCAAGAGTCTTTCAATTCTTGTTTGAGGTATCTTCGCCCATTCTTCCTTACAAAAGTCTTCCAGTTCTTTGAGATTCCTGGGCTGTCTGTGACACACTGCTCTTTTAAGGTCTATCCATAGATTTTCAATTATGTTGAGGTCAGGAGATTGTGAAGGCCATGGCAAAACCTTCAGTTTACGCCTCTTGATGTAATCCACCGTGGATTTTGAGGTGTGTTTAGGATCATTATCCATTTGTAGAAGCCAGCCTCTCTTTAACTTCAGCTTTTTCACAGATGGCATCAAGTTAGCGTCCAAAATTTGCTGGAATCTTATTGAATCCATTTTTCCTTCTACTCGTGAAATGTTCCCTGTGCCACTGGCTGCAATACAACCCCAAAGCATGATTGATCCACCCCCATGCTTAACAGTTGGACAGAGGTTCTGTTCATTAAATTCTGTGCCCTTCCTTCTCCAAACGTACCTTTGCTCATTCCAGCCAAAAAGTTCTATTTTAACCTCATCGGTCTACAGAACTTTATTCCAAAATGCATCAGGCTTGTCTATATGTTCATTTGCAAACTTCAAATGCTGATTTTTGTGGTGAGGACGTAGAAGAGGTTTTCTTCTGATGACTCTTCCATGAAGACCATATTTGTACAAGTATCTCTTTATAGTGGAATAGTGTACCACAACTCCAGTGTCTGCCAGATCTTCCTGAAGGGATCGTGCAGTCAAACGTGGATTTTGACTTGCTTTTCTCACAATCCTGCGAGCTGTTCTGTCTGATATTTTTCTTGGTCTTCCAGATCTTGCTTTAACTTCCACTGTTCCTGATGACTGCCATTTCTTAATTACATTCCGAACAGAGGATATGGGCATATGATAACGCTTTGCTATGTTCTTATAGCCTTCTCCTGCTTTGTGAGTGTTGGGGAGCAGATTGGACGCTCCCGCGGACTGCGGCCTACAACTTGTGCACAAGCCGGTGCCTCAATTTGGGAGCACGCCCGCTGGACCTCCGGATGCTCTGAATTGGCGGCGTGTAGACCCGTTCTCTATCTGACCCGGGTCGCTGGCCGCAGCTGGTCTCCCTCGACCCGTGACCGCAACCATCGCGGGAGGTCCCGCTACAGGAAACCGCACTGTGCGACGGCGGGACCCGGCGGCCATATTCCCGCAACTGCTACAGACGGCTTCGTGGAGTCGGAGGGGAGGACGCCACTGCCACATAGCCAGCCTGGGACCTGGTAAGGTGTTCCTCCCTATCCCACCTCCTACACCTCTGACTGCTGTCCGCTGACCTGACCAGCACGGAGGACACCGACGGGCGCCTCCTGCCTTCCCCCGCAGCCGCCCGGTGAGCCCGACTGCTGCACCTATATATTGGCCCCTGTCACCTCGTCCCCTCAGCCGGCCACCTTCCCTCCACCTGGAGACTGCTTGGGGATCCTACGAGGGTGGGAGATGGGAGCCACACTGTCGCCGTTGGGACCTACCGATGGTGCGGTGAGGAACTCTCCCTCCTCCGCTCTGTATATATGCATGGCTCGACACCCTCATTGCCTCTAACCCCACAGCTAGTTATATTAGAGCTTGGGCCCACCACTTCCAGATTGGACTGGAGCTGCAGAGCCTCCTCAATAAACCTCCATTAGTCCTATGCCACGGCTGGGGGCCCCATTACTGACCCCCGCTACTGGATGCTCGGAGTTGCCCTCCGGCGCCAATGGGCCTCACAGAGAGAGTTGCCCCATTCTAGACATGTCTTCTCCTCATGCCTGACCTCCTCCGTGGCTGTATTCAACGCTGAGCCTGACGTGATGTGACGGCATGTTGGTCCGGCGCTTCGCATGTGAGACCCGATACGCTTGCGACATATCTTGCTCTCTGTACGCCCTTTCCAACGGTGGCATCTCTACGACTGCATGGAAAAGTTCCTGATTCCTTCATCAATGACCTCTACTGGGGCTCCATTGCCGACCTGTGCTGGAACTCCTGGTGGCAACTCCTCCGACTCTGACTGCTCGACCTCGCGCTCTGCATCCCGACGCACACGTAGATCCAGACCACCCGCAAAACAGCCGAAGATGAAACACAATGATTTGGTGGCTGTTTTGGGTCCCTTGTTGGACGAAAATTTGGCTGGCATCAAGGAGGCCATTGAATCCACGCTGACCCAACTCAGCCAACACTCTACTCGCCTAGATGAAGCAGAGCAGCGAATATCCACGCTGGAGGACGACCTATCTACAGCCCAGCGAACCATACACGCCAATCAATCTGAAATTGCTGACCTATCAGAGAAGATCGACGACCTTGAAAATCGTAGCCAGCGTAACAACCGGAAGGTCTTCAGCATCCCGGAATCGGTCAAGGGGCATGAACTTATGGATCTCCTCGCATCTGGCATCCCGGAGCAATTAGCCATGAATCTTAAAGGAGTCTCACTACTTATCGAGAGAGCCCATAGGCTTGGACCGGAGCGAAGGAACCTCAGTGGGCGGCCCCGTCCCGTCATCATGAGAATCTTGAACTATGCTGACAAGATGAAGCTCCTCGATCATTATCGTAAAACGGCCTCCTTATCTTACAACGGAGGCCGTCTCCTCATCTTCCAGGATTTATCCGCCCTCGTAGCTGCCAAACGTAGAGTTCACTCCCATTTGCAAGCACCTTTTCGACACCAAAGTCAGATTCTCCCTCCTTTACCCAGCCCGCCTCTGAATCTTTGAGAATGGCAAACCGCTGTTCTTCGACGACCCAGGAGAGGCAATAATGCACTTTTCTTTACCTGATACTTGACTGTAATTGTCATATGCTTGCTTTTCACTCATCACTGGACCTTTCTCTACTTTCGGGTCTCATGTGTGGAGAGCCGTGTCTGTGAGACATGACTACACCTAGTTCATCTACTTCCAGTTTTATGTTTCTGATATTTGTAGCAATGTTTCTTTGTTTTTTTATTTCTTTTCTAATTTGTTGTGTCTGCCTGGCCTGGGGACTCCTATCCCTCCTGGGTTGCCTTTCCCCCGCTCGCTGGGACGGGATGAGGCCCTGTTTTGTCTTTTTTTGTAATCACCATGTTCTTTCCGACTGTAGGTGTGGGTTGATATGGCTTCTCGAGCCACCCCACACTCCCATGACACTGGAGTCTCTAACACTGCCCCATTGCGCATAATCTCCTGGAATGTAGAGGGACTTAACCACCCCGTTAAAAGAAAGAAAGTAGCCTCACACTTAAAACGTATGAACCCCCAAGTAGTGTTCCTTCAGGAGACACATTGGCTAGACGACCCTTGGAACTCCTTACGAGCTCCTTGGATAGGTGAATGTATATCGGCCCCATATCACACCAAATCTCGAGGAGTGGCCATTATTTTTCACGCTAGCTTACAACACTGATGGCCGGTTCGTCTTGCTTGACACATTGATTGACAATACTGTATATACTTTTCTTAATGTGTATGCCCCCAATGTTTCCCCTGACTCTTTTTTTGCAGCTCTTCTACTGGTGCTCCTACAATGGGGCGGCCACAATTTGGTTGTGGGTGGCGATTTCAACTTGGTGTTCGACCCATCCATGGACAGATCTCGAGTGATTACCTCTACCTCTGCTCCCACCTCTCAATTGCTGACTTCTTTCTGTACGCAACTAGACTTAATCGACCCCTGGCGCATCTTTCACATGACTCAGAAAGATTTTTCCTTTTACTCTCATCCCCACTCGTCCCACTCTCGCATAGACTACATCTTCACCTCAACACCCCTCTTTCCTAGGGTTACACACTCATTTATCGCAGACATCATCATCTCTGACCATGCTCCCATTTCAATAGACATCCGGCTTAACCTGCCTCCTCGCACCGCCCCAAGCTGGCGCTTTCCTGCATACCTCCGCCACTCTACTGACTTTCTTCTCCACCTCAAACAATCTTGGCTCAATTACACCCTGGACAATACTGATCAGTCACTAGACTTCCCTGTATTTTGGGGCGCAGCTAAGGCGGTCTTGAGTGGTCATGTCATGTCCTACACACATTCCAAGAGGAAAAAATTTTCCTCGCAGCTGCAGGCTCTGAGCACGTCGCTAACCTCCTGGTATCGGAATTATAAACGACACGACACTCCAGCCCACAAAGAAGCGTATCTCTCAGCGAAACTCATATACGACACTTTCCTCACTGAACGAGCTCAGCTCTCTTATGATTACCAAAGGAATAAGTTTCACAGGTGGGGCAATAAGTCAGGTAGATTGTTGGCAAACTTGATTAAGGGACCCAAGTAACGCACTTGCATTAACACCATAGCTGTCTCAGGTGCATTGACTTCAGACCCTGAATCAATTTGGTCTGAATTTATGCATTTCTATCGTTCCCTATACACTAAAGGCCCTGATGACCCCGCTGCTAACTACTCCTTCCTTGAGGCGGCTGATCTCCCGGCCCTCTCCCAGGAAGAAAGAGAACTCCTAGACAGCCCAATCACTGCCGAGGAGGTTATAGATACTATCAAGAGCTTGCCCAACCACAAGAGTCCTGGCCCTGATGGCTTTAGCGCAGAATTTTACAAGATGATGCGTGATGAACTAGTGCCCACACTTACATCCCTCTACAACCACATTCTCTCTTCTAAACAAACTCCAATTAGGTTTAATGAAGCCAAGATAATTGTTATAGCGAAGCCTGGTAAAGATCCCTCCCTTCCTGGCTCCTACAGGCCAATATCCCTCCTGAACCAAGACTTCAAAATCTTGACTAAATTAATGGCCACTCGCCTACAACTATGTCTCTCTCGAATCATATCCCCGGCCCAACTGGGCTTCCTTAAAAATAGACAGTCGGTTAAGGGCATCAGGGCAGCCCTGGCCGCCGTCACCTATTCCCGCTCTCACAATCTAGTTGATAATACTTTAATTAATCTCGACGCTGAAAAGGCCTTTGATAAGATCGCCTGGCCTCACCTTGATCAGGTCTTACGCCATCAACACTTTGGAGACAAATTCTGTGGTCTTCTCACCTCCCTCTATACTAACCTCACCACCCAGGTGTTGGTTAACAATATCTCCTCTGCCCCCTTTGCCCTCGAGAGAGGAACCAGACAGGGGTGCCTTCTCTCTCCCCTACTTTTCAATCTAGCCCTCGAACCCTTTATACGATACATTGTAAACTTGGATAGTTTTAAAGGCATCCAAATAGGCACCCAGGAACTAAAAATTATAGCGTTCGCGGACGACATCCTACTTCTCACCTCAAACCCTAAACAGTCCATTCCGATACTACAGGAAACTATAACCTGCTTTTCTTCCTTTGCGGGATTCTCGATTAATTTTGACAAATCGGAAGCTCTAGCTATCTTTCGGCAGGCCACGGTTGGCTGGGAACCCCCCTTTCCATTTCGATGGGCCCCCACCCACCTCACTTACCTATGGATTCAGTTACCCGTGGACCCCTCCCTCCTCTATTCCCACAATGTCCAACCTATTCTTACCAAAATTCAGACTGAGCTTGGTCTCTGTCAAAATCTTCCTCTCAACCTCTTAGGACGCTGCAATCTTGTCAAAATGGCAAGCTTTCCCAAACTGCTCTATGCACTTCAAATGATCCCCATTTTGCTTACAAAATCGTACTTGTCCCTTCTTAACTCACATATATCTAAGTTTATATGGGCCAATAAACGACCCCGGATAAGTTTCCTCAAACTATCCCAATCAGTTCAAAATGGGGGGTTAAATTTGCCCAACACAGAGCAGTACAATAGAGCCTGTCTTCTTCACATAGCCATGGACTGGCTCAGTGCTAGGAATATCTTCACCGACTCACAGCTAGACTCTCAACTATGTGCCCTTCTGTCTCTTAGCTACATCTTACACGCCAGTAATACCACTCTGAAGGAACCTCATAAAGACAATACCCTCTTAACCTCTGCTATTCTGGCTTGGAAGAGATCTAGAAATTTATTGAATATACACGGCCGTCATTCTCCGTTTCTCCCTTTTCTGGGAAACTTAGACTTTCATAATGGCCACGCTTCCTTTCCTTTTAATAGATGGCATATGGCGGGTATCACACACGTTCATGATCTCCTTAACTCCTTACATGAACCACTCACTTTCATTGAGGCCATGGATAAATACAACATTAGCCCTAGCCATAGGTTCTACTTCTTCCAGGCCTCTCACTATATCCGCTCAGTCTTGACACAACTTGATAAAAATGATTTCCTCAACCCCCTAGACACACTTATGCACTCCGGCACATATTCCATTTCGACTATTTACGCCCGAATCCGCACAGACATCGTTCCCTCTGTTGACCTATTACAGCTTGAGAAATGGTCATCTCAACTCCCCTCTATGTCCCCGGAAGCAGTGTTGGATTCTTTTAACTTATCTCTGAAGCTTATTCCAGCAAGTATATACCAGGAAATGTTGTACAAGATTTTGCACAGGGCTTACATCTCCCCGAAACGAGGTCACCTGATGGGCATCTCTGAGTCTGCAGCGTGCATCAAATGCTCCGCGCCAGTAGCTGACATTATGCACTGCTTCTGGCATTGCCCTCATATACAAAAATTTTGGGGGGAATTACAGACATATACTGTAGCTCCTCTACACTTGGCATTGATTTTTAATGTACTGCACCTTGGGCCCTTTTTGGTTACTTCCTAGATCAGCCAGACATTCCCTCTTCTGACAAAAAACTAGTGACACTCTAATCGGCTGTGGGGAGGAAGGCTGTTCTTCAACAATGGATACACGACACTCCCCCCTCCCTAACCATGGCCACCTCTAGGCTGCTCTTTCTCTTTACCATGGACTGGTTGGAGACCACTCTTGATAAAGAGACTCTGACCCCTGCATTGTTCAATGCTGGGGAAAATTTATACACACACTGCCCACTCCTACTAAAATTGTCATTCAACACTGCTTCCATCACACCACGTGGTACTGCCTTCAACTTTTGGTTCATAGACCCCCTATCTCCCTCCCATAACTCAGTGCTGCAAACACCCTCTCCCTATTCTCCACACTATTCTTCCTACTTTCTGTTTTTCTCTCTCCCTCTCTCTCTCTCTCGATCTCCTCCACCTCCCTCTACCCCTTTTCTAACTTCTCTCGGACCTCCAGTGCCTGTATCTTTCCCTTTTCCTGGCTTGGACGCTCTTTCCATGGATGGGTCGGTGGCCCCCTGGCCTAGGTAGACACTGTTTTTGTTGGTTATATTTACTACTTGTTTTAATTTAAGTTATGCGCCCTTCCTGTTGTAGGACGCTTGTATGTAATTATAGCTTCTATATCTACTTAGACCAGTTGCTATTTTGGTAGAGGTGATTATATCAGCCTCTTATTATACTGAATTTTCCGTACAATGTTCTGGTCACCTTTTTGGTAACTATGTTATTTGTTTGAAAATGGAAAATGTGAGGTATTTTTGAGATTATTCAGGTACCCAGTTTTAACTCCCTGTGGGTGGGCTTTTATTTCAATATACCGGCACTGTATCTACTGTGCATATTGTTTATTTGGCTTGTTTTGTTACCTCAATAAAATATATTTTTTTAAAAACAAAAAACCTTTGAGATTGACATCACCTGGTCTTTCCAGACGATGATTGAGAACAATCCATGACACTGCCAGGTCTCAGCTGTCCAAAGGGGGCAGTACAAGGTATTTACTCTGCAGGGTGCCCAAACTTTTGCAGACACCATTTTTTGTTTTCTGTACTTTTGAAAGTGTAAATGATGGAAATAAAATCAAACTTTTTTTTGACATGTTATAAGAATGTCTAATCTGTAATTTGATGCCTTTTGGAGATTTTTCCATCTTTCCTTGGCTTCTTTCTGCACATTAAAATGAATTTTTGCCTGGGGTGCCCAAACTTTCAATCCCCACTGTATTGCTGCACAGAGCTTATTTGTATGTTATTTGTGGGTCTTGAGCTCGGCAATATATTATTACTGCTGATGGAGGTGCACAATGTACAATCTTTTACAGTCGCTGCTGCCTTCCATCAACACAGATAATAAAGTAGTTACAGTCCCTGTTGTCCCCAATCACCAGAGATAATGTACAGTATACAGTCACTGTTGTCCCCAATCACCAGAGATAATGTACAGTATACAGTCACTGTTGTCCCTTATCACCAAAGATAATGTACAGTATACAGTCCATGTTGTCCCCCATCACCAGAGATAATGTACAGTATACAGTCCCTGTTGTCCCTTATCACCAGAGATAATGTACAGTATACAGTCCCTGTTGTCCCCGAGCTCCAGTGATAATTTACAGTATACAATACAACACAACTCATACTATTTGTGAGGGATGGCGGTCATTAGGTCAACATGAGTTAGGTCAACATACATTGGGTCAACATACATTAGGTCAACATGTACTAGGTCGACATGGAAAAAGTTGACATGAGTTTTTCACAATTTTTCAATTTTTTGACCTTTTTCATAATTAACGATCCACGTGGACTACAAGTGGGAACAGTAACCTGTGCCGAGCGCATTGAGGTACCTTGCCCGAAGTTTTGTTTGCCATGCGAGGGGACACTGTGCACTAATTGGGGTTCCTAGTCACTTTACGTAAAAAACAACTCCAAAAAAAGTGAAAAAGCTCATGTCGACCTTTTTCCATGTCGACCTATTGACCATGTCGACCTAGTGATCATGTAGACCTAATGCATGTCGACCAAAGATGGCCGACCCAATGTATGTCGACCTAATTCATGTCGACCTAATGAACCACACCCATTTGTGAGAACTCAACGACCTAATGAACCACACCCATTTGTGAGAACTCAAACTCTACAAAGTGACCAGTTGATCAAATAGTTGGAATGCAATTTTTATATTTTTATTTATTTTTAATGTGCCCAACAATTGGACAATTTTTATGCAGTCGGGTGCTTGGGGGCAATAGACCAAAGCTATACCTAGGGTGCCCAGAAACCTTGCACTGGCCCTGGTTAGTGCATAACATAGCTTAAACTAATAATAATAATAATAATAATAATAATAATATGAAAGCATATGTGGATTATAGTTTCATTGTTACTTAATTTGTAATATGTGAGAAATATAAATATACACTTCACTATATTCCAAGGACATAAAACAAATCTCCTAAACATTTTATCTAATTGCAGTTATAGCCATTATAAATGTTTTGCTATTGCAAGTGTTGGGGGTGCAAATAAAGTGAATGTGTTGCCAGGGGGTTACCCAGGTGGAAAAATTATGAGAACCACTGCATTAGTACATCACAGTCATTTCCCATAGAACTTAATGAGGATGGCTGGTCATTTTGGGCCCACATAAAATTAACAATCTGTTCATGTAAATGATGGACCTTGCAGGAGAATCTGCATCTTATTATTCTTTGCTCTGAATTTTGTGGACCATCATTTTGAAGGCCTGTGACATTCGTTAGAGGCATAAATGACCTTTTGAAACAATAAAAGGCAAACATATTAAAAAAAATGTTTAAGATAGACTTAATGAAAGATTAAATATGCTGCCCCTCTATAGTTAGATCACATTGTCACTTGCAATTTGTGCGCCACTTTAAATGCTTTAATAATTGTTCATTACATTGCCATCAGCAAGAGGATGATAATTTGAAGTAAAATCTCTTGTCGCATCCTCACTTTGTAATACATCACAGGCAGAAGATAGCCTCTCCTCTGATACATGTAGTGAGATTCTACATAGATTTTTACTTGATGACTTTTCTGAAATACCAAATAAGGAAGAGCAATAATAAAGAAAAACTGCACTGTGCTATTAATGACAGTGGTCATTTTGTAATTGCTTATAATCTGCAGGTTCCAGCTTTTCTCCTGGGCCCCATCGGGCAGTGCTGCAAGCCACTGCTGTGTGCACAGCTTATATGGATGTGAAAGTGCGGACAATTCTGCGTGTGCAGTCTTGGATTGTGTGTGGTCCTGTAGATTAATAAATAGCTATATGTCTGGGATGTCACATTCTCCTGCACAGAATATAGCGCAGATGCACACATTGCCCCGCCCCCTACTAGCACAAGACCCTAAGATAGACCTAGGTACATTATATCCACCCCTCTGAGCACCCAGGATAAACAGTTGGGTGAGTGCATAGACCATTATATTTGGGGAAGTTCAGGAATCTCCCACTATAGACTAGAGATGTGCACTTGAAATTTTTCGGGTTTTGTGTTTTGGTTTTGGGTTTGGTTCCGCGGCCGTGTTTTGGGTTCGACCGCGTTTTGGCAAAACCTCACCGAATTTTTTTTGTCGGATTCGGGTGTGTTTTGCATTCGGGTGTTTTTTTCAAAAAAACCTAAAAAACAGCTTAAATCATAGAATTTGGGGGTCATTTTGATCCCAAAGTATTATTAACCTCAAAAACCATAATTTCCACTCATTTTCAGTCTATTCTGAATACCTCACACCTCACAATATTATTTTTAGTCCTAAAATTTGCACCGAGGTAGCTGTGTGAGTAAGATAAGCGACCCTAGTGGCCGACACAAACACCGGGCCCATCTAGGAGTGGCACTGCAGTGTCACGCAGGATGGCCCTTCCAAAAAACCCTCCCCAAACAGCACATGACGCAAAGAAAAAAAGAGGCGCAATGAGGTAGCTGTGTGAGTAAGATAAGCGACCCTAGTGGCCGACACAAACACCTGGCCCATCTAGGAGTGGCACTGCAGTGTCACGCAGGATGGCCCTTCCAAAAAACACTCCCCAAACAGCACATGACGCAAAGAAAAAAAGAGGCGCAATGAGGTAGCTGTGTGAGTAAGATAAGCGACCCTAGTGGCCGACACAAACACCGGGCCCATCTAGGAGTGGCACTGCAGTGTCACGCAGGATGGCCCTTCCAAAAAACACTCCCCAAACAGCACATGACGCAAAGAAAAAAAGAGGCGCAATGAGGTAGCTGTGTGAGTAAGATAAGCGACCCTAGTGGCCGACACAAACACCTGGTCCATCTAGGAGTGGCACTGCAGTGTCACGCACGATGGCCCTTCCAAAAAACACTCCCCAAACAGCACATGACGCAAAGAAAAAAAGAGGCGCAGTGAGGTAGCTGTGTGAGTAAGATAAGCGACCCTAGTGGCCGACACAAACACCTGGTCCATCTAGGAGTGGCACTGCAGTGTCACGCAGGATGGCCCTTCCAAAAAACACTCCCCAAACAGCACATGACGCAAAGAAAAATTAAAGAAAAAAGAGGTGCAAGATGGAATTGTCCTTGGGCCCTCCCACCCACCCTTATGTTGTATAAACAGGACATGCACACTTTAACCAACCCATCATTTCAGTGACAGGGTCTGCCACACGACTGTGACTGAAATGACAGGTTGGTTTGGACCCCCACCGAAAAAGAAGCAATTAATCTCTCCTTGCACAAACTGGCTCTACAGAGGCAAGATGTCCACCTCATCATCATCCTCCGATATATCACCGTGTACATCCCCCTCCTCACAGATTATCAATTCGTCCCCACTGGAATCCACCATCTCAGCTCCCTGTGTACTTTGTGGAGGCAATTGCTGCTGGTCAATGTCTCCACGGAGGAATTGATTATAATTCATTTTAATGAACATCATCTTCTCCACATTTTCTGGAAGTAACCTCGTACGCCGATTGCTGACAAGGTGAGCGGCGGCACTAAACACTCTTTCGGAGTACACACTTGTGGGAGGGCAACTTAGGTAGAATAAAGCCAGTTTGTGCAAGGGCCTCCAAATTGCCTCTTTTTCCTGCCAGTATAAGTACGGACTGTGTGACGTGCCTACTTGGATGCGGTCACTCATATAATCCTCCACCATTCTTTCAATGGGGAGAGAATCATATGCAGTGACAGTAGACGACATGTCCGTAATCGTTGACAGGTCCTTCAGTCCGGACCAGATGTCAGCATCAGCAGTCGCTCCAGACTGCCCTGCATCACCGCCAGCGGGTGGGCTCGGAATTCTGAGCCTTTTCCTCGCACCCCCAGTTGCGGGAGAATGTGAAGGAGGAGATGTTGACAGGTCGCGTTCCGCTTGACTTGACAATTTTCTCACCAGCAGGTCTTTGAACCCCAGCAGACTTGTGTCTGCCGGAAAGAGAGATCCAAGGTAGGTTTTAAATCTAGGATCGAGCACGGTGGCCAAAATGTAGTGCTCTGATTTCAACAGATTGACCACCCGTGAATCCTTGTTAAGCGAATTAAGGGCTTCATCCACAAGTCCCACATGCCTAGCGGAATCGCTTCGTGTTAGCTCCTCCTTCAATGTCTCCAGCTTCTTCTGCAAAAGCCTGATGAGGGGAATGACCTGACTCAGGCTGGCAGTGTCTGAACTGACTTCACGTGTGGCAAGTTCAAAGGGCAGCAGAACCTTGCACAACGTTGAAATCATTCTCCACTGCGCTTGAGACAGGTGCATTCCACCTCCTATATCGTGCTGAATTGTATAGGCTTGAATGGCCTTTTGCTGCTCCTCCAACCTCTGAAGCATATATAGGGTTGAATTCCACCTCGTTACCACTTCTTGCTTCAGATGATGGCAGGGCAGGTTCAGGCGTTTTTGGTGTTGCTCCAGTCTTCTGTACGTGGTGCCTGTACGCCGAAAGTGTCCCGCAATTCTTCTGGCCACCGACAGCATCTCTTGCACGCCCCTGTCGTTTTTTAAAAAATTCTGCACCACCAAATTCAAGGTATGTGCAAAACATGGGACGTGCTGGAATTTGCCCAGATTTAATGCACACACAATATTGCTGGCGTTGTCCGATGCCACAAATCCACAGGAGAGTCCAATTGGGGTAAGCCATTCCGCGATGATCTTCCTCAGTTGCCGTAAGAGGTTTTCAGCTGTGTGCGTATTCTGGAAACCGGTGATACAAAGCGTAGCCTGCCTAGGAAAGAGTTGGCGTTTGCGAGATGCTGCTACTGGTGCCGCCGCTGCTGTTCTTGCGGCGGGAGTCCATACATCTACCCAGTGGGCTGTCACAGTCATATAGTCCTGACCCTGCCCTGCTCCACTTGTCCACATGTCCGTGGTTAAGTGGACATTGGGTACAGCTGCATTTTTTAGGACACTGGTGACTCTTTTTCTGAGGTCTGTGTACATTTTCGGTATCGCCTGCCTAGAGAAATGGAACCTAGATGGTATTTGGTACCGGGGACACAGTACCTCCAACAAGTCTCTAGTTGGCTCTGCAGTAATGATGGATACCGGAACCACGTTTCTCACCACCCAGGATGCCAAGGCCTCAGTTATCCGCTTTGCAGCAGGATGACTGCTGTGATATTTCATCTTCCTCGCAAAGGACTGTTGGACAGTCAATTGCTTGGTGGAAGTAGTAAAAGTGGTCTTACGATTTCCCCTCTGGGATGACCATCGACTCCCAGCAGCAACAACAGCAGCGCCAGCAGCAGTAGGCGTTACACGCAAGGATGCATCGGAGGAATCCCAGGCAGGAGAGGAATCGTCAGAATTGCCAGTGACATGGCCTGCAGGACTATTGGCATTCCTGGGGAAGGAGGAAATTGACACTGAGGGAGTTGGTGGGGTGGTTTGCGGGAGCTTGGTTACAAGAGGAAGGGATTTACTGGTCAGTGGACTGCTTCCGCTGTCGCCCAAAGTTTTTGAACTTGTCACTGACTTATTATGAATGTGCTGCAGGTGACGTATAAGGGAGGATGTTCCGAGGTGGTTAACGTCCTTACCCCTACTTATTACAGCTTGACAAAGGCAACACACGGCTTGACAAATGTTGTCCGCATTTCTGTTGAAATAATTCCACACCGAAGAGCTGATTTTTTTGGTATTTTCACCAGGCATGTCAACGGCCATATTCCTCCCACGGACAACAGGTGTCTCCCCGGGTGCCTGACTTAAACAAACCACCTCACCATCAGAATCCTCCTTGTCAATTTCCTCCCCAGCGCCAGCAACACCCATATCCTCCTCATCCTGGTGTACTTCAACACTGACATCTTCAATCTGACTATCAGGAACTGGACTGCGGGTGCTCCTTCCAGCACTTGCAGGGGGCGTGCAAATGGTGGAAGGCGCATGCTCTTCACGTCCAGTGTTGGGAAGGTCAGGCATCGCAACCGACACAATTGGACTCTCCTTGTGGATTTGGGATTTCAAAGAACGCACAGTTCTTTGTGGTGCTTTTGCCAGCTTGAGTCTTTTCATTTTTCTAGCGAGAGGCTGAGTGCTTCCATCCTCATGTGAAGCTGAACCACTAGCCATGAACATAGGCCAGGGCCTCAGCCGTTCCTTGCCACTCCGTGTGGTAAATGGCATATTGGCAAGTTTACGCTTCTCCTCCGACAATTTTATTTTAGATTTTGGAGTCCTTTTTTTACTGATATTTGGTGTTTTGGATTTTACATGCTCTGTACTATGACATTGGGCATCGGCCTTGGCAGACGACGTCGCTGGCATTTCATCGTCTCGGCCATGACTAGTGGCAGCAGCTTCAGCACGAGGTGGAAGTGGATCTTGATCTTTCCCTAATTTTGGAACCTCAACATTTTTGTTCTCCATATTTTAATAGGCACAACTAAAAGGCACCTCAGGTAAACAATGGAGATGGATGGATACTAGTATACTTATGGATGGACGAGCGACTGCCGACACAGAGGTAGCTACAGCCGTGGACTACCGTACTGTGTCTGCTGCTAATATAGACTGGATGATAATGAGATGAAATCAATATATATTATATCACACTAGTACTGCAGCCGGACAGGTAGATATATTTATTATGTAATGACTGATGACGGACCTGCTGGACACAGTCAGCTCAGCAGCACCGCAGACTGCTACAGTAAGCTACTATAGTAGTATGTATAAAGAAGAAAGAAAAAAAAAACCATGGGTAGGTGGTATACAATTATGGATGGACGAGCGACTGCCGATACAGAGGTAGCTACAGCCGTGGACTACCGTACTGTGTCTGCTGCTAATATAGACTGGATAATAATGAGATGAAATCAATATATATATATAATATCACTAGTACTGCAGCCGGACAGGTATATATATTTATTATGTAATGACTGATGACGGACCTGCTGGACACTGTCAGCTCAGCAGCACCGCAGACTGCTACAGTAAGCTACTATAGTAGTATGTATAAAGAAGAAAGAAAAAAAAAAACCACGGGTAAGTGGTATACAATTATGGATGGACGAGCGACTGCCGACACAGAGGTAGCTACAGCCGTGGACTACCGTACTGTGTCTGCTGCTAATATAGACTGGATGATAATGAGATGAAATCAATATATATATATAATATCACTAGTACTGCAGCCGGACAGGTATATATATTTATTATGTAATGACTGATGACGGACCTGCTGGACACTGTCAGCTCAGCAGCACCGCAGACTGCTACAGTAAGCTACTATAGTAGTATGTATAAAGAAGAAAGAAAAAAAAAAAAAACACGGGTAGGTGGTATACAATTATGGATGGACGAGCGACTGCCGACACAGAGGTAGCTACAGCCGTGGACTACCGTACTGTGTCTGCTGCTAATATAGACTGGATGATAATGAGATGAAATCAATATATATATATATAATATCACTAGTACTGCAGCCGGACAGGTATATATATTTATTATGTAATGACTGATGACGGACCTGCTGGACACTGTCAGCTCAGCAGCACCGCAGACTGCTACAGTAAGCTACTATAGTAGTATGTATAAAGAAGAAAGAAAGAAAAAAAAACCACGGGTAGGTGGTATACAATTATGGATGGACGAGCGACTGCCGACACAGAGGTAGCTACAGCCGTGGACTACCGTACTGTGTCTGCTGCTAATATAGACTGGATGATAATGAGATGAAATCAATATATATATATATAATATCACTAGTACTGCAGCCGGACAGGTAGATATATTTATTATGTAATGACTGATGACGGACCTGCTGGACACTGTCAGCTCAGCAGCACCGCAGACTGCTACAGTAAGCTACTATAGTAGTATGTATAAAGAAGAAAGAAAAAGAAAAAAAACACGGGTAGGTGGTATACAATTATGGATGGACGAGCGACTGCCGACACAGAGGTAGCTACAGCCGTGGACTACCGTACTGTGTCTGCTGCTAATATAGACTGGATGATAATGAGATGAAATCAATATATATATATATAATATCACTAGTACTGCAGCCGGACAGGTATATATATTTATTATGTAACGACTGATGACGGACCTGCTGGACACAGTCAGCTCAGCAGCACCGCAGACTGCTACAGTAAGCTACTATAGTAGTATGTATAAAGAAGAAAGAAAAGAAAAAAACCACGGGTAGGTGGTATACAATATTATATATATATTATATACAATTATATATATATATATATATATATATATATATATATATATATATATATATATATTAAACTGGTGGTGACTGGTGGTCAGGTCACTGGTCACACTATCAGCAACTTGCAAGTAGTACTCCTAAGCAGACAATCACAATATATATTATACTTGTGGTCAGTGTGGTCACAATGGCAGTGTGGCTCTCTGGCAGCAAAAGTGTGCACTGTACGTTATATGTACTCCTGAGTCCTGCTCTCAGACTCTAACTGCTCCCCACTGTCAGTGTCTCCCCCACAAGTCAGATAATATACAGTCACACTATCTATCACTTCAGCAAGTAACTAGTACTCCTCCTAATGCTCCCCAAAATTACTACTGTGTCTCTCTCTACTGTCTCACTCTCTTCTCTATAAACGGAGAGGACGCCAGCCACGTCCTCTCCCTATGAATCTCAATGCACGTGTGAAAATGGCGGCGACGCGCGGCTCCTTATATAGAATCCGAGTCTCGCGATAGAATCCGAGCCTCGCGAGAATCCGACAGCGGGATGATGACGTTCGGGCGCGCTCGGGTTAACCGAGCAAGGCGGGAAGATCCGAGTCGCTCGGACCCGTGTAAAAAAACATGAAGTTCGGGCGGGTTCGGATTCCGAGGAACCGAACCCGCTCATCCCTACTATAGACCCAGACTTTACTAAGAGTTGTAGCTTAATAACATCTTTCTGATGTGTAGCCATCTGAACTTTAACATATAAACTGTGGGCTCACTTCTCTCTCGTAACTCAACGAAAACTCAACTAAGAATGGGGCAAACTAGCAGTTCACCCTTCCAAATCCGAATTGAAAGGGAAGGGGGGGGCAACTGCCAGCCCATTTGGCCAACTACCACCCATCCCCAACAACTAGAGGCATTTAGCTCCCTCCCAATGACACAAGAAGCCCACCTGGACCAGTGGCACTGCCAGTAGGGTGATATAAGCCTAACTCATGCACTGGAGGAAACAGTACAGTACCTCGCAGGGGCGTTTTCTACAGAGGAGGGGGCCCGTGTGCACCTCCGGGTCGGCCCCCTCCTCTGCACGGCGCTGTAGACGGCATAGTAGACTCCAGCACTGTGCCGGAGTCTATTGCGCATGCGCAGATCTCCAGATACATGGCGCCCACCAATGATCCGGAGACCCAATTTGCGCGGTGGCCATTTTGGCGGTGATTGTCGCCACGATTGCAGCTCCCAGCGCTGGACTCCGGAAAGGTAAGTATTAAAATGGGTGCAATGGGTGCGGTGTGGGCCCCCCCTGGACCCATTGCACCCTTTATAGAAACGCCAGTGGTACTTCGCCACTGTTCACTAATGTTAAAATGGGGTCGTTCTGTCCCGCAAAAGCCAACCCAGATAGAATCTAAACTAGGGTGGGAGGTTGGCTGTGATTTCAGGAACCCCCATTAGACGAAAACCTCTATTAGACCACCATCAAAACCAAGCTAATAAATGAACATATTATGGGCCTAATTCAGACCTGATCAGTGCTGTGTGTTTTTTCGCACAGCAGTTATCAGGTCTGAACTGCGCATGCGCCGGCGCAACAGTGCGTCGGCGCATGCCAGACAGTTGACAGCTGTCTCAGCCCTGCGATCGCCTCTGCCTGATTGACAGGCAGAGGTGGTCGTTGGGCAGGGGGTAGGGCAGGACTGCGGTGTTTGGCCGCCATTTAGGGGGCATGGTCCAGGCAATGCAGGCATGCCCGGACTGTTGGAGGGTGGGCGGCGCCTGCGTGACGTCACACGCAGCTGCTGCGACCCTCACAGCGATGAGTAGCTCCTACCAGCGTGCAGGAGCTGCACTGGCAGGAAGCTACTCTTTACGTACAAAAGCATCACCGCTGTGCGATGCTTTTTTACTTGTGCAGGGGGGGGGGGGGGTCAGGCCTGACATGCGGGGCGGACTAGTCCTGTGCTGGGTGTCCCCCCTCATGTCTGTGTGACTGATCATAGATGTGCTAAATTTAGCACATCTACCATCAGGTCTGAATTAGGCACCATGTTCCTAAATGTGACCTAAATGTGACCTGCCGCTTAGCCTAAAGGATTTCTATTACGCCAGTCATACAAAATGTCCTATGTATTGTTTCTAAGTCGTTAATTGTACAATAGATTGTATTGGTAAAAATGTAACGTCAAAACATACGAAAAAAACACATAATTAAACACATGTAAAGTGTATGTTATACTATTTCTCTTTGCTCATTTTCCCAGTTTAAGAACTGTGTTATTGCACTGGTGCTTTTAAAATAAATGAATAGCTCAACCAATAGTTTTCAATCACAGCAAATACCATCCCGTCATACAGATAATTGCATCTAATTAGCATTCGTTGTGAATGAAATACTTTTATAAATTTTATGGAAGTTGAAGCCTATTTCATTTAGATAATATACTAGTATAATTGAAATTGCATATCATGTAGAGAGTGTATAATCTAGTAAGGAATAATGATTACAATTTAGAAGGGTTATTGAATAGCTGAGACAATTAGCACACATGATTTAAATAAATGTACTGTGTATATATCAAGCACATAGTCTAAGAATACTATAGAATCTAAATGAGTGTAATATAAGACAACCAAGTATATTTCTGGGAAAAATAAAAGATTATCTATGAAATAGGAAATTATTTCTGTAGACTGCAAAATATCAAAAGGATTCATGGCGTACATGAACTGCCACTTGGATTACACTGTAAGCTAACATTGTATTATAAAAAGTATTATATAATGCTTTCTATGTGGATGACTAAAATGGGAGTCAATGTCACCGCCATTTTGTACGCATGCCTAGCTCAGGGACTATGTCCCCAAATGCAGACTTCCTGGATGCGGCAGAGGGGTTTCAATGGCCAGTCTGTGTAAGACTGGCTGATGGTAGGGATGGGCAGCAGTCGAAACGCAGATGCTGGCAGAAGGCATTGATTTCCTACAGACACCTCCTGATGCGTATGAATTTTAGTTATACAGTATTGCACAGCCACTTGCTTGAGGCTGTGCAATACAGTACCAACAAAATCAATATCAGGCCCATTGTTTGGAAGTACAATACCAGTGGGGCTATTCCTAGTCAAGTCTGTGGCTAATATTTTAGTAAAGTCTCTTTTGACTAAACATAAATAAACATAATCTTCTATCATACTGAGTTAACTAATGTGCATGAAATAACTGTAAAGTATTTTATGCTGTCTGTTCCAAATTTTATAAACAATACTTATACTGGGCATACACAGTCAGATAAAATGCCTTCCAGACCAACAGACATTTTATCTGACAGCCTGAAAACCATCAGATATCATGGGCATCAGTGCTGAAAGTATGGCAGTACGCATGGGTACGGTGTACCAATATGCCGTGCTGGCCACAACTGCCTTCTCCATTTTGCTGGGTGATTTTGTTACCTGCGGGTGCTTGGCGATTCCTTCCCTGCAGCTGGATCTCACTCTTGAGCTGCTCCTTACAACTCCAGCGGTGTGTGTAGGGAAATACGCCATGACATATATCCCATAGTGCCAAGCATGAAGTTCTATCAGATGGCAAGCACAAAAGTGGGTCTTCAGGTAAGTACCTTGCTGTGTCTGTGTGGCATAATTTGTAAGCAGCATTACTGTGGGCATTGGCCCTCATTCCGAGTTGATCGCTCGGTAATTTTCTTCGCATCGCAGTGAAATTCCGCTTAGTACGCATGCGCAATATTCGCACTGCGACTGCGCCAAGTAATTTTACAATGAAGATAGTATTTTTACTCACGGCTTTTTCTTCGCTCTGGCGAACGTAGTGTGATTGACAGGAAATGGGTGTTACTGGGCGGAAACACAGCGTTTTCGGGGCGTGTGGATAAAAACGCTACCGTTTCCGGAAAAAACGCAGGAGTGGCCGGAGAAACGGGGGAGTGTCTGGGCGAACGCTGGGTGTGTTTATGACGTCAAACCAGGAACGACAAGCACTGAACTGAACGCAGATGCCGAGTAAGTCTGAAGCTACTCTGAAACTGCTAAGTAGTTTGTAATCGCAATATTGCGAATACATCGGTCGCAATTTTAAGAAGCTAAGATACACTCCCAGTAGGCGTAGGCTTAGCGTGAGCAACTCTGCTAAATTCGCCTTGCGAGCGATCAACTCGGAATGAGGGCCATTATGCGTAAGGGGCACTACTACCGTGGGCATTATATATATAAGGGGCACTACTATTGTGGGAATTATGTATAAGTGGCACTATGACTGTGGGCATTATGTTTAAGGGGCACTACTACTGTGGGTATTATATGTATATGTGGAACTGCTTCTGTGGGCATTATGCATATAAGCAGCACTACTACTGTGTGCCTTATGTGTATAAGTGGCACTTCTACTATGGAAATTATGTGTATAATGGGCACTAATGTGGGCATTATATGTAAGGTGCACTACTACTGTGAATATTGTGTGTATAAGCAGCACTACTACTGTGGGGAACTACCGTGTGGTGTAATATGAATCATGAGCACTACATGTGGTGTAATGTGAAAAAGAATGTGCTGCTGTGTGGTATAATTTGAATTGGGGATACTATTGTGTAGCCATGCCCCTTCCTAGTGATACTGCACCCCTTTTTTGCAGTCCCTTTACAAAGTATGGGAGGAAAGGAGCAGACTTATAGTTTGCAGTGGGCACCAAACAGCTTTTGTCACATCTCTCTCCAGGCAGCTGGTGCAAAGAGGAGCCTGGGCCACACTTACTGCAGTGTCACATGCTGGTTTACCATACTCCTCTGCTCCTCCTCTGAGTGACTGAGGGGGGAATGTGCTAAGATTTGGAGAGTGATAAAGTGAAGAGAGCTAATGTACCAGTCAATCAGCTCCAAACTGCCATGTTACTGGCTATGTTTGTAAAATGAAAGTTAGGAGCTGATTGGCTAGTACTTTATCTCTCTCAAATTAATCACTTTCCAAAGCTTAGTACATCTTCCCCTGAATGAGAAGGAGTTCACTACAGAGAAGGGCCAGCAGGCTTCGTGGCAGCACTGGCGGAGAGTTATGGTGGGTACACACTATACGATTCGCTCAATGAGTGATATCACCTTTTATTTCCCCTACCCTCCTGGGCAGGCGATATAGGCCCTCATTCCGAGTTGATCGCTAGCTGCCGTTGTTCGCAGCGCAGCGATCAGGCTAAAAATCTGCATTTCTGCGCATGCGTATGAGCCGCAGTACGCACACGCGAAGTACTTTCACACAAAACTATGCAGTTTTACACAAGGTCGAGCGCCGCTTTTCTGTCGCTGTGTTGATCGGTGAGTGATTGACAGGAAGTGGGTGTTTCTGGGTGGTAACTGGCCGTTTTCAGGGAGTGTGCTAAAAAACGCAGGCGTGACAGGTAAAAACGCAGGCGTGCGTGGGGAAATGGGGGAGTGGCTGGCCGAACGCAGGGCGTGTTTGTGACGTCAAAACAGGAACTAAACAGTCTGCACTGATCGCAAGGTAGGAGTAAGTTTCGAGCTGCTCAGAAACTGCATGAAAATATTTTATAGCAGAACTGCTAACCTTTCGGTCGCACTTCTGCTAAGCTAAGATACACTCCCAGAGGGCGGCGGCTTAGCGTTTGCACTGTTGCTAAAAGCAGCTAGCGAGCGATCAACTCGGAATGAGGGCCATAGTGCGTACACACTGAATGATATTGCTATCGATACCATTCAGTGATGTCACGCTTTTTTATTATACACAGAGATTTAAAGGGACTCAACCTAATATGTTGCCTAGGGCCCTAGTGGGTTATAGCTCAGCTCAGGGAGGTGACCAAGAACCCGATAGTCACTCTGAAAGAGCAACAGCATTCCTCTCTGGAGAGAGGAGAACCTTCCAGAAGGACCGCCATCTCTGCAGCAATCCACCAATCAGGCCTGTATGGTAGAGTGGCCAGACGGAAGCCTCTCCTTAGTAAAAAGCACATGGCAGCCCACCTGGAGTTTGCCAAAATGCACCTGAAGGACTCTCAGACTATGAGAAACAAAATTCTCTGGTCTAATAAGACAAAGATTGAACTCTTTGGTGTGAATGCCAGGCGTCATGTTTGGAGGAAACCAGGGGCCGCTCATCACCAGGCTAATACCATCCCTACAGTGAAGCATGGTGGTGGAACTGGGAGACTAGTCAGGATAGAGGGAAACATGAATACAGCAATGTACAGAGATATCCTGGATGAAAAACTGCTCCAGAGCACTTTTGACCTCAGACTGGGACGACGGTTCATCTTTCAGCAGAACAACGACCCTAAGCACACAGCCAAAATATCAAAGGAGTGGCTTCAGGCCAACTCTGTAAGTGTCCTTGAGTGGCCCAACTAGAGCCCATACTTGAATCTGATTGAACATCTGTGGAGAGATCTGAAAATTGCTATGCACCGAAGCTTCCCATCCAACCTGATGGAGCTTGAGAGGTGCTACAAAGAGGAATGGGCGAAAACTTTCCAAACATAGGTGTGCCAAAGTTGTGGCATCATATTCAAAAAGACTTGAGGCTGTAATTGCTGCCAAAGGTGCATCAACAAAGTATTGAGCAAAGGCTGTGAATACTTATGTACATGTGATTTCTTAGTTTTTTATTTGTAATAAATTAGCAAAAATAAAAAATAAAAATTTTCACGTAGTCATTATGGGGTATTCCGAGTTGATCACACGTAGCAACCTTTTGCTGCTCGTGCGATCAACCTGACGCCGCCTATGCGGGAGTGTATTTTAGCATAGCAGGGCTGCGAATGCTTGTGCAGCCCTGCTATGCTAAAAAAGTGTCTAGCAAAACAAGACCAGTCCTATACCTACTTACCATTTGCGATGGATCCAGCAATGCAGGTTCCAGATTTGACATCAGACATCCCCCCTCAAAATGCCGGGACACGCCTGCGTTCGCTTGACCACTTCCGGAAAATGGTCAGTTGACGCCCCGACACGCCTTCCTCCTGTCAATCTTCTTGCGGTCACCACTGCGACTGCTTACCTCATTCCTGGCGTTGTTGCCTGGCGACAGCTGTCTCCGGGCACCGACGCTTGTGTGCAATGCGCACACCGTGCATGCTCAGTTCCAGCCCGATCGTACCGCTGCGAAGAAGTGCAGCATGCGATCAGGTTGGAATGACCGCCATTGTGTGTAGAATTTTGAGGGAAAAAATGTATTTATTCCATTTTGGAATAAGGCTTTGGAACAAAGATTGGAGAAAGTGAAGTGATGTGAATACTTTTCGGATACACTGTAAGGCATCACAGATTGTACGCAGTGCTATACACAGCACTGTACAAAAATGTTGCTGGATTTAGACTGGGACAAGCGGTTGATGCAATAGCTTCTCTTGAGTATGTGACAACTATAAATTCATATTGATGTTTTTATCATCATATTAATCTACAGGTTTTCCTCTGAGTAAACTTTAAATAATCTGATAGACAATTTTAACAATGTGGCACATAATCACTAGACTACTGTTATTAACCTTTTCATTCAGTAATTTTAACAATCCGCTGGTCACAGGCACTAAAATTGGATAAGTATGGGCCAGCAGTGTCGTGGCCAATAAATTTTAAAACGGTTATTTCAAATTGTATAGGCATAAATTGTTGGCTGTATCCGTTTTCTTTTAGGTTTGGTATTTACTTATTTATGTTGATATTTTCTAGAACTATCAAAAGAATGTCATTACAAGCAAATAAAAAATATTACGTTACATATAACACATTTATATATATTAATATATATATATATATATATATATATATATATATATATATATATATATATACTGCATGTATATACAAGGAGTTCCTGCACTCTCACAATAATAAAGTCAACTGCTGGGGTGCCTATCAAGGTCCAGTCACAAAGGAGACCGGGCCCATAGTACAATACAGGAAATCCCACTACCGTGGGAAAAGATAGCGCTCTCCAGACTAAATATCCAATAAAGTAAAAGGTAAATTGAATGCAAAAGATAGTCTCACAGTTCATATGAAGTATCAAACGATCTCCAGCGATTTCCAACGTTTCGGTCCCTGACGAGGCCTTTTTCAAGGTATAAACACAGTCAACAGTGGCAGCAGTTCAGCATCAATTCAGCCTTGCAGGGGAACTGGAGACACAGATGGTGCCTCACCGGCCCCTACTAAATACCATTGAAATTGGTGCTAGCCACGCCCCCAACATGGCCTCCGGTCGTGTGGAACGCACGGCTGGACCGCATGCTTGTCACCTCCCCCTGGAGGTGGGCTGCGTCCAGCTGACAGTAATAGCAGTGTCACATCATTGCGGTCACTGTCAATGATTGTGCCGCGTATGGAGTGTATCGCGTCACTTCCGGTGACGCGATATCACCATGGCAGCGGCTCCGAATCCCGGAAGCGGTCAGTGTCCGTCCCTGGACCGCATTTGGAACGCATCGCGTCACTTCCGGTGACGCGATGTGCGGGTCAACTGTAGTCAAAGCAATAAGTAAATGGCTCACACTGCTTATGGCGTTGTACAATATAGTAATAGACCATGGCAGCAATATGTGGGGATATGGGGCTGCATTGTCAGTATTAGGTTAATGCTGCCTGCCATGCAGGTCCAGGGAAAGTAATGGTCATAACTATATTATAATTAGTTAGTAATGGTATAGCAAAGGCCGGTGAGGTCACTCGAAGGGGATACATACTATATACAATTTCTGGTGCAGATAAAAATGTGATAGTCAATAAGAGAGATAACAGTAAATCAAAACATGCAGTGGGAGTGTTTCCATTAACAAGGTCAACATGTTATATATACATAATACATGATCCTGTGCCAGGACAACAATCAGGTAATATTAGAGCTATATAGGAATAAGCAATCCAAGATCTATTTCAAAAAAATTGACAAGGGGTTATTTTCATTCATGCCCCTCGGGGCTATCGTATCAAGTCTATGAATCCACATGCTCTCCTTTTTCTTCAGTAGTAGGGCACGGTCTCCACCCCTGGGTGGTGGCGGTATCCAATCAATCAGCTTAGATCGTAGGTCAGAGACCTGGTGTTTAGAAGTCATGAAGTGTCTGGCTACAGGTAGGACTGCCGAACTTGTGGCAATAGCTTGGTGTATAGATGTCCTATGGTTTGCCATACGATCCGGTAGTGGGATTTCCTGTATTATACTGCATGTATATATATATATATATATATATATATATATGTATATATATATATATATATATATATATATATATATGTATATATATATATATATATATATATATATATATATAGTACTATGCACACGTTTTTGGCAGGCATGGAAAAAATGCTGGAAAGTAAGAATGCTTTCAAAAATCGAAGCATTAGTAGTTTATTTTTATCAATTAACAAAATGCAAATTGAATGAACAGAAGTGAAATCTAAAGCAAATCAATATTTGGTGTGATCACCCTTTGCCTTTAAAACAGCATTGCAGCATCGATTCTTCATGGTAAACTTGCAAAAGTTTTTGAAGGAACTTGGCAGGGAGGTTGTTCCAAACATCTTGGAGAACTAACCACAGATCTTCTGAGAATGTAGGCTTGCTCAAATCCTTCTGTCTCTTCAGGTAATCCTAGACAGACTCCATAATTTTGAGATCAGGGCTCTGTGGGGGCCATATCATCACTTCCAGGACTCCTTGTACTTTACACTGAAGATAGTTCTTAATGACATTGGCTGTATGTTTGGGGTCGCTGCCTTGCTGCAGAATACATTTGGAGCCAATCAGATGCCTCCCTGATGCTACTACATGATGGATAAGAACCTGCCTGTATTTCTCAGCATTGAAGCACAAAGAAACGGGCACTGTTGAGGACTGTAGACGCAGTGGTCAGCCAAAGAAATTAAGCATCAGATGAAAGACATATCATACTGTACTTACAAATGTAGCTGTGTTGCAGCATGCTGCATCGCAGAACAGATGAGCATGGCTACATCTGTACTTCCCTTCGAAATCAGAAGATGTGCAAAAAGAAGAAAAGGGGTGTCTGCTGCACAAGAATTATGTCACTTTTTGTTAAATAGTATGTATTGATTCAAAGCCCCTAATGATAGTACATTATTACAATCATTGTTTACCAATGGAGGTGCTACCACAGATCATGATATATGCATAGAAAACAAAAAGAAGAAAAGGCTCTGTTTTAGGTATACCAATAGATTCAAATATAACTTTTATTGGTTTAACTTAAGAATTTCTGTTCATTCTCTATGAAGAAAGACTGATGCAAAATATTAAAAAACATATTTTTGTGAGGAAAAATTGGACAATGTGAAGAAACACAAAAAGAAAAAAGAAATAAATCTGGTTAAAAAAGTGCCCTTTTTATGTCTCTCAAATAGATTATATCACTGTGATGCTAATAAAGGATAATTTATATCCACTACAGTGGTTACAATGTTACTATATTTCTCATCGGGATATGTTCTACCATGCAAAATTCTGTGCATTGATTCTTGGCAGGCTACCGAGAGACCTCACATGTCTGTGATACAAATTTAAATATAATTTACCAGATTACAGTTGTTGTATCTGTACTGATATAATATAATACTGTATATTGGTTTCAGTAGTTTCAGTTTCTCACTTAATAGTGTCAAACAGAAAAATACTTGTTCAATAATATTATGCACTCATTATAGACGTAAGTACACAATGTAAATACAAGTGTACTGACCCCTTTATCCTCTCACTTAAAGTGTCATGTATACTTAGAGTAGGTACAGGAATACAGTTGTATATTGCTTTACTCGACAGTCTAAAATTCTAGGTGTCTAGATAGGCTGTAACTCGCCTGTGATGGAATGTCTTTCACTCGGATGCAATCACCATCCCAGCTGTCGGGATCCCGGAGATGAGGATACCGATGCCAGAATCCCGACAGCTGGTGAAATGCCAGCACACGCAATCCCGGCACAGCCACCCTATTTCCCCTCGGGTGGTGGTACACGTCACCCCTGGAGGGGGAATATAACCCTATGGTGAGCTAAGATCCACACCAGGCCCAAAGCGTGGTGAGCGCAGTGAGCCCACAAGGAGACATGCTGCACTTACTGCTGGGACTCAGGCTGGTGGGTTCCAGGCATTGGTCTCCTGACCGCCGGGATCCCGACAGCCAAGATCACATACTGATTCCCTCTCACTTATATTATGTCAGACTTGTATGAAATTCTATTAGATATGTCTTCTTGGTAGAAAATCTTTTTAAACAGATTTATTTCTTTCCTCACAAAAATATTTTTTTTTTATATTTTGCATCAGTCTTTCTTCATAGAGAATGTACATGAATTCTTGAACCAATAAAAGTTATATTGAAATCAGAAGATGTCATGCTGTGCAATCAGCTCAGAACTGGCAGAAATCAGTGGTACCCAGGTGCACACATCTACTGTTCAGAGAAGAATGGCAGAAGTCATCTTCATGGAAGAATTGTGGGCAAAAAGCCATACCTTTGACGTGGAAACAAGGCCAAGCGACTCAACTATGCAAGAAAATATAAGACTGGGGTACAGAAAAATGGTAGCAGGTGCTCTAGACAGATGAGTCAAAATGTGAAATATTTTTCTGTAATAGAAGTTAGTTTGTTCGCTGAAAGGCTGTAGAGAGGTACAATAATGAGTGTCTGCAGGCAACAGTGATGCATCGTGGAGGTTCCTTGCAACTTTGGAGCTGCATTTCAGCAAATGGAGTTGGAGATTTGGTCAAGGTTAATGGTGTCCTCAATTTTGAGAAATACAGGCAGGTACGTATCCATCATGCAATACTATCAGGGAGGCATCTGACTGGCTGTAAATTTATTCTGCAACAGGACAATGACCTCAAACATACAGCCAATGTCATTAGGAACTATCTTCAGTGTAAAGGAGAACAAGGAGTCCTGGAAGTAATGATATGGCCACCACAGAGCCCTGATCTCAACATTATTGAGTCTATCTGGGATTACTTGAAGAGACAGAAGGATTTGAGCAAGCCTACATCCACAGAAGATCTCTGGGCAGTTCCCCAAGATGTTTGGAACAACCTCCCGGTGAAGTTCCTTCAAAAACTGTGTGCAAGTGTATCAAGCATTGATGCTGCGTTGCTGTTTAGATGGTGTAAAGTTCAAATTATTTCTAAATAAACTTTTCAAATGCCAGCGTTAATATATTGTTATGCACACCAGTGCCAGCAGGAATGTACTGGTGTCTGAACGGTGAGGGCTGCAAAACAAATGAACTCACAGACAGACTGGGGAATATGACATTACATACACAGAAGGTGATAGGGTAACAAAATAAACACAAAGTGAACAGAGAAGCCCAAAGGCAAAGAAACTGGGTGTCTCCCTAATATTAGGAATGCTCAGATGGAAAGAAGCAAGATGTAGTGATTTAATACGTAGAGAACCCGAAATGCTGTTGCTAAGGGCAACAGCAAAACCCTAAAGGGTTACCAACGGGTGTGGCAGTAAACTCCTTGGTCAGAGATGGAATAATAGACACAAGGAGAGTCTCCACAATCCTTGTCCTCACTTGCAGTGCACTGATTCAGCTTACTGCCACTAAACTGACACCTGAACACCTTGCACAGTGAGAAAGGATTTTGGCAGGCAAGTCTGAGAATACAGCCGCAAACTTGCTAGGTTCACAGAGTAGCAAAAGAACCCCAGCAGGTTAAACGACTGACTCCAGTCTTACTGCTAGGTCTGGATTGGCAGAGTGTAATACCAAATCCCAAGGCCTATTTGCAGTAAGCAACAAACAAATACAAAGTTTACACAGTACTAGCTAGCTTTCAGGAACTGACTAACCAACAAAGATTCAGCAGCATCTGCCTAACCTGAGAAGAGAGTTTATATAGCAGGTGCTGTCCACGCCCCACTCAGACCTCACAGACTGTGAGCACAAAAACCAGCACCGGATCCCCTGCCGTGCACAGAGCCTGTAACCACTGCACAGCAAAAGACCCGAACCGGAGTATCAGCTACGCTCAGGTTACTCCGCTAGCACTTGTCTCCCGGTTGCCATGACGACGTGGCAGCACACAGCAGGAGACCCTAACAGTACCCCCCCTCTGACGAGGGGTCAAAGAACCCCTACCACCGGGTTTATCGGGGAACTGCGAGAAGAAAGAGCGTAACAGTCTGGAGGCATGAAGATCACAACTGCGCACCCACGACAGCTCCTCCGGGCCATACCCCTTCCAGTGCACCAAAAATGACAGCTGACCCCGAACCATCTTGGAGTCAAGAATCCTTTCAACAACAAACTCCCTCTGGCCACGTATCAGAAGAGGGGAAGGTCTTCCACTGGAAGAAGGATTACTAATCGCCCGTTTTAAAAGGGAACAATGAAATGTTTTATTGATACCCAAAGAACAGGGTAGATCTAACTGAAATGCCACCGGATTGATAACCCTAGTGATCTTATAAGGACCGATGAACCGGGGGCCTAACTTATGAGATGGCTGTCTACCAAATTCTTGGTAGACAACCAGACGAAGTCCCCTAATTTGAAGCTGCAGGGTCTTTTCCGCTTATAAAAAACCCTTTTGGTCACTAATGACACAGACACAAGGGCTTTCTTCACTTTCCTCCAAATACCTCTAAGGACCGAAACCACAGAGGAACCACCAGGCGTGGAGTCCAGGGGGTCAAAAGAATTGGCCTTAGGATGATGCCCATACACACAAAGGAAGGGAGAGATCCCTGTAGCAGAGTGAGCCGCGTTGTTATAGGCAAACTCCGCCATGGACAGATGAGCAACCCAGTCAGTCTGACACTTGGAGACATAACACCTGAGGAACTGCTCCAAGGACTGGTTCACCCTTTCAGTCTGCCCATTAGACTGCGGATGGTAGCCTGACGACAAGCTGACAGAAATCTGGAGATCGGAACAAAATGCCCTCCAGAATTTGGCCACAAACTGGGATCCACAGTCAGATACCACATCAAGTGGCAACCCGTGGAGGCGCACAACATGCAGCATAAATAATTCAGACAGGCGTCTGGCCGATGGCAGCCCAACCAATGGAACGAAGTGCGCCATCTTCGAAAATCTGTCGACGACAACCCAGATGGCTGTCATCCCCGAGGATTTGGGCAAGTCCACCACAAAATCCACTGAAATGTGGGTCCATGGCTTAGATGGAATAGAGAGTGGATGTAATGGGCCAACAGGAACCCCTCTAGGAGTCTTATTTCGGGCACAGATGTCACATGCCCGAACCCACTGATCCACATCCCTAGCCACCGAGGGCCACCACACCGCCCTAGATAGCAACTCCCGAGTTCTGGCAATACCCGGGTGACCTGCCGACTTCTTGGCATGGAATTCCAGGAACACTCGCTGTCTTAACCTAGGAGGCACAAACAAAAGACCTACCGGAAGGTCTGGAGGAGCCTGCTCCTGTGCTCTAAGGACTAATGACAAGAGGTCCTGGGTAATGCCCACTTTAATACATGATGGGGACACAATGGGCAATGGCTCCTCGGTGGTCTCCTGGATTGGAGCAAAACTCAGCGAGAGCGCATCAGCCTTGATGTTTTTTGACCCAGAGCGATATGTTATCAAAAAATTAAAGCGAGCAAAAAAAAAAAAAAAAAGCCCATCGTGCCTGCCTGGCATTGAGGCGCTTCGCTGACTCTAAATATGCCAAATTCTTATGGTCGGTGAGAATTGAGACCACAAACTTAGCCCCCTCAAGCCAGTGTCTCCACTCCTCGAGTGCATCCTTAATAGCCAACAATTCCCGGTTACCCACGTCATAATTCATCTCGGCAGGCGAAAATTTACGGAAAAGTAAGCACAGGGATGAAGGCGATTATCAGACACCCCCATCTGAGAGAGCACTGCCCCAATACCCATCTCAGAGGCATCCACCTCCATCACAAAAGGACGCTCTGGATCTGGGTGTCGCAGCACCTTGGCCGAGACAAATGCCCTTTTGAGACGGGCAAAAGCCGCTTTGGCCTCACAAGACCAGTGAGCAACATCCGCCCCTTTCTTAGTGAGTGCCACCAAGGGCGCCACTATAGACGAAAATCCAGCGATAAATCATCTATAAAAATTTGCAAAGCCCAGAAAACGCTGAAGCGCCTTCAAACTAGTGGGCTGCACCCAATCCAGGACTGCCTGTACCTTGGAACCCTCCATTTGGAAACCTTCTGGGGAGATAATATATCCTAGAAATGCGATTTGCTGAACTTCAAATTCGCACTTCTCCAGCTTCGCCCCAAGCCGGTGGTCTCTGAGTTTCTGGAGGACTAAGCGTACATGCTTCCGATGTTCCTCCAGGGAATGGGAGAAGATTAGGATGTCATCTAAGTATACAACTAAGAATCTATCCAAATATTCCCTGAGCACATCGTTCATGAAGTCCTGGAAGACTGCCGGGGCATTACAGAGCCCAAAAGGCATCACCAAATATTCATAATGCCCTGAGTGGGTATTAAAGGCAGTCTTCCATTCATCCCCCTCTGTTATTCGGATTAGATTGTACGCACCGCGTAGGTCAATCTTAGAAAAAATGGTGGCAGTACGAAGCTGGTCAAACAAGACCGAAATGAGAGGCAGTGGGTATGAGTTTTTAATCGTGATACGGTTCAATTCCCTGAAGTCGATGCAGGGTCGCAACGAACCGTCCTTTTTACCCACGAAGAAGAACCCCGACCCAACTGGAGACTGTGAAGGTCTGATAAATCCCTTAGCCAAGTTCTCCTGAATGTACTCTGCCATAGCCTGAGTCTCAGGACGTGACAGGGAGTACAACCTGCTCTTGGGAAGCTTAGCATTCGGCAACAAATCAATGGCACAGTCATAGGGGCGATGGGGAGGTAGTACCTCTGCAACTCTTTTGGAGAACACGTCCGCAAAATCTGCATAACATCCTGGCGATCCTGGCAAACTTAGCTGCGAAAGCCTGACTGGAAGGCTCAAGCAACTCCTGAAACAATTAGTACCCCAACTAAGAATCTCCCCAGAGACCCAGTCAAATTGATGATTGTGGGCCCTTAACCAGGGTAACCCCAACACCAATGGGGCACAAGTATAGACAGTCACATAAAAGGACAATTTTTCAGAGTGTGTGGCTCCAATAGACAAAGAAATCTAGCTAGTGCAAGAGGTAATTTTACCCTGGGATAATGGTTCCCCGTTTAACCCACAAATCTCAATTTCCGATGCCAAGGGTACTAAGGGAACAGAGTGTTTCAGGGCGAATTGGCGGTCCATAAAAACCCTGTCGGCCCCACTGTCCACAAAGGCCTCAGTCTTGACAGTTTGACCGAGGATCTTCAAGGTCACCGGAATGATAAAAGTCTTCTTGGGAAATTCTGACTTCTGGCCTGACAGGATATTTCCCATCACCCTCAGGCCCTGAAGTTTTCCGGCTTTTCTGGGCATGATACTACCACATGACCTTTATTCCCACAGTACAAACATAACCCCTGCTGTCTCCTCCGCGTCTTCTCACGCGATGAGAGGCGGGTAGCCCCAATCTGCATAGGCTCCTCGGAAAATTCCTCAGAGTCTGAGGTTCCCTTGGGAAAGAAGGAAACCTCGGTCTCCCTTTCAAGCCTGCGCTCTCTCAGCCGTCTATCCACCCGAATGAATAACTGCATGAGCTGATCCAAGCTATCAGGCAAGGGATATTGTACCAGTTGGTCTTTTAACTGGTTAGAAAGACCTCTTCGGTACTGGTGTCTCAGGGCTGGGTCATTCCACTGGGTATCATGGGCCAACCTCCGAAACTCCGTACAATAAACCTCAACTGGCCTTCGCCCTTGCTTAAGGATCGAAATCTGAGCCTCGGCTGAGGCCGTCTTGTCAGGGTCATCATACAACATGCCCAGTGCCGTAAAAAAAGCATCAACACTTTTAAGCGACGGACAGTCAGGCTGCAACCCATATGCCCAGACCTGTGGGTCTCCTTGTAGCAAGGAAATCACTATGCCCACCCGCTGAATCTCCGACCCAGAAGACTGAGGCCTAAGCTGGAAATATAGCTTGCAGCTCTCCTTGAAACAAAAGAACTGCGAGCGATCTCCAGAAAAACGATCCGGGAGATTTACTTTCGGCTCCTTAACCCCTGAAGGTACTGCTGCTGCGGGAGCTCCGCCAGCGGCCTGCGAGGTGTGCATTTTAATGGACAAATCATTAAATTGTCGAGTCAGGACCTGCACCTGATCGACCACCTGTTGCAAAGTATTTTGAGAGGTATGCTCCATATTCCCACAAAATTTCAACAGGAGTATTAGGCTGCTGAATATGTTATGCACACCAGTGCCAGCAGGAATGTACTGGTGTCTGAACGGTGAGGGCTGCAAAACAAATGAACTCACAGACAGACTGGGGAATATGACATTACATACACAGAAGGTGATGGGGTAACAAAATAAACACAAAGTGAACAGAGAAGCCCAAAGGCAAAGAAACTGGGTGTCTCCCTAATATTAGGAATGCTCAGATGGAAAGAAGCAAGATGTAGTGATTTAATACGTAGAGAACCCGAAATGCTGTTGCTAAGGGCAACAGCAAAACCCTAAAGGGTTACCAACGGGTGTGGCAGTAAACTCCTTGGTCAGAGATGGAATAATAGACACAAGGAGAGTCTCCACAATCCTTGTCCTCACTTGCAGTGCACTGGTTCAGCTTACTGCCACTAAACTGACACCTGAACACCTTGCACAGTGAGAAAGGATTTTGGCAGGCAAGTCTGAGAATACAGCCGCAAACTTGCTAGGTTCACAGAGTAGCAAAAGAACCCCAGCAGGTTAAACGACTGACTCCAGTCTTACTGCTAGGTCTGGATTGGCAGAGTGTAATACCAAATCCCAAGGCCTATTTGCAGTAAGCAACAAACAAATACAAAGTTTACACAGTACTAGCTAGCTTTCAGTAACTGACTAACCAACAAAGATTCAGCAGCATCTGCTTAACCTGAGAAGAGGGTTTATATAGCAGGTGCTGTCCATGCCCCACTCAGACCTCACAGACTGTGAGCACAAAAAACCAGCACCGGATCCCCTGCCGTGCACAGAGCCTGTAACCACTGCACAGCAAAAGACCCGAACCGGAGTATCAGCTACGCTCAGGTTACTCCGCTAGCACTTGTCTCCCGGTTGCCATGACGACGTGGCAGCACAGAGCAGGAGACCCTAACATATATGCTGCGGATGCATGGCGCATCTTATTGCCATATACTAAAAAAGTGCGCTGTACGTCGCAAACACTATATCCCTTAAGAGAAAGCAAGCAGTCGCACACATTGTAGGCTGAGGTCCAACACTCAGAGATGTATATATTTGATATTAAAATGGTATGCACACTATATAACATATGTACAGTATATCATTCAGTTCTAACACATATATATATATATATATATACACACTAGGTGATTCATCGCGCCCTACGGGCGCTCTTCACACCGTCGGATGGGGCTACGCCCCAATAACCCCTGCAGGCCTTTGAACATACACAGGCCGGTAGATAACAGAATCAGAAACGCAGGGCAGTATAGAGGGCATACAGAAATGGTGTCCGGTTGAGAAAAGATAGAGAGGCATGGGGGGGGGGGGGGGGGGAGGGAATGTACAGAAACGCTGTGCGATCGGTAAAGGATAGGGAGAGTCAGGGTGGTAGGGAGAGGATAAAGAGAGGGAAGGCATTAGAGAGAAAATACCGTTGCAAGAGGCTACGACCCGTTAACCCCTGCACGGGCTATAATTGTTATTATATGGAGTATTACCTGAATTTTTTTTTATGGCAGTGGGTAAATATTGTAAGGGGGGAGGGTGTGCGATTGTCAAGGGGGCGTAGCCCTTTGTGAGGGCGTGCAGAGTGTCCGCAGAGCACAATGAATAACATAGTGTAGTATATACTGCTAGTGTCTGCATCATGAAGTACCAGATGACTAACAGCAATGCACTGTAGATAAGACACCAAAGTGCTGTGGCCACAGGTAGCAGAGCCGCTTATACACACAATGGCCACAGGTAGCAGAGCCGCTTATACACACAATACCCACAGGTAGCAGAGCTGCTTATACACACATTACCCACAGGTAGGAGAGGCGCTTATACACACAGTGCCCACAGGTAGCAGAGGCGCTTATACACACAGTGCCCACAGGTAGCAGAGGCGCTTATACACACAGTGCCCACAGGTAGCAGAGCCGCTTATACACACAATACTCACAGGTAGCAGAGGCGCTTATATACACAGCGCCCACAGGTAGCAGAGGCGCTTATACACACAGTGGCCACAGGTAGCAGAGGCACTTATACACACAATGGGCACAGGTAGCAGAGCCACGTATACACACAATACCCACAGGTAGCAGAGACGCGTATAGACAGTGCCTACAGGTAGCAGAGTTGGTTCTACACATAATGGCCACAGGTAGCAGAGCCGTTTATACACAATGCCCACAGGTAGCAGTGTTGCTTATACACATAATGGCCACAGTATTAGTGTTTCTTATTAATCCAATGTCCATTGGTAGCAACTATACTCACAGAAGTTTGGGGGGTTTGGAATGGGGGTGGGTTCAGTGAGGTGCCTATCCATGCCGCTGATCAGCCCGATTCAGGGAATCACTTGTAGCGGCTGCAGATGGTGTCCGAGGTGCTATGTGTGGTGGAGGGGTGGGTGTGGAAGGGGGTCCAGAGGTGTTGTGGGTTGCGGAGGGGTGGGTGCAGGGGCACGGATGGTGGAAAGGGTGCAGAGGTGCTGTGGGTGGGGGAGGGGTAGGTGTAGAGGGGGTGCAGATGGGGAGTGTAGATGCTGTTGGTGGGGGAGGGGTGGGTGCGGGGGACTGTGGATGAAGGAGGGGGTATGGAGGTGATGTGTGTGTGGGAGGGGCGATGTAGGGGTGTGCGTTTGGAGGTGCAGGGGGGTGGGCTTAGGTGATGGGTATCAGAAGTGCTGTGGGTGGGGGAGGTGTGGGTGTGGGATGGCATGGATGGGGATGTAGATGCTGTGGATGGGGGAGGGGTGGATGCGGGGGAGCTGTGGATGGGGGAGTGAGTCCAGAGGTGGTTCAGGTGGTGGTCCAGGGGTGTTGCGGGTGGAGGAGGGGCAAGTGTGGGAGGTCCGCAGATGGGGAGGGTGTCTGTAGATAATGCTGATGGGTAGGTGCCATGGTTGTGGGAGTGGTGGGTGCGGGGGTGTTGCGGGTGGGGTAGGTAATCTGGATGGGGTAGGTGATCTGGATGTGCGGTAGCCAGGGAAGGGGCGGGTGCGGGGATGGCACAGATAGGGGAGGGGGTCTGTCGGCACTGTGGATGAGTCAGGGGTGGGTGCGGGGTTACGGCGGTTGTGGCGGGCTGGGTGTGCTGCTGCGGTGGGTGGGGGAGGGTTCCGTTGCAGGGATACCATGGTCAGGGTAATGCCGGGGGTGCAGCTGCAGCGGGTGGGGGAGGGGCAGAAGCGGGGGTGCGGCGGTGGGGAAGGGGTGGGTGTGGGGATGATGCGGGTGGGGTGCCAGGGGTGGGGGCATGAGGGGGTGCGGATGGGGTCTGTAGATGCTGCTGGTGGTGGAGGGGCAGGTGTGGGAGGCTGTGGAGGGAGGGGCGGGGGATGTTGCAGGTGTGGGAGCTAGAGGTGGGGGTGGGAGTGCCACGGGTGGGAGCGGATGTGGCGATGCGTTGGGTGCCATGGGTGGGAGAGGGCCAGGGGGCCGTGGTGTTGGTGCTATGGGTGGGGGAAGGGGCGGGAGTGCCGCGGGTGGGGGGGTGGGTGCCACGGGTGTTGGTGCCACAGGTGGGGGAGGGGGCAGGAGTGCTGTGGGTGGGGGGGCCATGGGTAGTGGTGCTACGGGTGGGGGAGGATGCGGGAGTGCCATGGGTGGGGGGCGGATGTGGTTGGTTGCCACGGGTGGGCGGGGGGGTTGAGTGCAGCTGTCAGTGGTCAGCATTTTCCCCGAACTCTGTGTCAGCCGAAAGACTGAGGCGGTAAATGTGAGTTCCACTTACAGTCAGCGCTGCGGTGTCACCAGGGTGCAGGGAGTGTACGGGGAGGAGGGAGACAGGAGAATGGGTGGAGACGGGGAGGGAACTGCCAGATCTGTGCCTGTGACTCCGCCCAGCGTTACGGCCAGGCACAAAATCACAGACTTGGGCTAATCTATAGGAGATGGTTACAGAGTTACAATTACATAAGAAGCAGATAGTTACATAAGGATCGGTTACAGCCAGCATACTTCACCCTGTCCCTCAAAGCACAGTCCTCTCCATCTTTGAATCTGCACCAACAGCAACTAACAGAACTTCCTGGGTGAGGGGAAATACCTATATACTGTGTATTGGTGGAGGTACATGTCTGGGACTGAGTCTTCTGTTATTGGTCCAGGGGAGGGAGATCTCATTCATGATGTTTTCATATGCAAGCAATGTCCAGTTTGAAGAGGGGCTAGCCACTGGTTTTTGCTGCACACATGCTGTCTTTGGCCCTCATTCCGAGTTGATCGCTAGCTGCTTTCGGTCGCAGCGTGGCGATTAGGTGAAAAATCGGCATTTCTGCGCATGCGTACGGGCCGCAGTACGCACGCCCAAAGTACTTTCACACAAAACTATGTAGTTTTACACAAGGTCGAGCGACGCTTTTCTGTCGCTCTGATGATCGGTGAGTGATTGACAGGATGTGGGTGTTTCTGGGCGGTAACTGAGCATTTTCCGTGAGTGTGCTAAAAAACGCAGGTGTGTCAGGTTAAAATGCAGGCGTGCCTCGGAAACGGTGGGGAGTGGCTGGCCGAACGCAGGGCGTGTTTGTGATGTCAAAGCAGAAACTAAACTGACTGAGGTGATCGCAAGGAAGGAATAGATCTGGAGCTGCTCAGAAACTGCATGAAAGTTTTTACAAGCAGTTCTGCTAACCTTTCGTTCGCACTTCTGCTAAGCTAAGATACACTCCCAGAGGGCGGTGGCCTAGCGTGTGCACTGCTGCTAAAAGCAGCTAGCGAGTGATCAACTCGGAATTAGGGCCTTTGTTCTAATAAGAGTGACTTTAGATTTCATACATTTAATCATAACTAATTGTTGCAATGTGCTACAATCTTCCCATAGCTATCAAATTACTCCACACATTCTCCTGCTCATTTTGACACTAGGCATGATATGTTTATCTTGTTCCGTTCCAATAATACATATATATCTGATGTTAAACTCTATTATATAATTGAATACATAATGATGCTAAACATGTTTTGTCTATGTGTTGTATGAATATGTTGTATATGTTTTTGTGGCTTCTCTGTGCGAATGCGTATGCTACCATATATCGCTGTGCATGCTGCGTGTATGCGCACGCACAGAGATCCATCTGTTTGGAGTTTGTATGTGGTGTGTATGTAATATTTTCGACTTCAACAAAGGAAGAGTAGTCACACCAAATATTGGCTTGTTTTAGATTTCTCTACTGTTCATTCACTTTGCATTTTGTTAATTGAAAAAAATTTAACTATTAACACTTCTATTTTTTAAAGCATTCTTACTTTGCAGCATTTTTTCCACACCTGCCTAAAACTTTTCAACACTACTATATATGCAGCCTGTAAATTAGGGCATTTTATATTACCATATTGGAGCCTAGATGTTGAAATAATAAAGACATTGCTAGAAGTATCAGAAATGGCTTTTAAGCAAGTTTGTAGTAGTGGATTGACAATTTGAATGGTGTATACCTGTGGCTGCAATTACTGCAGTACACGTAATGCCCTGCTGTTGCTAGTAGAAAAATTACCTCCACAGGTCCTTCTGTAACAAAACTGCAATAAGCATCACAGGCTGAACAAAGAGAGGTGATATACTGTAGACTCCTACGGGAATGTGTTTATTCCGGGAACAATCATTTCATCAATAAATCAAAAGCAGTTTTTTCAGGCAGTGACATCGGTGTAGCTTTTTTCGATGTTCTGGTATACAAGCACTATGCCAAACCACTGTATATACTGATGTTTATTCAGAGCCTGCTGATAGAAATTACTTTTTTAAGAGTGGATAGTTTTCATCCTAAAACATTAATCCATAATCTCCCCGAGGACCAATATACAGTATGCGCTTACAAAGTATAGGAGACATTGAGGGGAAAAAATTGAATCACAAGCTAAAATCCTTACAAATAAACTAATTAATAGAGGCTATAATCTATCACACTCAGAAAATGAGCACTGGTGACGTGTATGAATTGTTCAGAATTATTGACTGGTACTAAGGAAAGGGGTAAGAACAGACTGTCTGCATTCTGACATATAATATTGTAGGTGTGTAGATTACACAGATTTTACACTTCAACTGGATTATATTATAGAGTGACCCAAATTATGGGAAATGGTTGGTTAACAAACCTAATGTACAGTAGAGTTAAACTTATATCTGACAGTAAGTTAATGGAATCAGATAAACATTTGTGCTAGAATTGGATATTCCTGTGTTTATCATATTCAGGCTATAATTTGTTCATTAAATTTGGCATTATTCAGCAATTGGGCCAATAAGGATGTAGCACATTTCCATATAGTAAGTTCCACCGCAAGGAAAGTTAAAATGTAATTCACTTTTGCAAATGCCTGCATGGATTGGATTATGTCAGTCAAAGAAGCAGATAATTTGAAATGTATCTGGATTTAAAAAAAAAAGACTAAAATCATACTACAGATATTATTGAGACAAAAACCTTTTTAGCACACTTTTAACACATGACACCACTTCAATGACAAATCTTACAGTCTGTCTCATCCAGTCATGAAGATCTAATTCATCTTAGTTTGCTTCTTTAATGTGAGGTAACAGTAATCAATAAATTAGGCCCATCGTTTCCTTGAGGAGTTGTCACAGGCAATTATGGTTTGTTACCTATATACCCAGTAGCATTGGCTGCTAGGAGAAGTCTCGCTATAAGCGCATAGAGGGCGTCACTCACTGGCAGGGGTGGATTGGTCATTGACCTCAATGGGACTTTTCCTATTGGGCTGAATGAGGTTGCCTGAGGCAATGATAAGCTGTGTGTACAGTAAGTTAAAGTAGGTCCTGCTCTGGGGGACCCAGACAGCATCAGACTGTCAATCACCAGTCTGATGCTGGACTGGAGACATATACTAAGCAGTGAAAAGAGTGGAGAAGTGAGCCAGTGGAGAATTTGCCCATGGAAACCAATCAGCATTGACGTAGCATTTATAATTTGCATACTATAAAATATACAGAGCAGCTGATTGGTTGCTATGGGCAACTTCTCCACTGGCTCACTTCTCCACCCTTTTCACTGCTTAGTACATCAATATCACAGAATCCACTCGTGCACGTGCAGAACAGGTCCTGCGCATGCGTAAAGTGCCAATAATTAGCACTTTGTGTCGCAGGGAACCCCTCTGCCCACATCTGAAACGTGCACCAACTGCAGCCAGAATGTACATAATAGAGGGCCAATTTGTTTTTCTGGATAAAATGAGGGAAGGATAAGCCAGGAGTAGCATCATTATAGTTATAAATGTCCCGCAAATGATTAAATGTCTTTCTTAATACCAATATTTCCCATTCCTTAAAAATGACAAAAAAAAAACCAACACACATAATAAATCATGATAAATATTCACCAAGTTACAGTCTCGGTGAGGCTGGGGGCTTTACAGCTGCATATGAATATCTATATAAAATGCCTCTTAGAGAAAACTGATCACCACAGACCTAGAAGTCATCTGTCAGGGAGTGGTGCCTATAAGCCTACAATGCTCCATATTTCCTTCCACCTGCTTCATTGTTAAATATCAACTGTTACAAACAGATGTACAATAACTTCCATATTCCTCATGCTAAAACAATAATCAAAGGGAAAAGGGAATGGGAGATCTACTGCACTAGTATCATATTATGAATCAGAATTAGAAAGAAAAGCCCATAGTACATTATATATCCTTGTATTGAATCAGAATTGGGGGTACTGCAGCAAATATATTGTTGCCATTATATACAAGTTTGTTTCGAAGAAAGGGGAAACGATTGGACTTTTAGTGGCGCAATAACTCAAAAAAAATTGTACACTTAAAATATAACTTTTAATTCCACATTATTAAAAAAATGGTAACTGTGAAATATTAAAACCAATAAAGGACAAGTAAAAGACAAGATGTGACATATAGTGTTAAAACCACACACTACACCCACTGTGCTGTGCAGTATCTATAACTTCAATTGTCTTATTATGGGTGCTATGACCTTAATCAGTGTTGGACAGGGGCATAGAGGCATACCTCCCAACATGACCCTCTCCAGGAGGGACACAATGCTCTGCTTCTAGACTTTTCTCCTAATTTATTATTGCCGGCACCTGTGTTGAACAGGTTAGTGGATAAGAAAGGTGTTTCAGCACAGGTGATGGCAATCATAGAGTAAGAGGGAAGTCCAGGAGCAGAGCATTCTGTCCCTCCTGGAGAGGGTCATGTTGGGAGGTATGATAGAGGGCCCACCGGGGAATACAGTGATAGAGGCCCATTCTTAGGGGTATTTATCTGGGCCCCATGATCGATATAGATAGATAGATAGATAGATAGATATATATATATATATATATATATATAGTAAATACTGTTAGTGCATGTATGATAATGTACCAGATTAATAACAGCAATGTACTGTAGATAATATGTAAAATGTACAATTCAAGTGCACACTCTGGAACCAGATTCCAAGAGGAGGTGGGCCCCCAGGCAGTGGGGCCCACCAATGGTTTCCCCTGTTCCCCTTTGGGCCAGTCCAACCCTGACCTTAATTGTAATTATTTGTGCTGTCAGAATATACAGTATTTGGTCCCAATAAAATAACCATCAATTCTGTCTTATCTAGCTGATATAATTTGGGCTCCCTGAGTGCAGTAATCTATGATATAATTCCAAATATTATGTTGAATACAAGGTAAACCTAATGGGCTCAACATCAAATTGTCAGCTCATGCATATAAAGATTGTGTCATGTGCAGCATCAGCAAATCTGTCAGTTCAGCTTTCAGCATTGATCAAGCACCTGGATGCTGCTGCTGCTCTCTCTTCTTTGTATTTCAGGTTGTTCCTGGTAATTAGGATACTAGCTGCACAGCTGATTGTGGAGTAACTTGTTAACTAATATATTACTCATGTTTTGCTGGTTATTCTTATGTCTTACCTCTGCTTCAGTTTGTGGAACTACAGGTCACAGCTAGGTCCTGCATAGTTCTCTCCCACTGCCTCAGCTCCTGCATTCAGCAACTGACTCCACAGGTGTTTGCATTCTGTAATTACAGCTGGTTACCTGAATCCTACTATTCAGTCTGCTCAGTCTTCACTGCAGCAGCATGATATATCAATTACTGGGGGGCCTGTCTGGTGCTCTCAGCTAATTGGTCCAGCTTGTTCTTTTAAGCCTCTCAATCCCAAGATGCCTGGCCAGTTATAGCTTATGCTTCCTGTGTTCAGCTACATGGTTCATGGCTCTAGTTCCAGCTATCTGTCCAATGGGTTTTGCCTTGTTCCTGCATTGAATTCCAGCTTCACCATCTTGCTGACGAACTTAGTCTGCCGACTACCGTTACCCTGTCTCCAAGTGTCTGCATCCCAGTCCGTACGTGTACCGCTATCTCCTGTGTCTCTCCTAGAGTTCCTGCTGTTGTCCCATCTCCACGGCCCCAGTATACCATCTAGCAGTGTGCACCCTGCCACCTTCTCCAGTTCCTGCTTGTTCCTGCGTACCCCTGCGGTTTGTCACATACATCTGCACTATCATACAACAACTCTGACATAATTCTAGTCCAGTTCAGGTATCAAGTGACCCAGACAGGGGGCCGCGACCTGCAGGTCGGGAGCCGCGAAGCCCATATTCCCTTGCGGGGTTCCCTGGTGAATACCTCCTGGCGTGTTAGACTCCGCGCCTCTGTTCTGGGTAAAGTCAACTACTTGGTACCTGACCCCACGTTCCAGATTCTGCACCAAGTCTCTGACATTCAGCCGATCCCTGACATTGATCCCAAATTCCAGATTCTGCACCAAGTCTCTGACACTCACCCAGTCTCTGACAGATTGTTATTATACTGCTGGCTGGTGTTTCCCTCTCAATTGCTCCCACTAAATTCACTATACAACTGCTGTCATTAATACTGATTTTTCCCTTGATGTTAGGGCAAGTTGGGTGCTTCCATATATTGCCTCCAATGGTAATCACAATACAGATGTGTAGTAATAAATACGTAAGAATACACTATTGGCAGGCATTCTCAGTTCCTGCTGACAACGCTGCCAGATGTAATTCATTATTCTTTTAAGAGAAGCATGTTGTCCGTATTAGTTCCCTCACATTTATTGCTGTTGGCAGTACCAGCCTAGTCATACAGCATAAAAGGGAATATGACACATTGTTATGGATATTCTTGCTTCCTTAGTAATTGATAATATAGTGTTAATTACTTCCTTAGTGATTAGTAGTGTAATATTTAATAGTTTATATAATCGATGTGGGTTAGCAATCTGAGTGGGACACTGCACTATCAATGCAGTCTAAATCGGATTCAAGGGCTGACTGAAATGTTCTCTACCCAGGGGATTAATATACTATAATCCGCCAATGATTATCTAATATATAAAGCTTGGTATATTTAATAATCCTCCTGTGTTTCCAAATAACATTCATAATGCTACATTGAGTCTAGCAGGCATGTGTCCACAGTGTAGCGTATCCAGACTGATACATTCACTCAGTCTTAGACTGTATCCATATACAATGTTACAAACCTTAAATAACTACACTGTGGTTCACAGTGTGTCGTGTATAGCTACATACATAGTATGCTTAAGTTCCATGCATGCTGTATTCTAGCTCAATGAACCTTAACTATAGGTGCAGTGCTTATCTCCTAGAATTTGTAGCTATATAGATTATAATTGCATCCTGCACGTGTATTGTGAGCCCTATAAGTATCCCTTAGTATCTGGAGTCCGCACTTCTATATATCATATTCTGACTAAAACACACTCAATTAATATGCACATTTTGTTACACACATGGGTGGGGTGTGAATCGCCCTGAGGAAACGCACGTTGGCAGTTCATACCCAACCCATGCCGACTCCAGATACTAAGGGATACTTATAGGGCTCACATTACACGTGCAGGATGCAATTATAAGCTATATAGCTATAAATTCTAGGAGATAAGCACTGCACCTGTAGTTAAGGTCCATTGAGCTAGAATACAGCATGCACAGAACTTAAGCATACTATGGCCCTCATTCCGAGTTGATCGGTCGCAAGGCGAATTTAGCAGAGTTACACACGCTAAGCCTACGCCTACTGGGAGTGTATCTTAGCATCCTAAAATTGCGACCGATGTATTCGCATTATTGCGATCACAAACTACTTAGCAGTTTTAGAGTAGCTCCACACTTACTCGGCATCTGCGATCAGTTCAGTGCTTGTCGTTCCTGGATTGACGTCAGAAACACACCCAGCGTTCGCTCAGACACTCCCCCGTTTCTCCGGCCACTCCTGCGTTTTTTCCGGAAACGGTAGCGTTTTCATCCACACGCCCCTAAAACGCCGTGTTTCCGCCCAGTAACACCCATTTCCTGTCAATCACACTACGATCGCCGGAGCGAAGAAAAAGCCGTGAGTAAAAATCCTATCTTTATAGCAAAGTTACTTGGCGCAGTCGCAGTGCGACTATTGCGCATGCGCACCAAGCGAAATTTCACTGCGATGCGATGAAAAATAACGAGCGATCAACTCGGAATGAGGGCCTATGTACGTAGCTATACACGACACACTGTGAACCACAGTGAAGTTATTTAAGGATTGCAACATTGTAAATGGATACAGTCTGAGACTGAGTAAATGTATCAGTCTGGATACGCTACACTGTGGACACATGCCTGCTAGACTCAATGTATCATTATGAATGTTATTTGGAAACACAGGAGGATTATTTAATATACCAAGCTTTATATATTAGATCATCATTGGCGGGTTATAGTATATTAATCCCCTGGGTAGAGAATGTTTCAGTCAGCCCTTAATTCTGATTCAGACTGCATTGATGGTGCAGTGTCCCTCTCAGATTGCTAACCCACATCGATTATATAAACTACAGTATTAAATATTACACTACTAATCACTAAGGAAGTAAGTAACACTATATTATCAATTACTAAGGAAGCAAGAATATCCATAACAATGTGTTATATTCCCTTTTATGCTGTATGACTAGGCTGGTACTGCCAACAGCAATAAATGTGAGGGAACTAATACGGACAACATGCTTTTCTTAAAAGAATGGTGATTTACATTTGGCAGCATTGTCAGCAGGAACTGAGAATGCCTGCCAATAGTGTATTCTTACGTATTTATTACTATACATCTGTATTGTGATTACCATTGGAGGCAATATATGGAAGCACCCAACTTGCCCTATCATCAAGGGAAAAATTAGTATTAATGACAGCACTTGTATAGTGAATTTAGTGGGAGCAATTGAGAGGGGATCACCAGCCAGCAGTATAATAACATTCTTTATATGCATGAGCTGACAATTTGATGTTGAGCCCATTAGGTTTACCTTGTATTCAACATAATATTTGGAATTATATCATAGATTACTGCACTCAGGGAGCCCAAATTATATCAGATAGATAAGACAGAATTGATGGTTATTGTATTAGGACCAAATATATTCTGACAGCACAAATAATTACAATTAAGGTCATACCAGTCATAAAAAGACAATTGAAGTTATAGATACTGCACAGCACAGTGGGTGTAGTGGGTGGTTTTAACACTATATGTCGCATCTTGTCTTTCACTTGTCCTTTATTGGTTTTAATATTTCACAGTTACCGTTTTTTCTCTGACGTCCTAAGTGGATGCTGGGACTCCGTAAGGACCATGGGGAATAGCGGCTCCGCAGGAGACTGGGCACAACTAAAGAAAGCTTTAGGACTACCCGGTGTGCACTGGCTCCTCCCTCTATGACCCTCCTACAGACCTCAGTTAGAATCTTGTGCCCGGCTGAGCTGGATGCACACTAGGGGCTCTCCTGAGCTCCTAGAAAAGAAAGTATAATTTTAGGTTTTTTTATTTTCAGTGAGATCTGCTGGCAACAGACTCACTGCTACGAGGGACTAAGGGGAGAAGAAGCGAACCTACCTGCTTGCAGCTAGCTTGGGCTTCTTAGGCTACTGGACACCATTAGCTCCAGAGGGATCGAACACAGGGCCCGACCTCGATCGTCCGGTCCCGGAGCCGCGCCGCCGTCCCCCTTACAGAGCCAGAAACAAGAAGATGGTCCTGGAAATCGGCGGCAGAAGACTTCGGTCTTCAACAAGGTAGCGCACAGCACTGCAGCTGTGTGCCATTGCTCCTCATGCACACCTCACACTCCGGTCACTGATGGGTGCAGGGCGCTGCTGGGGGGGGGGGGGGGGGGGCGGGCGCCCTGAGCAGCAATATTAAACACCTTGCTGGCATAAAAATCACATAATATAGTCCTAGAGGCTATATATGTGAAAAATACCCCTGCCAGATATCTATAAAAAAGTGGGAGAAGTCCGCCGGATAAGGGGCGGAGCTATCTCCCTCAGCACACTGGCGCCATTTTTCCCTCACAGCTCCGCTGGAAGGATCGCTCCCAGGCTCTCCCCTGCAGTTTCAAGACTACAAAGGGTAAAAAAGAGAGGGGGGGGCACTAAATTTAGGCGCAGTAGTATACATATAAGCAGCTATAAGGGAAAATCACTCAGTTATAGTGTTAATCCCTGTGTTTATATAGCGCTCTGGTGTGTGCTGGCATACTCTCTCTCTGTCTCCCCAAAGGACTTTGTGGGGTCCTGTCCTCAGTCAGAGCATTCCCTGTGTGTGTGCGGTGTGTTGGTACGGCTGTGTCGACATGTTTGATGACGAGGCTTATGTGGAGGCGGAGCAGATGCCGATAAATGTGATGTCACCCCTGCGGGGCCGACACCAGAGTGGATAGACTTGTGGAAGGAATTACGTGAAAGTGTCAACTCCTTACATAAAAGGTTTGACGACATAGCAGATGTGGGACAGCCGGCTTCTCAGCTCGTGCCTGCCCAGCTGTCTAAGAAGCCATCAGGGGCTCTAAAACGCCCGCTACCTCAGATGGCAGACACAGATGTCGACACGGATACTGAATCCAGTGTCGACGACGATGAGACTAATGTAACTTTCAATAGGGCCACATGTTACATGATTGAGGCAATGAAAAATGTGTTGCACATTTCTGATGTTACCCAAGGTACCACAAAAAAGGGTATTATGTTTGGGGAGAAAAAACTACCAGTGGTTTTTCCCCCATCTGAGGAATTAAATGAAGTGTGTGAAGAACCGTGGGCTTCCCCCGATAAGAAACTGGTAATTTCTAAAAGGTTACTAATGACGTACCCTTTCCCGCCAGAGGATAGGTCACGTTGGGAAACATCCCCTAGGGTGGATAAAGCGCTCACACGCCTGTCAAAGAAGGTGGCACTACCGTCTCCGGATACGGCCGCCCTAAAGGAGCCTGCTGATAGAAAGCAGGAGGCTATCCTGAAGTCTGTATATACTCACACAGGTATTATACTGAGACCAGCTATTGCTTCAGCATGGATGTGCAGTGCTGCAGCTGCGTGGTCAGATTCCCTGTCGGAAAATATTGATACCCTAGACAGGGACACTTTATTGCTAACCATAGAGCATATTAAAGACGCAGTCTTATACATGAGAGATGCACAGAGGGATATTTGCCGGCTGGCATCTAAAATAAGTGCAATGTCCATTTCTGCCAGGAGAGGATTATGGACTCGGCAGTGGACGGGTGATGCAGATTCTAAAAGGCACATGGAAGTTTTGCCTTATAAGGGTGAGGAGTTGTTCGGGGATGGTCTCTCGGACCTCGTTTCCACAGCAACAGCTGGGAAGTCAGCATTTTTACCCCATGTTCCCTCACAGCCAAAGAAAGCACCGTATTATCAGGTACAGTCCTTTGGGCCCCAGAAAGGCAAGCGGGTTAAAGGCGCGTCCTTTCTGCCCAGAGGCAGAGGTAGAGGGAAAAAGCTGCAGCATACAGCCAGTTCCCAGGAACAAAAGTCCTCCACCGCTTCCTACAAGTCCACCGCATGACGCTGGGGCTCCACAGGCGGAGCCAGGTACGGTGGGGGCCCGTCTCAAAAACTTCAGCAATCAGTGGGCTCGCTCACGGGTGGATCCCTGGATCCTTCAAGTAGTATTTCAGGGGTACAAGCTGGAATTCGAGACGTCTCCCCCCCCGCCGTTTCCTCAAATCTGCCTTGCCAACAACTCCCTCAGGCAGGGAGGCAGTGCTAGAGGCAATTCACAAGCTGTATTCCCAGCAGGTGATAGTCAAGGTGCCCCTCCTTCAACAAGGACGGGGTTACTATGCCACAATGTTTGTGGTACCGAAACCAGACGGTTCGGTGAGACCCATTTTAAATTTGAAATCCTTGAACACATATATAAAAAGATTCAAGTTCAAGATGGAATCGCTCAGGGCGGTTATTTCAAGCCTGGACGAGGGGGATTACATGGTATCACTGGACATCAAGGATACTTACCTGCATGTCCCCATTTATCATCATCACCAGGAGTACCTCAGATTTGTGGTACAGGATTGTCATTACCAATTCCAGACGTTGCCGTTTGGTCTGTCCACGGCACCGAGGGTATTTACCAAGGTAATGGCCGAAATGATGATACTCCTTCGAAAAAAGGGAGTTTTAATTATCCCGTACTTGGACGATCTCCTGATAAAGGCGAGGTCCAGGGTGCAGTTGTTGGTCGGGGTAGCACTATCTCGGGAGGTGCTACAACAGCACGGTTGGATTCTAAATATTCCAAAGTCACAGCTGGTCCCTACGACACGTCTACTGTTCCTGGGGATGGTTCTGGACACAGAACAGAAAAAAGTGTTTTTCTGACGTCCTAAGTGGATGCTGGGACTCCGTAAGGACCATGGGGAATAGCGGCTCCACAGGAGACTGGGCACAACTAAAGAAAGCTTTAGGACTACCTGGTGTGCACTGGCTCCTCCCACTATGACCCTCCTACAGACCTCAGTTAGAATCTTGTGCCCGGCTGAGCTGGATGCACACTAGGGGCTCTCCTGAGCTCCTAGAAAAGAAAGTATATTTTAGGTTTTTTATTTTCAGTGAGACCTGCTGGCAACAGACTCACTGCTACGAGGGACTAAGGGGAGAAGAAGCGAACCTACCTGACTGGAGATAGTTTGGGCTTCTTAGGCTACTGGACACCATTAGCTCCAGAGGGATCAAACACAGGACCCGACCTCGATCGTTCGGTCCCGCAGCCGCACCGCCGTCCCCCTTACAGAGCCAGAAGCATGAAGATGGTCCTGAAAATCGGCGGCAGAAGACTTCGGTCTTCAACAAGGTAGCGCACAGCACTGCAGCTGTGCGCCATTGCTCCTCATGCACACCTCACACTCCGGTCACTGATGGGTGCAGGGCGCTGGGGGGGGGGGGGGGGCGCCCTGAGCAGCAATATTAAACACCTTGGCTGGCAAATCTACACAACATATAGTCATATAGGCTATATATGTGTAAAATACCCCTGCCAGAGATCCATAAAAAGCGGGAGAAAGTCTGCCGAAAAAGGGGCGGGGCTATATCCCTCAGCACACTGGCGCCATTTTTTCTTCACAGTGCAGCTGGAAGACAGCTCCCCAGGCTCTCCCCTGTAGTTTTCAGGCTCAAAGGGTTAAAAAGAGAGGGGGGGCACTAAATTTAGGCGCAATATTGTGCATACAAGCAGCTATTGGGGAAAAAATCACTCAGTTATAGTGTTAATCCCTGCATTATATATAGCTCTGGTGTGTGCTGGCATACTCTCTCTCTGTCTCCCCAAAGGACTTTGTGGGGTCCTGTCCTCAGTCAGAGCATTCCCTGTGTGTGTGCGGTGTGTCGGTACGGCTGTGTCGACATGTTTGAGGAGGAAGGTTATGTGGAGGCGGAGCAGATGCCGATAAATGTGATGTCGCCCCCTGGGGGGCCGACACCAGAGTGGATGGATAGGTGGAAGGTATTAACCGACAGTGTCAACTCCTTACATAAAAGGCTGGATGACGTAACAGCTGTGGGACAGCCGGCTTCTCAGCCCGCGCCTGCCCAGGCGTCTCAAAGGCCATCAGGGGCTCAAAAACGCCCGCTACCTCAGATGGCAGACACAGATGTCGACACGGAGTATGACTCCAGTGTCGACGAGGTTGAGACATATACACAATCCACTAGGAACATCCGTTGCATGATCTCGGCAATGAAAAATGTGTTACACATTTCTGACATTAACCCAGATACCACAAAAAAGGAGTTTTATGTTTGGGGAGAAAAAGCAGACAGTGTTTTGTTTCCCCATCAGATGAGTGAATGAAGTGTGTGAAGAAGCGTGGGTTCTCCCGATAAGAAACTGGTAATTTCTAAAAAGTTACTGATGGCGTACCCTTTCCCGCCAGAGGATAGGTCACGTTGGGTGAATATCCCTTAGGGTGGATAAGGCGCTCACACGTTTGTCAAAAAAGGTGGCACTGCCGTCTTAGGATACGGCCACTTTGACGGAGCCTGCTGATAAAAAGCAGGAGGCTATCCTGAAGTCTGTATATACACACTCAGGTACTATACTGAGACCTAAAATTGCCTCAGCATGAATAGTGCTGCTGCAGCGTGGCCTATTACCCTGTCAGGACAGGGATACTATTTGCTAACCATAGTGCATATTAAAGACGTCGTCTTATATATGAGGGATGCACAGAGGGATATTTGTCGGCTGGCATCCAGAATTAATGCAATGTCCATTCTGCCAGGAAGGTATTAGGGACCCGGCAGTGGACAGGCGATGCTGACTTTAGAAGGCACATGAAGATTCTGCCTTATAAGGGTGAGGAATTGTTTGGGGATGGTCTCTGGGACCTCGTATCCACAGCAACTGCTGGGAAGGAAAAAATTTACCTCAAGTTTCCTCACAGCCTAAGAAAGCACCGTATTATAAGGTACAGTCCTTTCGGCTTCAGAAAAGCAAGCGGGTCAAAGGCGCTTCCTTTCTGCACAGAGACAAGGGAAGAGGGAAAAAGCTGCAACTGACAGCCAGTTCCCAGGATCAAAAATCTTCCCCCGCTTCCTCTGAGTCCACCACATGACGCGGGGGCTCCACAGCTGGAGCCAGGTGCGGTAGGGGCGCGTCTCGGGAACTTCAGCGACCAGTGGGCTCGCTCACAGGTGGATCCCTGGGTTCTGCAAGTAGTATCACAGGGATACAAGCTGGAGTTCGAGGCGACTCCCCCTCGCCGTTACCTCAAATCAGCCTTGCCTACTGCCCTCGAGGAGAGGTAGTACTGGCGGCTATTCACAAGCTGTACTTCCAGCAGGTGAAAATCAAGGTACCCCTCCTTCTACAAGGCCGGGGTTACTATTCCACAATGTTTGTGGTACCGAAACCAGATGGGTCGGTGAGACCCATTCTAAAATTGAAATCCTTGAACACTTATATACGAAGGTTCAAGTTCAAAATGGAATCGCTCAGGGCGGTTACTGCAAGCCTGGACGAAGGGGATTACATGGTATCACTGGACATCAAGGATGCTTACCTGCATGTCCCCATTTACCCTCCTCACCAGGAGTACCTTAAAATTGTGGTACAGGACTGTCATTACCAATTCCAGACATTGTCGTTGGTCTGTCCCCGGCACCGAGGGTATTTACCAAGGTAATGGCCGAAATGATGATACTCCTTCGAAAAAAGGGAGTTATAATTATCCCGTACTTGGACGATCTCCTTATAAAGGCGAGGTCCAGGGAGCAGTTGTTCGTCGGAGTAGCACTATCTCGGGAAGTGCTACAACAGCACGGCTGGATTCTGAATAGTCAAAAGTCGCAGCTGGTTCCTACGACGCGTCTACTGTTCCTGGGTATGGTTCTGGACACAGAACAGGAAAAAGTGTTTCTCCCGGAGGAGAAAGCCAAGGAGCTGTCATCTCTAGTCAGGGGCCTCCTGAAACCAAAACAGGTGTCGGTGCATCACTGCACGTGAGTCCTTGGAAAAATGGTAGCTTCCTACGAAGCAATTCTATTCGGCAGGTTCCATGCAAGGATCTTTCAGTGGGATCTGTTGGACAAGTAGTCCGGATTGCATCTTCAGATGCATCGTCTGATAACCCTGTCTCCAAGGACCAGGGTGTCTCTGCTGTGGTGGCTGCAAAGTACTCATCTTCAAGAGGGCCGCAGATTCGGCATACAGGACTGGGTCCTGGTGACCATGGATGCCAGCCTTCGAGGCTGGGGGGCAGTCACACAGGGAAGAAACTTCCAAGGACTATGGTCAAGTCAGGAGACTTCCCTACACATAAATATTCTGGAACTGAGGGCCATTTACAATGCCCTAAGTCAGGCAAAACCCCTGCTTCAAAACCAGCCGGTACTGATCCAGTCAGACAACATCACTGCAGTCGCCCATGTAAACCAACAGGGCGGCACAAGAAGCAGGACGGCGATGGCAGAAGCCACAAGGATTCTCCGATGGGCGGAAAATCACGTGTTAGCACTGTCAGCAGTGTTCATTCCGGGGGTGGACAACTGGGAAGCAGACTTCCTCAGCAGGCACGACCTCCACCCGGGAGAGTGGGGACTTCATCCAGAAGTCTTCCAACTGATCGTAAACCGTTGGGAAAGGCCACTGGTGGACATGATGGCGTCCCGCCTAAACAAAAAGCTAGAAAGATATTGCGCCAGGTCAAGAGACCCTCAGGCGATAGCTGTGGACGCTCTAGTGACACAGTGGGTTTACCAGTCGGTTTATGTGTTCCCTCCTCTTCCTCTCATACCCAAGGTACTGAGGATAATAAGGAGAAGAGGAGTAAGAACTATACTCATTGTTCCGGATTGGCCAAGAAGAGCTTGGTACCCGGAACTTCAAGAAATTATCTCAGAGGACCCATGGCCTCTGCCGCTCAGACAGGACCTGCTGCAGCAGGGGCCCTGTCTGTTCCAAGACTTACCGCGGCTGCGTTTGACGGCATGGCGGTTGAACACCGGATCCTGAAGGAAAAGGGCATTCCGGAGGAAGTCATTCCTACGCTGATTAAAGCTAGGAAAGAAGTGACCGCAAACCATTATCACCGCATTTGGCGAAAATATGTTGCGTGGTGTGAGGCCAAGAAGGCCCCAACGGAGGAATTTCAGCTGGGCCCTTTTCTGCACTTCCTACAGTCAGGGGTGACTATGGGCCTAAAATTTGGTTCCATTAAGGTCCAGATTTCGGCTCTATCGATTTTCTTCCAGAGAGAACTGGCTTCACTACCTGAAGTTCAGACTTTTGTTAAGGGAGTGCTGCATATTCAGCCCCCTTTTGTGCCTCCAGTGGCACCTTGGGATCTCAACGTGGTGTTGGATTTCCTAAAGTCACATTGGTTTGAGCCACTTAAAACCGTGGAATTAAAATATCTCACGTGGAAAGTGGTCATGCTGTTGGCCTTGGCTTCAGCCAGGCGTGTGTCAGAATTGGCGGCTTTGTCATGTAAAAGCCCTTATCTGATTTTTCATATGGATAGGGCAGAATTGAGGACTCGTCCCCAGTTTCTCCCTAAGGTGGTATCAGCTTTTCATTTGAACCAACCTATTGTGGTGCCTGCGGCTACTGAAGACTTGGAGGCTTCCAAGTTGTTGGACATAGTCAGGGCCCTGAGAATTTATGTTTCCAGGACAGCTAGTGTCAGGAAAACTGACTCGTTGTTTATCCTGTATGCACCCAACAAGCTGGGTGCTCCTGCTTTAAAGCAGACTATTGCTCGCTGGATCTGTAGTACGATTCAGCTTGCACATTCTGCGGCTGGACTGCCGCATCCTAAATCAGTGAAAGCCCATTCCACGAGGAAGGTGGGCTCTTCTTGGGCGGCTGCCCGAGGGGTCTCGGCTCTACAACTTTGCCGAGCAGCTACTTGGTCGGGGTCAAACACATTTGCTAAATTCTACAAGTTTGACACCCTGGCTGAGGAGAACCTAGAGTTCTCTCATTCGGTGCTGCAGAGTCATCCGCACTCTCCCGCCCGTTTGGGAGCTTTGGTATAATCCCCATGGTCCTTACGGAGTCCCAGCATCCACTTAAGACGTCAGAGAAAATAAGATTTTACTCACCGGTAAATCTATTTCTCGTAGTCCGTAGTGGATGCTGGGCGCCCATCCCAAGTGCGGATTGTCTGCAATACTTGTATATAGTTATTGTTTAACTAAAGGGTTATTGTTGAGCCATCTGTTGAGAGGCTCAGTTATTGTTCATACTGTTAACTGGGTATAGTATCACGAGTTATACGGTATGATTGGTGTGGCTGGTATGAGTCTTACCCGGGATTCAAAATCCTTCCTTATTGTGTCAGCTCTTCCGGGCACAGTATCCTAACTGAGGTCTGGAGGAGGGTCATAGAGGGAGGAGCCAGTGCACACCAGGTAGTCCTAAAGCTTTCTTTAGTTGTGCCCAGTCTCCTGCGGAGCCGCTATTCCCCATGGTCCTTACGGAGTCCCAGCATCCACTACGGACTACGAGAAATAGATTTACCGGTGAGTAAAATCTTATTTTTTTTTTATAATGTTGAATTAAAAGTTATATTTTAAGTGTACAATTTTTTGAGTTAATGCACCACTAAAAGTCCAATCCTTTCCCCTTTCTTTGAAACACTCATGCTAAAACATCATTTGCTCAAAAACCTCTTACAAACGCAAGTGTACACGCAAATGTCTGCCTCGTGCAGTGCTGCTCTATAAAATCTCTGTCTCAGCTCTATACATAAAGAATCAGTGGCAGAAGTACTGGATACAGTGGACTCTGTCGCCGCCGGCCTCCAGCAGTGAAGGGAGCACTTTCTACATTGCCTCTGGTGAACTTCCATCACTGTGCTCCAGCCTCTTGCAGCGTAGGATCACTGACAAAGGGGAGGTGGAGTTTGCCGGCAGCATGCCCGCACCCTGACAAAGGCTGTCTGTCTCCCGCGTACTGAACCAACTAAAGAAACGGGAGGTGGAGCTTGTCAGCAGTGTGACTGCCCTGGCTTCTGCACACTGAACAAACAAACCAGCCAGCCAGCCTTCCTTACCCTCCACTGTCCAGAAGCGGCAGAGGAAGTTACAGTGTAGGGAGCAACTGGTGAGAAGAGGGGACTGACAAGGAGAGAGCCAGGGCGGGGGCAATGGCTGTGTGTGTGTGTGTGTGTGTGTGTGTGTGTGTGTGTGTGTGTGGTTATGTGTGTATACGTGGCTGTGTATAGTTGGCTGTGTGGGTACAGTATATGTGGCTGTGTGGATATATGTGGTTATGTCTGTGTGTGTGTGTGTGTGTGTATGTATGTGGCAGTGTATGTATACAGTGTGTGTGTGTGCGTGACTGTGTTTATAACAGCTGTAGTTATTCATAGGCTGTAGTTATTCTTGGCTACGCCCTTAAATGTGCACATAAATGGTCTTACTTAGGGGCCCATTTATCAATCCTTGGAGAGTGATAAATAGCACAGTGATAAATTACCAGCCAATCAGCTCCTACAGTAACTGTCATGTTACAGGCTGTGTTTGAAAAATGACAATTAGGAGCTGGTTAGCTTGTGCTTTATCACTGTGCTATTTATTACTCTCCAAGGTTTGATAAATCTGGGTCTTAGTGTATGAAGCAAATTTAAAAATAAGAACAAACACAGAGAAGCAATTTGCACCATGACAAAGACCACATTGCACTGAAGCGAGGCAGATTTAATGAGTGATTTGCATTTTTGCTGATTGATTAAAGTTTAAATGTTGCTTAGTTCTAAATTTCAGTGTAAAAGCAAAGCTGCCAACAATGTAATTGCTACATGTAAAGCAGTCACCATATTTCCTGCATGCAATAAAGGTACTCTACATGCATTTGCACCCCTTGCACTGCAACATGGTTTGTTCCAGGAGCACATTGTTTGCTTCCCGTAATTGATTTTCTCCTCACTCTAAACCAGATTCAGGTCCAAAATGTTATATTAACATTTTTACTTTATTATACAACATAGTGGGGGTCATTCAAGTGCGCCTGCACCTGAGACCATTGGTGCAAAGTACAGACTTTCATTACTTTGCGCATGCGCAGAACCTGCTAACAGATCCTGTGACATAGGACGCAGGCTGGCATTAGACTGTCATTGATTAACAGTTTGATGCCACTTCAGGGGAGGGGAGGTGGCAGCAACAGGCTCCGTTTGGAAAAACAAAGGTGTGTCACCACCGTTTAGGGGCTGGGAAGAGGCCAGGAATTTCTGTCGTAGGATAAAGCTTTCCTGGCCTCATGGTAGGTGCTTTGATCCGATGCTGTGTCCTAGGGCTCAGGTCGGGTCACTAGTGTAGCAGGAGGCGTCTGCATGTAATAGACGCCTCCTATTGCATTTACATACATCGCGTTCACTACTGCTTCCAAGGAAGTTGCAGTGACAGCAAATCCGACCGCACCTGAATGACCCCCTGTAAGCGGAAATGAAGAAATACACATGTCCAAATCTGTATTTTGCATCCGCTTCATAAATATCTCATCATGATTCTGCACAGCTAAGAGTCTGAAGACAACACCATATATCAGAGTTCTATTAAACATGGGCAATTATGCAGATTCCCCTAAATTCATTTTGAAAGAAAAGGAAGATTGATTGCAAAGACAAATTATTTACATAGGGAGCGATTCTCCTGATCTCTAAATTGCTTGCATGAATTGAAAGGACGAGAGTCTTGTTTGCAAACTTCATACCTGGAGAATGAAATACTTCGTCAATAAGAGAAAATGATGGTGCCTTAGTAAAGCAAATGTGAAACAAATGCTTGAACGTCATTCAACAAAGAAATGCTTAATGGCAGTGTTATTTATACATGGAGAAGAATGATGTACTGCATCAATATCAACCAGTGCTGGAGAAAATGTAAATACAATTTATTCTTTATCAAGACATCAAGGGATGCTACTTCTCTATCAAGCTAGATATGAGCAAGGTTGCATCAGAATTTCAGGCAAACCAAATTCATGATGGAACTAGGGGTGACCATTGACCATTGATGATCTAATGGCAATGGGGAGCATTTTTACCATTTCAGTTGCTGATTCACGATGGTGTCTGTCAGTCCTGCTACTGTATGTGCATGCATGAAGCATCATCTGTGCATACGCATAACGATGTTTAATTACAAGTGATGAGAACCCAGCGCCCACGATGGAACCCTTTCACAGAACTGAGAAATTCTGGTTTCTTCACCTCTGATTTCCCTTTCCGCAGAACAGAATTCTGCCATGTTATTATAAATTCTCTATTGTGCATTTTGGTGGTCTTTCCGAGTTGATCGCAGCCAGCAATTTTTTGCTGCTGCTTCGATCAACTAGTCCACGCCTGTGGGGGAGTGTATTTTAGCTTAGCAGGGCTGCGATCGCTTGTGCTGCCCTGCTAAGCTAAAAAAATTTCAAGCAAAAGAAGACTAGGCCTGGACATACTTACCTTGTGCGACGATCTCTGCGATGCTGGGGCCGGCTTTGATGTCAGACATCCGCCCTCCGTTCTGCTGGACACGCCTGTGACTTCTTCTCCTCTCCCCAAAAACGGTCTCCAACGGTCTGGACATGCCCAGGGCAGGGACGCCTTCTTTCTGTCAATCTTCTTTGCAGTCGGCTCTGCGACCGCTTCCTTCATAGGTCACGACATAACCTGACGACCCCTGTCGCCGGGCAACGTCGCACACGCGCATTGCAGCATCCGCGCATGCACATTCTGGATCTGTTCGCACCGCAGCGTCAAACCGCTGCGTGCGAACGGGTCGGAATGACCCCCTTAATCAAATGCATAATGTGAATGGAGTCAGTCCATTCTGGTCTTTGATGTGGTTGGAGTATAATAAGGGAAAGGTCTGGGTATTATAGAAAAATATGTAAAAATTACATGCCCAAGAACATTTCACTTGTCTCTATATAAAGCTTTCATTTTAAAGTGAAATGACTTCAATTATAAAGAACCAAAAGTAAGATACAGTTTGCATTTTTCTTAAATTAAATTAAGATAATATTTTTAATGGATTTTGTTTAGACTTTTGTTTATTTACTTTGCAGCTCGTACCATTGTAAGAGACCTTAGAAATGTGTGCCATTCTGAATGGAAGTTGTACAGATGGAGTTGCACTCATCTATAAAGTCTCCATCGCAAACATGCACTCCCGGCATGACTATGCAATCCGGCGCCCAGCCGCGCTACGGCAGTGCACTGAGACGCTCCCATTACAGCGAATGGGGCATGTGCGCATCATGGACGCGTGCTTGGCCCAGACACTGTGATAGGTGCGCCTTGGTGGGCACGCCCTGGCACAGACGGAGCCACAATTAGCGTGGCTCCATCTGTATTTGTTAACTTGTTAGTCCTGCTATCAATGCAGGACCACATCCTTTAGTTATATGGCACCACAAGTAATTAGCAGCACCTTACATAGGCCCTCATTAAGCATCAGTTGCGAATGCGAGGAATCACGCAATGAGTGATTATCGGGACACTGCGCATGCGTTGACAGCCATACATAAGACAGTGCAAACACGCCAAGTCTTGCTTTCGTGATTGTACATAGGTATCTGTGAGCACAGTAGGGTTTGAATAAAAAGGAGTGGTGAAGGCATGTCAGTGGGATGGGTACGCAATTTCTATGATACGGGGCGTGTATTGGGTGTGCCGTGGGTTTTGCAATCACAAAACATGCTAACAGATTGCAGAAATTGCAAACACAGGGCCTAATTCAGACCTGGTTGCAAGGAGGCGTTTTTTGCACTGCTGCTACTAGGTAATCCCTGCCTACAGAGGGAGGGCGTAATCGGTGTGCAGGGGTGCAAACAGATGTGCAGAGTGCTTCACAAACAAAAGTTTGTGCTGTCTCTGCACAGCCCAGGACTTACTCAGCCGCTGCGATGATCTGGACCGATGCTGACATCAGAAACCCTCCTTCCGAATGGCACGCCTATGTTCTCCCGGACACTCCTTAAAAACGGTCAGTTGCCACCCACAAACGTCCTCTTCCTGTTAATCTTCTTGCTATCGCCAGTGCGATCGTTTTCTTCATTAAATCCGTCGCTGTCCAGCGATGCCTGTTGCTGGCGGCTGACGCACCTGCGCAAAAAAAGCTAGCGTGCGATCGGGTCTGAATGACCCCCACAGGCTGAATAGCTAGAGAGCTACGCAGACTGTGGAAGTACTAGTGGCAACAGCAAAAGTTCCGATGGTCAAGCTATTAATTGCAAAATCACAGGCAGCTGATGTTGTTCATATTGATGCTGGAAATGCTATTTAGTGTGCTGCATGCCTAATTAAATAAATTAGGTTTTTCATATCTACAAAATTACACTTTTCTTTAGATACTGTATGCATGTTGTCATGTGTATGCTCATTTTAGCAGAGTTTGGTTATTACTAGAGATGAGCGTGTTCGGTTGCCCGAGAACCGAACCCCACCCCACTCCCCCGAACTTCACTACCCGAGCCCAGATCCGAGTCAGGCTCGGGATTTCCCGGCTGACTCAGAAACCAGAACAAGGCAAAACGTCATCATCCCGCTGTAGGATTCTCGCAGGGTTTGGATTCCATATAAGGAGCTGCGTGTCTCCGCCAGTTTCACTCCGGCTTTGGAGAGTGTAGAGAGAGGACGTGTCTCCGTCCTCGGTGGCCTGCATCAGATCAGTGTTAGTGTCTTGTGCTGCATCAGTCCAGTCACAGTGGTTGTGTCCTCTGCTGCCATATGTCCAGTGCTGCTGAATAAGTCCAGTCCAATGGTGCTGTGTTATGCTGCATCAGTTCAGTGGTAGTGTCTTGTGCTGCATCAGTCCAGTCACAGTGGTGGTGTCCTCTGCTGCCATATGTCCAGTGCTGCTGTATAAGTCCAGTCCAGTGGTGCTGTGTTGTGCTGCATTAGTTCAGTGGTGGTGTATAAAGCTGCATCAGTCCAGTCACAGTGGTGGTGTCCCCTGCTGCCATATGTCCACTACTGCTGTATAAGTCCAGTCCATTGCAGTGGTGCTGTATTATCCTGCTTCAGTCCAGTTGTGGTGTCCCTGTGCTGCTGTATATGTCCTGTGGTACTGCCGTAAATATCCAGTGATACTGCTGTATATGTCCAGTGGTACTGCCATATAATTCTAGTGGTACTGCCATATAATTCCAGTGGTACTGGCATATAAATCCAGTCCAGTGATACTGCCGTATATGAGAAATTAGTGGTCACCAGCGCTAAGTTGTGTAAATTAAATATACTACAATTAAAACAGATAAAGGACGGTAGGTTATGTTGAAAAAATATACAATAAATTTATTAAGAACAATATCTTAAAAACACAGATGCCTATAGTAACAGGAATTAATTATAAACCGGCACATCCATATAACTCCTCAATAGATGGTTCATTCATACCCAGGCTAGGACTCCCTCTGGAATTGTGTCCATAGACTTGGCTGGAGATTTGGTGAATGCAGTGGAGTACAAGGTGTCCCTTTTAAGCATACAGATGCAAGCGTTTCAGGCAGGCAGGGAACAACTCCAATTTCTCCCCAAATGGTGACGTCCAAGGGAAAAGCTTGTCCAATTGATGCCGTATGGGTTTAGAAAGTGCAAGTGTCCAACAGGAGTTAAAGGATTTCTTGAGGATGTGTCCGGCAGTCTCTAACTCAACGCGTTTCGCTGGTTTGACACCCAGCTTCCTCAGGACGCGTTTTGGCAAAACCTCACCGAAAATGTTTTGTCGGATCCGGGTGTGTTTTGGATTCGGGTGTTTTTTTACAAAAAAACCTAAAAAACAGCTTAAATCATAGAATTTGGGGGTCATTTTGATCCCATACTTTTATTAACCTCAATAACCATAATTTCCACTCATTTCCAGTCTATTCTGAACACCTCACACCTCACAATATTATTTTTAGTCCTAAAATTTGCACGAGGTCGCTGGATGGCTAAGCTAAGCGACACAAGTGGCCGACACAAACACCTGGCCCATCTAGGAGTGGCACTGCAGTGTCAGACAGGATGGCACTTCAAAAAAATTGTCCCCAAACAGCACATGATGCAAAGAAAAAAAGAGGCGCACCAAGGTCGCTGTGTGACTAAGCTAAGCGACACAAGTGGCCGACACAAACACCTGGCCCATCTAGGAGTGGCACTGCAGTGTCAGGCAGGATGGCACTTCAAAAAAATTGTCCCCAAACAGCACGGACTGTCTGACGTGCCTAATTGGATGCGGTCACTCATATAATCCTCCACCATTCTTTCAATGGTGAGAGAATCATATGAAGTGATAGTAGACGACATGTCAGTAATCGTTGGCAGGTCCTTCAGTCCGGACCAGATGTCAGCACTCGCTCCAGACTGCCCTGCATCACCGCCAGCGGGTGGGCTCGGAATTCTTAGCCTTTTCCTCGCACCCCCAGTTGCGGGAGAATGTGAAGGAGGAGATGTTGACGGGTCACGTTCCGCTTGACTTGACAATTTTCTCACCAGCAGGTCTTTGAACCTCTGCAGACTTGTGTCTGCCGGAAAGAGAGATCCAACGTAGGTTTTAAATCTAGGATCGAGCACGGTGGCCAAAATGTAGTGCTCTGATTTCAACAGATTGACCACCCGTGAATCCTGGTTAAGCGAATTAAGGGCTCCATCCACAAGTCCCACATGCCTAGCGGAATCGCTCTGTTTTAGCTCCTCCTTCAATGTCTCCAGCTTCTTCTGCAAAAGCCTGATGAGGGGAATTACCTGACTCAGGCTGGCAGTGTCTGAACTGACTTCACATGTGGCAAGTTCAAAGGGTTGCAGAACCTTGCACAACGTTGAAATCATTCTCCACTGCGCTTGAGTCAGGTGCATTCCCCCTCCTTTGCCTATATCGTGGGCAGATGTATAGGCTTGAATGGCCTTTTGCTGCTCCTCCATCCTCTGAAGCATATAGAGGGTTGAATTCCACCTCGTTACCACCTCTTGCTTCAGATGATGGCAGGGCAGGTTCAGGAATGTTTGGTGGTGCTCCAGTCTTCTGTACGCGGTGGCTGAATGCCGAAAGTGGCCCGCAATTCTTCGGGCCACCGACAGCATCTCTTGCACGCCCCTGTCGTTTTATAAATAATTCTGCACTACCAAATTTAATGTATGTGCATAACATGGGACGTGCTGGAATTTGCCCAGATGTAATGCACGCACAATATTGCTGGCGTTGTCCGATGTCACAAATCCCCAGAAGAATCCAATTGGGGTAAGCCATTCTGCGATGATCTTCCTCAGTTTCCGTAAGAGGTTGTCAGCTGTGTGCCTCTTCTGGAAAGCGGTGATACAAAGCGTAGCCTGCCTAGGAACGAGTTGGCGTTTGCGAGATGCTGCTACTGGTGCCGCCGCTGCTGTTCTTGCTGCGGGAGGCAATACATCTACCCAGTGGGCTGTCACAGTCATATAGTCCTTAGTCTGCCCTGCTCCACTTGTCCACATGTTCGTGGTTAAGTGGACATTGGGTACAACTGCATTTTTTAGGACACTGGTGAGTCTTTTTCTGAGGTCTGTGTACATTTTCGGTATCGCCTGCCTAGAGAAATGGAACGTAGATGGTATTTGGTACCGGGGACACAGTACCTCAATCAAGTCTCTAGTTGCCTCTGAATTAACGGTGGATACCGGAACCACGTTTCTCACCGCCCAGGCTGCCAAGACCTGAGTTATCTGCTTTGCAGCAGGATGACTGCTGTGATATTTCATCTTCCTCGCAAAGGACTGTTGGACAGTCAATTGCTTACTGGAAGTAGTACAATTGGTCTTCCGACTTCCCCTCTGGGATGACGATCGACTCCCAGCAGCTACAACAGCAGCGCCAGCAGCAGTAGGCGTTACACTCAAGGATGCATCGGAGGAATCCAAGGCAGGAGAGGACTCGTCAGACTTTCCAGTGACATGGCCTGCAGGACTATTGGCTTTCCTGGGTAAGGAGGAAATTGACACTGAGGGAGTTGGTGGTGGGTTTGTAGGAGCTTGGTTACAAGAGGAAGGGATTTAGTGGTCAGTGGACTGCTTCCACTGTCACCCAAAGTTTTTGAACTTGTCACTGACTTATGATGAATGCGCTGCAGGTGACGTATAAGGGAGGATGTTCCGAGGTGGTTAACGTCCTTACCCCTACTTATTACAGCTTGACAAAGGCAACACACGGCTTGACACCTGCTGTCCGCATTTGTGTTGAAATAATTCCACACCGAAGAGCTGATTTTTTTTGTATTTTGACCAGGCATGTTAATGGCCATATTCGTCCCACGGACAACAGGTGTCTCCCCGGGTGCCTGACTTAAACAAACCACCTCACCATCAGAATCCTCCTTGTCAATTTCCTCCCCAGCGCCAGCAACACCCATATCCTCATCCTGGTGTACTTCAACAGTGACATCTTCAATTTGACTATCAGGAACTGGACTGCGGGTGCTCCTTCCAGCATTTGCAGGGGGCGTGCAAATGGTGGAAGGCGCAAGCTCTTCCCGTCCAGTGTTGGGAAGGTCAGGCATCGCAACTGACACAATTGGACTCTCCTTGGGGATTTGTGATTTAGAAGAACGCACAGCTCTTTGCTGTGCTTTTGCCAGCTTAAGTCTTTTCATTTTTCTAGCGAGAGGATGAGTGCTTCCATCCTCATGTGAAGCTGAACAACTAGCCATGAACATAGGCCAGGGCCTCAGCCGTTCCTTGCCACTCCGTGTCGTAAATGGCATATTGGCAAGTTTACGCTTCTCCTCAGACGCTTTTAATTTTGATTTTTGGGTCATTTTACTGAACTTTTGTTTTTTGGATTTTACATGCTCTCTACTATGACATTGGGCATCGACCTTGGTAGACGACGTTGATGGCATTTCATCATCTCGGCCATGACTAGTGGCAGCAGCTTCAGCACGAGGTGGAAGTGGATCTTGATCTTTCCCTATTTTAACCTCCACATTTTTGTTCTCCATTTTTTAATGTGTGGAATTATATGCCAGTAACTATCAATAGCAATGGCCTACTACTATATATACTGCGCACAACTGAAATGCACCACAGGTATGGATGGATAGTATACTTGACGACACAGAGGTAGGTAGAGCAGGGCCTTCCGTACCGTACTGCTATATATACTGGTGGTCACTGTCAGCAATCTGCAAAACTAAAATGCACCACGGGTATAGAATGTAGATGGATAGTATACTTAATGATGACACAGAGGTAGGTACAGCAGTGGCCTTCCATACCGTACTGCTATATATAGTATACTAGTGGTCACTGTGTCAGCAAACTGCAAAACTAAAATGCACCACAGGTATAGAATGTAGATGGATAGTATACTTAATGACGACACAGAGGTAGGTACAGCAGTGGCCTTCCGTACCGTACTGCTATATATAGTATACTGGTGGTCACTGTGTCAGCAAACTGCAAAACTAAAATGCACCACAGGTATAGAATGTAGATGGATAGTATACTTAATGACGACACAGAGGTAGGTACAGCAGTGGCCTTCCGTACTGTACTGCTATATATAGTATACTGGTGGTCACTGTGTCAGCAAACTGCAAAACTAAAATGCACCACAGGTATAGAATGTAGATGGATAGTATACTTAATGACGACACAGAGGTAGGTACAGCAGTGGCCTTCCGTACCGTACTGCTATATATACTGGTGGTCACTGTGTCAGCAAACTGCACAACTGAAATGCACCACAGGTATAGAATCTAGATGGATGGTATACTTAATGACGACACAGAGGTAGGTACAGCAGTGGCCTACTGTACCGTAATGCTATATATTATATACTGGTGGTCACTGGTCAGCAAAACTCTGCACTGTACTCCTCCTATATAATATTATACTGGTGGTCCCCAGTCCCCACAATAAAGCAGCACACTGAGCACAGATATGGAGTGTTTTTCAGGCAGACAACGTATACTGGTGGTCACTGTCAGCAAAACTCTGCACTGTACTCCTGCTATATAATACAGCTGCTCCCCAGTCCCCACAATTAAGCAGTGTGAGCACAGATATATGCAGCACACTGAGCACAGATATGGAGCGTTTTTTTCAGGCAGAGAACGGATAACTGGTGGTCACTGATCAGCAAAACTCTGCACTGTACTCCTCCTATATTATACAGCTGCTCCCCAGCCCTCCCCACAATTAAGCAATAGTGTACAATCAAGTTCAACAATAATGGAGAGGACGCCAGCCACGTCCTCTCCCTAACATTTCCAATGCACGAGTGAAAATGGCGGTGACACGCGGCTGCTTATATAGAATCCGAATCTCGCGAGAATCCGACAGCGGGATGAGGATGTTCGGGCGCGCTCGGGTTAACCGAGCCATACGGGAGAATCCGAGTATGGCTCGGACCCATGTAAAAAGGGTGAAGTTCGGGGGGGGTTCGGTTTCCGAGAAACCGAACCCGCTCATCACTAATTATTATTGTAAGCAACATGTTACTCTAACATTTTACATGTATGTATTGTGTTTACACCAGGTCTGCAGATTTGTGATTGCAATCAGTGTGCGTTTAGCAGGGTCGGACTGGCCCACAGGGGTACAGGGGAAACCCCTGGTGGGCCCCACTACCTGTGGGCCCTCCTCCTCCTCTAGGGATCTGGTTCCAGACTTTATCCAGGTGCACTTGAATTATGCATTATACATATGTTACATTCTACTTCACAAGAATATGGTTTATTATATATTTTCAAAAAACTCTTTTTTCAGGCACTAATATATGGAAACACTCTTTATTATGAATAGAAAGTTTATTTTTAATAATCTTTTCCTGCAATAACAATGAGTAGCAATTAAGTCCAGCAGTGTCTGTGTGCACACAGCTAAAATAAGTAAGGCTCTTAATGCCTATACTAAAAACAATCCAATTTACCAGTGACTTTATGCGCTTATAAAAAATTCATGTGTATAAATGACTGAACACACACTACTTCAATAGATTACTATAACTTTATATCATGTAAAAATGTATTTCATACATACTAAGACAATTCATTACATTTAATGTTAATTAATGAACGGCATCCAATGCTATACATAAAAATTGTTGGTCACGTGACTGTTATTGTGTCTACTATAGACACCATAAAAAATATATAAACTATCCTCATTTATAATGTCCCAACAAGAGGGTTAAAACTTTGTAACATACGTGGACTCCAAAGTGCTACATTATAGTTTGTTGTATCAGATTTAGCAAAAGTCTCCACTTGTTGTGGGCTCACCTGCCTCCACTCTCTGCCACACTGAATGTCCACTCCTAAGTGCTCCTTTCCAGAAGCTGCAGGTATGCTGTGAAGTGATTGGTGATGAAACACCTTCTAGTAGAGGAATGGACTTGTAAATGGTCAATAACGGGAGTCCTATTCTGCTGCTGCTGCTGCGGTGGATGCGTCTCCATCGGCGGTTTGCATCAGCCGCCGGAGCTCACCTTTGTGTCCGGACCGCATCCAGCCTTTGCACACCTGCTGTTTGCCTCCGGTCCTGATGTCTCATTCATGGTGGGCGCCTCTAGCATGTGGCATCACAATAGGTGCCGTGGTGACCGGACAAATGAAAGCAGTGATCCGGGTGCAGGCAGGTAATTATAGCTGATGGTGCGTCCTTCCTGGAATTTAGGGGTGCAATCTATAACGCATTTCGCACCCTCAGGTGCTTCCTCATAGAGTGATATAAAGTTATAGTAATCTATTGAAGTAGTGTGTGTTCAGACATTTATACACCTAAATTTTTATAAGCGCATAAAGTCACTGGTAAATTGGATTGTTATTATATATTTACCAAGGGGCACAGAACATGCACTCTGTAATAGTTAGCCACGCCTCCATTGGGACCTGGCCACACCCTTAAGCATGGGTACCTACAACAGCATTCCCCCAGTGGGCCCTTCATGCCCCAGTCCGACACTGGCATTCAGCCACCATTGCAATCCATGCTGAATGAAGCCCATAACATAAAATAATAGTACATAAAAAGAAGCCATGCAAACTAAACAAGATGAAAAAAATTGAAAAGACTTACCGTACAATATGAAACATTGCATAACATGGTGTAACCCCTTTCTCACCACCCAGGGACTATCAGTACATAAGTGCCTCCACCCAAGCTAGAATAATATCTATAGGCCCGGTTGGGTAAGCCTATGTTTAGTATATGTGTAAATATGATGTTACCTATTTAAGATGCTTGTGTATTTCCTATAATGATTTTACTTCTTTCAGGTCCCATGGATCGGAGTACAAGCGACAACTATGGTAAGTATAACAACTATCTGGATTTTAATACAGGTTGAGTATCCCATATCCAAATATTCCGAAATACGGAATATTCCGAAATACGGACTTTTTTGAGGGAGAGTGAGATAGTAAAACCTTTGTTTTTTGATGGCTCAATGTACACAAACTTTGTTTAATACACAAAGTTATTAAAAATATTGTATTAAATGACCTTCAAGCTGTGTGTATAAGGTGTATATGAAACATAAATGAATTGTGTGAATGTAGACACACTTTGTTTAATGCACAAAGTTATAAAAAATATTGGCTAAAATGACCTTCAGGCTGTGTATATAAGGTGTATATGTAACATAAATGCATTCTGTGCTTAGATTTAGGTCCCATCACCATGATATCTCATTATAGTATGCAATTATTCCAAAATACGGAAAAATCCCATATCCAAAATACCTCTGGTCCCAAGCATGTACACCAATATCACAGTTGCAGTTAACATTCGTCAAACTCTGCAAACATATAGAATATAGAATTTCAAGAAATCCCTCCCACTTATCTAAGGTGCCTATACAATAAAAATATATGCATGCAATACAAAAAAAACCTTTATATTAGTTAATGAGTGACCCGGGTACTCTCAAGAAAAATAATTGCGCAATTGAGGCCCTTGAACAATGTATGTTAGTAGTGCTTTGACGGAGTTCAATTAATCCCATATAACAATTCCGATATCACTGAGATTCCTCTTAAGTCTTATGAAATATTTATAAAAAATAAAAATGTACACGTTGGGCAGGTTTTTTTTATAAGTTACATCTAAATGTCCTGTTGAGAGACTGACTTTATCTGAACCAGTAATAAGAAATGTGAATTTCTGCAATAATTGGCCCAATATGTAAATCTTTCCATGTCGCTCTCTTCTAGTCACTGCTGTGCCTTGAGCTTTAGTAAAAAGTGCAGAGATCTATTCTCCCCAAAACCTATTATAACCAAGGGTCAGCCTACATTGAAACATCCTGCAGTATATATCCAGGAGAATGATATTACATACTGTATACTTTGTTTTATTGAACTATTTTATATAACAAATATTGTGCAAGTTATTTCTCATCTGTTTGGAAGCGTTGTACTATAGAAATGTGTAAATTTCCTTTAGGCTGTCAGAGATAAATACATAATCTGTATTTATTCCAAGATGTGTTTTCCGGAAGGAAAAAACAGAGAGGTTACATTTACATTGTGCCATGATTTTTGCAAGTCAGTTCTGTGTAGTAGAAATAGTTCTGGGGAATATCAGACAACTGAAGCAATTGAAAATACAATGGAATCATGAATTATTAAAGTGACGTTTAGCTACTATTTGCCTGAAGTCTTTTTCCTTTTTCATGCTAGTCCCTTGGGGCCTGTAGAATGGAAACTATTTCCATAATACACACTTTCCATAGATTGCCTATAACCGCACTATTATGGCTGATGTTTTCATTGCTTGCAAACCTGAAGATTGCCCATAGTGTCCCTTGTCCAATTAGGACAAAATATTGGCCTATAGAGAAGTAGAAAAGAAAACCTACTTTTATCTCTGATATAGATGTGCTTTATACATTGTCAGCAACTACTGCAACTGTTCTGCAACTGTTAAAATGTAATTATATTAGTATATAATGTATTATTGAAGGGAAGGTTCTTATTTAGAGTTTCTTTCAATATCAGAAAAATGTTGTTTTGTCAGAAAATATTTTATGTCTAAAAGAATCATAGTACAGGTTGACAATCCCTTATCCAAAATGCTTGGGACCAGAGGTATTTTGGATATCGGATTTTTCCGTATTTTGGAATAATTACATACCATAATGAGATATCATGGCAATGGGACCCAAGTCTAAGCACAGAATGCATTTATGTTTCATAATCACCTTATACACACAGCCTGAAGGTCATTTTAGCCAATATTTTTAATAACTTTGTGCATTACACAAAGTATGTGTACATTCACACAATTTATGTTTCATATAGAACTTATACACATAGCCTGAAGGTCATTTAATACATGATAAAGCTAAATATTTATCTTATTTAAAACCCTTTATGAGGTCTAAGAACACTGTACGCTATTGACGTATGGAGTACCGTAAGGGTACGCACGTTGCGTAACGATCGCTTAGCCGTGGTCGAGACGCTCAAGCGTCACTTTCGCTCACGGCCAAGAGATCACAGGCAGGCACGCTATTGGCTGCCGACTAACGTAATGATTCGCTATAGCGTAGCGGACGCTCGGGACCACGAGGAGATCACCAGCGGCGCTGACGCTCACAATGTTAAACCTTTATATCTAAACCATAAACAATGTAATATGCTGTAAAACCTTAGTGTAGAGATAGGGTGTAGATGCAACACAGTGTAACCTTATTAACTTAAAAGCTGTTTGAGCGTCACCGACGCTCTGAAAATACTTAACACTATAAGAAATTCACAGATACCGTGCTTAGGGTCCAACGCCTAATATATATATATATTATGAATGTTATACTTGCAAAAGAATTAATACAATACAAGTCATACACTACAATATAACATAGACTACCTAACCAGATAACTACACATGAAATACAATACAATACTATTACGTTTAAGAGAATACGAGAGAAAGAGGAGAAGAGAGAGATATGGCCCATAATAACAAGAAAGACAATATGATTGCGGAGAAAACTTACGCACAAGGGGAATGATCGCATGCGCCTCTGGACATCCAGCTCCCGATTTTCAGCAATGAGAACCGTTGAAGAGTGAGCTGGATGTGATCGGCTTGTCTATTTATGCCCCACACACAATACAATTCAATGGTCCCTACAATCTCATTGTTCATTGGACACAGGAATTCCTCCTCGCATCATAACAAAAGGTCATAGGTTGATTCATACAGGTGGGCTGTGACGATTTCCAACTGCTCAGGTGGGTGGGAAACTGGGTTTCCCGCCGCATGAATAAGTAAGTGCAAATAATAGTAAATGGACATAAACTTCTTATGTCCATAACTATTCGCACGAGCGATTAATCCGCTTCAAACCAACACCGGAATATTGCTAATTAAATACTCTTCCGATGGATACTAAACATCACTGTATGACCCCTGTTGGACCCTTCGTACAATACAAAGAGGGATCTCTCTGTCCAGGAACATGCTACATTAACTAAACTTTCAGAATCTATCAAAGGGACCATGATCTACAAAATACATTATATAGGGAAAATATGTAACGATTGAGTCGCACGCTACGATCACATAAACTCTACCGTAAATGCGCACATCGTGCGCCTGCGGGTGCACGCGACAGCGAGTATGCGCACGCACGGGAGAGTGTACGCATGCGCAGCACAAACCTGTATGAGGTGCAAATATGGTAGTGTGCATAGAGATATTTTTCTGACTTTGACAGTCCACCCTTTGGCAGTCAACAATAACTGCCACCTTCTAAAACATTTCAAAAAGAGAAAAATATATGTCAGGGGTTAATACATTTCCATGGTTGGGTAAGGGAGGAGAGGAGAAGGTAGGAAAAGGGTATGACCTAGTGAGATAGCAGAAGCATGTGTGTATGAATCCGTGTTTGGGGGTCATGTATCATCGTGCCGTACGTGTTTTAAATCAAGCTTCGAGGCATTGCGAAGTATACATTTGAATTCCTTCTTATCCCGTGGTACGGGTCTGTGGATGGGCTGTCAAACTTTACCGAGCTCTTTTCGGCTGTGGTTGTAACAAAATGGGGAGCACATTTTAGTTGATGATACATGAATGGGGGAATATGTGATTGCTGATATCTGTGCCTGTATTCCCTATCGACTATGTGTGTAATTACCTGAAGGTTGTAGAGATGAAGAAAAGACATAATTACGGTAAATGCAGTGGTATTCTATGTCAGGTAAATGAACATTTGTCGGTTGAAGTCTTGTTCGGCGTCTGTTGAATGCAGTCTTCTTTGTGCTTTTGCCCATAAGGTGCGAGCAAAAGCTTTGTCAATGTCCATAGATTTACAAAAGTGTTGGGCTAGCGTAATTTTAAAATTTCTAGGGAAACTGGGGATCTATGGCATAGTTCATCAAAAATCTGGTTATAAGGTTGTCAAAACTTCTTCTTTAATCCATCTGTTGTCTGTATACAGGATCATCAAATTCCTCGTCCAAGTGGGTCTTTTTACCTTGGAGAAAACGGAAAAACAGGTGAAAGAAACGGACCGTAGAAATCGCATTTTCATCACATCATTGTTTCTACATTTGGGTCATAAATCAAATCCATTGGAATTACAATTTCCTCACTCCTTAAACTCATCACCCTGGTACTTCGTTTACACTTCGTTAAAGCCTGACCGCATCTAAATATCAAGCCAATCGTTATGACAACACCTAAGATACATAGGAGAAACTTCCCTACATCCATTATGACTCCTTGAGCCCATTCTCCTAAACCGGAGAACCAATTTCGCGGGTTCAACCATGACACCCAGCCAGTCAGCTCATTACTCACAGCAGCAAGGGTGAGATTGTGTCTCCTGCGAAATTCCCACTTCAGTTGGAGAATATCGTCCATCTTTTGGTCTATGACCTCGACCGGGTCCTCGGTACTATTTGTAATATATGTGCAACATTTCACGCCGTACTGCGTTGCCAGTGTGACACAATATCCACCTGTTACTGCTGTGAGATAATTGAGAATCATTCTATGCTGAACCAGTTCTGTTTTATAAGCTTGAAGTTCTCTTCCAGTATACCTAAACGTGTCATCATACATTTCTGTGATATTGTCTAACAAATTTGCGAGCGCAGATATGTATTTATAATTCAACACTCCTCTGGCGGTGCGAGTGATGTCTAACGCGATTAGAAACTGAATCCCGGTGGATTCATGGATCATGTCAGAGGCCGGATGCTCTGTTCTTTCTATCAGGTGCCGTTTAACTACGTGCTCGTAATGGGTGTGAGTATAAGGAGCTTGGGCAACACGGTGTATATCTTTCATTTTGGCATGTGATACAGTCATTACTTCAGGCAGTACTTTTCCAATATAACACAATCCTTCAGAGTTTGGGGCAAGCCACTTATACGCCTTCCTCCCGCATATGAAATATGCATCATCGGGGAGAACATATGGGACGGAGTAGGACATAACCATATTACACATCTTCCATGTGAAATCTCCTAACCCTAATTCTCCCATCTGTCTAGTACACGTATCAGCTTGTACGATATGTGCACAGTATCCTGGTGATACCTCTCCAACTCTCGTAATCCTATTTCCTAGGGTATACCTATATCGGAAAGATTTTCCTCTACTGGCTATGTGGCGTATAAGCTCTGTATCTGTCGGCATTCTATCTGCTCTATATGAAAAGGTCATGGTTTGGTTACTCCATGACACTTCCCAATTTCCCGGCTTTCGGGGATTGGAAATGTTAAAACATATGAGGGATCTATCCACATGATATTGGTGGAGCTTCAAACTAGGAGGACTGGAGATATTAAACCTCCTGTCCACCGGCCTCCCACCACTTAGCTCAAGTACCTCCCCTATCGTTAAAGGAAATGGTACTAGTCCTGATTTGCTATGACCTTGAGGTACTTGAGAGCATACCCAACAATCTGTTTGATTTAGCACACTACCCACTAAGGAGTGATAGTCACTCAAGGGATGCCGGTCCATGTGGATATTAAAACTGGATTGGCATTTCTTGATGCACCCATCCTCAACTACATTGTCACAGAGCCTACAGATACAGTTTTCCTCAGCTAACAATCCTTCACAATTCCTTCTATGGTCAATGCTATCGGATCGTTTTCTGATACTCGCCTTTGCTTGTTGATTATGTTGTTCTCGGAAAACTACGCCTCCATCTCTGTCATCAGAACCCATTCCAGAACCTCTCTCGACCTCCATGGTACTCTCGCCGGAACAGACTGCTCTGGTCAACATCATGGTCAACAGGAAAATCCAGATCACAGTCTCTTGGGGCAAGTCCATCTTACAGGAGGAGAAAAGAAGAAATTTGTAATGGGGGTACAGGAAAACAGTTTGAGGGGGAGAGAAACTTGTTACGATAATTAAGTTCTCTAGTCTTGTTGTTCTTCTTGTTCTGCTGTCATCTCAAAGGTGCTGTCTCTCAGTCTTCCAAACGAACATTCCGGTGATGCAATATTCCTTCCAAACCAGCGAACTTTCTGTAAGGAGCAAAAAATCTTGCATTACCATTTGCCTAACTGAGGTGTGACATACCATCTTTAAAACATGAAAACATGAGAAAGAAGAGAGAAAACAAAAAAAAAAACAAAAGAGAGAGAGAACAATTCATATATGTATATATCACATAAATCAACAGAGAACAACAACAGGGAAAAAAAAACATTTTTCAAACATAAACGTTTTCTAAAACATTGTCAGATCATCAGGCTGTCATATCTACATGTCCAATGGTTTCCTTGCGCAGTCCCTCCCCCCAGCACTTCCATATTCCACTGTCTGTATCTGGCCAGAATACATTGATGCGGATAGGTCATGCTGGGGTTTGGTAGACTTCTGCAAAGACCAAGTATATATGCAATGTTTGAATCCTACCAATAATCGTCAGAGATGGGGAGAGAGAAAAAGAATAATTTCACAGATACATTTACAACGTTTCACCCGGTCATTCCTGTGTCTTCAGGGAATGACCTCCCAATTTATTAACTATAACCTCAGGCTTACCATCAGTCCTAATGATCACCTTTCCTGATTGCACATTATGGGTGTGGCTCAAAATTCTTCCTATATGATCCCTGTTTATAATTGTGTGTGTTATAATTTTGCTCATTTCTTGGTCTAGGGGGTCTGACTTTATGTGGGTTATTACAGTTGCTGGCATAATGCCCTTCTCTTCTACAATGATAACAAATCCTTGGCTTCCTCCATGTGCTAGGGGCCTGGGGTTTTGGTCGACTTGATGCCTCCTCTAGTGCTTGGATGCTCATTGCCATCAACCGTTCTCCCTGCGCTTCCCTGGTTCTTTGGATATTGCGGTCATGCTCGATAGCGGACTCTCTTAATGCAGCCACCGAGATGCCTCTCCAGTGAGGTATGGAGGTTTGTACCCTGATTTTTAGTGTGTCTTTTAAGCTGTCCATTAATACAGACACAGCTACCTCTCTGTGGTGTACGTTAGTTTCAATGTCATCTATACCAGTGTACCTAGCCATATCCTGCAGAGCCCGGTGAAAATACTCTGATGCGGATTCACCTTCTTTTTGTTTTATTGTAAAGATTTTATTCCACTTTACTACTGCAGGAAAATATACTCCTAACTGTAGATTGATTCTTTTTACATTATCTTGGTTATACTTGTCTGTTAGTGGTACTTCCTCATCTAGCTTACAATCAGCAATAAATTTCAATGAATCAACATCGGGGGGTAAACATGCCCTCAAAACTGTCCTCCAATCTTTGTTATTTGGCTCTGCAGTGTTTCCTAGCACTCTTATGTATTTTTGACAAGCAACCAAGTCTTTCCTGGGATCAGGAAATTCAGACAGAATTGTTCTTAATTCTGTTCGGGAAAAGGGGCAGTACATGGCGATGTTCCTGACAGGAGTGACTCCTGTAGAGTCAGTTTTCCCATTTGGTACTGCAATTACCCTGACAGGATTAAGTCCAGTAACGTCATTCTGAATTGATTCCACGATATGAGGTACATTTGTTTGTGCGTGATGTATAACACCATACGTACCTGTGGACACGACCTCACCTGACCCTCCGTTAGGGGGTTTGATTACAGTCTTTACCGATTTGGTCGCGTCCACCTGGATGTCTTGTGTGATGGCTGCTGGAAAAGGCTCCGACATTGTGCTGGGCTCACTTTCTTGTTGGTGTTCCTGAGGAAAGTTTAACATGGGGTGCGACTTGCATGGGTTAATAGTTGTACATTTAACACTTTTATTTTTATAAACCTTATTACATTTTACACTTTCATTTTTAATACAGTTACTAAGTGCCTTTTTATCGTACAACATTGTGCCTTTCTCCGCAACCATAATCCTCTCCATTGCCATGTCTCTCCTCTCAAGATGAAAGTTAGGTATGTAAGTTAAATTTCTTTGCATTTCACTTTCCTGTAGCCATAACTGCAAACAATCATCATGTTTAACCCGTTGTTTCCAGGATTTTATGAGACAGATCCTCCGCCTTAAATTATGCAATACCTCTAAGTCAAAACTACCTATCCCAGGAAATGGTGCTTTATCCCCCGCAGTCATTCGTGTCCATTCATCACAAAAGGTCTCAGTGTGGGGACCATATCTCCCCCACATTACTAACCGAGCAGACCCTCGGGGTCTGCAAGCCTCTGCAGTCTGAACCCTGACTGCTGAACGTCCCTGTGTTGTGCACTTGGCTTCCATTGTGGACCTTACACAGAAAAACTTCCTAAAATGCACCAAACACAGTCTACGTTGGAAATCCTTAAAGCTCTTCCACTGAACTTCTTCTGCTCCGAGTACAACGAATCCGCCCCTTTTAGCAGACACGTGTAACCGTTACAGGCCCTATCTCTAGAGATTTTCCTGAGAAAATTCCCTTCCTTTTTCTTTACACAAATCACGCTTGCATGTGCTCCCTACAACACGTATGAGGGCAAGATTTACGTATGGATATACTACCTCATATCACGTTGCGTTATTGGTCACACATACAACCGTGCGGTCCAATCGTACCACTTATAGACACTTGTTGCCCATAAATGGTAGGATCATTGGAGTCTCCCTACTGTGCTCCAAAACAGCCAGAGCGTAATACAACGAAAACTTTATCACACTCTGTTGCACGTTTTCACTCAGACCGTGCTCATCACGTATTCACCTTGACCGTGATTCACCAAGACTTACTTCACCAAGATTTCACAAAGACTTCACCAAGAGGAGTTCAATACACTCATACCGTTTTCAACCCACTATCATTCTTATAGTTTTCTGATCAAAAAAATCATTTCCCGTAGTCTGATAGCTGTCCCCAGAGGCATTACAGTAAAGTAAGGTATTTAAACTAAGTTTTGGAAAAACTGAAATCAATTTGTGCTATTATCACGTGGCTATGCTATACCGCCCCCACTAAAACAATGCTATTGTGCGATTTGAGTTTCGGTGGGCGTACCCAGACGCTCCGTTGCGTAATATACGCTGCGTGCGTCGGCCTTTGTGTTGCGTTCGCGAGTCTCAGCCTTTTGTTAGAGACACGTGTACGCTGGCCATACAAAAATACAATTAGCACGTTTATCAATGTAGATGATCTTTAACTGTAATCATCTACCAAGCACCACACAGGTCTTTCCTTGTATCTCAGGCGAAGCTGTGCGTGTGTTTTACAAATTACCCCTTAATGTATCGTTTTTACTCTTTTACTACCAATAGCACAAATCTTTCTCAGCACGTTATCAATTGTGAAATGGCAAACAGGAGAGTGACATGAAAATATACGAAAAAGAAATGCAGCTATATGCGTGTGTACGCAAAACAGAAATAAAACAGTTTTAAAAGATACTAGCGTGTTGTTCTTACCTCCGGTTCCCGGATTCCTTCAGCACCCTTTACTAAGCGAAGCAGACGCTTATCCCGTCAGCACTGCGAAGAATATGATCTCCCGCCCTTTGCTGATGGATAATGTCTGCTGAAATTACCTAGCAGAGATATGTGAAGGACAGGACGAGCCGCCAATTGATAAAGCTAAATATTTATCTTATTTAAAACCCTTTATGAGGTCTAAGAACACTGTACGCTATTGACGTATGGAGTACCGTAAGGGTACGCACGTTGCGTAACGATCGCTTAGCCGTGGTCGAGACGCTCAAGCGTCACTTTCGCTCACGGCCAAGAGATCACAGGCAGGCACGCTATTGGCTGCCGGCTAACGTAATGATTCGCTATAGCGTAGCGGACGCTCGGGACCACGAGGAGATCACCAGCGGCGCTGGCGCTCACAATGTTAAACCTTTATATCTAAACCATAAACAATGTAATATGCTGTAAAACCTTAGTGTAGAGATAGGGTGTAGATGCAACACAGTGTAACCTTATTAACTTAAAAGCTGTTTGAGCGTCACCGACGCTCTGAAAATACTTAACACTATAAGAAATACACAGATACCGTGCTTAGGGTCCAACGCCTAATATATATATATTATGAATGTTATACTTGCAAAAGAATTAATACAATACAAGTCATACGCTACAATATAACATAGACTACCTAACCAGATAACTACACATGAAATACAATACAATACTATTACGTTTAAGAGAATACGAGAGAAAGAGGAGAAGAGAGAGAGAGATATGGCCCATAATAACAAGAAAGACAATATGATTGCGGAGAAAACTTACGCACAAGGGGAACGATCGCATGCGCCTCTGGACATCCAGCTCCCGATTTTCAGCAATGAGAACCGTTGAAGAGTGAGCTGGATGTGATCGGCTTGTCTATTTATGCCCCACACACAATACAATTCAATGGTCCCTACAATCTCATTGTTCATTGGACACAGGAATTCCTCCTCGCATCATAACAAAAGGTCATAGGTTGATTCATACAGGTGGGCTGTGACGATTTCCAACTGCTCAGGTGGGTGGGAAACTGGGTTTCCCGCCGCATGAATAAGTAAGTGCAAATAATAGTAAATGGACATAAACTTCTTATGTCCATAACTATTCGCACGAGCGATTAATCCGCTTCAAACCAACACCGGAATATTGCTAATTAAATACTCTTCCGATGGATACTAAACATCACTGTATGACCCCTGTTGGACCCTTCGTACAATACAAAGCGGGATCTCTCTGTCCAGGAACATGCTACATTAACTAAACTTTCAGAATCTATCAAAGGGACCATGATCTACAAAATACATTATATAGTGAAAATATGTAACGATTGAGTCGCACGCTACGATCACATAAACTCTACCGTAAATGCGCACATCGTGCACCTGCGGGTGCACGCGACAGCGAGTATGCGCACGCACGGGAGAGTGTACGCATGCGCAGCACGGACCTGTATGAGGTGCAAATATGGTAGTGTGCATAGAGATATTTTTCTGACTTTGACAGTCCACCCTTTGGCAGTCAACAATAACTGCCACCTTCTAAAACATTTCAAAAAGAGAAAAATATATGTCAGGGGTTAATACATTTCCATGGTTGGGTAAGGGAGGAGAGGAGAAGGTAGGAAAAGGGTATGACCTAGTGAGATAGCAGAAGCATGTGTGTATGAATCCGTGTTTGGGGGTCATGTATCATCGTGCCGTACGTGTTTTAAATCAAGCTTCGAGGCATTGCGAAGTATACATTTGAATTCCTTCTTATCCCGTGGTACGGGTCTGTGGATGGGCTGTCAAACTTTACCGAGCTCTTTTCGGCTGTGGTTGTAACAAAATGGGGAGCACATTTTAGTTGATGATACATGAATGGGGGAATATGTGATTGCTGATATCTGTGCCTGTATTCCCTATCGACTATGTGTGTAATTACCTGAAGGTTGTAGAGATGAAGAAAAGACATAATTACGGTAAATGCAGTGGTATTCTATGTCAGGTAAATGAACATTTGTCGGTTGAAGTCTTGTTCGGCGTCTGTTGAATGCAGTCTTCTTTGTGCTTTTGCCCATAAGGTGCGAGCAAAAGCTTTGTCAATGTCCATAGATTTACAAAAGTGTTGGGCTAGCGTAATTTTAAAATTTCTAGGGAAACTGGGGATCTATGGCATAGTTCATCAAAAATCTGGTTATAAGGTTGTCAAAACTTCTTCTTTAATCCATCTGTTGTCTGTATACAGGATCATCAAATTCCTCGTCCAAGTGGGTCTTTTTACCTTGGAGAAAACGGAAAAACAGGTGAAAGAAACGGACCGTAGAAATCGCATTTTCATCACATCATTGTTTCTACATTTGGGTCATAAATCAAATCCATTGGAATTACAATTTCCTCACTTCTTAAACTCATCACCCTGGTACTTCTTTTACACTTCGTTAAAGCCTGACCGCATCTAAATATCAAGCCAATCGTTATGACAACACCTAAGATACATAGGAGAAACTTCCCTACATCCATTATGACTCCTTGAGCCCATTCTCCTAAACCGGAGAACCAATTTCGCGGGTTCAACCATGACACCCAGCCAGTCAGCTCATTACTCACAGCAGCAAGGGTGAGATTGTGTCTCCTGCGAAATTCCCACTTCAGTTGGAGAATATCGTCCATCTTTTGGTCTATGACCTCGACCGGGTCCTCGGTACTATTTGTAATATATGTGCAACATTTCACGCCGTACTGCGTTGCCAGTGTGACACAATATCCACCTGTTACTGCTGTGAGATAATTGAGAATCATTCTATGCTGAACCAGTTCTGTTTTATAAGCTTGAAGTTCTCTTCCAGTATACCTAAACGTGTCATCATACATTTCTGTGATATTGTCTAACAAATTTGCGAGCGCAGATATGTATTTATAATTCAACACTCCTCTGGCGGTGCGAGTGATGTCTAACGCGATTAGAAACTGAATCCCGGTGGATTCATGGATCATGTCAGAGGCCGGATGCTCTGTTCTTTCTATCAGGTGCCGTTTAACTACGTGCTCGTAATGGGTGTGAGTATAAGGAGCTTGGGCAACACGGTGTATATCTTTCATTTTGGCATGTGATACAGTCATTACTTCAGGCAGTACTTTTCCAATATAACACAATCCTTCAGAGTTTGGGGCAAGCCACTTATACGCCTTCCTCCCGCATATGAAATATGCATCATCGGGGAGAACATATGGGACGGAGTAGGACATAACCATATTACACATCTTCCATGTGAAATCTCCTAACCCTAATTCTCCCATCTGTCTAGTACACGTATCAGCTTGTACGATATGTGCACAGTATCCTGGTGATACCTCTCCAACTCTCGTAATCCTATTTCCTAGGGTATACCTATATCGGAAAGATTTTCCTCTACTGGCTATGTGGCGTATAAGCTCTGTATCTGTCGGCATTCTATCTGCTCTATATGAAAAGGTCATGGTTTGGTTACTCCATGACACTTCCCAATTTCCCGGCTTTCGGGGATTGGAAATGTTAAAACATATGAGGGATCTATCCACATGATATTGGTGGAGCTTCAAACTAGGAGGACTGGAGATATTAAACCTCCTGTCCACCGGCCTCCCACCACTTAGCTCAAGTACCTCCCCTATCGTTAAAGGAAATGGTACTAGTCCTGATTTGCTATGACCTTGAGGTACTTGAGAGCATACCCAACAATCTGTTTGATTTAGCACACTACCCACTAAGGAGTGATAGTCACTCAAGGGATGCCGGTCCATGTGGATATTAAAACTGGATTGGCATTTCTTGATGCACCCATCCTCAACTACATTGTCACAGAGCCTACAGATACAGTTTTCCTCAGCTAACAATCCTTCACAATTCCTTCTATGGTCAATGCTATCGGATCGTTTTCTGATACTCGCCTTTGCTTGTTGATTATGTTGTTCTCGGAAAACTACGCCTCCATCTCTGTCATCAGAACCCATTCCAGAACCTCTCTCGACCTCCATGGTACTCTCGCCGGAACAGACTGCTCTGGTCAACATCATGGTCAACAGGAAAATCCAGATCACAGTCTCTTGGGGCAAGTCCATCTTACAGGAGGAGAAAAGAAGAAATTTGTAATGGGGGTACAGGAAAACAGTTTGAGGGGGAGAGAAACTTGTTACGATAATTAAGTTCTCTAGTCTTGTTGTTCTTCTTGTTCTGCTGTCATCTCAAAGGTGCTGTCTCTCAGTCTTCCAAACGAACATTCCGGTGATGCAATATTCCTTCCAAACCAGCGAACTTTCTGTAAGGAGCAAAAAATCTTGCATTACCATTTGCCTAACTGAGGTGTGACATACCATCTTTAAAACATGAAAACATGAGAAAGAAGAGAGAAAACAAAAAAAAAAACAAAAGAGAGAGAGAACAATTCATATATGTATATATCACATAAATCAACAGAGAACAACAACAGGGAAAAAAAAACATTTTTCAAACATAAACGTTTTCTAAAACATTGTCAGATCATCAGGCTGTCATAGCTACATGTCCAATGGTTTCCTTGCGCAGTCCCTCCCCCCAGCACTTCCATATTCCACTGTCTGTATCTGGCCAGAATACATTGATGCGGATAGGTCATGCTGGGGTTTGGTAGACTTCTGCAAAGACCAAGTATATATGCAATGTTTGAATCCTACCAATAATCGTCAGAGATGGGGAGAGAGAAAAAGAATAATTTCACAGATACATTTACAACGTTTCACCCGGTCATTCCTGTGTCTTCAGGGAATGACCTCCCAATTTATTAACTATAACCTCAGGCTTACCATCAGTCCTAATGATCACCTTTCCTGATTGCACATTATGGGTGTGGCTCAAAATTCTTCCTATATGATCCCTGTTTATAATTGTGTGTGTTATAATTTTGCTCATTTCTTGGTCTAGGGGGTCTGACTTTATGTGGGTTATTACAGTTGCTGGCATAATGCCCTTCTCTTCTACAATGATAACAAATCCTTGGCTTCCTCCATGTGCTAGGGGCCTGGGGTTTTGGTCGACTTGATGCCTCCTCTAGTGCTTGGATGCTCATTGCCATCAACCGTTCTCCCTGCGCTTCCCTGGTTCTTTGGATATTGCGGTCATGCTCGATAGCGGACTCTCTTAATGCAGCCACCGAGATGCCTCTCCAGTGAGGTATGGAGGTTTGTACCCTGATTTTTAGTGTGTCTTTTAAGCTGTCCATTAATACAGACACAGCTACCTCTCTGTGGTGTACGTTAGTTTCAATGTCATCTATACCAGTGTACCTAGCCATATCCTGCAGAGCCCGGTGAAAATACTCTGATGCGGATTCACCTTCTTTTTGTTTTATTGTAAAGATTTTATTCCACTTTACTACTGCAGGAAAATATACTCCTAACTGTAGATTGATTCTTTTTACATTATCTTGGTTATACTTGTCTGTTAGTGGTACTTCCTCATCTAGCTTACAATCAGCAATAAATTTCAATGAATCAACATCGGGGGGTAAACATGCCCTCAAAACTGTCCTCCAATCTTTGTTATTTGGCTCTGCAGTGTTTCCTAGCACTCTTATGTATTTTTGACAAGCAACCAAGTCTTTCCTGGGATCAGGAAATTCAGACAGAATTGTTCTTAATTCTGTTCGGGAAAAGGGGCAGTACATGGCGATGTTCCTGACAGGAGTGACTCCTGTAGAGTCAGTTTTCCCATTTGGTACTGCAATTACCCTGACAGGATTAAGTCCAGTAACGTCATTCTGAATTGATTCCACGATATGAGGTACATTTGTTTGTGCGTGATGTATAACACCATACGTACCTGTGGACACGACCTCACCTGACCCTCCGTTAGGGGGTTTGATTACAGTCTTTACCGATTTGGTCGCGTCCACCTGGATGTCTTGTGTGATGGCTGCTGGAAAAGGCTCCGACATTGTGCTGGGCTCACTTTCTTGTTGGTGTTCCTGAGGAAAGTTTAACATGGGGTGCGACTTGCATGGGTTAATAGTTGTACATTTAACACTTTTATTTTTATAAACCTTATTACATTTTACACTTTCATTTTTAATACAGTTACTAAGTGCCTTTTTATCGTACAACATTGTGCCTTTCTCCGCAACCATAATCCTCTCCATTGCCATGTCTCTCCTCTCAAGATGAAAGTTAGGTATGTAAGTTAAATTTCTTTGCATTTCACTTTCCTGTAGCCATAACTGCAAACAATCATCATGTTTAACCCGTTGTTTCCAGGATTTTATGAGACAGATCCTCCGCCTTAAATTATGCAATACCTCTAAGTCAAAACTACCTATCCCAGGAAATGGTGCTTTATCCCCCGCAGTCATTCGTGTCCATTCATCACAAAAGGTCTCAGTGTGGGGACCATATCTCCCCCACATTACTAACCGAGCAGACCCTCGGGGTCTGCAAGCCTCTGCAGTCTGAACCCTGACTGCTGAACGTCCCTGTGTTGTGCACTTGGCTTCCATTGTGGACCTTACACAGAAAAACTTCCTAAAATGCACCAAACACAGTCTACGTTGGAAATCCTTAAAGCTCTTCCACTGAACTTCTTCTGCTCCGAGTACAACGAATCCGCCCCTTTTAGCAGACACGTGTAACCGTTACAGGCCCTATCTCTAGAGATTTTCCTGAGAAAATTCCCTTCCTTTTTCTTTACACAAATCACGCTTGCATGTGCTCCCTACAACACGTATGAGGGCAAGATTTACGTATGGATATACTACCTCATATCACGTTGCGTTATTGGTCACACATACAACCGTGCGGTCCAATCGTACCACTTATAGACACTTGTTGCCCATAAATGGTAGGATCATTGGAGTCTCCCTACTGTGCTCCAAAACAGCCAGAGCGTAATACAACGAAAACTTTATCACACTCTGTTGCACGTTTTCACTCAGACCGTGCTCATCACGTATTCACCTTGACCGTGATTCACCAAGACTTACTTCACCAAGATTTCACAAAGACTTCACCAAGAGGAGTTCAATACACTCATACCGTTTTCAACCCACTATCATTCTTATAGTTTTCTGATCAGAAAAATCATTTCCCGTAGTCTGATAGCTGTCCCCAGAGGCATTACAGTAAAGTAAGGTATTTAAACTAAGTTTTGGAAAAACTGAAATCAATTTGTGCTATTATCACGTGGCTATGCTATACCGCCCCCACTAAAACAATGCTATTGTGCGATTTGAGTTTCGGTGGGCGTACCCAGACGCTCCGTTGCGTAATATACGCTGCGTGCGTCGGCCTTTGTGTTGCGTTCGCGAGTCTCAGCCTTTTGTTAGAAACACGTGTACGCTGGTCATACAAAAATACAATTAGCACGTTTATCAATGTAGATGATCTTTAACTGTAATCATCTACCAAGCACCACACAGGTCTTTCCTTGTATCTCAGGCGAAGCTGTGCGTGTGTTTTACAAATTACCCCTTAATGTATCGTTTTTACTCTTTTACTACCAATAGCACAAATCTTTCTCAGCACGTTATCAATTGTGAAATGGCAAACAGGAGAGTGACATGAAAATATACGAAAAAGAAATGCAGCTATATGCGTGTGTACGCAAAACAGAAATAAAACAGTTTTAAAAGATACTAGCGTGTTGTTCTTACCTCCGGTTCCCGGATTCCTTCAGCACCCTTTACTAAGCGAAGCAGACGCTTATCCCGTCAGCACTGCGAAGAATATGATCTCCCGCCCTTTGCTGATGGATAATGTCTGCTGAAATTACCTAGCAGAGATATGTGAAGGACAGGACGAGCCGCCAATTGATAAAGCTAAATATTTATCTTATTTAAAACCCTTTATGAGGTCTAAGAACACTGTACGCTATTGACGTATGGAGTACCGTAAGGGTACGCACGTTGCGTAACGATCGCTTAGCCGTGGTCGAGACGCTCAAGCGTCACTTTCGCTCACGGCCAAGAGATCACAGGCAGGCACGCTATTGGCTGCCGACTAACGTAATGATTCGCTATAGCGTAGCGGACGCTCGGGACCACGAGGAGATCACCAGCGGCGCTGACGCTCACAATGTTAAACCTTTATATCTAAACCATAAACAATGTAATATGCTGTAAAACCTTAGTGTAGAGATAGGGTGTAGATGCAACACAGTGTAACCTTATTAACTTAAAAGCTGTTTGAGCGTCACCGACGCTCTGAAAATACTTAACACTATAAGAAATACACAGATACCGTGCTTAGGGTCCAACGCCTAATATATATATATTATGAATGTTATACTTGCAAAAGAATTAATACAATACAAGTCATACGCTACAATATAACATAGACTACCTAACCAGATAACTACACATGAAATACAATACAATACTATTACGTTTAAGAGAATACGAGAGAAAGAGGAGAAGAGAGAGAGAGATATGGCCCATAATAACAAGAAAGACAATATGATTGCGGAGAAAACTTACGCACAAGGGGAACGATCGCATGCGCCTCTGGACATCCAGCTTCCGATTTTCAGCAATGAGAACCGTTGAAGAGTGAGCTGGATGTGATCGGCTTGTCTATTTATGCCCCACACACAATACAATTCAATGGTCCCTACAATCTCATTGTTCATTGGACACAGGAATTCCTCCTCGCATCATAACAAAAGGTCATAGGTTGATTCATACAGGTGGGCTGTGACGATTTCCAACTGCTCAGGTGGGTGGGAAACTGGGTTTCCCGCCGCATGAATAAGTAAGTGCAAATAATAGTAAATGGACATAAACTTCTTATGTCCATAACTATTCGCACGAGCGATTAATCCGCTTCAAACCAACACCGGAATATTGCTAATTAAATACTCTTCCGATGGATACTAAACATCACTGTATGACCCCTGTTGGACCCTTCGTACAATACAAAGAGGGATCTCTCTGTCCAGGAACATGCTACATTAACTAAACTTTCAGAATCTATCAAAGGGACCATGATCTACAAAATACATTATATAGTGAAAATATGTAACGATTGAGTCGCACGCTACGATCACATAAACTCTACCGTAAATGCGCACATCGTGCGCCTGCGGGTGCACGCGACAGCGAGTATGCGCACGCACGGGAGAGTGTACGCATGCGCAGCACGGACCTGTATGAGGTGCAAATATGGTAGTGTGCATAGAGATATTTTTCTGACTTTGACAGTCCACCCTTTGGCAGTCAACAATAACTGCCACCTTCTAAAACATTTCAAAAAGAGAAAAATATATGTCAGGGGTTAATACATTTCCATGGTTGGGTAAGGGAGGAGAGAAGGTAGGAAAAGGGTATGACCTAGTGAGATAGCAGAAGCATGTGTGTATGAATCCGTGTTTGGGGGTCATGTATCATCGTGCCGTACGTGTTTTAAATCAAGCTTCGAGGCATTGCGAAGTATACATTTGAATTCCTTCTTATCCCGTGGTACGGGTCTGTGGATGGGCTGTCAAACTTTACCGAGCTCTTTTCGGCTGTGGTTGTAACAAAATGGGGAGCACATTTTAGTTGATGATACATGAATGGGGGAATATGTGATTGCTGATATCTGTGCCTGTATTCCCTATCGACTATGTGTGTAATTACCTGAAGGTTGTAGAGATGAAGAAAAGACATAATTACGGTAAATGCAGTGGTATTCTATGTCAGGTAAATGAACATTTGTCGGTTGAAGTCTTGTTCGGCGTCTGTTGAATGCAGTCTTCTTTGTGCTTTTGCCCATAAGGTGCGAGCAAAAGCTTTGTCAATGTCCATAGATTTACAAAAGTGTTGGGCTAGCGTAATTTTAAAATTTCTAGGGAAACTGGGGATCTATGGCATAGTTCATCAAAAATCTGGTTATAAGGTTGTCAAAACTTCTTCTTTAATCCATCTGTTGTCTGTATACAGGATCATCAAATTCCTCGTCCAAGTGGGTCTTTTTACCTTGGAGAAAACGGAAAAACAGGTGAAAGAAACGGACCGTAGAAATCGCATTTTCATCACATCATTGTTTCTACATTTGGGTCATAAATCAAATCCATTGGAATTACAATTTCCTCACTCCTTAAACTCATCACCCTGGTACTTCGTTTACACTTCGTTAAAGCCTGACCGCATCTAAATATCAAGCCAATCGTTATGACAACACCTAAGATACATAGGAGAAACTTCCCTACATCCATTATGACTCCTTGAGCCCATTCTCCTAAACCGGAGAACCAATTTCGCGGGTTCAACCATGACACCCAGCCAGTCAGCTCATTACTCACAGCAGCAAGGGTGAGATTGTGTCTCCTGCGAAATTCCCACTTCAGTTGGAGAATATCGTCCATCTTTTGGTCTATGACCTCGACCGGGTCCTCGGTACTATTTGTAATATATGTGCAACATTTCACGCCGTACTGCGTTGCCAGTGTGACACAATATCCACCTGTTACTGCTGTGAGATAATTGAGAATCATTCTATGCTGAACCAGTTCTGTTTTATAAGCTTGAAGTTCTCTTCCAGTATACCTAAACGTGTCATCATACATTTCTGTGATATTGTCTAACAAATTTGCGAGTGCAGATATGTATTTATAATTCAACACTCCTCTGGCGGTGCGAGTGATGTCTAACGCGATTAGAAACTGAATCCCGGTGGATTCATGGATCATGTCAGAGGCCGGATGCTCTGTTCTTTCTATCAGGTGCCGTTTAACTACGTGCTCGTAATGGGTGTGAGTATAAGGAGCTTGGGCAACACGGTGTATATCTTTCATTTTGGCATGTGATACAGTCATTACTTCAGGCAGTACTTTTCCAATATAACACAATCCTTCAGAGTTTGGGGCAAGCCACTTATACGCCTTCCTCCCGCATATGAAATATGCATCATCGGGGAGAACATATGGGACGGAGTAGGACATAACCATATTACACATCTTCCATGTGAAATCTCCTAACCCTAATTCTCCCATCTGTCTAGTACACGTATCAGCTTGTACGATATGTGCACAGTATCCTGGTGATACCTCTCCAACTCTCGTAATCCTATTTCCTAGGGTATACCTATATCGGAAAGATTTTCCTCTACTGGCTATGTGGCATATAAGCTCTGTATCTGTCGGCATTCTATCTGCTCTATATGAAAAGGTCATGGTTTGGTTACTCCATGACACTTCCCAATTTCCCGGCTTTTGGGGATTGGAAATGTTAAAACATATGAGGGATCTATCCACATGATATTGGTGGAGCTTCAAACTAGGAGGACTGGAGATATTAAACCTCCTGTCCACCGGCCTCCCACCACTTAGCTCAAGTACCTCCCCTATCGTTAAAGGAAATGGTACTAGTCCTGATTTGCTATGACCTTGAGGTACTTGAGAGCATACCCAACAATCTGTTTGATTTAGCACACTACCCACTAAGGAGTGATAGTCACTCAAGGGATGCCGGTCCATGTGGATATTAAAACTGGATTGGCATTTCTTGATGCACCCATCCTCAACTACATTGTCACAGAGCCTACAGATACAGTTTTCCTCAGCTAACAATCCATCACAATTCCTTCTATGGTCAATGCTATCGGATCGTTTTCTGATACTCGCCTTTGCTTGTTGATTATGTTGTTCTCGGAAAACTACGCCTCCATCTCTGTCATCAGAACCCATTCCAGAACCTCTCTCGACCTCCATGGTACTCTCGCCGGAACAGACTGCTCTGGTCAACATCATGGTCAACAGGAAAATCCAGATCACAGTCTCTTGGGGCAAGTCCATCTTACAGGAGGAGAAAAGAAGAAATTTGTAATGGGGGTACAGGAAAACAGTTTGAGGGGGAGAGAAACTTGTTACGATAATTAAGTTCTCTAGTCTTGTTGTTCTTCTTGTTCTGCTGTCATCTCAAAGGTGCTGTCTCTCAGTCTTCCAAACGAACATTCCGGTGATGCAATATTCCTTCCAAACCAGCGAACTTTCTGTAAGGAGCAAAAAATCTTGCATTACCATTTGCCTAACTGAGGTGTGACATACCATCTTTAAAACATGAAAACATGAGAAAGAAGAGAGAAAACAAAAAAAAAAAAAAAAAGAGAGAGAGAACAATTCATATATGTATATATCACATAAATCAACAGAGAACAACAACAGGGAAAAAAAAACATTTTTCAAACATAAACGTTTTCTAAAACATTGTCAGATCATCAGGCTGTCATATCTACATGTCCAATGGTTTCCTTGCGCAGTCCCTCCCCCCAGCACTTCCATATTCCACTGTCTGTATCTGGCCAGAATACATTGATGCGGATAGGTCATGCTGGGGTTTGGTAGACTTCTGCAAAGACCAAGTATATATGCAATGTTTGAATCCTACCAATAATCGTCAGAGATGGGGAGAGAGAAAAAGAATCATTTCACAGATACATTTACAACGTTTCACCCGGTCATTCCTGTGTCTTCAGGGAATGACCTCCCAATTTATTAACTATAACCTCAGGCTTACCATCAGTCCTAATGATCACCTTTCCTGATTGCACATTATTGGTGTGGCTCAAAATTCTTCCTATATGATCCCTGTTTATAATTGTGTGTGTTATAATTTTGCTCATTTCTTGGTCTAGGGGGTCTGACTTTATGTGGGTTATTACAGTTGCTGGCATAATGCCCTTCTCTTCTACAATGATAACAAATCCTTGGCTTCCTCCATGTGCTAGGGGCCTGGGGTTTTGGTCGACTTGATGCCTCCTCTAGTGCTTGGATGCTCATTGCCATCAACCGTTCTCCCTGCGCTTCCCTGGTTCTTTGGATATTGCGGTCATGCTCGATAGCGGACTCTCTTAATGCAGCCACCGAGATGCCTCTCCAGTGAGGTATGGAGGTTTGTACCCTGATTTTTAGTGTGTCTTTTAAGCTGTCCATTAATACAGACACAGCTACCTCTCTGTGGTGTACGTTAGTTTCAATGTCATCTATACCAGTGTACCTAGCCATATCCTGCAGAGCCCGGTGAAAATACTCTGATGCGGATTCACCTTCTTTTTGTTTTATTGTAAAGATTTTATTCCACTTTACTACTGCAGGAAAATATACTCCTAACTGTAGATTGATTCTTTTTACATTATCTTGGTTATACTTGTCTGTTAGTGGTACTTCCTCATCTAGCTTACAATCAGCAATAAATTTCAATGAATCAACATCGGGGGGTAAACATGCCCTCAAAACTGTCCTCCAATCTTTGTTATTTGGCTCTGCAGTGTTTCCTAGCACTCTTATGTATTTTTGACAAGCAACCAAGTCTTTCCTGGGATCAGGAAATTCAGACAGAATTGTTCTTAATTCTGTTCGGGAAAAGGGGCAGTACATGGCGATGTTCCTGACAGGAGTGACTCCTGTAGAGTCAGTTTTCCCATTTGGTTCTGCAATTACCCTGACAGGATTAAGTCCAGTAACGTCATTCTGAATTGATTCCACGATATGAGGTACATTTGTTTGTGCGTGATGTATAACACCATACGTACCTGTGGACACGACCTCACCTGACCCTCCGTTAGGGGGTTTGATTACAGTCTTTACCGATTTGGTCGCGTCCACCTGGATGTCTTGTGTGATGGCTGCTGGAAAAGGCTCCGACATTGTGCTGGGCTCACTTTCTTGTTGGTGTTCCTGAGGAAAGTTTAACATGGGGTGCGACTTGCATGGGTTAATAGTTGTACATTTAACACTTTTATTTTTATAAACCTTATTACATTTTACACTTTCATTTTTAATACAGTTACTAAGTGCCTTTTTATCGTACAACATTGTGCCTTTCTCCGCAACCATAATCCTCTCCATTGCCATGTCTCTCCTCTCAAGATGAAAGTTAGGTATGTAAGTTAAATTTCTTTGCATTTCACTTTCCTATAGCCATAACTGCAAACAATCATCATGTTTAACCCGTTGTTTCCAGGATTTTATGAGACAGATCCTCCGCCTTAAATTATGCAATACCTCTAAGTCAAAACTACCTATCCCAGGAAATGGTGCTTTATCCCCCGCAGTCATTCGTGTCCATTCATCACAAAAGGTCTCAGTGTGGGGACCATATCTCCCCCACATTACTAACCGAGCAGACCCTCGGGGTCTGCAAGCCTCTGCAGTCTGAACCCTGACTGCTGAACGTCCCTGTGTTGTGCACTTGGCTTCCATTGTGGACCTTACACAGAAAAACTTCCTAAAATGCACCAAACACAGTCTACGTTGGAAATCCTTAAAGCTCTTCCACTGAACTTCTTCTGCTCCGAGTACAACGAATCCGCCCCTTTTAGCAGACACGTGTAACCGTTACAGGCCCTATCTCTAGAGATTTTCCTGAGAAAATTCCCTTCCTTTTTCTTTACACAAATCACGCTTGCATGTGCTCCCTACAACACGTATGAGGGCAAGATTTACGTATGGATATACTACCTCATATCACGTTGCGTTATTGGTCACACATACAACCGTGCGGTCCAATCGTACCACTTATAGACACTTGTTGCCCATAAATGGTAGGATCATTTGAGTCTCCCTACTGTGCTCCAAAACAGCCAGAGCGTAATACAACGAAAACTTTATCACACTCTGTTGCACGTTTTCACTCAGACCGTGCTCATCACGTATTCACCTTGACCGTGATTCACCAAGACTTACTTCACCAAGATTTCACAAAGACTTCACCAAGAGGAGTTCAATACACTCATACCGTTTTCAACCCACTATCATTCTTATAGTTTTCTGATCAGAAAAATCTTTTCCCGTAGTCTGATAGCTGTCCCCAGAGGCATTACAGTAAAGTAAGGTATTTAAACTAAGTTTTGGAAAAACTGAAATCAATTTGTGCTATTATCACGTGGCTATGCTATACCGCCCCCACTAAAACAATGCTATTGTGCGATTTGAGTTTCGGTGGGCGTACCCAGACGCTCCGTTGCGTAATATACGCTGCGTGCGTCTGCCTTTGTGTTGCGTTCGCGAGTCTCAGCCTTTTGTTAGAGACACGTGTACGCTGGCCATACAAAAATACAATTAGCACGTTTATCAATGTAGATGATCTTTAACTGTAATCATCTACCAAGCACCACACAGGTCTTTCCTTGTATCTCAGGCGAAGCTGTGCGTGTGTTTTACAAATTACCCCTTAATGTATCGTTTTTACTCTTTTACTACCAATAGCACAAGTCTTTCTCAGCACGTTATCAATTGTGAAATGGCAAACAGGAGAGTGACATGAAAATATACGAAAAAGAAATGCAGCTATATGCGTGTGTACGCAAAACAGAAATAAAACAGTTTTAAAAGATACTAGCGTGTTGTTCTTACCTCCGGTTCCCGGATTCCTTCAGCACCCTTTACTAAGCGAAGCAGACGCTTATCCCGTCAGCACTGCGAAGAATATGATCTCCCGCCCTTTGCTGATGGATAATGTCTGCTGAAATTACCTAGCAGAGATATGTGAAGGACAGGACGAGCCGCCAATTGATAAAGCTAAATATTTATCTTATTTAAAACCCTTTATGAGGTCTAAGAACACTGTACGCTATTGACGTATGGAGTACCGTAAGGGTACGCACGTTGCGTAACGATCGCTTAGCCGTGGTCGAGACGCTCAAGCGTCACTTTCGCTCACGGCCAAGAGATCACAGGCAGGCACGCTATTGGCTGCCGACTAACGTAATGATTCGCTATAGCGTAGCGGATGCTCGGGACCACGAGGAGATCACCAGCGGCGCTGACGCTCACAATGTTAAACCTTTATATCTAAACCATAAACAATGTAATATGCTGTAAAACCTTAGTGTAGAGATAGGGTGTAGATGCAACACAGTGTAACCTTATTAACTTAAAAGCTGTTTGAGCGTCACCGACGCTCTGAAAATATTTAACACTATAAGAAATACACAGATACCGTGCATAGGGTCCAACGCCTAATATATATATATTATGAATGTTATACTTGCAAAAGAATTAATACAATACAAGTCATACACTACAATATAACATAGACTACCTAACCAGATAACTACACATGAAATACAATACAATACTATTACGTTTAAGAGAATACGAGAGAAAGAGGAGAAGAGAGAGAGAGATATGGCCCATAAAAACAAGAAAGACAATATGATTGCGGAGAAAACTTACGCACAAGGGGAACGATCGCATGCGCCTCTGGACATCCAGCTCCCGATTTTCAGCAATGAGAACCGTTGAAGAGTGAGCTGGATGTGATCGGCTTGTCTATTTATGCCCCACACACAATACAATTCAATGGTCCCTACAATCTCATTGTTCATTGGACACAAGAATTCCTCCTCGCATCATAACAAAAGGTCATAGGTTGATTCATACAGGTGGGCTGTGACGATTTCCAACTGCTCAGGTGGGTGGGAAACTGGGTTTCCCGCCGCATGAATAAGTAAGTGCAAATAATAGTAAATGGACATAAACTTCTTATGTCCATAACTATTCGCACGAGCGATTAATCCGCTTCAAACCAACACCGGAATATTGCTAATTAAATACTCTTCCGATGGATACTAAACATCACTGTATGACCCCTGTTGGACCCTTCGTACAATACAAAGAGGGATCTCTCTGTCCAGGAACATGCTACATTAACTAAACTTTCAGAATCTATCAAAGGGACCATGATCTACAAAATACATTATATAGTGAAAATATGTAACGATTGAGTCGCACGCTACGATCACATAAACTCTACCGTAAATGCGCACATCGTGCGCCTGCGGGTGCACGCGACAGCGAGTATGTGCACGCACGGGAGAGTGTACGCATGCGCAGCACAAACCTGTATGAGGTGCAAATATGGTAGTGTGCATAGAGATATTTTTCTGACTTTGACAGTCCACCCTTTGGCAGTCAACAATAACTGCCACCTTCTAAAACATTTCAAAAAGAGAAAAATATATGTCAGGGGTTAATACATTTCCATGGTTGGGTAAGGGAGGAGAGGAGAAGGTAGGAAAAGGGTATGACCTAGTGAGATAGCAGAAGCATGTGTGTATGAATCCGTGTTTGGGGGTCATGTATCATCGTGCCGTACGTGTTTTAAATCAAGCTTCGAGGCATTGCGAAGTATACATTTGAATTCCTTCTTATCCCGTGGTACGGGTCTGTGGATGGGCTGTCAAACTTTACCGAGCTCTTTTCGGCTGTGGTTGTAACAAAATGGGGAGCACATTTTAGTTGATGATACATGAATGGGGGAATATGTGATTGCTGATATCTATGCCTGTATTCCCTATCGACTATGTGTGTAATTACCTGAAGGTTGTAGAGATGAAGAAAAGACATAATTACGGTAAATGCAGTGGTATTCTATTTCAGGTAAATGAACATTTGTCGGTTGAAGTCTTGTTCGGCGTCTGTTGAATGCAGTCTTCTTTGTGCTTTTGCCCATAAGGTGCGAGCAAAAGCTTTGTCAATGTCCATAGATTTACAAAAGTGTTGGGCTAGCGTAATTTTAAAATTTCTAGGGAAACTGGGGATCTATGGCATAGTTCATCAAAAATCTGGTTATAAGGTTGTCAAAACTTCTTCTTTAATCCATCTGTTGTCTGTATACAGGATCATCAAATTCCTCGTCCAAGTGGGTCTTTTTACCTTGGAGAAAACGGAAAAACAGGTGAAAGAAACGGACCGTAGAAATCGCATTTTCATCACATCATTGTTTCTACATTTGGGTCATAAATCAAATCCATTGGAATTACAATTTCCTCACTCCTTAAACTCATCACCCTGGTACTTCGTTTACACTTCGTTAAAGCCTGACCGCATCTAAATATCAAGCCAATCGTTATGACAACACCTAAGATACATAGGAGAAACTTCCCTACATCCATTATGACTCCTTGAGCCCATTCTCCTAAACCGGAGAACCAATTTCGCGGGTTCAACCATGACACCCAGCCATTCAGCTCATTACTCACAGCAGCAAGGGTGAGATTGTGTCTCCTGCGAAATTCCCACTTCAGTTGGAGAATATCGTCCATCTTTTGGTCTATGACCTCGACCGGGTCCTCGGTACTATTTGTAATATATGTGCAACATTTCACGCCGTACTGCGTTGCCAGTGTGACACAATATCCACCTGTTACTGCTGTGAGATAATTGAGAATCATTCTATGCTGAACCAGTTCTGTTTTATAAGCTTGAAGTTCTCTTCCAGTATACCTAAACGTGTCATCATACATTTCTGTGATATTGTCTAACAAATTTGCGAGCGCAGATATGTATTTATAATTCAACACTCCTCTGGCGGTGCGAGTGATCTCTAACGCGATTAGAAACTGAATCCCGGTGGATTCATGGATCATGTCAGAGGCCGGATGCTCTGTTCTTTCTATCAGGTGCCGTTTAACTACGTGCTCGTAATGGGTGTGAGTATAAGGAGCTTGGGCAACACGGTGTATATCTTTCATTTTGGCATGTGATACAGTCATTACTTCAGGCAGTACTTTTCCAATATAACACAATCCTTCAGAGTTTGGGGCAAGCCACTTATACGCCTTCCTCCCGCATATGAAATATGCATCATCGGGGAGAACATATGGGACGGAGTAGGACATAACCATATTACACATCTTCCATGTGAAATCTCCTAACCCTAATTCTCCCATCTGTCTAGTACACGTATCAGCTTGTACGATATGTGCACAGTATCCTGGTGATACCTCTCCAACTCTCGTAATCCTATTTCCTAGGGTATACCTATATCGGAAAGATTTTCCTCTACTGGCTATGTGGCGTATAAGCTCTGTATCTGTCGGCATTATATCTGCTCTATATGAAAAGGTCATGGTTTGGTTACTCCATGACACTTCCCAATTTCCCGGCTTTCGGGGATTGGAAATGTTAAAACATATGAGGGATCTATCCACATGATATTGGTGGAGCTTCAAACTAGGAGGACTGGAGATATTAAACCTCCTGTCCACCGGTCTCCCACCACTTAGCTCAAGTACCTCCCCTATCGTTAAAGGAAATGGTACTAGTCCTGATTTGCTATGACCTTGAGGTACTTGAGAGCATACCCAACAATCTGTTTGATTTAGCACACTACCCACTAAGGAGTGATAGTCACTCAAGGGATGCCGGTCCATGTGGATATTAAAACTGGATTGGCATTTCTTGATGCACCCATCCTCAACTACATTGTCACAGAGCCTACAGATACAGTTTTCCTCAGCTAACAATCCTTCACAATTCCTTCTATGGTCAATGCTATCGGATCGTTTTCTGATACTCGCCTTTGCTTGTTGATTATGTTGTTCTCGGAAAACTACGCCTCCATCTCTGTCATCAGAACCCATTCCAGAACCTCTCTCGACCTCCATGGTACTCTCGCCGGAACAGACTGCTCTGGTCAACATCATGGTCAACAGGAAAATCCAGATCACAGTCTCTTGGGGCAAGTCCATCTTACAGGAGGAGAAAAGAAGAAATTTGTAATGGGGGTACAGGAAAACAGTTTGAGGGGGAGAGAAACTTGTTACGATAATTAAGTTCTCTAGTCTTGTTGTTCTTCTTGTTCTGCTGTCATCTCAAAGGTGCTGTCTCTCAGTCTTCCAAACGAACATTCCGGTGATGCAATATTCCTTCCAAACCAGCGAACTTTCTGTAAGGAGCAAAAAATCTTGCATTACCATTTGCCTAACTGAGGTGTGACATACCATCTTTAAAACATGAAAACATGAGAAAGAAGAGAGAAAACAAAAAAAAAAAACAAAAGAGAGAGAGAACAATTCATATATGTATATATCACATAAATCAACAGAGAACAACAACAGGGGAAAAAAAACATTTTTCAAACATAAACGTTTTCTAAAACATTGTCAGATCATCAGGCTGTCATATCTACATGTCCAATGGTTTCCTTGCGCAGTCCCTCCCCCCAGCACTTCCATATTCCACTGTCTGTATCTGGCCAGAATACATTGATGCGGATAGGTCATGCTGGGGTTTGGTAGACTTCTGCAAAGACCAAGTATATATGCAATGTTTGAATCCTACCAATAATCGTCAGAGATGGGGAGAGAGAAAAAGAATCATTTCACAGATACATTTACAACGTTTCACCCGGTCATTCCTGTGTCTTCAGGGAATGACCTCCCAATTTATTAACTATAACCTCAGGCTTACCATCAGTCCTAATGATCACCTTTCCTGATTGCACATTATGGGTGTGGCTCAAAATTCTTCCTATATGATCCCTGTTTATAATTGTGTGTGTTATAATTTTGCTCATTTCTTGGTCTAGGGGGTCTGACTTTATGTGGGTTATTACAGTTGCTGGCATAATGCCCTTCTCTTCTACAATGATAACAAATCCTTGGCTTCCTCCATGTGCTAGGGGCCTGGGGTTTTGGTCGACTTGATGCCTCCTCTAGTGCTTGGATGCTCATTGCCATCAACCGTTCTCCCTGCGCTTCCCTGGTTCTTTGGATATTGCGGTCATGCTCGATAGCGGACTCTCTTAATGCAGCCACTGAGATGCCTCTCCAGTGAGGTATGGAGGTTTGTACCCTGATTTTTAGTGTGTCTTTTAAGCTGTCCATTAATACAGACACAGCTACCTCTCTGTGGTGTACGTTAGTTTCAATGTCATCTATACCAGTGTACCTAGCCATATCCTGCAGAGCCCGGTGAAAATACTCTGATGCGGATTCACCTTCTTTTTGTTTTATTGTAAAGATTTTATTCCACTTTACTACTGCAGGAAAATATACTCCTAACTGTAGATTGATTCTTTTTACATTATCTTGGTTATACTTGTCTGTTAGTGGTACTTCCTCATCTAGCTTACAATCAGCAATAAATTTCAATGAATCAACATCGGGGGGTAAACATGCCCTCAAAACTGTCCTCCAATCTTTGTTATTTGGCTCTGCAGTGTTTCCTAGCACTCTTATGTATTTTTGACAAGCAACCAAGTCTTTCCTGGGATCAGGAAATTCAGACAGAATTGTTCTTAATTCTGTTCGGGAAAAGGGGCAGTACATGGCGATGTTCCTGACAGGAGTGACTCCTGTAGAGTCAGTTTTCCCATTTGGTACTGCAATTACCCTGACAGGATTAAGTCCAGTAACGTCATTCTGAATTGATTCCACGATATGAGGTACATTTGTTTGTGCGTGATGTATAACACCATACGTACCTGTGGACACGACCTCACCTGACCCTCCGTTAGGGGGTTTGATTACAGTCTTTACCGATTTGGTCGCGTCCACCTGGATGTCTTGTGTGATGGCTGCTGGAAAAGGCTCCGACATTGTGCTGGGCTCACTTTCTTGTTGGTGTTCCTGAGGAAAGTTTAACATGGGGTGCGACTTGCATGGGTTAATAGTTGTACATTTAACACTTTTATTTTTATAAACCTTATTACATTTTACACTTTCATTTTTAATACAGTTACTAAGTGCCTTTTTATCGTACAACATTGTGCCTTTCTCCGCAACCATAATCCTCTCCATTGCCATGTCTCTCCTCTCAAGATGAAAGTTAGGTATGTAAGTTAAATTTCTTTGCATTTCACTTTCCTGTAGCCATAACTGCAAACAATCATCATGTTTATCCCGTTGTTTCCAGGATTTTATGAGACAGATCCTCCGCCTTAAATTATGCAATACCTCTAAGTCAAAACTACCTATCCCAGGAAATGGTGCTTTATCCCCCGCAGTCATTCGTGTCCATTCATCACAAAAGGTCTCAGTGTGGGGACCATATCTCCCCCACATTACTAACCGAGCAGACCCTCGGGGTCTGCAAGCCTCTGCAGTCTGAACCCTGACTGCTGAACGTCCCTGTGTTGTGCACTTGGCTTCCATTGTGGACCTTACACAGAAAAACTTCCTAAAATGCACCAAACACAGTCTACGTTGGAAATCCTTAAAGCTCTTCCACTGAACTTCTTCTGCTCCGAGTACAACGAATCCGCCCCTTTTAGCAGACACGTGTAACCGTTACAGGCCCTATCTCTAGAGATTTTCCTGAGAAAATTCCCTTCCTTTTTCTTTACACAAATCACGCTTGCATGTGCTCCCTACAACACGTATGAGGGCAAGATTTACGTATGGATATACTACCTCATATCACGTTGCGTTATTGGTCACACATACAACCGTGCGGTCCAATCGTACCACTTATAGACACTTGTTGCCCATAAATGGTAGGATCATTGGAGTCTCCCTACTGTGCTCCAAAACAGCCAGAGCGTAATACAACGAAAACTTTATCACACTCTGTTGCACGTTTTCACTCAGACCGTGCTCATCACGTATTCACCTTGACCGTGATTCACCAAGACTTACTTCACCAAGATTTCACAAAGACTTCACCAAGAGGAGTTCAATACACTCATACCGTTTTCAACCCACTATCATTCTTATAGTTTTCTGATCAGAAAAATCTTTTCCCGTAGTCTGATAGCTGTCCCCAGAGGCATTACAGTAAAGTAAGGTATTTAAACTAAGTTTTGGAAAAACTGAAATCAATTTGTGCTATTATCACGTGGCTATGCTATACCGCCCCCACTAAAACAATGCTATTGTGCGATTTGAGTTTCGGTGGGCGTACCCAGACGCTCCGTTGCGTAATATACGCTGCGTGCGTCTGCCTTTGTGTTGCGTTCGCGAGTCTCAGCCTTTTGTTAGAGACACGTGTACGCTGGCCATACAAAAATACAATTAGCACGTTTATCAATGTAGATGATCTTTAACTGTAATCATCTACCAAGCACCACACAGGTCTTTCCTTGTATCTCAGGCGAAGCTGTGCGTGTGTTTTACAAATTACCCCTTAATGTATCGTTTTTACTCTTTTACTACCAATAGCACAAGTCTTTCTCAGCACGTTATCAATTGTGAAATGGCAAACAGGAGAGTGACATGAAAATATACGAAAAAGAAATGCAGCTATATGCGTGTGTACGCAAAACAGAAATAAAACAGTTTTAAAAGATACTAGCGTGTTGTTCTTACCTCCGGTTCCCGGATTCCTTCAGCACCCTTTACTAAGCGAAGCAGACGCTTATCCCGTCAGCACTGCGAAGAATATGATCTCCCGCCCTTTGCTGATGGATAATGTCTGCTGAAATTACCTAGCAGAGATATGTGAAGGACAGGACGAGCCGCCAATTGATAAAGCTAAATATTTATCTTATTTAAAACCCTTTATGAGGTCTAAGAACACTGTACGCTATTGACGTATGGAGTACCGTAAGGGTACGCACGTTGCGTAACGATCGCTTAGCCGTGGTCGAGACGCTCAAGCGTCACTTTCGCTCACGGCCAAGAGATCACAGGCAGGCACGCTATTGGCTGCCGACTAACGTAATGATTCGCTATAGCGTAGCGGACGCTCGGGACCACGAGGAGATCACCAGCGGCGCTGACGCTCACAATGTTAAACCTTTATATCTAAACCATAAACAATGTAATATGCTGTAAAACCTTAGTGTAGAGATAGGGTGTAGATGCAACACAGTGTAACCTTATTAACTTAAAAGCTGTTTGAGCGTCACCGACGCTCTGAAAATACTTAACACTATAAGAAATACACAGATACCGTGCATAGGGTCCAACGCCTAATATATATATATTATGAATGTTATACTTGCAAAAGAATTAATACAATACAAGTCATACACTACAATATAACATAGACTACCTAACCAGATAACTACACATGAAATACAATACAATACTATTACGTTTAAGAGAATACGAGAGAAAGAGGAGAAGAGAGAGAGAGATATGGCCCATAAAAACAAGAAAGACAATATGATTGCGGAGAAAACTTACGCACAAGGGGAACGATCGCATGTGCCTCTGGACATCCAGCTCCCGATTTTCAGCAATGAGAACCGTTGAAGAGTGAGCTGGATGTGATCGGCTTGTCTATTTATGCCCCACACACAATACAATTCAATGGTCCCTACAATCTCATTGTTCATTGGACACAGGAATTCCTCCTCGCATCATAACAAAAGGTCATAGGTTGATTCATACAGGTGGGCTGTGACGATTTCCAACTGCTCAGGTGGGTGGGAAACTGGGTTTCCCGCCGCATGAATAAGTAAGTGCAAATAATAGTAAATGGACATAAACTTCTTATGTCCATAACTATTCGCACGAGCGATTAATCCGCTTCAAACCAACACCGGAATATTGCTAATTAAATACTCTTCCGATGGATACTAAACATCACTGTATGACCCCTGTTGGACCCTTCGTACAATACAAAGAGGGATCTCTCTGTCCAGGAACATGCTACATTAACTAAACTTTCAGAATCTATCAAAGGGACCATGATCTACAAAATACATTATATAGTGAAAATATGTAACGATTGAGTCGCACGCTACGATCACATAAACTCTACCGTAAATGCGCACATCGTGCGCCTGCGGGTGCACGCGACAGCGAGTATGTGCACGCACGGGAGAGTGTACGCATGCGCAGCACAAACCTGTATGAGGTGCAAATATGGTAGTGTGCATAGAGATATTTTTCTGACTTTGACAGTCCACCCTTTGGCAGTCAACAATAACTGCCACCTTCTAAAACATTTCAAAAAGAGAAAAATATATGTCAGGGGTTAATACATTTCCATGGTTGGGTAAGGGAGGAGAGGAGAAGGTAGGAAAAGGGTATGACCTAGTGAGATAGCAGAAGCATGTGTGTATGAATCCGTGTTTGGGGGTCATGTATCATCGTGCCGTACGTGTTTTAAATCAAGCTTCGAGGCATTGCGAAGTATACATTTGAATTCCTTCTTATCCCGTGGTACGGGTCTGTGGATGGGCTGTCAAACTTTACCGAGCTCTTTTCGGCTGTGGTTGTAACAAAATGGGGAGCACATTTTAGTTGATGATACATGAATGGGGGAATATGTGATTGCTGATATCTGTGCCTGTATTCCCTATCGACTATGTGTGTAATTACCTGAAGGTTGTAGAGATGAAGAAAAGACATAATTACGGTAAATGCAGTGGTATTCTATGTCAGGTAAATGAACATTTGTCGGTTGAAGTCTTGTTCGGCGTCTGTTGAATGCAGTCTTCTTTGTGCTTTTGCCCATAAGGTGCGAGCAAAAGCTTTGTCAATGTCCATAGATGTACAAAAGTGTTGGGCTAGCGTAATTTTAAAATTTCTAGGGAAACTGGGGATCTATGGCATAGTTCATCAAAAATCTGGTTATAAGGTTGTCAAAACTTCTTCTTTAATCCATCTGTTGTCTGTATACAGGATCATCAAATTCCTCGTCCAAGTGGGTCTTTTTACCTTGGAGAAAACGGAAAAACAGGTGAAAGAAACGGACCGTAGAAATCGCATTTTCATCACATCATTGTTTCTACATTTGGGTCATAAATCAAATCCATTGGAATTACAATTTCCTCACTCCTTAAACTCATCACCCTGGTACTTCGTTTACACTTCGTTAAAGCCTGACCGCATCTAAATATCAAGCCAATCGTTATGACAACACCTAAGATACATAGGAGAAACTTCCCTACATCCATTATGACTCCTTGAGCCCATTCTCCTAAACCGGAGAACCAATTTCGCGGGTTCAACCATGACACCCAGCCATTCAGCTCATTACTCACAGCAGCAAGGGTGAGATTGTGTCTCCTGCGAAATTCCCACTTCAGTTGGAGAATATCGTCCATCTTTTGGTCTATGACCTCGACCGGGTCCTCGGTACTATTTGTAATATATGTGCAACATTTCACGCCGTACTGCGTTGCCAGTGTGACACAATATCCACCTGTTACTGCTGTGAGATAATTGAGAATCATTCTATGCTGAACCAGTTCTGTTTTATAAGCTTGAAGTTCTCTTCCAGTATACCTAAACGTGTCATCATACATTTCTGTGATATTGTCTAACAAATTTGCGAGCGCAGATATGTATTTATAATTCAACACTCCTCTGGCGGTGCGAGTGATCTCTAACGCGATTAGAAACTGAATCCCTGTGGATTCATGGATCATGTCAGAGGCCGGATGCTCTGTTCTTTCTATCAGGTGCCGTTTAACTACGTGCTCGTAATGGGTGTGAGTATAAGGAGCTTGGGCAACACGGTGTATATCTTTCATTTTGGCATGTGATACAGTCATTACTTCAGGCAGTACTTTTCCAATATAACACAATCCTTCAGAGTTTGGGGCAAGCCACTTATACGCCTTCCTCCCGCATATGAAATATGCATCATCGGGGAGAACATATGGGACGGAGTAGGACATAACCATATTACACATCTTCCATGTGAAATCTCCTAACCCTAATTCTCCCATCTGTCTAGTACACGTATCAGCTTGTACGATATGTGCACAGTATCCTGGTGATACCTCTCCAACTCTCGTAATCCTATTTCCTAGGGTATACCTATATCGGAAAGATTTTCCTCTACTGGCTATGTGGCGTATAAGCTCTGTATCTGTCGGCATTCTATCTGCTCTATATGAAAAGGTCATGGTTTGGTTACTCCATGACACTTCCCAATTTCCCGGCTTTCGGGGATTGGAAATGTTAAAACATATGAGGGATCTATCCACATGATATTGGTGGAGCTTCAAACTAGGAGGACTGGAGATATTAAACCTCCTGTCCACCGGTCTCCGACCACTTAGCTCAAGTACCTCCCCTATCGTTAAAGGAAATGGTACTAGTCCTGATTTGCTATGACCTTGAGGTACTTGAGAGCATACCCAACAATCTGTTTGATTTAGCACACTACCCACTAAGGAGTGATAGTCACTCAAGGGATGCCGGTCCATGTGGATATTAAAACTGGATTGGCATTTCTTGATGCACCCATCCTCAACTACATTGTCACAGAGCCTACAGATACAGTTTTCCTCAGCTAACAATCCTTCACAATTCCTTCTATGGTCAATGCTATCGGATCGTTTTCTGATACTCGCCTTTGCTTGTTGATTATGTTGTTCTCGGAAAACTACGCCTCCATCTCTGTCATCAGAACCCATTCCAGAACCTCTCTCGACCTCCATGGTACTCTCGCCGGAACAGACTGCTCTGGTCAACATCATGGTCAACAGGAAAATCCAGATCACAGTCTCTTGGGGCAAGTCCATCTTACAGGAGGAGAAAAGAAGAAATTTGTAATGGGGGTACAGGAAAACAGTTTGAGGGGGAGAGAAACTTGTTACGATAATTAAGTTCTCTAGTCTTGTTGTTCTTCTTGTTCTGCTGTCATCTCAAAGGTGCTGTCTCTCAGTCTTCCAAACGAACATTCCGGTGATGCAATATTCCTTCCAAACCAGCGAACTTTCTGTAAGGAGCAAAAAATCTTGCATTACCATTTGCCTAACTGAGGTGTGACATACCATCTTTAAAACATGAAAACATGAGAAAGAAGAGAGAAAACAAAAAAAAAAACAAAAGAGAGAGAGAACAATTCATATATGTATATATCACATAAATCAACAGAGAACAACAACAGGGAAAAAAAACATTTTTCAAACATAAACGTTTTCTAAAACATTGTCAGATCATCAGGCTGTCATATCTACATGTCCAATGGTTTCCTTGCGCAGTCCCTCCCCCCAGCACTTCCATATTCCACTGTCTGTATCTGGCCAGAATACATTGATGCGGATAGGTCATGCTGGGGTTTGGTAGACTTCTGCAAAGACCAAGTATATATGCAATGTTTGAATCCTACCAATAATCGTCAGAGATGGGGAGAGAGAAAAAGAATCATTTCACAGATACATTTACAACGTTTCACCCGGTCATTCCTGTGTCTTCAGGGAATGACCTCCCAATTTATTAACTATAACCTCAGGCTTACCATCAGTCCTAATGATCACCTTTCCTGATTGCACATTATGGGTGTGGCTCAAAATTCTTCCTATATGATCCCTGTTTATAATTGTGTGTGTTATAATTTTGCTAATTTCTTGGTCTAGGGGGTCTGACTTTATGTGGGTTATTACAGTTGCTGGCATAATGCCCTTCTCTTCTACAATGATAACAAATCCTTGGCTTCCTCCATGTGCTAGGGGCCTGGGGTTTTGGTCGACTTGATGCCTCCTCTAGTGCTTGGATGCTCATTGCCATCAACCGTTCTCCCTGCGCTTCCCTGGTTCTTTGGATATTGCGGTCATGCTCGATAGCGGACTCTCTTAATGCAGCCACCGAGATGCCTCTCCAGTGAGGTATGGAGGTTTGTACCCTGATTTTTAGTGTGTCTTTTAAGCTGTCCATTAATACAGACACAGCTACCTCTCTGTGGTGTACGTTAGTTTCAATGTCATCTATACCAGTGTACCTAGCCATATCCTGCAGAGCCCGGTGAAAATACTCTGATGCGGATTCACCTTCTTTTTGTTTTATTGTAAAGATTTTATTCCACTTTACTACTGCAGGAAAATATACTCCTAACTGTAGATTGATTCTTTTTACATTATCTTGGTTATACTTGTCTGTTAGTGGTACTTCCTCATCTAGCTTACAATCAGCAATAAATTTCAATGAATCAACATCGGGGGGTAAACATGCCCTCAAAACTGTCCTCCAATCTTTGTTATTTGGCTCTGCAGTGTTTCCTAGCACTCTTATGTATTTTTGACAAGCTACCAAGTCTTTCCTGGGATCAGGAAATTCAGACAGAATTGTTCTTAATTCTGTTCGGGAAAAGGGGCAGTACATGGCGATGTTCCTGACAGGAGTGACTCCTGTAGAGTCAGTTTTCCCATTTGGTACTGCAATTACCCTGACAGGATTAAGTCCAGTAACGTCATTCTGAATTGATTCCACGATATGAGGTACATTTGTTTGTGCGTGATGTATAACACCATACGTACCTGTGGACACGACCTCACCTGACCCTCCGTTAGGGGGTTTGATTACAGTCTTTACCGATTTGGTCGCGTCCACCTGGATGTCTTGTGTGATGGCTGCTGGAAAAGGCTCCGACATTGTGCTGGGCTCACTTTCTTGTTGGTGTTCCTGAGGAAAGTTTAACATGGGGTGCGACTTGCATGGGTTGATAGTTGTACATTTAACACTTTTATTTTTATAAACCTTATTACATTTTACACTTTCATTTTTAATACAGTTACTAAGTGCCTTTTTATCGTACAACATTGTGCCTTTCTCCGCAACCATAATCCTCTCCATTGCCATGTCTCTCCTCTCAAGATGAAAGTTAGGTATGTAAGTTAAATTTCTTTGCATTTCACTTTCCTGTAGCCATAACTGCAAACAATCATCATGTTTAACCCGTTGTTTCCAGGATTTTATGAGACAGATCCTCCGCCTTAAATTATGCAATACCTCTAAGTCAAAACTACCTATCCCAGGAAATGGTGCTTTATCCCCCGCAGTCATTCGTGTCCATTCATCACAAAAGGTCTCAGTGTGGGGACCATATCTCCCCCACATTACTAACCGAGCAGACCCTCAGGGTCTGCAAGCCTCTGCAGTCTGAACCCTGACTGCTGAACGTCCCTGTGTTGTGCACTTGGCTTCCATTGTGGACCTTACACAGAAAAACTTCCTAAAATGCACCAAACACAGTCTACGTTGGAAATCCTTAAAGCTCTTCCACTGAACTTCTTCTGCTCCGAGTACAACGAATCCGCCCCTTTTAGCAGACACGTGTAACCGTTACAGGCCCTATCTCTAGAGATTTTCCTGAGAAAATTCCCTTCCTTTTTCTTTACACAAATCACGCTTGCATGTGCTCCCTACAACACGTATGAGGGCAAGATTTACATATGGATATACTACCTCATATCACGTTGCGTTATTGGTCACACATACAACCGTGCGGTCCAATCGTACCACTTATAGACACTTGTTGCCCATAAATGGTAGGATCATTGGAGTCTCCCTACTGTGCTCCAAAACAGCCAGAGCGTAATACAACGAAAACTTTATCACACTCTGTTGCACGTTTTCACTCAGACCGTGCTCATCACGTATTCACCTTGACCGTGATTCACCAAGACTTACTTCACCAAGATTTCACAAAGACTTCACCAAGAGGAGTTCAATACACTCATACCGTTTTCAACCCACTATCATTCTTATAGTTTTCTGATCAAAAAAATCATTTCCCGTAGTCTGATAGCTGTCCCCAGAGGCATTACAGTAAAGTAAGGTATTTAAACTAAGTTTTGGAAAAACTGAAATCAATTTGTGCTATTATCACGTGGCTATGCTATACCGCCCCCACTAAAACAATGCTATTGTGCGATTTGAGTTTCGGTGGGCGTACCCAGACGCTCCGTTGCGTAATATACGCTGCGTGCGTCGGCCTTTGTGTTGCGTTCGCGAGTCTCAGCCTTTTGTTAGAGACACGTGTACGCTGGCCATACAAAAATACAATTAGCACGTTTATCAATGTAGATGATCTTTAACTGTAATCATCTACCAAGCACCACACAGGTCTTTCCTTGTATCTCAGGCGAAGCTGTGCGTGTGTTTTACAAATTACCCCTTAATGTATCGTTTTTACTCTTTTACTACCAATAGCACAAATCTTTCTCAGCACGTTATCAATTGTGAAATGGCAAACAGGAGAGTGACATGAAAATATACGAAAAAGAAATGCAGCTATATGCGTGTGTACGCAAAACAGAAATAAAACAGTTTTAAAAGATACTAGCGTGTTGTTCTTACCTCCGGTTCCCGGATTCCTTCAGCACCCTTTACTAAGCGAAGCAGACGCTTATCCCGTCAGCACTGCGAAGAATATGATCTCCCGCCCTTTGCTGATGGATAATGTCTGCTGAAATTACCTAGCAGAGATATGTGAAGGACAGGACAAGCCGCCAATTGATAAAGCTAAATATTTATCTTATTTAAAACCCTTTATGAGGTCTAAGAACACTGTACGCTATTGACGTATGGAGTACCGTAAGGGTACGCACGTTGCGTAACGATCGCTTAGCCGTGGTCGAGACGCTCAAGCGTCACTTTCGCTCACGGCCAAGAGATCACAGGCAGGCACGCTATTGGCTGCCGACTAACGTAATGATTCGCTATAGCGTAGCGGACGCTCGGGACCACGAGGAGATCACCAGCGGCGCTGACGCTCACAATGTTAAACCTTTATATCTAAACCATAAACAATGTAATATGCTGTAAAACCTTAGTGTAGAGATAGGGTGTAGATGCAACACAGTGTAACCTTATTAACTTAAAAGCTGTTTGAGCGTCACCGACGCTCTGAAAATACTTAACACTATAAGAAATACACAGATACCGTGCTTAGGGTCCAACGCCTAATATATATATATTATGAATGTTATACTTGCAAAAGAATTAATACAATACAAGTCATACACTACAATATAACATAGACTACCTAACCAGATAACTACACATGAAATACAATACAATACTATTACGTTTAAGAGAATACGAGAGAAAGAGGAGAAGAGAGAGAGAGATATGGCCCATAATAACAAGAAAGACAATATGATTGCGGAGAAAACTTACGCACAAGGGGAACGATCGCATGCGCCTCTGGACATCCAGCTCCCGATTTTCAGCAATGAGAACCGTTGAAGAGTGAGCTGGATGTGATCGGCTTGTCTATTTATGCCCCACACACAATACAATTCAATGGTCCCTACAATCTCATTGTTCATTGGACACAGGAATTCCTCCTCGCATCATAACAAAAGGTCATAGGTTGATTCATACAGGTGGGCTGTGACGATTTCCAACTGCTCAGGTGGGTGGGAAACTGGGTTTCCCGCCGCATGAATAAGTAAGTGCAAATAATAGTAAATGGACATAAACTTCTTATGTCCATAACTATTCGCACGAGCGATTAATCCGCTTCAAACCAACACCGGAATATTGCTAATTAAATACTCTTCCGATGGATACTAAACATCACTGTATGACCCCTGTTGGACCCTTCGTACAATACAAAGAGGGATCTCTCTGTCCAGGAACATGCTACATTAACTAAACTTTCAGAATCTATCAAAGGGACCATGATCTACAAAATACATTATATAGTGAAAATATGTAACGATTGAGTCGCACGCTACGATCACATAAACTCTACCGTAAATGCGCACATCGTGCGCCTGCGGGTGCACGCGACAGCGAGTATGCGCACGCACGGGAGAGTGTACGCATGCGCAGCACGGACCTGTATGAGGTGCAAATATGGTAGTGTGCATAGAGATATTTTTCTGACTTTGACATACAATATGTTTAATAACTTTGTGTATTAAACAATGTTTGTGTACATTGAACTATCAGAAAACAAAGGTTTCATTATCTCAGTCTCACTCAAAAAAATCTGTATTTCAGAATATTTGGATGTGGGATACTAAACCTGTATTAGTGTTCTAGAGCAGTGGTTCCCAAACTCGGCCCTCAAGGACCCCCAACAGTTCATGTTTTCCAAGTCTCCTCACACAATCATAAGTGGATCTTTTGAAATGTGTCAGTGAGTAATAAATACACCTGTGCACCTGCTAGGTGATCTGGAAAACACAAACTGTTTGGGTTCTTAAGGACAGAGTTTGGGAACCACTGTTGTAGAGTATTGAATGTAAGCAACATTGAATGGTTCCATGTTGCTTACATTCAATCCTCTAGTTTTATTCTAGCACGTTTATGATGCATGTTTTCCCAACCTACATATGCTTATTTTTTTTCTATTTTTATTCTGTATTTATTCTTAATTTACTTTATTTTAATTATTATATTTTAGCATTATTTCATATGTGTCTGTTATTTCCATTTTTATTACCAGTTGCACTGTTATTGGTCTAGCATGTGATTAATCGGTTGCCTTGGACCAGGAATTCACAACCTCTATCCTCAAGGCACACTAAAGGGGCCTACACTCTGGGCGATGGTAGCGAAATTATTGACCATCGATATTACTGATGGTTGCTATTTTCGTCAACGACTAATAGCCTACATACTGGACGATATCGATGGCCAATTTGGACGATATGAGAGTACAGACATCGATATCGTCCAAATTGACTGGCATGTTTTAACGATGATCATTCAACGATGATTGATTGCGGTCACGCACATGGTTCATCGTTGTATCATACACACTGAAAGATATGAACGATTTATTGTTCATTTAGGCCCCTTAACAGTGGAGATTTTAGTGATTTACAGACTTCGGCACAAATGGTTAAATCAAAATAACCGAGGTACTAATTAAATCACATGTGCTCAAGCATGGACATCACTAAATCCTGGTCTGTTAGTGTGCCTTGTGGATAGAAGTTGGGTATGCCTGCCTTACACAATGCTGGCTGATTTTTTTACCCCTATTTTTACCTTGCTTTATATGTACCCATGAAGCCTCCTAGATGAATAACTACATCTACATTCACTCAACCCAAATTATCTAAGGTATATCTGAGAGACTTGTTGGAGTGAGGTTCACTACCTCTGAGGAAATGACCAGTGTGATTAGGGCAGAGAAATGCGTTAGCTGTCCTCACTTCTAATGACTATCAAGTGGGACCCTACAGTTCTGCTTTTCCAGATTGCCTTGTTCATAATAGAGCCGGAACCGGAACATACCACCAAGCCGATTCTGCTACTATATATGACAAGGGCTTTGATTGACAGGCCAATTGGCTATTGGGCTAACACTGTTATCACCACACAGAGCACGGGCTTTGGAATACCAACCAAGTGATCACCAGGCCAGTGTGGGCAACTTACACAGTGCAGCTTTGTATTGTCAGCAGAGCAGCTCCCCAGGTTCTGCTCTCCAGCTCAGCGCATGTGTAGTCTTGTAAGAGCCGTGATTTTAATTTACTGCAGCAGGATATCCAGACAGGATTGTCTTTACTCCTGCTTCTGAAGTCATATCCACTGGATCAAGCACCCGGCTGTTGAGCTTTTATATGGTACCATACTGTTGTGATTGCTTGTTATTTCCACACTGCTAATTGGAACCCTTGTATATGTTCATAGCTGATTACAAGTAAAATTTGGGAGAATTACACCATCAGTAAATGATCTGGTGGTTACTACAGGCAACCAACATATGTGCTGACCTCAGCTTTAAATGTTTGCAGTTACCATAAACAATCATTACTGTAGGTACTATCATCTCTCTACAAGTACTTTGAGCATTACAAGCTTTTTTCTGCACTTAGGGCCTAATTCAGTGTGGAACGCATCAGCACTGCATTCACATAGTGAAGCCCCTGTGAGGGGTCTGCACACGCACAGGAACTGCACTGCACATGTGCACACAGTGACAGGCAGAGGCATTCGCGAGTCGCGCGGGAGTGTCGATGTGACGTTTTGTGGGAGTCGATGCTAGGCTGCGAAGGCAGTGGGCTACTCTAAACATGCGAGCACTTCACTGTTTACTAAAGCACTCGCAATTTAGCGGGGGTGGGGGGGCAGGACCTGGCATGCATGCGGGGGACCTGGCATGTTGCATCACTGTGGGTTAAGTGCTGTCTGCATCTTTCTGTGTTCAATACATTGTTGCTGTGCACATGGGGGGGGGGGGGGGGGGGGTCCCAAAGCCTCTGAGCCTCATATCAATAGCACTATCTGTACCCACTATAGTTACCCTCTTGCTGCCTTGAGGGTCGGCAGCAATGGTGCATAAAAGATGGGAATACCTGAATTGGATGTGAGACTCACATTATAACATCACATCCTGCTTCAGAGCTTCTCTGGCCAAATTCAATTAATATTGCACTATAGTCCAGGCTTGCTATTACAGCCAGGTGCTTGTTAAAGGAGCTGGAGTGGAGAAAGCACCAAGGGACATTGCCCCACCTCATAAAGTATGCATTGATCATTTTATTTTATCCATCCTTCCTTTTTTCAATTGCTACTGACTACTTTGCACACATACCTAGGTTTAATGTTAAGTGCTGTTATTACAACTTGTGAATGGTTTCGGGGCGTAGTGCTTAGAGTGTACATCTGTATTTTCTCTTTTTTTCTGTGTGGCACTAAAGTATCAGCATGGTAGCACTTCTTATTATGCTTAGAGTTAGGGTGTGCAGTCTAACAAACACATATATTCTATATTGTGTGCATGTGTGTACACTTGAAGGCAGAGACTCCTTCAGCCTGAACTAGCACCCCTCTGACCTGTCCTTGGGGGTTTTCAATTAGTATGGGTCTTTGCATTTGCAGTCTACATATAGGAATAGGTACTAGGGAAGGTAAGTCCTAGATGAATTTGTATGATGTCAGTATTAGGAATGGGTTCAGTGCATGGGGTTGGTATGGCTGTGCTGCTTCAGGGTATCATTATTGTAACACTTAAAGTTATACTTATTGTAGCACTTTTGTAGCACTTGAACTGCTTTTTACTAATGTAACACTTTGTAACCCTTTAATTGCTGCTTCTCACCTATGTACACTTAGCGCCTAAGCTGCTATTTCTAATTAATGTAAAAAATGTTTAATACTTAAACTGCTACTTCTTACTAGTGTAATAAATTTAGGGTAGTTGGGTTGTGCTGGCCCAGGGGGTCCTGTGTTCTGGACTTAAACCTTAGGATTGTTAGGGACTCACCTGAAGAAGTCACTGGCAGGTGGGCCCATATTTTTGGCCAAAAATTATGCTTAGAACCTCAATTTTACTACATGTTAAACTGTAGAGTTTATTATAATTGTTCTGATTAGTGTTCTTAATGCTTAGAGTGTGCAAGTGCTTTTTCTCTTTTCACTGGTATACAGCGCCTGAGGACTGGGCGGACTATACAACCAGCTTTCTCTTTGATAGTAATTAGAACACCATTTGCACACTACTGTAGGTGCTAATATGCCTATTTTGAATGCAATAGGTGTGGTCTGTAGATAGTTTTGTAGACTGTGGATGACATAGTTGGTAGCTAGTAGACAGTTACATCTGCAAAGTTCTAGTGGGTGCAAAGCTATAAAAATGTGGTAATAGCAGATGTTGGAACAGTGTACAAAATAAGACATATTTAAATTATAATTCAATGAAAAAGGTCATTAAACTAAAAGCACACATTATTAAGTGTTGATAAAATGTACTGAGGTTAATGCAACACACATAACACTTGTAACTGTGTACTAATATATTTTAGGGCTATAACCCTATTATATCTATACTCTTCTCATTTTATGCTATTTTCTCTTACGTCATAGAGGGTGCTGGGGTCCACATTAGTACCATGGGGTATAGACGGGTCCACTAGGAGCCACTGACACTTTAAGAGTTTAATAGTGTGGGCTGGCTCCCCCCTCTATGCCCCTCCTACCAGACTCAGTTTAGAAAATGTGCCCGGAGGAGCTGGTCACAGCTAGGGGAGCTCCATAGGAGTTTTTCTAGTTTTATTATTTTTCTTAGAGTTAGGCACAGGCAGGCTGCTGGCAACAGCCTCCCTGCTTCGTGGGACTGAGGGGGGAGTAGTGTCCAACCCTGAGAGGTTAATGGCCACTATCTACGCTGACTGGACACTGAGCTCCTGATGGTGATGATCGTTAGCCAACCGAGGTGACCGCTCACTCCTGCAGCATGCCGCCACCCTCTAACAGAGCCAGAAGATTCCAGTGGCGAGTGTGTCACCGGCGACCTGACAAGCGGGGAGCCAGTGTGAATGGTGGCAACAGGATAGGAGTGCAGTACTAACTGCGCTCCGGAGAGCTCAGCGGTACACAGTGCGGCGCTATGAGGGGCGCCCTGAGCCAGTGCAAATACCCTACACTGGTCACTCAAGTCTATCAGGGACCTCGGTAACACTCCTAGCCCATACATCATGCCAGTATAAAGATTTGAAAGTGCGGGAAGACATGCCATGTTCAAGGGGCGGAGCGTCACCTCAAAGCGGACCCAGCGGCTTCCAGCGCCATTTTCTCCCTGCAGATACATCTACATTGATGCAGACAGGGAGTGCTGTCCCTCCACACGACAGCTATCCTGTGCGGTACCAGGGGGTTGTAGAAGGGGGGGCTGTGAATTACTGTGTAGTCTTTTAAGTGTACACAGTCAGCGTCAGGTATTTGGTTTATATCTACCTGTTGAAGCGCTGTGTGTGTGCTGGCTCCAAGCTCTGTGTTTCTCTGAAGGTACTTGGGGGGAAAACTGTGTCTGACATTTTCCTGTGTGTGTGTGGGTGTATGTTCTCTCACATAGCCATGTCCAGGGACTCTGTGTCTTATGCTGCAGAGGAAGTTTCTTCTCCAGAGGAATCCATTCCATGTACCCAGGAATGTAATGTTTTGTCTCAGGCTTCTATATCTGAGCCAGAATGGCTGACTTCAATTAAGGAAATGATCTCTCAGATGTCTACTAGGGTGGCTCAAACTGAGACTGGAACTCAGATTTTAAAGAACTCTATGGCAGTTTGGTCAGGTTTTGTTCCTATTCCTTCTAAATCCCCTAGCATATACCCAAAGAAACGTGCACTTGCCCAGATTATGCAAGCTGACACGGCAGATGGTGATGGGGATGTGCTGAGAGGGACGGCATCCCTTGCAAAGGGGGTGCAGCTCATGATTGAGGCCATTAGAGATGTGTTACACAGTACTGACACACCACCTGAGCAGGTTGAGGAGTCTTACTTCACAGACAATAAGAAAGGCTGCGTCTAAAGAATTAAACGCACTATTTGAAAAATCCTGGGAAAACCCGGAGAAAAAATTCAAGATCCCAAAAAGGGTTCTGGTTGCTTTTCCCTTCCCTGAGGAGGATAGAAAAAAAATGGGAAAACCCACCCATTGTTGACGCATCTGTCTCCAGATTGTCAAAAAAGGTGGTTTTACCTGTCCCTGGATAGACTGCGTTAAAAAAAACAGCTGATCGTAAAATTGACACTATGCTCAAATTCATATACACTGCTTCAGGAGTGGCATTAAGGCCCACAATTGCCTGTGCATGGATTTCTAAAGCTAAAGTAAAGTGGTGAGGCACGTTACTAGTGGACTTAGATACAATGGATAGAAGTGACATTGAACTGTTTTTATGTAACATACAGGATTCTGCGGGTTTCATGGTGGAGTCCATGAAGGACCTGGGTATGCTGAATGCAAGGATATCTTCCATGGCTTTCTCAGCTCGCAGGGGACTCTGGCTACGCCAATGGTCTGCAGATGCGGAATCCCGGAGAAGTGTGGAGAACCTACCCTTCACAGGTCAAGCGCTATTTGGGGAAGCGTTGGATGCGTGGATTTCCACGCTACAGCGGGTTAATCACCCTTTCTTCCCTCAGCTACTCCTTCTACAACGAAACCCTTTTCTTCATCAACATCGCAGTCCTTTCCGACCGCAAAGACAAAAAAGTCCAAGCCTCCTACCACCTTCTTTAGAGGTGGTCCGGCAAAATTCAAAAAGCCTGCACCTGCAGGTTCCCAGGACCAGAAGCCTGCTTCTGGTTCCTCAAAATCCTCAGCATGACGGTGGACCGCACAGCCTGGAGAACAGGCTGGTGGGTGCGAGACTCAGATGTTTCATCTACGTCTGGGTGTCGTCCAGCCTGGATCCCTGGATACAGGATATTGTGTCCCAGGGGTACAAACTGGAGTTTCAAGAAATCCTGCCACACAGGTTCTTCAAATCAGGCTTGCCAGCTTTACTGACAGAAAGGGCTATCCTACAGGAAGCCATCCAAAAATTGGAAAAGTCAGAGGTCATTGTTCCAGTTCCACCTCATATGCAACACATGGGTTACTATTCAAACCTTTTCGTGGTAACGAAACCGGATGGTTCGGTCAGACCAATTTTGAACTTGAAATTGTTAAACCCTTATCTGAGGGAGTTCAAGTTCAAAATGGAGTCTATGAGAGCGGTGATCTGAGGTCTGTAGGAGGGAGAGTTTATGGTATCCCTAGATATCAAGGATGTGTACCTCCACATTCCGATTTGGCCGCCGCATCAGGCTTATCTCAGATTTGCACTGTTAGACAGTCACTATCAGTTCCAGGCACTGCCATTCGGCCTCTCCACGGCTTCCGAGGGTGTTCACCAAGGTGATGGCAGAGATGATGATTCTCCTCCGCAGACAGGGAGTGAATATAATTCCATGTCTGGACGATCTGCTGATAAAGGCATCGTCCAGAGTGAAGGTGTTGCAGTCCATTGCTCTCACGACTCGTCTGCTCAGGGAACATGGTTGGATCCTGAACCTTCCAAAGTCACATTTGGAGCCGACAAGGAGATTGTCTTTCCTGGGAAAGATCCTCGACACGGAAGTGCAGAGGGTGTTTCTACCAGTGGAGAAAGCGTTGGTGATACAATCAATGGTCCGGGATATCATGAAGCCTGCCCAGGTATCGGTACATCAGTGCATTCACCTTCTGGGGAAGATGGTTGCCTCCTATGAGGCTCTACAGTACAGAAGATTTCATGCTCGATCCTTCCAACTGGATCTCCTAGACAAGTGGTCGGGATCTCATCTACACATGCACCAGAGGATACGTCTGTCACCGAAAGCAAGGATTTCACTCCTCTGGTGGCTGCAAATGCCTCACCTTCTGGAGGGCTGCAGGTTTGGGGTTCAGAACTGGATCCTTCTAACCACGGATACAAGTCTCAGGGTTTGGGGCGCAGTCACTTAAGGGGAAACCTTCCAAGCAAGGTGGTCAAGTCTGGAATCCATTCTTCCAATAAACATTCTGGAACTAAGAGCCGTGTACAACGGTCTTCTCCAAGCAGCACATCTTCTGCGAGAATGGGCCATTCAGGTGCAGTCAGACAATGTAACGATGATGGCCTACATAACCCGACAGGGGGGAACAAAGAGCAGAGCTGCTGTGTCAGAGGTGACAAGAATCCTCCTCTGTGCAGAAAAGCACGTGGTGGCGCTGTCAGCAATCTTCCTTCCAGGAGTGGACAAGTGTGAAGCAGACTTCCTCAGCAGACACGATCTTCATCCAGGAGAATGGGGCCTCCATCCGGAGGTGTTCACAGAGGTGACCAGTCTTTGGGGCGTGCCTCAAATAGATATGATGGCCTCACGTCTCAACTAGAAAATTCAGAGGTATCCTTCCAGGTCGAGAGACCCACAAGCAGTGGCAGTGGATGCCCTGGTAACACCGTGGGTGTTCAAGTCAGTGTATGTGTTCCCTCCACTTCCTCTCATTCCAAGAATTCGAAAACTCATAAAGAGAACAAGGGTTCAGGCAATTCTCATTGCTCCGGACTGGCCAAGGAGAGCTTTGTATGTGGATCTTCTGGACTTACTGCTGGAAGATCCGAGGCCTCTTCCTCTCCGCGAGGATCTTCTGCAACAGGGGCCATTCGCTTATCAAGACTTACCGTGGCTACGTTTGACGGCATGGAGGTTGAACGCCAGATCTTAGCTAAGAAGGGTATTCCAAGCAAGGTTATTCCTACCCTGATACAGGCTAGGAAAGGAGTAATGTCTAAACATTATCATCACATTTGGAAAAAATATGTGTCTTGGTGTGAATCCAAGAAGTTTCCTACGGTGGAGTTTCAACTTGGACGGTTTCTCCTCTTCCTGCAAGCAGGTGTGGATATGGGCCTGCATTTGGGATCTATAAAGATTGAGATTTTGGCTTTATCCATTTTCTTCCAGAAACAATTGGCTGCCCTCCCTGAGGTTCAGACTTTTTTGCAAGGGGTTCTGCACATTCAGCCTCCCTTTGTGGCGCCGACAGCACCCTGGGATCTTAATGTGGTGTTGCATTTCCTGCAATCAGATTGGTTTGAGCCTTTACAGGAGGCTGATGTCAAGTTTCTCACGTGGAAGGCCTTAGCTTCTGCTCAACGTGTGTCGGAATTGTGGGCTTTGTCCTGTAAAAGCACCTATTTAATCTTCCATGAAGATAGAGCTGAGCTCAGAACACGTCAGCAGTTCATTCCAAAGGTTGTGTTGGCTTTTCATATCAACCAACCTATTGTGGTGCCAGTAGCTACTGACTCCTCAATGACATCAAAGTCATTCGATGTTGTGAGGGCTTTGAAGCTCTATGTGAAGAGGACTGCTCGTCACAGGAAATAGGACTCTCTGTTTGTCCTTTATGATCCCAAGAAAATTGGGTGTCCTGCTTCTAAGCAGACGATTTCTTGCTGGATCAGGTTCACTATTCAGCATGCATATTCTATGGCAGGATTGCCATGTCCAAAATCTGTTAAGGCCCACTCTACTCATAAGGTGGGTTCTTCCTGGGCGGCTGCCCGGCGGGTCATGGCTTTACAACTTTGCCGAGCGGCTACTTGGTCTGGGTCAAACATGTTTGCTAAGTTCTACAAGTTCGATACTTTGGCCACTGAGGACTTAAAGTTTGGTCAATCAGTTCTGCAGGAGCCTCTGCACTCTCCCTCTCGTTCTGGGAGCTTTGGTACATCCCCATGGTACTAATGTGGACCCCAGCATCCTCTAGGAGAGAGAAAATAGGATTTTAATTACCTACCGGTAAATCCTTTTCTCGTAGTCCATAGACGATGCTGGGCGCCCGCCCAGCGCTTCGTTATCCTACAGTGGTTACTTGGTCAGTAATGCTTTGTTCTTAGTTAAGTACTGCGTTATTACTTGGTTCAGTAATGTTATTCAGCTGTTGCTGAGTTTTCAATCTAGTTAGCTTGGTTTGCCTTGTTTGTGTGAGCTGGTGTGAATCTCGCCACTATCTGTGTAAAATCCTTCTCTCGAAGATGTCAGTCTCCTCATGCACAGTTTCTAGACTGAGTCTGGTAGGAGGGGCATAGAGGGAGGAGCCAGCCCACACTATTAAACTCTTAAAGTGCCAGTGGCTCCTAGTGGACCCATCTATACCCCATGGTAATAATGTAGACCCCGGCATCCTCTACGGACTACGAGAAAAGGATTTACCTGTAGGTCTTTAAAATCGTATTATTATGTAGGGTATGTCATTCCAATAGCTACCAAAACTATCCCCTTCCTATTGGAGACTACGTTTACATACAGTAGCTCTGCTTCTATTGATTGATCATTTCTTTATTGATCATATTTCAATACACCGGCAATAATATCCCTTTTTCATTTGGGACAATCCCCACATATCAGTTTGCATGGAAGTAAACACATAAAGTGAAACACAGAGTACAGGAAAAGTGACTGTTGCACAGCAGAAAGTGTAAGTCTTATAATATTAGCCACCAGAGACCTGCGGTAAATCTGAGTAAAAAATACATTTGGAAATAATCTTGCACACTGCGCCAGAACCACTGTAATGTTCCAGTTAAGAATTTAAAGCAGGATTGCTGACTTTCTTGCTGTCCACTCCGGCAATAGGAGGGGACGAGAATAGAGGGACGTAGAGCGGCGAGAAGGGGGCATGATGTTGTAGAAGTGGCTAAGGGAGGGGGCATGTATGCCTGATCACTGCATTGTAACCACTTTACTACTATACAAAGCCTTAATTGCCAGCATTGTACAGTGTGTGTGTGTGTGTGTGTGTGTGTGTGTGTGTGTGTGTGTGTGTGTGTGTGTGCGCTTTTTGGGGGGTGCTGTGTCTATGATGACACATATCCCATCATCAGCCACCTGGTCCGCCCACTACTTGGTAAGTGGGTAGCGGGCTGTGGGCAGCTCCGGGAGACTAGTTCTCTTTCCTGGGCGGCCAGGAATGACACCCAATTTTTGGTAGCCTCCCAGCAGTTTAGGGAGTGTAGGCAAGTACAGTATGATATTTAAAGAGCAATGCAACATGACTGCCACTCTTTTATATCATGTACTGTACTGTTACCAACTCATACGACCAGAACCTCCCCTTACATTCTCTACATTTGAGGTCCATGTTATTTGCCTCTTCCACCCAGTTCACCTTCAAGTAGCTGTCATTTACCACCCCCCTGGCATTCCTAACAAATTCTTTGATCACTTTGCTGCCTGGCTCGCTCACTTCCTCTCTTCAGACATTGTCTCCATTATCTTATGTAATTTCAACATCCCAATTGATATCCCTACAGAATCCTCTGTCTCTAAACTCCTTAACCTCATATCATCGCTTTGTCTCTCCCAGTGGACCTTCTCACCCTCCCATGTGAGTGGGCATTTACTTGATCTGGTCTTCACTAGTGATGAGCGGGTTCGGTTTCTCGGAAACCGAACCCCCCCGAACTTCACCCTTTTTACACAGGTCCGAGCCATACTCGGATTCTCCCGTATGGCTCGGGTAACCCGAGCGCGCCCGAACGTCATCATCCCGCTGTCGGATTCTCGCGAGATTCGGATTCTATATAAGCAGCCGCGCGTCGCCGCCATTTTCACTCGTGCATTGGAAATGTTAGGGAGAGGACGTGGCTGTCATCCTCTCCGTTATTGTTGAACTTGATTGTGCTTTATTGCTTAATTGTGGGGAGGACTGGGGAGCAGCTGTATAAAATAGGAGGAGTACAGTGCAGAGTTTTGCTGATCAGTGACCACCAGTTTTATCCGTTCTCTGCCTGAAAAAAACGCTCCTTATCTGTGCTCAGTGTGCTGCATATATCTGTGCTCACACTGCTTAATTGTGGGGACTGGGGAGCAGCTGTATTATATAACAGGAGTACAGTGCAGAGTTTTGCTGACAGTGACCACCAGTATACGTTGTCTGCCTGAAAAACACTCCATATCTGTGCTCAGTGTGCTGCTTTATTGTGGGGACTGGGGACCACCAGTATAATATTATATAGGAGGAGTACAGTGCAGAGTTTTGCTGACCAGTGACCACCAGTATATAATATATAGCATTACGGTACAGTAGGCCACTGCTGTACCTACCTCTGTGTCATCAAGTATACTATCCATCTAGATTCTATACCTGTGGTGCATTTCAGTTGTGCAGTTTGCTGACACAGTGACCACCAATATATATAGCAGTACGGTACGGAAGGCCACTGCTGTACCTACCTCTGTGTCGTCATTAAGTATACTATCCGTCTTCATTCTATACCTGTGGTGCATTTTAGTTTTGCAGTTTGCTGACACAGTGACCACCAGTATATATAGCAGTACGGTACGGAAGGCCACTGCTGTACCTACCTCTGTGTCGTCATTAAGTATACTATCCATCTACATTCTATACCTGTGGTGCATTTTAGTTTTGCAGTTTGCTGACACAGTGACCACCAGTATATATAGCAGTACGGTACGGAAGGCCACTGCTGTACCTACCTCTGTGTTGTCATTAAGTATACTATCCATCTACATTCTATACCTGTGGTGCATTTTAGTTTTGCAGTTTGCTGACACAGTGACCACAAGTATATATAGCAGTACGGTACGGAAGGCCACTGCTGTACCTACCTCTGTGTCGTCATTAAGTATACTATCCATCTACATTCTATACCTGTGGTGCATTTTAGTTTTGCAGTTTGCTGACACAGTGACCACCAGTATATATAGCAGTACGGTACGGAAGGCCACTGCTGTACCTACCTCTGTGTCGTCATTAAGTATACTATCCATCTACATTCTATACCTGTGGTGCATTTTAGTTTTGCAGTTTGCTGACACAGTGACCACCAGTATATATAGCAGTACGGTACGGAAGGCCACTGCTGTACCTACCTCTGTGTCGTCATTAAGTATACTATCCATCTACATTCTATACCTGTGGTGCATTTTAGTTTCGCAGTTTGCTGACACAGTGACCACCAGTATATATAGCAGTACGGTACGGAAGGCCACTGCTGTACCTACCTCTGTGTCGTCATTAAGTATACTATCCATCTACATTCTATACCTGTGGTGCATTTTAGTTTTGCAGTTTGCTGACACAGTGACCACCAGTATATATAGCAGTTCGGTACGGAAGGCCACTGCTGTACCTACCTCTGTGTCGTCATTAAGTATACTATCCATCTACATTCTATACCTGTGGTGCATTTTAGTTTTGCAGTTTGTTGACACAGTGACCACCAGTATATATAGCAGTACGGTACGGAAGGCCACTGTGTCACGAACCGGTCTCTCACCTCTGCGGGTTCTGGGGTTCATCCGTTGCCAGTGCGGTTGCTCGCGGTGCTGTGCGCCCGTGTGGAGATGCGGCATGATCAGTGGCACAGGTAATGCAGAGTCTGGGAACTGGGAGTGCAGGGACCAAATGGCCTAAGGCACTGCGGTGTGTCTGCTGTATAGGAGGTGGCCATGTTGGAGACCAAATAGGTAATACAGAGCGCTTGTGAAAACACCTGTGGGCAGGTGTAAGCCAATCCCGTGCTTGTGCTGCCTTTAAGTAGGCTGGGATTATGTTACTCTGGGCCAGTGCTTTGTTGTATCAACGCTGTGCTCTAGCTCTGAGCTCTCTCCGTGCATTCCTGTGTGATTCCCGTGGTCCAGATATCGCCTCCGTTCCCAGAGGTCCGTCTGCAGCCTTCACTGCTAAAGATCCACCGGCTTTCCGCTGTGTTGTCAGTTAATTGCACACCTACTGGAAACAGTTGGATTCCCAGAGTCTTGCATGAGGTTACCTTGTCTGCCTACTTTCAACCATACAAAGTTTGGAGGATTCCACTACCCTCAGCTGTTCGTTTGTTCTACTCTGCATTTAACCGGTTCATCACCTTGTCATCTGCTACAGTTTTCACAGTGATCTCCGGAACCCGCAAGTAACCCAATTCAGTACTTTTATTTTCTATGTTACCATAACAAGGATAATTCTTCACAGCCTCTCAGTTAACTCTCAAAACTTCATTGCAAATCCTTACAGTTATTTCTTCATGTCTGCATTACCCAGTTAAACACATTCTGCAGTTCAGCATCAAAGCTTGTTTATATTTGGACAATTCAACATTTATTCATCAGCTTGTTTTATATACAGTTCCATGAACATTTCTTTTATTTGTCTTTGAGATTTATCCTGCATATTATTTCTGCCATTCCTGCAATACTTCAGTATAATATGATGATTAACAACTTGTCATTTAACTCCTTACTGAATTGTTATTTTTAATAAATATATGAAACGGAACTTTCTTCGTCCTCCCTGCTTTCTTCATACCCCAGCACCTACACCTGTGGTTGGTCCCTGGAAAACGGATTCACAAAAACACCCGGACCTGACAGTAAGCACTGGCCACATGGATCCGTCAAGTGACCAATTCGCAGGAGGCGGTGCTACGTCAGATATCCTTTCCCGTCTGGAAAACCGGGAGTTTATACAGACACAAATTGTTCAGTTTATGCAAACTATGGCAGATCGTTTAGAGACTCTTCATACGGCTATTAAAACGTCTCAAGTCCAGATTCCAACTCCGGTTGTCCCAGTTACCACTACAGCTTCTCCTGTGACGCTGCCTACGTCCCGCTTGCAGTTACCCTCTCCGAGTAAGTTTGACGGAACTCCAAAACTTTGCAGAGGATTCCTGAATCAATGCGAGATCCAGTTCGAACTGTTGTCCGCCAGTTTCCCATCAGCTCGTTCTAAGGTTGCATATATTATTGCCCTCCTCTCCAGTCAGGCTCTGGAGTGGGCATCACCATTATGGGAAATAGGTGATCCTATCCTCTCTAATTACAAGGAGTTCGTATCATCCTTCCGGAGAATCTTTGACGAACCAGGCAGGACCACCTCAGCATCTTTGGAGATTCTCCGTCTACGTCAAGGTTTACGTCCTGTCAGTCAATATATTATTCAGTTTCGCACGTTGTCTTCAGAGTTAAACTGGAATGAGGAGGCCCTGATCTCCGCGCTTTGGAATGGACTTTCAGAGAGAATCAAGGATGATTTAACTATTCGGGATGTGCCAACTAAACTGGATGAATTGATTTCTCTCTGTAACAAACTTGACCTACGCTACAGGGAGCGATGTTTAGAGAAATCCAGGGCAGAGCGATCCTGTCCACGTTATCATCCTAGGTCTCGACAAGATTCTTCATCACAGTCTCCGGTAACGACAGAAGAACCTATGCAGACTGGGCGCTCTCGCCTCACAGAGGAGGAACGACTTCGTCGTCGACAGGGTAACCTCTGCATGTACTGTGGGTCCTCCAAACATTTAGTTAAATTCTGCAAACTCCGGACGGGAAACTCTCGCTCCTAGCTTATTCAAGGGAGGTTAAGCTAGGAGTTACTTTAGAATCACGTTCTGGGAAAGAGCCGACCTTGTCTATTCAATTAGAAGTTCCAAGTTCTACAGTGAAAGTTTCAGCTCTCCTAGATTCCGGTGCAGCCGAGAACTTCATCTCCTCATCCTTTGTCTTACGGTCTAAAGTTCAAACCATGCCTCTGGAAGCAGCAGTTGCTGTTACAGCAGTGGATGGAAGTCGAATTCCAGATGGTATAATTACTCATCGAACCGTATGTCTCAAGATGAAAGTTGGTGTGCTCCATTCCGAATACATCTCCTTCTACGTGATTCCCAAAGCCTCTCAAGATGTGATACTTGGTTTACCTTGGCTGCAGAAACATAATCCTCAACTTAATTGGCAAACCATGGAAGTCCTTTTGTGGGGTAAATCTTGTACCAAGGACTGTTTAGCCTCAATTGTACCTCTCCGGTCAATTAGCCTTCCCGACCAACCTCCGGTGTATCAATCCTTTGCGGATGTTTTCAGTAAACAAGCAGCAGACTCTCTACCTCCTCATCGCGAATGGGACTGCCCAATCGTCCTGGTTCCGGGCAAAACCCCTCCTAGGGGACGAATTTATCCGCTATCCATCCCAGAGACGCAAGCTATGTCTGATTATATACAGGAAAATCTAACCAAAGGATTTATCAGACCATCTTCTTCACCTGCAGGAGCCGGATTCTTTTTCGTTAAGAAGAAGGACGGTGGGTTACGACCATGCATAGATTACCGTGGACTCAATGAGATCACTGTGAAAAACAAGTACCCATTACCCTTAATTCCAGAATTATTTGATCGGGTAAAGGGAGCTACTGTGTTTACAAAATTGGATCTCCGAGGGGCCTACAATTTAATCCGCATCCGGGCAGGGGACGAGTGGAAGACTGCTTTTAATACCCGGGATGGGCATTACGAATACCTTGTAATGCCTTTTGGTCTTTGTAATGCACCTGCAGTTTTTCAAAGCTATGTGAATAAACTTTTTCGTGATCTTCTCTACTAATGTGTCTAGTAGTGTACCTGGATGATATCCTAATATTCTCTAAGGATTTAAAGTCTCACCGTCACCAAGTTAAAGAGGTACTGACACGTCTGAGGAAAAATCAACTTTATTGTAAGTTAGAGAAGTGCACTTTTGAAGTATCTTCCATACCGTTCCTTGGTTACATCATTTCTGGATCAGAGCTATGTATGGATCCCGGTAAGGTACAAGCTATCTGAGATTGGTCCACTCCTACAACTCTCAAGGGGATTCAGCGATTTCTTGGCTTTGCTAATTTCTATAGGAGATTCATTAAGAATTATTCTACGTTGGCTGCTCCCATTACAGCCCTAACTCGCAAGGGAGCAAATCCTACGAACTGGTCTTCTGAAGCAATCAAAGCCTTCTCTGATTTAAAGCAAGCCTTTGTGTCAGCCCCCATTCTTCGACAGCCTGATTTGAATCGTCCCTTTCTACTAGAGGTGGATGCATCTACAGAAGCAGTAGGAGCTGTGTTGTCACAAGTCTTTGAAGATAAAAAGGTCCATCCCTGCGGATATTTCTCCCGTAAGTTCCTCCCGGCCGAACATAATTATGCAATCGGTGAGCAAGAATTACTTGCCATCAAGTTGGCATTTGAGGAGTGGAGATACCTTCTAGAAGGAGCACAACATCGCATTACAGTTTATACTGATCATAAGAATCTTCTATATCTGCAGTCAGCTCAGTGCTTGAATCCACGACAAGCTAGATGGGCGCTTTTCTTCACACGATTTAATTTCAAGCTCACCTATCGTCCAGGGTCTCAGAACAAAAAGGCAGATGCCCTTTCTCGGTCCTTGCTTCTACTGAATTAAATGATGCTACCACGAATCAAGCCATTGTGAATCCTACGTCCTTTTTAATGACTCGAACCTCTCCAGTTCCTCCACCTGGCAAGACCTTTGTCGCCACAAATCTTCGAAAACGGCTGCTTACCTGGGCTCACTCCTCTTCCTTCATGGGTCATCCTGGGGTTCTAAAGACTCTCAAATTTATTCAACAGTCTTATTGGTGGCCACGTCTCAAAGCCGATGTCCAAGAGTTTATAGCAGCATGTCCTAAATGTGCCCAACATAAGAGTCCCAAGAAGTTCTCCACCAGGTTTGTTACATCCATTATCCATACCCAAACAACCATGGACTCATATCTCAATGGATTTCGTGACCGATCTACCTCCATCAAAAGGGCGAAATACCATTTGGGTGATAGTGGATCGATTTTCGAAAATGGCACATTTCATTCCATTAACTGGATTACCATCAGCCCCTTTACTAGCCAGATTGTTCATCTCTGAAATCTTCAAGTTGCATGGCCTTCCTCGAGAGATCATCTCTGATCGGGGAACACAGTTTGTGGCCAAGTTTTGGAGGTCGCTTTGTTCATCTTTAAATGTCAAGTTGAATTTTTCTTCTGCATATCATCCTCAGACAGATGGACAAACTGAGAGAGTAAACCAAGACCTTGAAACGTTTCTCCGGCTATATATATCGTCCTCACAGGATGACTGGGTTGACTATCTTCCATTGGCAGAATTTGCTCATAATAATCTCTTCCATTCGTCTTCAGAATCTACGCCCTTTTATATTAACTTCGGCTTTCATCCTCGTGTGCCAGAGTTCCATCCATTGCCAGCCCTAGAGGTTCCAGCAGCAGATCAAGAGCTTCAACGTCTATCTAGAATCTGGAGTTGTGTGCGTAAGTCGTTGGTCAAAACTTCCGCTCGTTATAAATCTTTAGCAGATAGAAAACGTAAAGCTGTACCGAATTACAAGGTGGGAGACCAAGTTTGGATTTCTACGCGCAATCTCAGGTTCAAAGTTCCTTCTAAGAAATTTGCTCCCAAGTTTATTGGTCCATTTCCCATTGTAAAGGTACTCAACCCTGTGTCATACAAAGTCAAGTTGCCACCATCTTTGAGAATTCCTAACGCCTTTCATACATCTTTATTGAAACCTTTGATTTTCAATAAATTCCGTACTACCCAGTCCAAATCTCCTAAAGTTCACTCTTTGCAGGATGAGGAATTTGAAGTTAAAGAGATTGTGGACTCACGTTCCCGATATGGACGTTTACAGTTTTTGGTCGACTGGAAGGGTTACGGTCCGGAGGAGAGATCCTGGGTTTTTTCTGAAGATGTTCATGCTTCAAGACTGGTACAGAAATACTTCTCCAAAAATCCTGATAAGGTTCAAAGGTGTTCGGAGACCACCCTTAGAAGAGGGGGTACTGTCACGAACCAGTCTCTCACCTCTGCGGGTTCTGGGGTTCATCCGTTGCCAGTGCGGTTGCTCGCGGTGCTGTGCGCCCGTGTGGGGACGCGGCGTGATCAGTGGCACAGGTAATGCAGAGTCTGGGAACTGGGAGTGCGGGGACCAAATGGCCTAAGGCACTGCGGTGTGTCTGCTGTATAGGAGGTGGCCATGTTGGAGACCAAATAGGTAATACAGAGCACTTGTGAAAACACCTGTGGGCAGGTGTAAGCCAATCCCGTGCTTGTGCTGCCTTTAAGTAGGCTGGGATTATGTTACTCTGGGCCAGTGCTTTGTTGTATCAACGCTGTGCTCTAGTTCTGAGCTCTCTCCGTGCATTCCTGTGTGATTCCCGTGGTCCAGATATCGCCTCCGTTCCCAGAGGTCCGTCTGCAGCATTCACTGCTAAATATCCACCGGCTTTCCGCTGTGTTGTCGGTTAATTGCACACCTACTGGAAACAGTTGGATTCCCAGAGTCTTGCATGAGGTTACCCTGTCTGCCTACTTTCAACCATACAAAGTTTGGAGGATTCCACTACCCTCAGCTGTTCGTTTGTTCTACTCTGCATTTAACCGGTTCATCACCTTGTCATCTGCTACAGTTTTCACAGTGATCTCCGGAACCCGCAAGTAACCCAATTCAGTACTTTTATTTTCTATGTTACCATAACAAGGATAATTCTTCACAGCCTCTCAGTTAACTCTCAAAACTTCATTGCAAATCATTACAGTTATTTCTTCATGTCTGCATTACCCAGTTAAACACATTCTGCAGTTCAGCATCAAAGCTTGTTTATATTTGGACAATTCAACATTTATTCATCAGCTTGTTTTATATACAGTTCCATGAACATTTCTTTTATTTGTCTTTGAGATTTATCCTGCATATTATTTCTGCCATTCCTGCAATACTTCAGTATAATATGATGATTAACAACTTGTCATTTAACTCCTTACTGAATTGTTATTTTTAATAAATATATGAAACGGAACTTTCTTCGTCCTCCCTGCTTTCTTCATACCCCAGCACCTACACTTGTAGTTGGTCCCGGGTTAACGGATTCACAAAAACACCTGGACCTGACAGTAAGCACTGGCCACATGGATCCGTCAAGTGACCAATTCGCAGGAGGCGGTGCTACGTCAGATATCCTTTCCCGTCTGGAAAACCAGGAGTTTATACAGACACAAATTGTTCAGTTTATGCAAACTATGGCAGATCGTTTAGAGACTCTTCATACGGCTATTAAAACGTCTCAAGTCCAGATTCCAACTCCAGTTGTCCCAGTTACCACTACAGCTTCTCCTGTGACGCTGCCTACGTCCCGCTTGCAGTTACCCTCTCCGAGTAAGTTTGACGGAACTCCAAAACTTTGCAGAGGATTCCTGAATCAATGCGAGATCCAGTTCGAACTGTTGTCCGCCAGTTTCCCATCAGCTCGTTCTAAGGTTGCATATATTATTGCCCTCCTCTCCAGTCAGGCTCTGGAGTGGGCATCACCATTATGGGAAAGAGGTGATCCTATCCTCTCTAATTACAAGGAGTTCGTATCATCCTTCCGGAGAATCTTTGACGAACCAGGCAGGACCACCTCAGCATCTTTGGAGATTCTCCGTCTACGTCAAGGTTTACGTCCTGTCAGTCAATATATTATTCAGTTTCGCACGTTGTCTTCAGAGTTAAACTGGAATGAGGAGGCCCTGATCGCCGCGCTTTGGAATGGACTTTCAGAGAGAATCAAGGATGATTTAACTATTCGGGATGTGCCAACTAAACTGGATGAATTGATTTCTCTCTGTAACAAACTTGACCTACGCTACAGGGAGCGATGTTTAGAGAAATCCAGGGCAGAGCGATCCAGTCCACGTTATCATCCTAGGTCTCGACAAGATTCTTCATCACAGTCTCCGGTAACGACAGAAGAACCTATGCAGACTGGGCGCTCTCGCCTCACAGAGGAGGAACGACGTCGTCGTCGACAGGGTAACCTCTGCATGTACTGTGGGTCCTCCGAACATTTAGTTAAATTCTGCAAACTCCGGACGGGAAACTCTCGCTCCTAGCTTATTCAAGGGAGGTTAAGCTAGGAGTTACTTTAGAATCACGTTCTGGGAAAGAGCCGACCTTGTCTATTCAATTAGAAGTTCCAAGTTCTACAGTGAAAGTTTCAGCTCTCCTAGATTCCGGTGCAGCCGAGAACTTCATCTCCTCATCCTTTGTCTTACGGTCTAAAGTTCAAACCATGCCTCTGGAAGCAGCAGTTGCTGTTACAGCAGTGGATGGAAGTCGAATTCCAGATGGTATAATTACTCATCGAACCGTATGTCTCAAGATGAAAGTTGGTGTGCTCCATTCCGAATACATCTCCTTCTACGTGATTCCCAAAGCCTCTCAAGATGTGATACTTGGTTTACCTTGGCTGCAGAAACATAATCCTCAACTTAATTGGCAAACCATGGAAGTCCTTTTGTGGGGTAAATCTTGTACCAAGGACTGTTTAGCCTCAATTGTACCTATCCGGTCAATTAGCCTTCCCGACCTACCTCCGGTGTATCAATCCTTTGCGGATGTTTTCAGTAAACAAGCAGCAGACTCTCTACCTCCTCATCGCGAATGGGACTGCCCAATCGTCCTGGTTCCGGGCAAAATCCCTCCTAAGGGACGAATTTATCCGCTATCCATCCCAGAGATGCAAGCTATGTCTGATTATATACAGGAAAATCTAACCAAAGGATTTATCAGACCATCTTCTTCACCTGCAGGAGCCGGATTCTTTTTCGTTAAGAAGAAGGACGGTGGGTTACGACCATGCATAGATTACCGTGGACTCAATGAGATCACTGTGAAAAACAAGTACCCATTACCCTTAATTCCAGAATTATTTGATCGGGTAAAGGGAGCTACTGTGTTTACAAAATTGGATCTCCGAGGGGCCTACAATTTAATCCGCATCCGGGCAGGGGACGAGTGGAAGACTGCTTTTAATACCCGGGATGGGCATTACGAATACCTTGTAATGCCTTTTGGTCTTTGTAATGCACCTGCAGTTTTTCAAAGCTATGTGAATAAACTTTTTCATGATCTTCTCTACTAATGTGTCTAGTAGTGTACCTGGATGATATCCTAATATTCTCTAAGGATCTAAAGTCTCACCGTCACCAAGTGAAAGAGGTACTGACACGTCTGAGGAAAAATCAACTTTATTGTAAGTTAGAGAAGTGCACTTTTGAAGTATCTTCCATACCGTTCCTTGGTTACATCATTTCTGGATCAGAGCTATGTATGGATCCCGGTAAGGTACAAGCTATCCGAGATTGGTCCACTCCTACAACTCTCAAGGGGATTCAGCGATTTCTTGGCTTTGCTAATTTCTATAGGAGATTCATTAAGAATTATTCTACGTTAGCTGCTCCCATTACAGCCCTAACTCGCAAGGGAGCAAATCCTACGAACTGGTCTTCTGAAGCAATCAAAGCCTTCTCTGATTTAAAGCAAGTCTTTGTGTCAGCCCCCATTCTTCGACAGCCTGATTTGAATCGTCCCTTTCTACTAGAGATGGATGCATCTACAGAAGCAGTAGGAGCTGTGTTGTCACAAGTCTTTGAAGATAAAATGGTCCATCTCTGCGGATATTTCTCCCGTAAGTTCCTCCCGGCCGAACGTAATTATGCAATCGGTGAGCAAGAATTACTTGCCATCAAGTTGGCATTTGAGGAGTGGAGATACCTTCTAGAAGGAGCACAACATCGCATTACAGTTTATACTGATCATAAGAATCTTCTATATCTGCAGTCAGCTCAGTGCTTGAATCCACGACAAGCTAGATGGGCGCTTTTCTTCACACGATTTAATTTCAAGCTCACATATCGTCCAGGGTCTCAGAACAAAAAGGCAGATGCCCTTTCTCGGTCCTTGCTTCTTCTGAATTAAATGATGCTACCACGAATCAAGCCATTGTGAATCCTACGTCCTTTTTAATGACTCGAACCTCTCCAGTTCCTCCGCCTGGCAAGACCTTTGTCGCCACAAATCTTCGAAAACGGCTGCTTACCTGGGCTCACTCCTCTTCCTTCATGGGTCATCCTGGGGTTCTAAAGACTCTCAAATTTATTCAACAGTCTTATTGGTGGCCACGTCTCAAAGCCGATGTCCAAGAGTTTATAGCAGCATGTCCTAAATGTGCCCAACATAAGAGTCCCAAGAAGTTCTCCACCAGGTTTATTACATCCATTATCCATACCCAAACAACCATGGACTCATATCTCAATGGATTTCGTGACCGATCTACCTCCATCAAAAGGGCGAAATACCATTTGGGTGATAGTGGATCGATTTTCGAAAATGGCACATTTCATTCCATTTACTGGATTACCATCAGCCCCTTTACTAGCCAGATTGTTCATCTCTGAAATCTTCAAGTTGCATGGCCTTCCTCGAGAGATCATCTCTGATCAGGGAACACAGTTTGTGGCCAAGTTTTGGAGGTCGCTTTGTTCATCTTTAAATGTCAAGTTGAATTTTTCTTCTGCATATCATCCTCAGACAGATGGACAAACTGAGAGAGTAAACCAAGACCTTGAAATATTTCTCCGGCTATATATATCGTCCTCACAGGATGACTGGGTTGACTATCTTCCATTGGCAGAATTTGCTCATAATAATCTCTTCCATTCGTCTTCAGAATCTACGCCCTTTTATATTAACTTCGGCTTTCATCCTCGTGTGCCAGAGTTCCATCCATTGCCAGCCCTAGAGGTTCCAGCAGCAGATCAAGAGCTTCAACGTCTATCTAGAATCTGGAGTTGTGTGCGTAAGTCGTTGGTCAAAACTTCCGCTCGTTATAAATCTTTAGCAGATAGAAAACGTAAAGCTGTACCGAATTACAAGGTGGGAGACCAAGTTTGGATTTCTACGCGCAATCTCAGGTTCAAAGTTTCTTCTAAGAAATTTGCTCCCAAGTTTATTGGTCCATTTCCCATTGTAAAGGTACTCAACCCTGTGTCATACAAAGTCAAGTTGCCACCGTCTTTGAGAATTCCTAACGCCTTTCATACATCTTTATTGAAACCTTTGATTCTCAATAAATTCCGTACTACCCAGCTCAAATCTCCTAAAGTTCACTCTTTGCAGGATGAGGAATTTGAAGTTAAAGAGATTGTGGACTCAGGTTCCCGATATGGACGTTTACAGTTTTTGGTCGACTGGTAGGGTTACGGTCCGGAGGAGAGATCCTGGGTTTTTTCTGAAGATGTTCATGCTCCAAGACTGGTACAGAAATACTTCTCCAAAAATCCTGATAAGGTTCAAAGGTGTTCGGAGACAACCCTTAGAAGAGGGGGTACTGTCACGAACCGGTCTCTCACCTCTGCGGGTTCTGGGGTTCATCCGTTGCCAGTGCGGTTGCTCGCGGTGCTGTGCGCCCGTGTGGGGACGCGGCGTGATCAGTGGCACAGGTAATGCAGAGTCTGGGAACTGGGAGTGCGGGGACCAAATGGCCTAAGGCACTGCGGTGTGTCTGCTGTATAGGAGGTGGCCATGTTGGAGACCAAATAGGTAATACAGAGCACTTGTGAAAACACCTGTGGGCAGGTGTAAGCCAATCCCGTGCTTGTGCTGCCTTTAAGTAGGCTGGGATTATGTTACTCTGGGCCAGTGCTTTGTTGTATCAACGCTGTGCTCTAGCTCTGAGCTCTCTCCGTGCATTCCTGTGTGATTCCCGTGGTCCAGATATCGCCTCCGTTCCCAGAGGTCCGTCTGCAGCCTTCACTGCTAAAGATCCACCGGCTTTCCGCTGTGTTGTCAGTTAATTGCACACCTACTGGAAACAGTTGGATTCCCAGAGTCTTGCATGAGGTTACCTTGTCTGCCTACTTTCAACCATACAAAGTTTGGAGGATTCCACTACCCTCAGCTGTTCGTTTGTTCTACTCTGCATTTAACCCATTCATCACCTTGTCATCTGCTACAGTTTTCACAGTGATCTCCGGAACCCGCAAGTAACCCAATTCAGTACTTTTATTTTCTGTTACCATAACAAGGATAATTCTTCACAGCCTCTCAGTTAACTCTCAAAACTTCATTGCAAATCCTTACAGTTATTTCTTCATGTCTGCATTACCCAGTTAAACACATTCTGCAGTTCAGCATCAAAGCTTGTTTATATTTGGACAATTCAACATTTATTCATCAGCTTGTTTTATATACAGTTCCATGAACATTTCTTTTATTTGTCTTTGAGATTTATCCTGCATATTATTTCTGCCATTCCTGCAATACTTCAGTATAATATGATGATTAACAACTTGTCATTTAACTCCTTACTGAATTGTTATTTTTAATAAATATATGAAACGGAACTTTCTTCGTCCTCCCTGCTTTCTTCATAGCCCAGCACCTACACCTGTGGTTGGTCCCGGGTTAACGGATTCACAAAAACACCCGGACCTGACACACTGCTGTACCTACCTCTGTGTCGTCATTAAGTATACTATCCATCTACATTCTATACCTGTGGTGCATTTTAGTTTTGCAGTTTGCTGACACAGTGACCACCAGTATATATAGCAGTACGGTACGGAAGGCCACTGCTGTATCTACCTCTGTGTCGTCATTAAGTATACTATCCATCTACATTCTATACCTGTGGTGCATTTTAGTTTTGCAGTTTGCTGACACAGTGACCACCAGTATATACAGCAGTACAGTACGGAAGGCCACTGCTGTACCTACCTCTGTGTCGTCATTAAGTATACTATCCATCTACATTCTATACCTGTAGTGCATTTTAGTTTTGCAGTTTGCTGACACAGTGACCACCAGTATATATAGCAGTACGGTACGGAAGGCCACTGCTGTACCTACCTCTGTGTCGTCATTAAGTATACTATCCATCTACATTCTATACCTGTGGTGCATTTTAGTTTTGCAGTTTGCTGACACAGTGACCACCAGTATATATAGCAGTACGGTACGGAAGGCCACTGCTGTACCTACCTCTGTGTCGTCATTAAGTATACTATCCATCTACATTCTATACCTGTGGTGCATTTTAGTTGTGCGCAGTATATATAGTAGTAGGCCATTGCTATTGATACTGGCATATAATTCCACACATTAAAAAATGGAGAACAAAAATGTGGAGGTTAAAATAGGGAAAGATCAAGATCCACTTCCACCTCGTGCTGAAGCTGCTGCCACTAGTCATAGCCGAGACGATGAAATGCCATCAACGTCGTCTGCCAAGGCCGATGCCCAATGTCATAGTAGAGAGCATGTAAAATCCAAAAAACAAAAGTTCAGTAAAGTGACCCAAAAATCAAAATTGAAAGTGTCTGATGAGAAGCGTAAACTTGCCAATATGCCATTTACGACACGGAGTGGCAAGGAACGGCTGAGGCTCTGGCCTATGTTCATGGCTAGTGGTTCAGATTCACATGAGGATGGAAGCACTCATCCTCTCGCAAGAAAAATGAAAAGACTTAAGCTGGCAAAAGCACAGCAAAGAACTGTGCGTTCTTCTAAATCACAAATCCCCAAGGAGAGTCCAATTGTGTCGGTTGCGATGCCTGACCTTCCAAACACTGGACGGGAAGAGCTTGCGCCTTCCACCATTTGCACGCCCCCTGCAAGTGCTGGAAGGAGCACCCGCAGTCCAGTTCCTGATAGTCAAATTGAAGATGTCACTGTTGAAGTACACCAGGATGAGGATATGGGTGTTGCTGGTGTTGGGGAGGAAATTGACAAGGAGGATTCTGATGGTGAGGTGGTTTGTATAAGTCAGGCACCCGGGGAGACACCTGTTGTCCATGGGACGAATATGGCCATTGACATGCCTGATCAAAATACAAAAAAAATCAGCTCTTCGGTGTGGAATTATTTCAACACAAATGCGGACAACAGGTGTCAAGCCGTGTGTTGCCTTTGTCAAGCTGTAATAAGTAGTGGTAAGGACGTTAACCACCTCGGAACATCCTCCCTTATATGTCACCTGCAGCGCATTCATCATAAGTCAGTGACAAGTTCAAAAACTTTGGATGACAGCGGAAGCAGTCCACTGACCACTAAATCCCTTCCTCTTGTTACCAAGCTCCTGCAAACCACACCACCAACTCCCTCAGTGTCAATTTCCTCCTTACCCAGGAAAGCCAATAGTCCTGCAGGCCATGTTACTGGCAAGTATGATGAGTCCTCTCCTGCCTGGGATTCCTCCGATGCATCCTTGAGTGTAATGCCTACTGCTGCTGGCGCTGCTGTTGTTGCTGCTGGGAGTCGATCGTCATCCCAGAGGGGAAGTTGGAAGACCACTTGTACTACTTCCAGTAAGCAATTGACTGTCCAACAGTCCTTTGCGAGGAAGATGAAATATCACAGCAGTCATCCTGCTGCAAAGCAGATAACTCAGGCCTTGGCAGCCTGGGCGGTGAGAAACGTGGTTCCGGTATCCACTGTTAATTCAGAGGCTACTAGAGACTTGATTGAGGTACTGTGTCCCCAGTACCAAATACCATCTAGGTTCCATTTCTCTAGGCAGGCGATACCGAAAATGTACACAGACCTCAGAAAAAGAGTCACCAGTGTCCTAAAAAATGCAGTTGGACTCAATGTCCACTTAACCACGGACATGTGGACAAGTGGAGCAGGGCAGACTCAGGACTATATGACTGTGACAGCCCACTGGGTAGATGTATTGCCTCCCGCAGCAAGAACAGCAGCGGCGGCACCAGTAGCAGCATCTCGCAAACGCCAACTCGTTCCTAGGCAGGCTACGATTTGTATCACCGCTTTCCAGAAGAGGCACACAGCTGACAACCTCTTACGGAAACTGAGGAAGATCATCGCAGAATGGCTTACCCCAATTGGACTCTCCTGGGGATTTGTGACATCGGACAACGCCAGCAATATTGTGCGTGCATTACATCTGGGCAAATTTCAGCATGTCCCATGTTTTGCACATACATTGAATTTGGTGGTGCAGAATTATTTATAAAACGATAGGGGCGTGCAAGAGATGCTGTCGGTGGCCCGAAGAATTGCGGCATTCAGCCACCGCGTACAGAAGACTGGAGCACCACCAAACAATCCTGAACCTGCCCTGCCATCATCTGAAGCAAGAGGTGGTAACGAGGTGGAATTAAACCCTCTATTTGCTTCAGAGGATGGAGGAGCAGCAAAAGGCCATTCAAGCCTATACATCTGCCCACGATATAGGCAAAGGAGGGGGAATGCACCTGACTCAAGCGCAGTGGAGAATGATTTAAACGTTGTGCAAGGTTCTGCAACCCTTTGAACTTGCCACACGTGAAGTCAGTTCAGACACTGCCAGCCTGAGTCAGGTCATTCCCCTCATCAGGCTTTTGCATAAGAAGCTGGAGACATTGAAGGAGGAGCTAAAACAGAGCGATTCCGCTAGGCATGTGGGACTTGTGGATGGAGCCCTTAATTCGCTTAACCAGGATTCACGGGTGGTCAATCTGTTGAAATCAGAGCACTACATTTTGGCCACCGTGCTCGATCCTAGATTTAAAACCTACGTTGTATCTCTCTTTCCGGCAGACACAAGTCTGCAGAGGTTCAAAGACCTGCTGGTGAGAAAATTGTCAAGTCAAGCGGAACGTGACCCGTCAACATCTCCTTCACATTCTCCCGCAACTGGCGGTGCCAGGAAAAGGCTAAGAATTCCGAGCCCACCCGCTAACGGTGATGCAGGGCAGTCTGGAGCGAGTGCTGACATCTGGTCCGGACTGAAGGACCTGCCAACGATTACTGACATGTTGTCTACTGTCACTGCATATGATTCTCTCACCATTGAAAGAATGGTGGAGGATTATATGAGTGACCGCATCCAAGTAGGCACGTCAGACAGTCCGTACGTATACTGGCACGAAAAAGAGGCAATTTGGAGGCCCTTGCACAAACTGGCTTTATTCTACCTAAGTTGCCCTCCCTCCAGTGTGTACTCCGAGAGAGTGTTTAGTGCAGCCGATCACCTTGTCAGCAATCGGCGTACGAGGTTACTTCCAGAAAATGTGGAGAAGATGATGTTCATCAAAATGAATTATAATCAATTCCACCGTGGAGACATTCACCAGCAATTGCTTTCAGAAAGTACACAGGGATCTGAGATGGTGGATTCCAGTGAGGACGAATTAATAATCTGTGAGGAGGGGGATGTACACAGTGAAAGGGGTGAGGAATTGGAGGATGATGATGAGGAGGACATCTTGCCTCTGTAGAGCCAGTTTGTGCCAGGAGAGATTGATTGCTTCTTTTTTGGTGGGGGCCCAAACCAACCAGTCATTTCAGTCACAGTCGTGTGGCAGACCCTGTCACTGAAATGATGGGTTCGTTAAAGTGTGCATGTCCTGTTTATACAACATAAGGGTGGGTGGGAGGGCCCAAGGACAATTCCATTTTGCACCTCTTTTTTATTTCATTTTTCTTTGCATCATGTGCTGTTTGGGGACAATTTTTTGAAGTGCCATCCTGTCTGACACTGCAGTGCCACTCCTAGATGGGCCAGGTGTTTGTGTCGGTCACTTGTGTCGCTTAGCTTAGTCACACAGCGACCTTTGTGCGCCTCTTTTTTTCTTTGCATCATGTGCTGTTTGGGATAATTTAAAGATTAGAATAATAACCGCGCCTTATGGATTATGTTAGCAGCTCAAATAAGTATAAATTAATCAAAAATATATATAAATTAGAGCGCTTAATGATGAACGCACATACCTGTAAAAAAAGAGGTTAGTGTTAATGTAACAGCTCTTTTGTGAATTGGTAAAGGAGATGGTAAGGATATTTGTCCAATCCAGGTAGGAAAGCAGTGTTTCAATTGCGGGTACCTATCCCTGCTGTCCCTACCTTATTACATGCGGCTTGATGTCAGTTCAGCCTAAACGGCTGCCACTGCTTTATCAGGTCCCGTGCTGACGTCGCTCCAGCCCGATCTCCTTTATGCTTGTGATGTCTTTCCAACGCGTTTCGGGTATTCCACCCTTTAACTAGGATTCTGACTGTTTGTAAAACTTCCTTTTTATAACTAAAAAACTTTATTCTCTTTAAAACAGGAAATGAAAAAACAGGAAGTTATAAATAAAAAACGGCAACCATTTGCCCATTATTCCCTATGGGGAAAATAATTTTATTTTCTTTTATGTTAAAATTAATGGTTTGGCGTTCATGTAATAAATTTAAAAATAAAGTGGTGAATATAATCTATCTAAAAAGGCTACTTCATGATATTTTCTGTTATTTGCCTAATAGAAAGGCATTAATGTCTATTTCCACATTCAACCCCTCAGGTTGTAGGGTTCTCATATGGTATATCCATTTGGTTTCCTTTCTTCTAAGTTCAAGACAAATGTCCCCTCCTCTCCAATTATTGGATATTTTTTGAATACCAATAAATCTTAAGCTGGATGGATCGCTATTATGACAGTCTTTGTAATGTTTAGAAAGACTTTGTGTCTCCAATCCCTTCCGTATATCATAAATGTGTTCAGCAATTCGTATACACATCTTTCTTTTAGTCTGTCCAATATATTGGAATCCACATGGGCAGTGGAGGAGGTAAATAACCCCCTCTGAATCACAAGTAATTCTTTCTCTTATTTTATAGATTTTCTTTGTTATGTTGGACATAAATTCTAAAATTGGGTTTGTAGATCTATTTCCTGTAGTCTTACATGGACTGCAGTTCAGACAATGGAAATTCCCTTTTTGTTCTTCCTGATTTCTTGTTTCCATCTGCACAAAACTTTTGACTAGATTTTGCTTCAAATTTCTTGCTTTTCTATAAATGGTCTATGGTTTATCTTTTATGTATGGAGGTAGTTGCTTATCTAACTGTAAAATATGCCAATGTTTCTGTAAAATAGATTCAAACTGAAGATGCTGGCTATTAAATTGTGTAATGAAGGCAGTCTTGAAATTGTTCTTGTTCTCTTTCAGTTTATATTGGTACATTTTTTTTCTGTCCATTTTTGAAATGAGATCAATTTCGTTCTGTAGATTTTCTCCTCTATACCCTTTATCGACACATTTTTTCTTCATAATAAGGGATTGTTGCTGGTAATTCTCCTGATGTGTGCAGTTTCTCCTGAGCCTTCTAAATTGCCCATTAGGAATATTTCTTAGCCAGTTTTTATGATGATTACTGGTACGGCTCAGTGTGTTATTTCCACTGCATTCTTTAATATGATTTCTAGTGCAAATTTGATTATTTTTAATAAAGATCTCCAAGTCTAAATAAATTATCATATCTTCGCTTGTTGTTGACGTAAATTTCAAGCCATAGTCGTTGTTTTCCATGTACTTAAGAAATTCAGATAAGATGTGCTTCGGTCCGCTCCATATGAACAGCAGGTCATCAATATATCTTTTCCAGATGACTATATGTTTCCTAAATGGGTTATTTTCCCACATTTTTTCTTGTGGGTTTGGTTCCGGTGGTGGTTTTTCTAAGGCAAATATGTTACTAATGTTATTTCTACTTGGGTGTAATATATTCATATTTATAGCAGCGGTATTAATAAGAATGATACGATAATTAAAAGATTAGAATAATAACCGCACTTTATGGATTATGTTAGCAGCTCACCAGCGATGTGTGTTCATTATACACCTGAATAGCCAATGACATCGGCAGTGAAGCTAGCAGGTTTTTTCTCTCGAATTGTACAAAACTTCCGAATTCACAGATAAATTTAATCATTAGCTGCATCGAATACATATTGAGCAAGAACTATTTTTGGAACCAAGGAGTGTTCTACAACCAGAAGAAAGGAACAGCTATGGTTTCTTCCTTCGCACCTAGCTATGCTAACTTATTCGTGGCTAGGTGGGAGGAAGAAAAAATTTGGGAAAATAACCCATTTAGGAAACATATAGTCATCTGGAAAAGATATATTGATGACCTGCTGTTCATATGGAGCGGACCGAAGCACATCTTATCTGAATTTCTTAAGTGCATGGAAAACAACGACTATGGCTTGAAATTTACGTCAACAACAAGCGAAGATATGGTAATTTATTTAGACTTGAGATCTTTATTAAAAATAATCAAATTTGCACTAGAAATCATATTAAAGAATGCAGTGGAAATAACACACTGAGCCGTACCAGTAATCATCATAAAAACTGGCTAAGAAATATTCCTAATGGGCAATTTAGAAGGCTCAGGAGAAACTGCACACATCAGGAGAATTACCAGCAACAATTCCTTATTATGAAGAAAAAATTTGTCGATAAAGGGTATAGAGGAGAAAATCTACAGAACAAAATTGATCTCATTTCAAAAATGGATAGAAAAATAATGTACCAATATAAACCGAAAGAGAACAAGAACAATTTCAAGACTGCCTTCATTACACAATTTAATAGCCAGCATCTTCAGTTTGAATCTATTTTACAGAAACATTGGCATATTTTACAGTTAGATAAGCAACTACTTCCATACATAAAAGATAAACCACAGATCATTTATAGAAAAGCAAGAAATTTGAAGCAAAATCTAGTCAAAAGTTTTGTGCAGATGGAAACAAGAAATCAGGAAGAACAAAAAGGGAATTTCCATTGTCTGAACTGCCGTCCATGTAAGACTACAGGAAATAGATCTACAAAACCAATTTTAGAATTTATGTCCAACATAACAAAGAAAATCTATAAAATAAGAGAAAGAATTACTTGTGATTCAGAGGGGGTTATTTACCTCCTCTACTGCCCATGTGGATTCCAATATATTGGACAGACTAAAAGAAAGATGTGTATACGAATTGCTGAACACATTTATACAGGTTGAGTATCCCATATCCAAATATTCCGAAATACGGAATATTCCGAAATACGGACTTTTTTGAGTGAGAGTGAGATAGTGGAACCTTTGTTTTTTGATGGCTCAGTGTACACAAACTTTGTTTAATACACAAAGTTATTAAAAATATTGTATTAAATGACTTTCAGGCTGTGTGTATAAGGTGTATATGAAACATAAATAAATTGTGTGAATGTACACACCCTTTGTTTAATGCACAAAGTTATAAAAAAATATTGGCTAAAATGACCTTCAGGCTGTGTGTATAAGGTGTATATGTAACATAAATGCATTCTGTGCTTAGATTTAGGTCCCATCACCATGATATCTCATTATGGTATGCAATTATTCCAAAATACGGAAAAATCCCATATCCAAAATTCCTCTGGTCCCAAGCATTTTGGATAAGGGATACTCAACCTGTAATATACGGAAGGGATTGGAGACACACAGTCTTTCTAAACATTACAAAGACTGTCATAATAGCGATCCATCCAGCTTAAGATTTATTGGTATTCAAAAAATATCCAATAATTGGAGAGGAGGGGATATTTGTCTTGAACTGAGAAGAAAGGAAACCAAATGGATATACCATATGAGAACCCTACAACCTGAGGGGTTGATTGTGGAAATAGACATTAATGCCTTTCTATTAGGCAAATAACAGAAAATATCATGAAGTAGCCTTTTTAGATAGATCATATTCACCACTTTATTTTTAAATTTATTACATGAACGCCATACCATTAATTTTAACATAAAAGAAAAAAAAAAATATTTTCCCCTAGGGAATAATGGGCACATGGTTGCCACTTTTTATTTGTAACTTCCTGTTTTTTCATTTCCTGTTTTAAAGAGAACAATAAAGTTTTTTAGTTATAAAAAGGAAGTTTTACAAACAGTCAGAATCGTAGTTAAAGGGTGGAATACCCGAAACGCGTTGGAAAGACATCACAAGCATCAGAGGAGAGACGCCAGCGTGTGCTATCGCTGGTAAGCCTTGAAGCCGTAAGCCGCAAAAAGGAGATCGGGCTGGAGCGACGTCAGCACGGGACCTGATAAAGCAGCGGCAGCCGTTTAGGCTGAACTGACATCAAGCCGCATGTAATAAGGTAGGGACAGCAGCGACAGATACCCGCAATTGAAACACTGCTTTCCTACCCGGATTGGACAAATATCCTTACCATCTCCTTTACCAATTCACAAAAGAGCTGTTACATTAACACTAACCTCTTTTTTTACAGGTATGTGCGTTCATCATTAAGCGCTCTCATTTATATGTGCTGTTTGGGGACAATTTTTTTGAAGTGCCATCCTGTCTGACACTGTAGTGCCACTCCTAGATGGGCCAGGTGTTTGTGTCGGCCACTTGTGTCGCTTAGCTTAGTCACACAGCGACCTTGGTGCGCCTCTTTTTTTCTTTGCATCCTGTGCTGCTTGGGGACAATTTTTTTGAAGTGCCATCCTGTCTGACACTGCAGTGCCACTCCTAGATGAGCCAGGTGTTTGTGTCGGCTACTTGTGTCGCTTAGCTTAGTCACACAGCGACCTTGGTACGCCTCTTTTTTTCTTTGCATCATGTGCTGTTTGGGGACAATTTTTTTGAAGTGCCATCCTGCCTGACACTGCAGTGCCACTCCTAGATGGGCCAGGTGTTTGTGTCGGCCACTTGTGTCGCTTAGCTTAGTCACATAGTGACCTTGGTGCGCCTCTATTTTTCTTTGCATCATGTGCTGTTTGGGGACAATTTTTTTGAAGTGCCATCCTGTCTGACACTGCAGTGCCACTCATAGATGGGCCAGGTGTTTGTGTCTGCCACTTGTGTCGCTTAGCTTAGTCACACAGCGACCTTGGTGCGCCTCTTTTTTTCTTTGCATCATGTGCTGTTTGGGGACAATTTTTTTGAAGTGCCATCCTGTCTGACACTGCAGTGCCACTCCTAGATGGGCCAGGTGTTTGTGTCGGCCACTTGTGTCGCTTAGCTTAGCCATCCAGCGACCTCGGTGCAAATTTTAGGACTAAAAATAATATTGTGATGTGTGAGGTGTTCAGAATAGACTGGAAATGAGTGGAAATTATGCGAATTGAGGTTAATAATACTATGGGCTCAAAATGACCCCCAAATTCTATGATTTAAGCTGTTTTTTAGGCTTTTTTTAAAAAAAAAACACCCGAATCCGACAAAAAAAATTTGGTGAGGTTTTGCCAAAACGCGTCCAAATCCAAAACACGGCCGCGGAACCGAATCCAAAACCCGAAAAATGTCCGGTGCACATCACTAGTCTTCACTCACCTTTGTGAAATTTTTTACTATTCCAACTCCCTATTCCCCCTCTCTTACCATAATTTGCTCTCTTTTAACTTATCCCTCCCTGCATCTCCATTCCTCCTAAGGCTACCATCACTAGGCATAACATTGAGGCCATTGATACAGTTATACTCCCTGCTTGACTCACTTCTCTCTCATCCTAAACAATCTACTTCCCTATACAATGCCTCCCTTACTTCTAGTCTTAACTCTGTTGCTCCAGCAACCACTATTCACCCTCGCAGATCAACACCTTAACCCTGGCATTTCAACTTCACCAGATATCTGAAAAAATGTGCACATACTGAGAGTGACAGTGGAGTGAATCACACTCTAGATTGAATTTCCTACATTTCAACTGTATCCTCTCATTCTACAGTACTGCCCTTTCCCTCTCTAAACAGTGATATGTAAAGAACCTCATCTCCTCCCAATCTTCAAACACCCAGCATCTCTTTGCCGTCTTTACCGTCAACTTTCTCCTCTGCCCACCCCCACCTCAACTCCCTTCTTCACTCTTTGCCCTTTACTTTGCCACCTACTTCACATCCAAAACTGACTCCATACGCCAAGACATCACATCCCAACAGAACCTCAACAACCCGCCCTCTTCTTTCACTTGCCACCCCTCCCCATCCATCTAACTAACTCTGACTTCTTTTTCCCCTGTATCTGGAGATGAAATAATGGCCCTCATTCGGTACTCCCCAATGTCCATCTCACCACTAGACCTGCCTCCTTCACTACCTCTCTCCTTCTGTCTGTTCCCATCTTCCCCACCTCCTCCTCCTATTTATTGATGGCAGAACTATCTCCTCTTACCTCCAAGTGCGCTGTCTTGAAGTTATCCTTGATTTCAGCCTCTCCTTCAAAACACACATTCAGTATCTCTCGCAGTTCTGCCATTTCCATCTCAAAAATTCTTCCAAGATCACACTAGTTGCTACTAAGACCCTCATCTACTCACTGTTCATCTCCAGACTGGACTACAGTAATCTCCTCCTATCTGGCCTCCCCATCAAACTCCTCTCTCCACTCCAATCTATCCTCAATGCTGCTGCATGGCTAATCTTCCTCTCAAAATGTACTAAGCCCACACCCCCTCTCTTACAAGCCCTACACTTGCTTCCCTTCTCTTTCCAAGTCCAATTCAAGCTTATTGCACTAACTTAGAAAGCCTTCACTCATTCCTCACTCATTAACATATCTAACCTTATCTCCCTTTACCCTCCCACCTGCCCTCTTCTCTCCACAAATACATGCCGCCTTTCATTCCAACTGATTACTTCCTCCCATTCCTACCTCCAAGATTTTGGCCATGGTGTTCTCTACCTCTGGAATTCTATACCCATCAGACTCCACATATCTACAATCAGACTCTACCTCTCAATCAGACTTCACCTCTCAACAAAACTTCAAACGGGCTACCAAGATCCATTTCTTCATCAAAACCAGCTATTTAACACACAGGGCCTATTCCCACCCCCCGCTAGGGGCTCTGTTGTGCTCGCCTTCCTTGCTAGCGTTCTGCTGCCGGGATCCCGCGGTCGGTATGCTGACCGCCGGGATCACAGGCATTGGCAGCGCGTTACCGACCCCTCTCATCCTAACCCTCTGTTCCATGCTCACTTCTACCTCATAAGTGTCACCCTTGTCTGTCTGCTCCTAGCCATTAGAATGTAAATTCTCACAAGCCAGGCCCTCTCCTCACATGTGCTTTTCTCTCTCCTAAGTCTGTTTTCTTCTCCATACTCCCTACCGCGCACCTAACCTTCAGTTTCTGCCAAAATGAGGATTATTTTAGTGTCCTGTCCCCTGATGTAGCAATGTTTATATAGTTTGTACTTGTGCTACATTATCTTGCACTGTAAAGTCATTGTTTTCCTATTTGACTCATTTATTTATGTACTTTATTAGGGAACCCTTGTGGTGCTATATAAATAAATGATGATAATAATAATAATAATAATAATAATAATAATAATAATTTAAATATATAGTTCTTTCTGCACACAGAATAAAGTGTTGAGCTATTGTATTTCTGATGACCTTTGACCAGGAAAGAGAGTTTCAAATTGTTTAAGTGTTATTTCTTATTTAAAATGTATTAGTGTCATAGTAAAAATGTGACTCTATTCTTGGCTGTGTTATAGGAAAATGCCTCATCAGAGATGTTATGAAGGAACTATAGGCATCTGCTGAGCTGACCATCAAAATGAGCACTTTCCCCATCACAGCGTGCTGTGTGAATTCATTGTGACGCTTACCTGAGTATTATTTTTAATAAGAACAGATGGAAAATCTTTCTTTTTTTCTACAGGAAATGTAATTAAAATTCTGTCCTGCTGACTTGACCTAAAACTGGAGTCTTGATAAAGAAGGTTCACTGACTCACTAATTATGAATTAACAGGTTCAGATCCTTATTAAAAATAAAAGTAGCATTGACTGTATACACAGGCACATTGGAAAGAATGTGGGAAAATATCAGCAATGCTTGAGCACAGTGTGGTATCACCATCTGCCAGATTCACATATTCATCATAATCTGAGGTACATTTAGCTTTCTTACGAGAAGCAAAATTCACTTATAACGTAATAATACCTCTACAAGGAAAAGCGAGAAGTGATGATTATTTTCTTCAATGGACAGTTAACAATCTGGACAAAGAAAATTTAGTGTATATAGGGTCTAATTCAGATCTGATCGTAGCAGCAAATTTGTTAGCTAATGGGCAAAACCATGGGGGTCATTCCGAGTTGTTTGCTCGTTGCCGATTTTGGCTATGCTGCGATTTGTTGCAAATTGCGCATGCGCAAGGCACGCAGGGCGCATGTGCTTAGTTATTTAACACAAAACTTAGCAGTTTTGCTGTGGCTTCTGCAGTGCTTTTCAGTCGCACTGCTGTTCGGTAAATGATTGACAGGAAATGGGCGTTTCTGGGCGGCAACTCAGCGTTTTCCCGGCATTTGCAAAAAAACGCAGGCGTGTCAGGGAAAAATGCGGGAGTGTCTGGAGAAACGGGGGAGTGGCTGGCCGAACGCAGGGCGTGTTTGTGATGTCAAACCAAGAACTAAACGGACTGAGCTGATCGTAATCTGTGAGTAGGTCCGGAGCTACTCAGAAACTGCTAAGAATTATTTAGTAGCAGTTTTGCTAATCTTTTGTTCGCTATTCTGCAAAGCTAAGATACACTCCCAGAGGGCGGCGGCCTAGCGTGTGCAATGCTGCTTAAAGCAGCTAGCGAGCGAACAACTCGGAATGAGGGCCCATGTGCACTGCAGGGGGGGCAGATATAACATATGCAGAGAGAGTTAGATTTGGGTGGGGTGTGTTCAAACTGAAATCTAAATTGCAGTGTAAAAATAAAGCAGCCAGTATTTACCCTGCACAGAAACAAAATAACCCACCCAAATGTAACTCTCTCTGCACATGTTATATTTGCCCCACCTGCAGTGCACATGGTTTTGCCCATTAACTAACCAATTTGCTGCTGCAATCAGATCTGAATTACCCCCATACAGTTCACTTACACATGGGGCACAATGCAGGGTATGCGTTGGGTCTACTACGTTATGCCGGCTGTTGGGATCCCAGCGTCCAGCATACCAGCGCTGGGATCCCGACCGCCAGCATGCCAGCAGCGGGGCAAGCGCAGAAGAGCCCGTTGCGGGCTCGCTGCGCTTGCCATGCTGCGGTGCAGTGGCGCGCCACGCTATTTATTCTCCCTCCAGGGGTTTCGTGGACCCCCCCAAGAGGGAGAATAGTTGTTGGTATGCCAGCTGTCAGGATCCCGGCACCGGTATGCTGAGTGCCGGGATCCCGACGGCCAGCATATCAAATGCCTCCCATACACATTATTATTATTATTACCAGTTATTTTATATAGCGCACACATATTCCGCAGCGCTTTACAGACAGTCCCTGCCCCAGTGGAGCTTACAATCTATATTCCCTACCACATGTATACGCACACATTCACACTAGGGATAATTTTTGTTGGGATCCAATTAACCTACCTGTATTTCTGCTGCGGGGTACACTGGGCTACACAAGGATAGACATTGGGGTGTAGAGTAGGATCTTGATCCGAAGCACCAACAGACTGAAAAGCTTTGACCTTCTTCCCAAGATGCATAGCGCCGCCTCCTATATCACCCCGCCTCCGTACACAGGAGCTCAGTTTGTAGTTGGTGTTGCAGTGCAAGCATGTAACAGGAAGAGCTGCTCACAGCAGCTCTATAAAAGATTTTTCTGAGGAAAAAAAAGACTACAAGGGCTGCAGCAGAGGCACAGATTGTGCTGGATGTCAGTAGACATTGCTTGCTGCAGCTCCATCTCTCCCCCAGCGGTGCTGTACACTCCCGAGCCCTGGTTGCCAGATACCTACAGCGGAGGCTCCGGTTTTCTTCATGTTAGACACACACGGCTGGGGCTCTCCAGGATCACGTGGCCACGCTTCGGGAGGTGGTAAATGGGTCCCGCTTGTGGGACCCGGTCTTTATCGTGATCCGGCGCGGTCAGTGGGAGGCGGGCCGCGTGCGCTGGCGGTGGACACTGTGGCAGTACAGGCGATCCCACTAGATCACCAGGGCATGGGCGCAGGTCAGGTTTTCTCTCAAAACCGGTTTTTATATCGCCCACAGTACCCGGTGGTTTTGCCAGCAGAGGGGATAAGGCTTAGACCTGAAGCCCCTCCTCCAGCCCCAAGGCGCCATTTCCAGCAAGTGTTCCTGCCCTGAAGCTGCATCTCTGTCTTTTCCTCACTCCCTGTCAGTGTCTGCGGCGCCATTATTCCTCAGTTCACTGTTCCTGGAACTGCTTGGGCAAATCCACCTATGTAAAGCCGCCTGGTTGTCAGCGCTGTGCCTTTACATGACACTTATGTATTCTACCTGCCTTTTTAAACAGTGATAGTTAAGAAAGAGTACATTTAGTCAGGGTTTTATAGTACAATTACCCTGTGATATACATCCAGTTCTTACTGTGTACTGTTATATCTATTGTTATATAGCTGTGTAAGCTAGTCCAGTGCAGTATTATTGTCAGTAATAACCTCTGCATTGTACAAACTGTGACTTTCTGTGTTTGCATTTGATAGCTGAGTGGTGTCCATTTCGTGTCTTTCACTCAACTTTTCTATCCCTATATTCCATAACCTGAGGGGGCTTGGTGCGTCAGGTGTTATCTAATATAGGATTTTCACAAAGATATACTGTGTTACGTATTTTTCTCTGTGATTTAGTCACCATATCTCTCCTTTATCTCCGCTAGTGCTGACTACACTGTGCAGGGGTTTGGGTTTAGAGGTATAGTGCTGCTGATAATTGTACTGTGTTACCTCATACTGCAAGTTATATCATGTCTGCTTCTGAGGGTAACGGTTCTGGGGCGGAACACACTGCTGGTGTTGCTGAAGCCACAGACACATATGAGGAGAATATAGCAGCTGTGGGCTCTGGTTCTGGGGGCTCCTTGCCCCCCAGTGGGACTGTGGCAGCGGAGGCACATACTGACCCACCGTGGGCCGCTTTTTCCATGCTTCTGCATACGCTAGTTCATAAACTAACACCCCCTATGGGACCCCCAATGCCGGTACAACCGTATGTGGTCCCTGCAGCTAACCCACCGTGGCGGACGATTTATCTGCTCAATTAAAGAAGTTGAACCAGTCCTTGACTACTAAAAAGTCTGACCAACGCTCGTCTAAGTCCAAGAGGTCCTCTAAGCGAGCGCTTGTCTCCTCACAATCCACTGCTGTCACTGACACCTCGTCTGATGAAGACAGCACATATACTGACCCCACAGGTTCTGACTCAGATACGGCTGATGGGGAGGGTAGTTCACATGTGGATGTTCCTGATCTTTTGGAGGCTATTACGTTAATTCTGCAGATTATGGATGATCCCGAGCCATCCGTCCCTCCTAAGAAACCAGATAGGTTCAAGCGTCAGAAGGTGGTTAAACAAGTTTTACCTCACTCTGATCACCTAGTGGATATATGTCAGGAACCCTGGGAAAACCCGGGTACAAAGTTTGTGCCTCACAAGAAGATGCTGGCTCGCTATCCCCTCGTGCCAGAGCTGTCTAAGAATTGGGAAACGCCTCCTCCAGTGGACTCACATGTGGCTAGGATGGTGGTTTCCTCAGCTCTACCTGTCACTACCGTCACGACTCTAAAAGAGCCTACGGTTAAATGTGTGGAGGGTTGTCTGAAAGCGATTTACACCCTCACGGGTGCTGCACAAAGGCCCACTATTGCAGCTACATGGGCTGCAGAGGCTATTGAAGCATGGGCCTTGGAGTTAGAAGCTGAAATCTCCTCTGACCATGCTAGAGAATGCTTGTCATATATTGTCACAGCTTCTCGATATATTAAAGAGGCGGCTTCTGATGCCGGAATCCTAGCAGCCAAGGCCTCTACTACGTCAGTCCTGGCTAGCCGGATATTGTGGCTGAGATCCTGGTCTGTGGATCTGGACTCTAGAAAAACCCTGGAGCTACTCCCTTCCAAGGGAGATATTCTGTTTGGGGAGGACTTAAATAAGATAGTGGCTGACTTGGCTACTGCCAAAACTGCCTGTCTGCCTAATACCGCTCCTTCTGTGTCGAAGGCTAAAGGTACGTCCTTTCGCCCTTTTCGTCCTTCAGGTAAGGCAAAAGGGTCAGGCGTACCATAAGCAGGCCCGCACTTCCAAACCTGGTAAGCCGAAGCCCAAAAGAGCCTGGGCTGCCCGTCAGCCAGCTGCCAAGACCGATAATCCTGCCGCATGACGGGGCGGGCCTCCCCCTGGGGGATCCCAGGGTGGGGGGCCAGCTTCTAGGCTATACCCAGGAATGGTTGAAGACCACTTCAGATGCCTTGGTACGGGAAGTCGTCACTCGAGGTTACGCCATAGCCTTAAAAAACCGACCCCCTCATCGATTTTGCCAGGCAGACATCCCTTTTCGACCAAACAAAGGCAAAAACTCTACACTCGGTGGTACAGACCCTCCTGGATACAGGAGTCGTAGTACAGGTGCCTCTTGCTCAGAGGGGCCGGGGTACTATTCTCCGCTGTTTCTAGTCCCGAAACCGAATGGGTCCTCCCGGCCCATTCTCAACCTTAAGGCATTGAACAGGTTTGTGAAGATTTCCAAGTTCCGTATGGAAACCCTTTGCTCTATAGTTCTGGCCTTGGAACCTGGGGACTACATGGTCTCCCTGGACATGCAGGATGCTTACCTGCATATTCCTATAGCAGTGTCACATCAACAATACCTGAGGTTTGCTATTTGCAACATCCATTACCAGTTTCGGGCATTTCCTTTTGGTTTAACAACAGCTCCGCGAGTCTTCACCAAAGTTATGGCGGTGATGACGGTGGTACTCCACCGTCAAGGGGTCAGGATACTGCCATATCTGGACGACTTGTTAATCCTGGCAAATTCCCCAGATCTTCTCCTACGTCATCTGGATATGACGGTCCGGTTTCTACAAGCCCACGGGTGGCTCATCAACTCGAAGAAATCCTCCCTGGTCTCTGCTCAGAGCATGGTGCACCTGGGAGCGCTGTTGGACACTCACAATCAGAGGTTGTTCTTGTCTCAGGAGAAAGTCCTGAAGCTTCAGGACAGGATTCGTTGCTTCCTTTCTCGTCCGCAAGTGTCGATACATTCGGCAATGCAGGTGCTGGGCCTCATGGTATCAGCATTCGACATGGTGGAGTATGCTCAATTCCATTCTCGCCCCCTCCAGAGGCTGATTCTAGCCAAGTGGGACGGCCTGCATCACCGGATCAGATCTCACATGATCTTATTGACTCCGGAGGTCCGTCTGTCGCTGCTTTGGTGGCTCCGGGACCAACAATTGTGCAGGGGTCGTCCCTTCTGGATATCCAACTGGGTCCTGTTGACAACAGATGCCAGTCTAAGAGGTTGGGGCGTGGTGCTGGAGCAGCACTCCCTTCAGGGTCGGTGGACCAAGGAGAATCTCTCCTCTCGATCAACATTCTGGAATTGCGGGCGGTCTTCAATGCATTGAACCTGGCCCAGCATTTAATTCAGAACCATCCTGTTCAAGAACAGTCGGACAACGCCACCACAGTGGCTTACATAAATCATCAAGGCGGCACTCGAAGCCGTTTGGCAATGAAGAAAGTCTCACGGATTCTACATTGGGCGGAACGCCATCTACCGGCCATATCGGCAATATTCATTCTGGGAGTCCTGAATTGGGAAGCGGACTTTCTCAGTCATCAGGACATGCATGCCGGCGAGTGGGGCCTCCATCCACAAGTGTTTCAACTCCTCGTGGAAAGTGGGGTCTCCCAGATGTGGATCTGATGGCGTCTCAACACAATCACAAGGTTCCGGTCTTTGGAGCAAGGACAAGGGATCCTCAAGCAGCATTCGTGGTTGCGCTAGCGGTGCCGTGGAGGTTTCGGCTGCCGTACGTGTTCCCTCCGGTGTCACTCCTGCCCAGGGTAATTCGGAAGTTCAAGCAAGAAAAAGGAAATCTGCTTCTCATAGCTCCGGCGTGGCCCAGACGGCACTGGTTCTCAGACCTGCAGGGCCTGTCATCAGAGCGTCCAATTCTATTTCCACAACGCCCAGACCTCCTCGTTCAGGGCCCCCGTGTCTACCAGGACCTAGCCCGACTGTCTTTGACGGCGTGGCTCTTGAAGCTTCCGGCTTGAGGGCGAAGGGTTTTTCTGAAGAGGTCGTTAAAACTATGTTGCGGGCCCGGAAACCGGCTTCTGCTCGGATTTACCATAGGGTCTGGCATTCCTACTTTGTTTGGTGCGCATCTAACAATTATGACGCTTCCAAGTTTAGTACAGCCAAGATTTTGGCTTTTCTGCAGCAAGGCCTAGAGTTAGGCCTGCGTCTGGCCTCCATCAAGGTTCATATTTCTGCCTTGTCGGTGTGGTTTCAGAGAAAAATTGCGACTTTGCCTGATGTTCATATTTTCACTAAGGGTGTGTTGCGTATCCAACCTCCCTATGTCCCGCCTGTGGCTCCTTGGGACTTGTCGGTGATTTTGGAGGCATTGCAGGAACCTCCATTTGAACCCGTTGGTTCAGCTGACCTTAAGTGGCTTTCCATTAAGGTGGTGTTCTTGCTGGCTATTGCCTCTGCTAGAAGAGTGTTGGATCTGAGTGCTTGTCTTGTAGTTCCCCATATCTGATTTTTCACCGTGACCGGGCGGTTCTTAGGACTCGTCCCGGTTATTTACCTAAGGTGGATTCTTCGTTCCACCTTAATCAGGAGATTGTGGTTCCGGCCTTTGTCTCTCCTGATTTGTCTCCCAAAGAGCGGTCTTTGGATGTGGTACGGGCTCTCCGTATCTATGTGAAGAGAACTGCTTCTGTTAGGTAATCTGATTCTCTCTTTATTCTGTTTGGATTTCACAAACGGGGCTGGCCTGCACACAAGCAGACTTTGGCCAGATGGATTAGAATGGTGATTGCACATGCTTATGTGAGGGCTGGTCTGTCAGCTCCTGCTCACATTACGGCCCATTCTACTCGGTCTGTTGGACCTTCTTGGGCGGCCTGCTGTGGTGCGACCCTTGAACAATTATGCATGGCGGCTACGTGGTCCTCAGTGAACATGTTCATTAGGTTCTATGCCTTCGATACCGCCGCTTCCCAGGATGCTTCCTTTGGACGCCGGGTTCTTGTGCCCGCTACTGTGCGTCCCCTCCCATAAGGAACTGCTTTAGGACATCCCCAATGTCTATCCTTGTGGAGCCCAGTGTACCCCGCAGCAGAAAACGAGTTTTATGGTAAGAACTTACCTTTGTTAAAACTCTTTCTGCGAGGTACACTGGGCTCCACAAGGCACCCACACTGACGCACTTAGCTTCTTTGGGTTGGTATGGCATTAGCCGCTGACACTTCTCCTGTCGGGAGAGTGTGGTGTTGTGGCAACTGGCAGTTGTCGTCTCTTTTACTTGCTACTGCATTGGACTGGTTAACAAAACTGAGCTCCTGTGCACGGAGGCGGGGTGATATAGGAGGCAGCGCTATGCATCTTGGGAAGAAGGTCAAAGCTTTTGAACCTGTTGGTGCTTCGGATCAAGATCCTACTCTACACCCCCAATGTCTATCCTTGTGGAGCCCAGTGTACCTCGCAGAAAGAGTTTTAACAAATGTAAGTTCTTACCATAAATCTCGTTATTTTTGGATTGTGGGAGGAAACCGGAGTACCCGGAGGAAACCCACGCAAGTACGGGGAGAGTATACAAACTCTACACAGTTAGAGCCAGGGTGGGAATCGAACCCATGACCTCAGTGCTGTGAGGCAGTAACGCTAACCATTACACCATCCGTACACATGATATCCTGGCAGACCGGTGTATCCCCATTGCAGATCCCCCAGACTAGCTATAGCGAGTCGGATAGTGCTGCCCTATACCTGCCCACTCCATGGTATTATGGCATTATGGTGTGGGTGAAGGATTAACAAATCTAATACATTTCAGGTCTGTCACTCTGCATCAGGGATTCTAAACCTGTGAGTGAGCACTCAAGATTTCCCAAATTATTTTTTGACAGTAATATACTAAACTTGAAAACAATAAAAGTTACAAATATGAAATGTATTAATTAATCGCCAAAAAATAGATTACAAAGCTAATTTTAGCATATATGCACTGGTGTATTTATAATGGGTTTAGTGTGTGCAGTGCACATGGGCCCCCGGGTTCCAGGTGGGCCCACACCGCACATCCTGTACCCATTATTTGTAATACATACCCACTGGAGTCCCGCTGTGAAGTAGCAGCGCTGCAGAAATCACTGGGAAAATGGCGCGGCTCTATTTTCCCAGTGTCTCACGCATGTGCTGTAGAAAAATTACTGGCAAAATGGCCACTGCGCCATTTTTCCAGAGATCTGCGCATGCGCTCCAGACTCTGGGACAGCGCTGGACCCTAGTGCCTAGAGTCCAGCGCTGCCACCGGCTAGAGAGGAGTGGGCCCTGAAGGAGCCTGCACATGGCTTCCTCCTCTCTAGATGTGCCCCTGCATATATGGCCACTGAACGGTTTCTCAGGGCCCTGGTGCAGCAGCTTTTTTCTGTGCATTTTTGGTGGTGGGACCATGAAGACTAATAAGAAGCTATTGATCCACGCAGTCATTTTCCCTCACCCCTCCCTACTTCAGCTCTGGTGGAATAGTAGACAAGTGGATGGAGCCAGATCTGCCATTGCTGCTACTATAATTGAGCCGTTAAGCCCCAAGTACTGCTGACATCCATTGGCTCCTAATAGAAAAAAAGGATAAGAACCCTTACTATGCAGTACAGTATTAAAACCAATACAAATAGCAAAAGGGTAAATTCAATGAGGTCATAGGGATACTTTACACAATGAGTTTTAAAATCTTATTTTAGTACTAGGCCTAATTTATTTAGTTTTTCATGCAATGTATAGTACCCGGCTGAGCTCCCTGGAAATGTCCTGACCTTCTGTTTTAAGACATTAACCTTAGTGCACCTTCTGCAGGGTAGTTGTACCTCAATGTCCATTTGGGTAAAACATGTACCCGGGCTCAGATGTAATGACGCCCAAGATCGAGGTGCCGGCAGAACTCAGATGTTGTTTTAAAGGGGCAATCACTTACAATGCATGGGTTTGCCTTGTAAGTGATTATACCCTTTAAAAAAATGCCAGAGATCGCCCGGCATCTCGCACCTCCGGCGATCTTGGGCGCCATTTCATCCGGCCCCCAATGTTCTTTGTACTCTTGTCTTTGTACTTTATATGGTAATCAAACTTAATGTAATACAGTAAGTTGACAATGATGACTCATCAAAAATTGCAGAAGCTTTACAATCTCATATAATTCATTGAATACTTTTCTGGTCTTGTGACCTGGCCACAGAGATGCCATATTTGTGACATAGTGAATAAAATAAACACCTGAGCATCTACATAAAAGTGTGTTCCTTTATATTTACTAAAGCTGCTTAAAATGAAAAATGGTCATGCTGCCCATAGCAACCAATCAGATTCTATTTATCATTTTCTAGGATACAACAGAGAAATGATAGACAGAATCTGATTAGTTGCTATTGGCAACATTACCACTTTTCATTTTTAGAAGCTTTAGTAAATTAACCTCATACTGTTATACAACTAAAGACAGAGAAAAGCAAAGTGTAACTAGGAGACCCGTGGCGGAACTTGTGAGTGGTGGGCCAAGGTGCAAAAATTTAATTTGGGCCCCCCTCCTCCAACCCAACCCAAGTTTACAATATGCCACACGGCAGTGGGTGACCGGTAGAGGCAGAGGGTGACAGCATAAGGCAGGGTGAGGCAGAGGGTGACAGGGCAAGGGGAAGCAGAAGGTGACCACAGAATGCAGGGGGGAGGCAGAGGGAGGTAGTGAGTGACAGGGAGAGACAGTGGTTGACAGGGAGAAACAATGCGTGACAGAGGTACAAGCACAATGTCCTGCGCAATGAGGAGAACAGGGAGCATGTACCCTGGCGGGAACAGGAACAAGGTTGCCTCTGCTCTGTACCCTTGTGCTTTCCGCAGTTTGGCACTCAATCAGGCAGACTCTGACAGTGCCAGTTACACTGGTTGTGTGCTGTTTTTAATTTCCAGACAGCAGTGAATCAGGAAAAATATACGTCTGTCTGTTAAACTGAGGCAGTATGTGGCTGTGATCATCAGCACTGATAGGTGGCAGGGCTCCTCTATCAGTACAGTACACACAAGGACAGCCCTGCCTGCCTACAGTAAGAGGCAGGTCCCTCAGGCAGTGGGGCCCACCCTGCCCTCTGCACTGGGCCATTCATCCGACATTGCTGAAAACGGTCTGCATGGGAACCAAGGGATAACTCATTGCTGATCTGGGCAGCAGTGGACTCATTGGTCCTCAGGGCCCCGGTGCAATGCACATGCTGCACCAATGGTAGTTCCGCATCTGTAGGAGACACTGAGTATCATAACCTACCTTTGTTTTACAGTATCAAACCAAGGCGTCTCGTGTCACATGGCATATTGAGGCTAGTTGTATGAGGACACATCTGTAATTAACTCTTCTTGGTCTGAACTGCATTAGGAAAATGATAGGGTCATTCCATAAACACTGCTAAATTCTGCTTCTATAGACATCATTTCCATATAGAGTTGATAAAAACACAACGTGCAAACTGAATTAGCTCATCCTTTGTACATTGAGTGCAGTGTGATAAAAAAAAAAGTAAAAACGAATATCATCATATCATATGACAATTTTCTTTATTTGCTGCCGGTGGTTATAATATGTACAGTATGCTGTGTTTATGAACTGTTGACAATGGTTTGTATGATGAAAGGGCAACTGCATAAGGACCGCACCAATGTCAATAGTGATGACCAAAAAACTGTAACATACAGTAGTAGTGTACTATGGAGCTGGTGTTATGAAAACCCCCGGAGTGCACAAGTCAAGAATCACAACGTCACAAAATGTAGCAGTGAAATTCAATGTGTTTATTGCAGGAAACACTGGAACAGCAAAGGTAAGCAAACTTTGTGTGTGGCTGGATCTACAGTTAAGCATGAGATACAAATAAACACTAGACAAGGCAGATAATGGGCAGATAAATACAGATGTAGAAACACTGATTTGCAGACACTTGGGTGGTATTGACAAATACTTGACAAGGCAGGTAATACACAGATGTTCAAATACTAATTTGCAGACACTGAAAATATAGCAGACAAACTGAAGAGGCTGAAATAGAGCTTACCAACATGTACCAGAATAAATGCAAGACAACAGATGGTAGATCGGTGAGCTGCGGAGTTCTCTACGATTATGCAGATACTGGGGCACACTGGTTTCAAACAAAGTCCAGAGTAGAGGAACATGCGGAAGCAAGGATGTAGAGAACTGATACATAGTAGCAGATAATGGCAGGTTACAGGCACATTGAATCAGAACAGATTTAACCAGTGTCGGACTGGGGCATAGAGGGCCCACCGGGGGAATGCAGTGATAGGGGCCCATGCTTAGGGGTGTGGCCAGCCACTATAAAGACTTGGATAACTATTAGAGAGTGCGTTGTCTGGGCCTCCTGATAAATATATATAGTAAATACTGCTAGTCCATGCATGATAATTTGCCATATTAATAACAGGAATGCACTGTATAGAATACACCATAGTCCTGTGCAGTATAATATAACATGTGTAATTTATAACTCAAGTGCACAGTCTAGAACCTGATCCCTAGAGGAGGAGGTGGGCCCCCAAACTTGGGGGCCCACCGGGGTTTACCCCTGTACCCCTGTGGGCCAGTCCGACCCTGGATTTAACACACACTCTCTTGCTGCAGCAGTAAACATTACTTAGTAAATCCAGAAAACATGAACAGCAGACAGGACCGAGACCAGCAACCTAATCCCATCAGAGACCAGGAAACATTAATGTCCAGCAGGGTGCCTGGTGACAGGCAAGGTTATGTGGCAGTGAACTAGGTGCAGGTGACTGCCGAAGACACTAGATTAACTCCTACAATACATGAGAAGGGGTGTGGTTCATAGGGTCGACCACACTTAGGTCGACAGTGTCTAGGTCGAGCACTATTGGTCGACATTGACTAGGTTGACAACCAAAATAGGTCGAAACAAGCATTAGGTCAACATAAGCAAGATCGACATGACAAAAGGTTGACATGTGTTTTTTTTTTTTAAATTGTGTCATTTTCGCCGCAGAGTGACCAGGAACCACAATCAGTACATCATGTCCCCTCGCATGGCTCGCTTCGCTTGCAGGTTACCGTTCCCAATTGTAGTCCACGTGGATCGTAAAGTATTAATAAGTTCAAAAAAATAAAGAAAAATTGTGAAAAACTCACATCAACCTTTTTTCATGTCGACCTAGAACATGTCGACCTACTGACTATGTCGGCCTAGAAACCCTGCCAAGCTAATGCATGTTGACCAGTAGTGGTCGACCTAATGACTGTCAACCTAAGTGTGGTCGACCTAGACAATAAATACCATGAGAAGAGAGAATGTCCAAATGACACAGCAGCACCTGTGGTAAAACTGAGGTACTGCAGGCAGATCCAAAATAATGTGCCCTAACAGCTGGTTTATTCAGGTTATTTTAAAACTAGTTACTGTATCATATCTAAAAGGTAACTGACTTATCACCATGACATACTATTATTTTATTTGTGATACCCAGATGCCACTGTAAAAAAATATCCAGACCAATAAGGGATAATTATAGCTCTGGGGGCCCCAATTCTGGTCTATTGAGAATTCGATAGGGCCCATTGCATGAATGGAACTGGAAGCTCTATTTGCTGCTGAATTATTTCACAATCACCATCTCTAGCTTTTCAGAACTGTTTTAAATTGTCCATTTCATTTAGCGTTACTTGAAATTTTGTAATCACTCTAAGATTCAATTGAATTAGTAAAGTTTCAGGGTCCTCAAACTTGTTTGTAGCACAGTTATTGTTTTGGGCCAGTTCATTTGGGTTCTCCTTAAATGGGGAAACTGAAATTTGAATTTGCAGTTTGAAGTACACAGTAAGTTAAAGAATACAGCTAAACAACTTTAAAATAAACTTTGAAATGTTGCAAGTTTAAGAGTAAAGGGCTACTGTACAGTATGTTAAATATGTTTAAGGGTTCTTTAGTTGAACAGTAAAAGTTGTGAAAATTAAACTGTAACATCTTGCATATTTTATTTTAAATAACTGCTTTCTATAGTGTTTTTGTTTCTTTTCTTTGAACATTGAACTTTAGTGTGCTGGAGAAAATCGGGTGTTTTTTAAATGTGACTATGTGAATGGAGGCATGGTGCTCCAAATTATACAAACGGGAAATAAGTAAAACTTTTTGCTGGTAGATAGAAGTCCAGAGCATTAAGGATGGTAGGCCAGCATAATAGTATTATTATTATTATTATTATTATTATTATTATTATTATATTACATACAACTTTTTTAACGTACAGATTTGTATTTTGTATATTATCACCATTTTGATAGCTCTTCCTTCATTTTTTTTTTTTTTAAACAATTTTTATTGACAGGTGGTTACAGAATATAATAACAGATGCATGCAGTACAAAACAGCTTGGTGATACATATAGATTTTTGATACTCCACCACACTTCACCAATACTATGATATGTATTTAAAACAAACAGGTATGCAAAAATATTAACATGGAGCCATAAAGCCATATCAGATCATATAGGAATCATGTAGAGACAGTTATGTAGGTGTAGACCAGAGTCAGAAAGGAGCAGCGGAATTAAGAGTCTCCAGCATATACCATCTAGTATCTTGAAAGCATTTTCGCAAAGCGGTCTTTACTAGTGGGGGGAGGGTTAGAACATATGGCAACCAAGTCTGGAAGTGTTTTTCAGTTAGCTTGTCTTTCTGTAGTGTGGTGTTGGTCCAATCTAGTTGGAAAAGGTGGGAGATTCTAGGATGTAGCAGTGAGATAGAGATTGGGTCAGTGTAGATCCATTGAGAAAGGATTGTTTTCTTTGTTGCAGCAGCCAGTTTGATTAATAAGATGCGATTACCTTTAGTTAGTGTGTTGGGTGGAGAATGCGGGTATATACCCCAGAACGCCCAGGTTTCAGTTATGGTGAATTGTATTTTCAACTCTGTAATTATGTATGATTGGAGTGCCTGCCATAAGACCTGCACTTTAGGACAGGACCAGAGGCAATGGACTAGACCTGCATCTGGATAAGTGCACTTGAAACAGTGGGATGAGGGGGCAGCTCCTATGAGAAATCTCAATCTAGGTGTGACGTATGCTCTGTGTAATATTTTCTGGTGCATCTCTGTATATGTGACTGAGCCTAGTGTTTTATCTAGATAGCTGTTGGCATCTAGAATAGCTCTTAGAGTAAGGTCCGGGAATTCTCTTGTCCATTTCAGCAAGCCCACTGTGCCAGAGTCTATATTTAGTAAGGGACGGGAGTGTGTGTGTATGAATGCTATTGAGAAATGTCCTTTCGGGTCAAGTCGTGCAGATCTGTCTAAGGCATTAGAAATATCTCGAGAGGATAAAAGAGATAATAGTTTTCTTACATAGCTGCTCGCTTGGAGAAAGGGGAATAATGGTATTAATAGGGTCGGGAAACGTTCTATGATCTGTGAGTGTGTGAGTAGTGTTAAATTTTGGGTATCTAGGAAGTGATGTATATATTTCAGTCCTCCCTCGTGCCAATTGCGGAATATTGGAGAGGTGATATGTGGCGTAAAGTCAGGGTTACCCCAGAGAGGTAAAAAGAGTGATGTTTGGTTTGAGAGTTTTAATTGAGAGCGGATCAACCGCCAAGCCGCACAGGCAGAAGAGATAAGCACATTATCTTTTATATAGTCAGGCATGGTATTCGGGGTGGTGTGCAGCAAGGACGTCAGGTTCCAGGTGGGTATAAAGGATTGTTCTAATTGTGCGTTGGTATATTTATTTTGTCCACTAACCCAGTCCAGGGCAATTCTATAATTAGCTGCTAGTGCGTATGCACGGAGGCATGGTAGGTTTATACCACCAAGTAATCTCGGTTGTCGTAGTTTGAATAGGGAAAATCGTGGGCGCTTACCCGCCCAGATAAATTTAGTCAGCGCTTTGTCTAGTTGAACAAATGTGCTTTTAGGTGGGATCATCGGGAGCATTTGTAGCACGTATAAGAGGCGTGGGAAGCTGATCATCTTATACAAGTGGCTTCTGCCTGTGTATGATAGCGGAAGATGAGCCCATCTGGAAAAATCTGCGTAGGTCCTATCAAGGAGCAGGAAGAAATTGAGGGAATATAATTTGGAAGGGTGATCTGGGATTACAATACCTAGATAAGTGAAACGGTTATTCGTTGCCCATTGAAACGGAAAAGTGTCTCCCCATCCCAATTTGGCTGCAGGGAAAAAGGCTAACGCTTCCGTCTTTGAATAATTAATTTTAAATCCCGATACTGCTTCAAAAGAGTTAAGTATATTGAGCAGATGCGGCATAGCTTCATGAGGATTGCTAAAATAGAGTAATATGTCATCCGCAAATGCTGAGAATTTAAGTTCGTGGTTAGCTAATTTAATACCTCTCCATCTCTTCTCCTTTAAAAAATGTCTGAGGAGGGGGTCTAAGGCTAGGTTAAATAAGAGAGGGGACAGGGGACAGCCTTGTCTGGTCCCGCGGTGTAGTGGGAAAAGTTTGGAGTTATGGGCATTGATTGTCAGAAAGGCTTGGGGGTTTTTGTATATTGTTTGAAATACATGTAAAAAGGCGGGACCAAAGTTCTGATGTCTAAGTATCCTATTAATATGGGCCCAAGATACTCGGTCAAAAGCCTTGTCTGCATCACAACTAAGGATTATGTTTCCCACCTCTCGTGATTCATGGGATTTAATCATGGCCGCTAGTAAAGATCGGAAATTGATCACGGAGTGTCTGTTACGTAGAAATCCTGTCTGTGCAGGGTGTAGCAGTGTGGGCAGTATCAACTGGAGGCGGGAGGCAAGGATCTTGGTAAAAATTTTGAAGTCTTGGTTCAGTAGCGAGATGGGTCTATAGGATGAGACCAGAATATGATCTTTGTTCGGTTTGGGTATTACAATAATTCTGGCTGTGTTAAAATCGGGAGGGGCCGGACTGCCAGTCAGAATTGAGTTATAGAGATCCCCTAAGTGTTTTTTAATGTGTGGTAGGAGTATTTTGTAATAGGCTGCCGACAGGCCGTCTGGACCTGGAGATTTCCCATTAGGGAGGGATTTTATGGCTAAATCTAGCTCTTCGTCTGTAATGGGGGTGGTGAGAAGGGCTTTATCGGCATCGCTAAGGGTAGGGAGGTCAGCCCGTGTTAAGAAGTCCACACCCATCTCAGGCTGATCAGGGGGTGCTGTGTACAGATTTTTGAAGAAGTTCAGGAAGGTGTTACTAATTGCTTCTTGGGTCAGTGAAGGCGGAGTGTGGTTGTCTCGAATTGAGGAGATATGTTTGGAAATGACTTGGGTCCTTACCATGTTAGCTAGTAGTTTTCCTGGTCTGTTGCCCCAACGAAAATATTTATTAGTTTGAAAAGAGAGGAATAACTTCGCTTGTTCTGCACAAAGAGTATCATGAACTAATTTGGCGTCCTTATATATAATCTATTGGTTTCAGAAGGATTGGCCAGTAGTCATGAGTATGTAGTGGCTACCTGGAGGGAAGCTGCGGTCATCCTCTCCTTAAGTAGTTTTTTCTTTGTGGCAACATAAGACAATATCTGGCCTCTGAGAACAGGCTTAGAAGCCTGCCAGAAAAGATTTATGTCATTTGTGTGTATTGCATTATCTTGTGCATAGTTTAGGTAGGACTGAGACAGATAAAGCTTGAAGTCCTATGAGGTGGCTAAGTATTCTGGGAAACGCCAATTGTAAGAGATTGTGCGGGGTGTGGCCAAAGTGATTGTTAAGGAGATGGGGGCGTGGTCAGATAATAGGATATTAGCTATGGTGGAATCCTCTACTCTGTGTATTAGGGAAGCCGATACCAGCCAATAATCTAATCTAGAGAATGTTTTATGCGGGTGGGAGAAGAAGGAGTATTCTCTGGCGTCAGGGTGTGTGAATCTCTAGGGGTCAAGAAGTTGTAGGGAGTCTAGCATCAATGAAAGTGTGGGTGGTATGGACCTATTGGAGCCCGGCTGTTTAGGACTACCTGATACATCTAACAGAGGGTGAAAGACAGCATTAAAATCTCCTCCCAAAATCAGAGAGCCCTCCACCCAACCCTGTAGATTAACAAAAAGGTCTGAGAAGAAGGATGTGTTTGACCCCGTAGGGGCGTAGATACATGCTAGGGTAAATCGTTCACCTTTAATATCCATCTTCAACAACAAGAATCGACCTTCTGGATCTATCCACTCCTCCCTTATTTTATAATGTAGTGATTTACGGAAGAGTATCAGTACCCCTCGTGTCTTGGTGATATATGAGGCACTTCGGAAGTCACCGACCCAAGCATCCCTTAATCTATTCGGGTCTGAGAGACGCCAGTGTGTCTCTTGTAGAAACACCACGTCCGGGTGAAATTTTTTAAGATGATTTAAGATTTTCTTCCTCTTAATTGGTGTATTCAGGCCCTCCACGTTCCATGAGACTAATTTGAGCGATGTCTTTGAGCCATCTACAGACGTCTCAGCTGCTCATGGGTCTGTCATTATCCAATACCCAGTCTAATGGAATTCGGAGGGAGAAGCCACAAAAGAAAGTCCCGGCCCCCATCCCAGCGAGCGAGGGTAGGATGGAAGAAGTGTAGCATGGCAACATGTGGGGGAGTAGTTAGATAATAATGATGCACTGCAATACATATAAACTGTGATAACAAAAATAATGCAAACCACCGGTCAAAGCATTTTTTAAATATCTGAACCCAGGGGGATGGTTCCAGGAACCATCTATGTGTAACTGAAACAGTGAATAGAATAGAGAAGAGGGAAAAGTTGAGCGTAGACAGAGAGGGTGGAAAAACAATCTCCCCCCGCCCCCGCTCCAACATCAAGTATGAAAGAAACTCCTTTATCAGTAACAATACTAATCGACTGTATAAATTTGGTAATGTGTCGGCCATTAGAAATATACAGGAAATGATTTATAGCAAAAGGATACTTGTCATTCCAGGACACTCAGTCCGCATCATCCATACAGGAATTTGGTCCATGGGTGGCAAAAGATTTGAGAAAGTTCCGGGCAGTTTCCGGGGAATCAAAATTATTTGGTTTGCCTGCATGGAAGATTCTCAATTTTGCAGGATATAGGAGTGCAAATCTAATGTTCCGAGAGAAAAGTTCCTTGCATATTGGAGAGAATTCTCTTCGTTGCGAGGAGACTTGAAAGGAGAAGTCCTGAAAGAGAAGGATCCTGGAGCCCTCATAGTAGAGACCGGAACTCTTGCGGTAGAACTCCATAATTTTCACTTTGTCCAGGTAATTCAGCAGTTTGAAAATTACCGGTCTGGGGCGTGATTGGGCTGATTGGGAGGGTTGCCTTTCAGGGCCGATGTGGTGAACTCGTTCCACTAGATATGAGGTCGGTGAGGAAGGGAGGTCTAGAGTTGAGGGGAGCCAGCGGGTGACTAAGTCCATCAAATCTTTTTGTCTGACCGTTTCTGGAAGCCCAACAAGACTCAGATTGTTTAGACGATTGTGATTTTCCAAATCTTCAATTTTGTCATTCATGGCTGTTAAGGTGCTATCATGTGTTTGCTGTTGTGATTGGATCGCATGTTGGTCATCTTCTAAAGTAGAGATACGATCTTTGGCCTCTGTTAATCGTTGAGTGTGTTGTGTTATTTAGGCCGCAGCTGAGTTGATGGCCTCTAATAAGGGTGCCAGTTTCACGTCAAACAAGGGTGATATGATTTCCATAATCTCTCTGGCCTTCTGTACAGCAGATGGGCTAGCTCTGAGATCAGCCGATGATGAGTCGTCTGTGTCTCTTCCACCCGGCGAGATGGGTGACCGTTGTTGGGTTGGGCTCTGCTCTTTGTCTTTGGGTGCCGGTTTGTTTTTATTTTGAGAGTTTTTATTTGTGCGAGGCGTTTTGGCCACGTACTTTTCCATGGTAGTAAATTTGTCTTCGAGCTGGGCACAATGAGAGCAAAAGGTCGTTTTGTCGTGTAAACGCGAATCAGGCATGATGTAGTATATAAGACGGGATACGAGGTAGCAGGAGCGGTGAGAGAAAGCAAGGGGGTCAGCAGGGACCCGTGTGTAGGGTAGTTCTGTCAGGCATGTGCGGGGTCAGGATAGAAGGCTCACCTGTTGTTGTTGCGGGCTTGGGACTCAGGCAGCGACCAGCGCGGTACCTGACGGGCCCACAGCGTGAGGTGATGGTTCACTTCTTTGTAGGTTCAGACCGGAGGATGTGATTACTCCGCGCGCCTTTAGCATCGGCGTCTGCCAGAAGCTGCTGGGATTGATGGTGTCGCAGGTGTCAGGCAGATCCCAATCTTCCCGGAAGTCTCAGCCAGGGGGTTGCAGTCTCAGCAGGGACACAGTGGAGATCGCCGCCAGTCGGGCCTCCCAGGGACACCGCAACGATCGCGGGCGGTACAGTCCCCTTCAGCTGCACAAGCAACGGCTCAGGTAAGGAGTGGAGAGAGCCGGGGGTGTCTCCGGGGGGGGGTGGCCGCCGCACGGGACTCGGCCGAGGTCCTCGATGTTGTGAGGAGGACCGGGGTTTAAACTGCTGTCACCACGGGAGGTAATGAGGGGAGGCGCCGCCAGTCAGTCCCTGCAGATCACTTGCAGGAGGCTCTGGGATCCTCAGGCGGGCTGGACTCGGATGGTCGCGAGTCACAAGATGGCCGCCGCCATACAAAGCACACAGCGTGTGCAGCTCTCGGTGGGCTCGGAGGAGGAGGGGAGCGAGCCGGGAATAGCACCTCTTTGCTCCCAGTTATCTCCGGGCCCCGTGGGTGTAAAAATGGGGCCTCTGGTCCAGGTATAGCCGGTGTAGGGGGCTATATTAGTGGGCTGGATGGAGAGCTCTATGTTAAAAGCAGCCGATCCGTTCGGCCCGCCTCTTCCTTCATTTTTATATTATTTATTTCATTTTATTATTTCATTTGACATTATAGGGGGAATGTAATAGGGTGTGAGAATCAGAAAGTGAGAGATTTTGGGAGATTTCTCCTGTTTTTTTTTTAAAGTGGCAATCATATACATGGCAAAACCAGGTTGATTTTGCATGAAAATGATTGCCACTTTAAACAAAAACAGGAGAAATCTCCCAAAATCTCTCACTTTCTGATTCTCACACCTTATCACATTCCCCCCCAATATCTTTAGAAAAAAGTTTTGCTTTGCATTTCTGCCAAACAACGCAGTCCAAGAGTAAACACATTGATGCAGAGTTGAACATACACCTGTTGTGCTGACATCATCCCTGTTCCTGTTGTGGTCTGAATGAGAAGCATGAAAATGTCAGTACTATACTTGGCCGGGATCCGGTCTCTAGATCGACAAGACTTAGGTCGACAGTGTCTAGGTCGACCACTATTGGTTGACAGTAACTAGGTCGACATGGACTCTAGGTCGACATGGACTAGGTCAACATGACAAAAGGTCGACATGAGTTTTCACTTTTTTTCATTTTTTTGAACTTTTTCATACTTTATGATCCACGTGGACTACAATTGGGAACGGTAACCTGTGCCGAGCACAGGGTATACGGTGGACTAAATGGGGTTCCCCGTCACTCTACAAAGAAAACGACACCATTTTTTTTTTAAAAACTCATGTCGACCTTTTTTCATGTCAACCTAGTACATGTCAACCTAGAGTCCCTGTCGACCTGGAAACCATGTCGACCTACTTACTGTCGACCAATAGTGGTCAAACAAGACACTGTCGACCTAAGTCTATTCTATCTAACATACCACACCCACTTGGCCAATGCTTCCATGTCCTTTCATACCTTATCTATGCATAATAAAGCAAAATGCATTCAAGTCAACATATTGAAGAATGTGTAAGTATTTTCACCAAAAAAATGTGCTTATGTCCAGCTCCACATATGCGCATAAATTTATCATAGACAAAACCTTCCAACATTCTTGAATTAAAATCCAGTATGCCACGTGTGCTGAAGGGGAGCCACCTGACAGAAAGGGGACATGGCCTCACAGCACACTTCCATTTCCATCACTTAGGGGGCGTGCCCAGCTCTCCCAGAGATGCACTCTATCGGCACTGTGTGAACTATGTAATATGAACTATGCAGAGCAGCAGTGAGCAGACTCCCCCTTCCCTCATTAGAACACTGCAACCCGCAGGTGGGATGGTGTGACAGTTTCCAAAGAGCGAAGGCTGTACCACCGAAATCGGGACAATTGGTGTTGGAGTGAGAGAGCTACTGCGCATATTCTATATTGACTTTAATCCCTAACCAAGATGACCACCAACCTTAGTTCTTTACATGCGCAGCACCATTTTGTCACTGTTAGAGCACCACAGTGGGAGAGACCCTGTGAATTACTGATATACCACAACACTAGAGATGCTGGTACCACTTGCATTCTGCACCACTATTAACATATAGTTACTGGCTGGTGATTTGTAGAGATGAGTGCTTTTTGTTCAAAGCCCTGTGACTCCACACAGTTTGAACCGAGCTGTGAGTTAAAAAAAGAAAAAGAAAAAATATATAAATCTATTGTTTGTACTGTTCTGTGTACTGTACCCCAGTACGATGTGGCAATATTTCACAGAAGTGCTAGAAACTGCTGTGTGTTTGTGCCGCTGCTCTGTCACTTAGTAAACAGCCAACTTACTGCAGCCTTTGGCCAATACTGGTGAGAACAAAAAAATTCTGTTTTTGGAATTTCTGTACATTTTTAAAAAAAAATATAAAAATACAAATACAAAACTAGACACGGTGGATTGGCAAATCCAAATCCAAAGCCGGATGAATCGGATGAATCAGAGCCAAATCTAAATCCAAATCAAGCAAAAATGTTCCTACGCACATCTCTAGTGATTTGTATGCTCTGCTTTATGCAGAGTCTGTGTATATAAAACTATGCTGAAAAAAACACTCCACTGGTTAAATACTTGGCTGTTCATTGACTCAGGGCATCCACTGGTGTGTACCTACACTCTGCCATACCATGGCCAATTGTACACACATATTCCAATAGGTGGGTGGCATGCCACTGACATAGCGGAAGACCGATGTAGATAAGCTCTAATACTACCAGTACATACAACAAGATGGACAGTGTTTGATGTAATGGTGCTTACTCTGCAACTGGCGTGCAACCAGTATTTCATATATTATTAGTGCTCTTGGATGTGCTCACCAAGCTATATTGAATTAAATTACACAATTCACATTTCAGTAAAGTTATAATCACACTTATGCTTGCTACATCTAGCATTGTAAAAATGTATCACACAAATATGTCAGACATGGCATGCTTGTGTTAATATCAGGTGAAAAATGAATAACTGGGCGCAGGGCCGCATTAAGGGACTCATGGGTCTAGGGTTGAAAATACTCAAGGGCCTGTTACAAGAAGCAAAGGGGGTGAGACCAGTGCTGTGTGGGCCTGGCCAGTGCCATGTAGACCCCGTAGATATAGATGTAGACCACTATCAACCCGAATTTCTCCCTAAATATCTAAAAGTACAAAAATTGCATCCTCTTGGTGGAAACTATAAATTCAATTTAATGTTTACGATTTATGGCCAACTGTGTGGCCAGCTGCGTAGCAGGTGGCTGGTTATCATCATTCTGTCATCATTCTGTCATGATGGGCCCTTTTTTATGTGGAAGCCTGGAGCTGTAGCTACATGCGCCCCATTGTTAATCTGTCCCTGACTGGACGGTCTGGGAGATGTTCCATTTCTGTGAGCTTAGTCGCAGAGCTCACACTTCAAAAGGTCCCTTCTTTTCTGAATAGTGAGAATGCTATTTACACTTTCCGCATTTGCTATAAGAGCAATCTGCAGATGCTGACAAAGAGGAAGCATTACATTAGTAATTTATTACACACATATCTAACACTTCAGTGAAGCAGATCAACTTCTCTTTCCAATGAGTTGCTGACATTTAACTCAATGGCAAATGAAGAGTGAAGCTGAGGTAATGGTTTTATAATGAGGGGGATACACAGAGGACTTTGCATGAAAGCTGCGTATGTAGAAAGCACAGAGGGAAACACAGCACCATCCTGAACAAGCAGCATCTATCTATTAGGTAAAATGTATGCAAGGTAGGTGGTCACATAAAGGATAGGAATGTAGATGAGCTAATAACCCCCATCTGAATTTGCAAGAGTATAGTTTCTGTCTTGGAAAATGGATTTATTGTATTTCTATCCCAAGCAGAAAAAAATATGCTTGAAGATCTATTTTCAAACAAAATCAACTTTTGATATGCATTTCTTATATTATTTTTAATTTTTTTTAAAGTAATTTGTTGGTCAAAGAAATCCATTTGAAATAATCTCTAACCGTACACTGTATTATTAAGAGTCATAGCTGTATAATTACTAAGTGATTGCAAATATACTACTGTATATGATCACTTGGAATTGAAAATGTTATTCAACAAACAGATATTATTTTTAGCATTTTGCAAAGGCAAAAGAATATTGGTCAGTATGCGAAAGCTATTCAGATCCACGTCTGTAAAATATATATATAGTCCAGGAGAAGTTTCTGAAATACAACTATTCCCCTGGCTGCATCCTTTGTTACTGGGCCACGCATCGTTCATCGCTGGTGCCTCCACACTGAAAGATATGAACGGTATCTCGTTCATTAATGAACGAAATCGTTCATATCTTTCAGTATTCTCGCCCAGTGTGTAGGGCCCATTACTTGCTTTAAAAAAAAAAAAAAACCTTTATTACGGTAGATTATGTTTAAAAGAGCTTGCTGTAAAGACAGTTCCTTGTTTTGCAACAAATACAATTATGCTATTTTGGCATCTAGAAAAATCTTCTGCAAAAAATGTATACATACTATCAAATTGGCTAAGGTTCCTAAGAGGTTCAGATTTAAATTTGTATAATAATGTCTTTGAACAAATATGCATGAATGAGTTTTGTATTTAACTAAGCAATAAGCTTGTTTAAACAAGTAAGATGGAGCCTGGGAATATCTTATTACATTCACAAAATATATAATTTCTTTCTTTTGCTGGTGCAAGAGGAGAAAAGGATACATTGTACCTCCAAAAATTGGTTTTATACGCTATGATCGGTAAAACCTCTTCTGATATTACAGATATGTACTGAAATCTTGGTTGGGGTCCCCCATTACTGCCAACTTAATTGTAATTGTTATCCCTTTCATACAGTGCTTAAGCAAAATCCTACACTGGTAGATAGGTGAGTACCTATTGTATCCTAATGGATGATCAACACCCCTTCCTGAATGTCCAATTGTATGTGAATCAAGAACTCTTTGTTCACTGATCTCCCTGGTGAGTTTCCACTGAATTGTGCATCTGAGCAAATGTTTGAAAACAATGTCTTAGATTTCTTGCTGTATCTACATATTTCATCGGCTAAGCAATTTTTTTACTACTCTGCAACGACAACACCACTTTTGATAGTTCAGGTATCGGGGGTCATTCCAAGTTGATCGCTAGCTGCCGATGTTCGCTGCGCAGCGATCAGTGTAAAAAATTGCTAATCTGCGCATGCGTAGATACCGCAATGTGCACATGCGTTGTACGGGTACAAAGTCCATTGTGGTTTTGCACTGGTTCCAGCGATGATTCCAATCGCACAGATGGCGCTAGGTGATTGACAGAAAGAGGGCGTTTCTGGGTGTCATCTGACCATTTTCAGGGAGTGCTTAGAAAAACGCAGGCGTGTTGGGGAAAATGCAGGCGTGGCTGGGCATTCGCTGGGCAGGTGTGTGACATCAAAAGCCTTCCCTCCGTCGTTAGAATCAACGCACATGATAAGTAACTACAGGGCTGGTCTTGTATTGCACAAAAAGATTTTGCACAGGCGTTCGCACTTCTGCAAAGTGAAAATACACTCCCCGGTGGGCGGCAACAATGCGTTTGCACGGCTGCTAAAAACTGCTAGCGAGCGATCAACTCAGAATGACCCCCCATCCTGCGATAGGTTGTGTGATGTAGAAGTGCAATAAGGTTGCAGAATTTCGGTAAATGGTCAGGTTGTTGATGAATAACGTGAGACAGTTGTGATTTCTACATAGAAAAAGCAATGAGTGGGGGGCACACGTTTTTTCCCTTTGGGTTGTAAATTGCAGCGAAGCCTTAGGCAATTTTTTAATGCCCTAAATTTAGTTGATAAAATGTATTCTTTCTAACACTCTCAGTCTACAATAAACTTTCAGAATACATTAAAACTTCTGGATACAGAAAATGTGTGGGATATTATAAACTGTCAGGATACAGGGGGTAATTCTGAGTTGATCGCAGCAGCAAGTTTGTTAGCAGTTGGGCAAAACCATGTGCACTGCAGGGGAGGGGGCACATATAACATTTGCAGAGAGAGTTAGATTTGTGTGGGTTATTTTGTTTCTGTGCAGGGTAAATACTGGCTGCTTTATTTTTATACTGCAATTTAGATTTCAGTTTGAATACACCTCACCCAAATCTATCTCTCTCTGCACATGTTATATCTGCCCCCCTTGCAGTGCACATGGGCCCTCATTCCGAATTGTTCGCTCGCAAGCTGCTTTTAGCAGCATTGCACAAGCTAAGCCGCCGCCTACTGGGAGTGAATCTTAGCTTAGCAGAATTGCGAACGAAGTATTCGCAATATTGCGAAAAGATTTCTCTGTGCAGTTTCTGAGTAGCTCAAGACTTACTCTTCCAGTGCGATCAGTTTAGTGCTTGTCGTTCCTGGTTTGACGTCACAAACACACCCAGCGTTCGCCCAGACACTCCCCCGTTTCTCCAGCCACTCCCGCGTTTTTCCCAGAAACGGCAGCGTTTTTTCACACACTCCCATAAAACGGCCAGTTTCCGCCCAGAAACACCCACTTCCTGTCAATCACACTCCGATCACCAGAACGAAGAAAAAACCTCGTAATGCCCTGAGTAAAATACCAAACTTCTTAGCAAATTTACTTGGCGCAGTCGCAGTGCGAACATTGCGCATGCGCAATTAGCGGAAAATCGCTGTGATGCGAAGAAAATTACAGAGCGAACAACTCGGAATGAGGGCCATGGTTTTGCCCAACTGCTAACAAATTTGCTGCTGCAATCAACTCACAATTAGGCCCACAGTAAACTTTATGTGGACGCATTGTAGAACACACAATACATATATATACTGTATATATATATTATTTTTCTCTAACGACCTAGTGGATGCTGGGGACTCTGTAAGGACCATGGGGAATAGACGGGCTCCGCAGGAGACATGGGCACTTTAAGAAAGAATTTAGATTCTGGTGTGCTCTGGCTCCTCCCTCTATGTCCCTCCTCCAGACCTCAGTTTGAATCTGTGCCCGGACGAGCTGGGTGCTGTTCAGTGAGCTCTCCTGAGCTTGCTGTAAGAAAGTATTTTGTTAGGTTTTTTATTTTCAGGGAGCTCTGCTGGCAACAGACTCCCTGCATCGTGGGACAGAGGGGAGAGAAGCAGCCCTACTCTCTGAAGCTAGGTCCTGCTTCTTAGGCTACTGGACACCATTAGCTCCAGAGGGATCGTACACAGGATCTCACCCTCGTTGTCCGATCCCTGAGCCGCGCCGCCGTCCCCCTCGCAGAGCCGGAAGACAGAAGCCGGGTGAGTATGAGAAGCAAGAAGACTTCGAAATCGGCGGCAGAAGACTCCGCTCTTCACATGAGGTAACGCACAGCACTGCAGCTGTGCGCCATTGCTCCTAACACACCTCACATACTCCGGTCACTGTAAGGGTGCAGGGCGCAGGGGGGGCGCCCTGGGCAGCATATGGACCTCTGTTGGCAAAAGTACTCATATATACAGTTGGGCACTGTATATATGTATGAGCCCCCGCCAAAAAGATATGTATTTTAGTGGGACAGAAGCCCGCCGTCGAGGGGGCGGGGCTTCTCCCTCAGCACTCACCAGCGCCATTTTTTCTCCACAGCTCCGCTGAGAAGAAGTTCCCCAGGCTCTCCCCTGCAGATCACGGTAGAAAAGGGTAAAAGGAGAGTGGGGGGGCACATAATTAGGCGCTAAAAACACAATATACAGCAGCTACTGGGTTAACATTAAGTTACTGTGTTATTCCTGGGTTATATAGCGCTGGGGTGTGTGCTGGCATACTCTCTCTCTGTCTCACCAGAGGGCCTTGTGGGGGAACTGTCTTCAAAAAGGGCATTCCCTGTGTGTGTGGTGTGTCGGTACGCTTGTGTCGACATGTCTGATGAGGAAGGCTATGTGGAAGCAGAGCGGGAGCAAATGAATGTGGTGTCTCTGCCGACGGCACCGACACCTGATTGGATGGATATGTGGAAGGTTTTAAATGATAATGTTAATTCCTTACATAAAAGGTTAAAAAAAGCTAAAGCCTCAGGACAGTCAGGGTCCCAACCCATGCCTGATCCTACAGTATGTCGCAGAGGCCGACAGGGTCTCAGAAGCACCCACTATCCCAAATTATTGACACGGATACCGACATGGATTCTGACTCCAGTGTCGATTACGATGATGCAAAGTTACAGCCAAAATTGGCTAAATCCATCCGTTATATGATTATAGCTATTAAGGATGTGTTGCACATCACTGAGGAAACCCCAGTCCCTGACAGGAGGGTTCATATGTATGGGGAAAAGAAGCCGCAGGTAACTTTTCCCCCCTCACACGAGCTCAATGAGTTATGTGAAAAGGCTTGGGAATCTCCAGATAAAAAACTGCAGATTTCCAAAAGGATTCATATGGCGTATCCTTTCCCGCCAACGGACAGGTTACGCTGGGAATCCTCCCCTAGGGTGCACAAAGCTTTGACACGCTTATCCAAGAAGGTAGCCCTGCCATCACAGGATACGGCTACCCTCAAAGATGCTGCGGATAGAAAACAGGAGGGTACCCTGAAGTCCATTTATACACATTCAGGTACCTTACTGAGGCCGGCAATCGCGTCAGCTTGGGTGTGTAGTGCTGTAGCAGCATGGACGGATACCTTATCTGAGGAACTTGATACCTTAGACAAGGATACTATATTAATGGCCCTGGGGCATATTAAAGACGCTGTCCTTTATATGAGAGATGCTCAGAGAGACATTAGCCTACTAGGTTCTAGAATAAATGCTATGTCGATTTCTGCCAGAAGGGTCCTGTGGACTCGACAATGAACAGGTGATGCCGACTCAAAAAGGCACATGGAGGTTTTACCTTACAAGGGTGAGGAATTATTTGGGGAGGGTTTCTCGGACCTGGTCTCCACAGCTACGGCTGGAAAGTCAAATTTTTTGCCATATGTTTCCTCACAGCCTAAGAAAGCACCGTATTACCAAATGCAATCCTTTCGATCACAGAAAAACAAGAAAGTCCGAGGTGCGTCCTTTCTTGCCAGGGGCAGGGGCAGAGGAAAGTAGCTGCACAACACAGCTAGTTCCCAGGAACAGAAGTCCTCCCCGGCTTCCACTAAATCCACCGCATGACGCTGGGGCTCCACAGGCGGAGCTAGGCCCGGTGGGGGCGCGTCTCCGAAATTTCAGCCACAAGTGGGTTCACTCCCAGTTGGATCCCTGGGCAATAGATATTGTGTCTCAGGGATACAAGCTGGAATTCAAAGAGATGCCCCCTCACCGATACCTCAAATCGGCCCTGCCAGCTTCCCCTTAGAGAGGGAAATAGTGTTAACTGCAATTCACAAATTGTATCTTCAACAGGTGGTGGTCAAGGTTCCCCTCCTTCAACAAGGAAAGGGTTATTATTCGACCATGTTTGTGGTACCGAAACCGGACGGTTCGGTCAGACCCATATTGAATTTAAAATCCCTGAACATGTACCTAAAAAGGTTCCGGTTCAAGATGGAATCGCTGAGAGCGGTCATTGCAAGCATGGAAGGGGGGGATTTTATGGTGTCTCTGGACATAAGGGATGCATACCTTCATGTCCCCATTTATCCACCTCATCAGGCGTACCTCAGATTTGTGGTACAGGATTGTCATTACCAATTTCAGACGTTGCCGTTTGGTCTCTCCATGGCTCCGAGAATATTTACCAAGGTAATGGCGGAAATGATGGTACTCCTGCGGAAGCAAGGGGTCACAATTATCCCATACTTGGACGATCTCCTCATAAAAGTGAGGTCAAGAGAGCAGTTGCTGATCAGCGTAGCACGTTCTCTGGAAGTGTTATGGCAACACAGCTGGATTCTAAATATTCCAAAGTCGCAGTTGGTTCCCACGACTCGTCTGCCTTTCCTGGGCATGATTCTGGACACAGACCAGAAAAGGGTTTATCTCCCGATAGAGAAGGTTCAGGAACTCATGACACTGGTCAGGGACCTATTAAAACCAAAACAGGTGTCAGTGCATCACTGCACTCGAGTCCTGGGAAAGATGGTGGCATCATACGAGGCCATTCCCTTCGGCAGGTTCCTAAGTCAATAGGACTTACTTGACAAATGGTCCGGATCACATCTTCAGATGCATCGGTTAATCACCCTATCCCCCAGGGCCAGTCTGTCTCTCCTGTGGTGGCTGCAGAGTGCTCACCTTCTCGAGGGCCGCAGATTCGGCATTCAGGACTGGGTCCTGGTGACCACGGATGCAAGCCTCCGAGGGTGGGGAGCAGTCACACAGGGAAGAAATTTCCAAGGTCTGTGGTCAAGTCAGGAGACTTGCCTTCACATCAACATCCTGGAACTAAGGGCCATTTACAACGCCCTACGTCAAGCAGAGACCCTGCTTCGCGGTCAACCAGTTCTGATTCAGTCAGACAACATCACCGCTGTGGCTCATGTAAACCGACAAGGCGGCACAAGGAGCAGGGTGGCGATGGCGGAAGCCACCAGAATTCTTCGCTGGGCGGAGAATCATGTAAGCGCACTGTCAGCAGTGTTCATCCCGGGGGTAGACAACTGGGGAGCAGACTTCCTCAGCAGGCACGACCTCCACCCGGGGGAGTGGGGACTTCATCAAGAAGTCTTCACACAGGTTGCAAGTCGGTGGGAACTGCCACAGGTGGACATGATGGCATCCCGCCTCAACAAGAAACTACAGAGGTATTGCGCCAGATCAAGAGACCCTCAGGCGATAGCTGTAGACGCCCTGGTGACACCGTGGGTGTTCCAATCGGTCTATGTATTTCCTCCTCTTCCTCTCATACCCAAGGTGTTGAGAATCATAAGAAAAAGAGGAGTGAGAACAATACTCATTGTTCCGGATTGGCCAAGAAGGACTTGGTATCCAGATCTGCAAGAAATGCTCACAGAGGACCCGTGGCCTCTTCCTCTAAGACAGGACTTGTTGCAACAAGGGCCCTGTCTGTTCCAAGACTTACCGCGGCTGCGTTTGACGGCATGGCGGTTGAACGCCGGATCCTAGTAGAAAAAGGCATTCTGGATGAGGTCATTCCTATGCTGATAAAGGCTAGGAAGGACGTGACAGCTCAACATTATCACCGTATATGGCGAAAATATGTTGCTTGGTGTGAGGCCAGGAATGCCCCTACGGAGGAATTCCAGCTGGGCCATTTCCTTCACTTCCTACAGTCAGGAGTGACTTTGGGCCTAAAATTGGGTTCCATTAAGGTCCAGATTTCGGCCCTATCCATTTTCTTTCAAAAAGAGCTGGCTTCTCTACCTGAAGTTCAGAAGTTTGTGAAGGGAGTGCTGCATATTCATCCCCCTTTTGTGCCCCCGGTGGCACCTTGGGATCTTAACGTGGTGTTGAGTTTCCTGAAATCCCACTGGTTTGAACCACTCAAAACGGTGGAATTGAAATATCTCACGTGGAAGGTGGTCATGCTACTAGCCTTGGCTTCGGCTAGGCGTGTGTCAGAATTAGCGGCTTTGTCATATAAAAGCCCCTATCTGGTTTTCCATGCGGATGGAGCAGAGTTGCGGACCCGTCCACAATTCCTGCCAAAAGTGGTTTCATCTTTTCATATAAACCAACCTATTGTGGTGCCTGTGGCTACTACTGACTTGGAGGATTCCGAGTTGCTTGATGTGGTCAGGGCTTTGAAGGTTTATGTAGCCAGAACGGCTAGAGTCAGGAAAACAGACTCTTTGTTTATCCTGTATGCTTCCAACAAGCTTGGTGCGCCTGCTTCGAAGCAAACTATTGCTCACTGGATCTGTAACACGATTCAGCAGGCTCATTCTGCGGCTGGATTGCCGCTGCCAAAATCAGTTAAGGTCCATTCCACTAAGAAGGTGGGCTCTTCTTGGGCGGCTGCCCGAGGGGTCTCGGCATTACAGCTGTGCCGAGCGGCTACTTGGCCAGGTTCAAACACTTTTGCAAAGTTCTACAAGTTTGATACCCTGGCTGAGGAGGACCTTGTGTTTGCTCATTCGGTGCTGCAGAGTCATCCGCACTCTCCCGCCCATTTGGGAGCTTTGGTATAATCCCCATGGTCCTTACGGAGTCCCCAGCATCCACTAGGACGTTAGAGAAAATAAGATTTTACTTACCGGTAAATCTATTTCTCGTAGTCCGTAGTGGATGCTGGGAGCCCGTCCCAAGTGCGGACTTCTTCTGCAATACTTGTATAAAGTTATTGCTGCAATAAGGGCTATGTTATGGTTGCATCAGGGTTGATCTGATGCTCTGTTGTTGTTCATACTGTTAATTGGGTAAGTTTATCACAAGTTATACGGTGTGATTGGTGTGGCTGGTATGAATCTTGCCCTGGATTTCCAAAATCCTTTCCTTGTACTGTCAGCTCTTCCGGGCACAGTTTCTCTAACTGAGGTCTGGAGGAGGGACATAGAGGGGGGAGCCAGAGCACACCAGAATCTATATTCTTTCTTAAAGTGCCCATGTCTTCTGCGGAGCCCGTCTACTCCCCGTGGTCCTTACGGAGTCCCCAGCATCCACTACGGACTACGAGAAATAGATTTACCGGTAAGTGAATAGATTTACCGGCAACGCGATTGACTAGTATCCTCATTATTCTTGGCAAGTAACATGCACCCCATCAGGCTATGAGTATTTCTGTAAAAATATACAATTTCTGCCCGTGCATTATTGTCTGGCTATTTGAAAGATACATACTGTACTTGCCTATCTTGTCAATTGTTTCTATTAAAATGCATTGAATAATAAAACAAACAGAAAATATTGATAAAATTCTTCCTCTACTTTCATAGATTAAAGAGACTACTGCCAGTAATTTTCCTTTATTACACTGTAGAGAAAACTCCATTGTAAGTTTCAATTTATAATCTTGCTGCTAGTGACAGTTTTAACTTCCAGTCATTTGCATAAAGCCGCTGCAAGTATTGTGCTGTTCTCTTTCAGGACTCATCAGACGGCTGCGGAATTCATTTTCTTCTCAAACACACATATCATTTACCGTATTGTATTCAATAAAGAGACTGAGCGCACGCACAAGCAAGTGACTAATTCTGGAAGATGATTAGCGCAGTTTCCAAGACTCGCATCAAATGTTCAATAATTTAAATTTTCTCTCTAGTGGTGTTGTCATGCCATTCAGTTGCCATGACAGATAATGAAATATAATGTACAGCCAAAAACAAATGCCCAGAGACCGAAGCACAAGCTGACACCGTTGTTAATATTAGCGAGCCAGCGAGATCTAGGTAAATGTATCCAATTACAATTGACAGACAGTAGACAAGAAAGTAACTGGATGTGTGTTAAGAGACATTCTGGAATACTTAGCACATATACCTGATGTGATTAATCCACACTGACAGGAAGCACTAATGATGAGAGCCACATCTTATATTTAAGGCGACATATAAGAATTTTAGTTTACTGGAAATATAATGAAAGCACGTCAGCAATCATTGAAACATATAACACATACTGTGCTTTTTTTCAGTCATTTGGATTTTTAAAACATGGATAATAACAATAAATTGGTTCAGAAGAAATCCTATATAGAAGTTCCCTTTAATTTAAATGAAAAGCTAAGTATGTTTTAAGCATGTATCTGATTTTTCTTAGCTCTCCGATGACAAATTATTATCTCTTTTTTAAAACCTCTCTGGAGATAAAACAAATATGGCTGTCACAAGGTCGCAGCTCTATAAAAGGAATAAAAATTCAGAGCAACCAGTGGGATGTAGCTAATTTGGTGACCTATTGCATCTTAAGTATTCAATTCATGAAGAGATAATTCACATTGCATCATGTATATAACCATCATGGGCATTCCACACACAATCACCCAAAATACTTCCATTCTCTCCTATATCTACACCACTGACACTGTCATAATATAATGCAAAGAACTGTAAGATAAGAGGAGATATGTATCAAACCTTGGAGAGAGATAAAGTGGAGAAGTTGTCTAAAGCAACCAATCAACTTCTGACTGTAATTTATTTATAGGTCTTTGAAATGAAAGTTAGAAGCTCGTTGGTTGCTGTGGACAACAACTCCACTTTATTGCACTCCAAGGATTGATACATCTCCCCTACAGTCACAATATGCTCAAAGAGAAGAATGCATATGGAGTATTAGACAGGGGTATTATAGATGTCTTTATTATCTCTTTCAGAGTCATCATGGCTACAATCAGATTAATAATGGCTGCTGGCTGATTAAAACCATCTCTTCCTCACATGTTCTTCGGCTCTGAAGACCACTATTCCCACCTGTGGTGTGGTCCCCACAGCATCTTTTAAATCAACTGTTTCCTGGACTGCCAATGTCTGTACAGGGCTAGAATGAGATCTGTGCTACTGTATGTCTTCTGAGATGGTTATTTGTTTACCTGCCTCATAGAATGAGAAGTTCTTCTTCGGTGGACTCCTTGACCTCAACATCAGTTGTTAATTTGTCTTCTACAGGCAAATTTCTATACAGTGCCAGACATGCAGGTGGTTGTTGGTAAAGCAATTAGGCAGAACTTATTTCACATAGTTACATAATAATGATAAGATTACTGCAGAGAAGGAAATGTTTGCTTGGCAAAGTGAGTTCATGTATTACTTGTTACACTGAGGGTTCTCCTTTTTCTTCTGTCATTCTTCCCAGTTATTCTTCTGATTGAACATATCACAAAGATGTCATGCGTTTATCCCATATAGTTGTGTTCACATGGCCCTCATTTATAAAGAATATGAACTTACAAATCAGTCATAACCCGATTAAGGGGGTGGCACAGGGCATACTGTACCCTAAGCCCCCAACCCCTGTCTGGAGCACACTGGCATTACTAGCTCTCCCTCTTGTGCAGCAGCAGAACCAGGCAGCCAGAATGCGAGCAGGACAGTGTGCAGTGCGCGCAGAGACACAGGAGTATTAGATTCCATGAGCTATCAATGGAACTTCCAGACCAGAGGAGAGCTGTAAGTGCCCCAGGGATCCCAGCTTCTCCACAGACAGTCCTCCTGAGTCCTGATTCCCAGTGTATAAGTAGTACTGTGGCTGCTGCTATTGCATTTTTGCAAGATAAATTATAGATTTTATATTTCTATGTGTATTTTACGGTTATTTAAGTTGTCTTTGTTCCATTACAGGAAAAAATATTTGTGTCTCATCTAGGGGAGCTATAAACAGTACCATTATTATTAGGCATTATTATTACACCTTTCACACTGCCAATGCCGGATCCCACCTGGGAATTGGAAGCAGGTCCTTCCCGGGTGGGATCCGGCATTGGCAGCTGCTGCTGGCTTCCCCGACCCGGCAATAAGCCGGGCGGGTTGCCATAGCAGCGGGGCGGGCGGAGCTGGCGGGGGCGGAGGTGGAGGCGGCGCTGGGAGATGAGCTCATCTCCGCACCGCCTCTCCCTATCTAGTAAACGGATCCCGGGTCGCATCGATCTGGGAGCCCGTTTACGCAGCCACTGACCCGGTATTCAACCCGGGTATAACACTGCTTTATACCCGGGTTGAATTGACGGGTCAGGCGACCCGCGATTTCGGCAATGCCCCTTTCACACCACACGCCGACCCGTGTTGACCCGGCAATATGCCGAGTCGATACCGGGTTATTTGTGCGGTGTGAAAGGGGTATAAATGATTCATTTAGATTTAATGTACACCACTGGTTTAAATTTAATATACACGATCCATACCACCCAACACGACCCATTCCAGGAGGGACAAAAATGCTCTCTACCTGAATTTCCCTCGATTTATGATTTCAATCACCGCTGTTAAAATACCTTTCTTATCAAATAAGTAGTTCAACACAGTATTATTGTAATTTGATTCTCAGCAACATACCTATACAAAATGTTAAATTATGTAAAGGCAACCACTCAATGATGAAACCCTCACACACAGATAATAATAATAATAATAATAATAATAAGGTTATTTTTAAAATACTTTTCTCCCAATAAGACTCAAAGTGCTTTACATTTGTAATTAAGAATACAACATACAAAATAAGCTTAACAGAAAAGAGAACTAAGCAGTTAGGTTGTGTTTTTTAGGAACTAAAATGATATTAGTCTAATGCGTGAGTAAACAGACAAATCTTGTGTTTCATTTTAAAGGATTTTAGAGTGGAGGCCTCTCGAACTGAGTGGGGAAGCAAATTTGGTAGATTCATAGACACAAAACTAAAAGCTAGGCCCCTAGATGAATTGAGAATCTAGGTACTGTTAAAAGTGCTTCATCTACAGATGTCAGCAAGACCACCAGCAAGACATCACAGCTTCCACCAATAGCACCCCCACCCCCACCACTGGAGGATGGGTAGGGGCCCAGTGCAGTGCTATCCCCATTGGTCTACACTGCTATTAAGATGGTCCTGATTTAAGGTGGTGGTATGCCTTACTGAAGTGTCACTCTGGTGTGCCTCGCTGCATTAGTTAAGATTATGATAAGCAACATGGTTCACAGTACCAAAAGGGGGTGATGCAATAGGGGATCTCACCTAAGAAGGAAACGCAAGTGTTATGATTCCAGTACTCCTGACCGGAGGAGATCTTATGACAATGGCCAGAGTATTGGAAGGGAATGCTGGTTACGGGAGCAGGAAAGACTAGTTGCCCCTGGCGCCCTAACTCTATTGTCTCACCCGTGCTATCGGAAATCCCTTGCGAGACTATGGTTTCTTGAGCCCCTGGCAGCCACGTTTGAAAGGCGGATTATGTCTGCCCAACTCCGGTGCCCCCCGGTCTTAGTGAGAGACAAAGGGAAATCCGAGGCAGGATGATGACAAGAGGACCTCTGACTACAACAGGCCAAGGGCAACAAGCTAACTAACCAAACTTGAAGTATGCGCGGAAAAACCGCCAGATAAAAGGACAACCAAAATCCACTAGTCCATTACTCCTACCCAGCACCGCTGGATACCAGAGTGGATCTGTGGGAGCGGAATCCTCCGCCAAAGCTCCGAAACACAAATAATAAATAATAAGTAATAAAGCGGCCAAGCCGCAACACACGGCTACGCCGCGACTCACGAACACCACTGGATGTTTAACGGTGCTCAGTCAGGACTCTAGGAACAGATGACGACTTCCGAGTGCAGGACAACTGGGGACAGGAACGACCGGATACAGCAGGACTGGAAACACTCTCAGCAAACAGATACAGCATGCAGGAAGCTATTACCGGCGTCTGTGTGAGGCACTGCAAGAGCACATAAACCGAAGCCGTCCAATCAACTGCTGCCAGTGCTGATTGCATGAATGCCGTGCAGCTGCCTTGCTGCACGGCCAGGAAACAGGTGCCCTTACTAATTTAAATGGACCCAACAACGGGGAACGCGGTCCGCCAGTGGCGTCCCCGTTGCTAGGGTCCGTGCGGCTCCGTGCGCCCGGCGTCTAGCGTTGCCAGGGAGCCGGCGGCTGTACGCGCACGGCGTCCCTGGTTGCTAGGCGCCGGGCCGCACCGACGAGCGGACCCCGGCGCCTAACAGCAAGGTTACCTGGCATAATGTGTATAAGGGGCTCTACTGTGATGTAAAGTATATAAGGGGCACTACTGTAATGTACGAGGAGTACTACTGTGCGGTGTAATGTTATTTGGTTCTATTCTTTGGTGACACTCCTTCCCCATGAAGCCATGTGGGCAGGATTTGTACGAGTCCCCTCCTCTATGGCAACACTGTAGACTCTGTAGTGCCCGCACCTTTTTCCCAGGACTATTCTACTATGCATACACAAATCACCGGGAAAATGATCAGTGCACCAGTTTCCCTGTGATTTCTGCTGCTCTGCTGGCCGATGCAGGACTTCGGAGACAGTGGACAGGTAACCATATATACGGGTTCAGGGTGCATGGTGTGGGACCCAGGGACCAATGTGCATCGCACACCTAGCACCAATTATAGATATGCCATTGCAAATGCCTCTGTCTAAATTTAAGTCACAGTTTTTTAAAGCCAATTATTTTCAAAAATTTTGCCAACAGAATGTAAAACAATCCTATTAAGTGCAAAACACACTTGGTTTTGAAGGAGAGATGTGCACCGGACACTTTTCAGGTTTTGTGTTTTGGTTTTGGATCTGGATCTCTTTTCGTGTTTTTGATCTGGATTGGTTTTGCCAAAACCACCCTTTCAGGTTTTGGTTTTGGTTTTGGATCTGGATTTTTTTTAAAAAATCATCAAAACAGCTAAATTAACAGAATTTCGGGGTATTTTTGTTCCTACATTATTATTAACCTCAATAATATTCATTTCCACTAATTTCCAGTTACTTTCGACCACTCACAGCTCACAATATTGTTTACTAACATAGGCCAAAGCCTGGTTGGCTAAACTAAGCAACAGAGCAGCGGCATAAACACACGGCAGTTATTTCTGTTTCAAAATGTTTTACAAATTAGTACTGTATTAGCAATAACCAATGAAACCAACTCACAAGTACTATCAATAGAAAACAATCCAGCACAGAAATATCCTGAGAATCGTGTGTACGATATCAGTGCTCTAAAGTAGTTGCCAAACAGCAAAGAAAAAAAAATGAAACCATGTGTAAAATAGCAACAGCAGACATTGATGCCCCCTACACAAGTGTACATGCCTATTCTCAGTGCCCAGTCTGTACCTCCCTCCTGAGGGCCCTGGGCCACTGATGACTGGCACTCTGTGCCCATGTAAAGCTCCGATCAATGAGCCATTTTGTCAAGCAGCTCCCCAAATTCTCCCCAATCACAAAAAAACAGCATTCTGTACCTGCGTAGTACAGTGTGGAATACACAGTTAAATACTGACCAGGTTACAGTGGGTCAGATACAGTGCAGGTGGATACAAGACAGGTCGGATACAGTGTAGATGGAATTCATTGCTGGTTGTATATAGGCCCTTATTCCGAGTTGTTCGCTCGCAAGCTGCTTTTAGCAGCATTGCACATGCTAGGCCGCCGCCTACTGGGAGTGTATCTTAGCATAGTAGATTTGCGAACGAAAGATTAGCAGAATTGCGAATAGACACTTCTTAGCAGTTTCTGAGTAGCTCCACACTTACTCCTACACTGCGATCAGTTCAGTCAGTTTCGTTCCTGGTTTGACATCACAAACACACCCAGCATTCACCCAGACACTCCCCCTTTTCTCCAGCCACTCCCGCGTTTTTCCCAGATACGGCAGCGTTTTTTCGCACACACCCATAAAACGGCCAGTTTCCGCCCAGAAACACTCACTTCCTGTCAATCACACTACGATCACCAGAACGAAGAAAAAACCACGCAATGCCGTGAGTAAAATACCTAACTGCATAGCAAATTTACTTGGCACAGTCGCACTGCGGACATTGCGCATGCGCATTAGCGACTAATCGCTCCGTTGCGGAAAAAAAATAACGAGCGATCAACTCGGAATGACCACCATAGTGCAGATCGCACACAGTGCGGTTCGGAAACAGTATGGGTTGGAAACAGTGCAGGTTGGAGTACGGGTTGTATATAGTATGCGTTATCTACAGCACAAGGTCGTATACAGTGCGAGATACAGTTTGGGTCAAATACAGTGCAAGTCAGAGTGTGGGTTGGATACAGTGTGGGTTAATTACAATGTTTGCTACAGTGCAGGTTAGATACAGTGTGTTTCGCATACAGTGAGGGTTGGCTACAGTGCAAGGTCAGATACTGTGCTCATCGGATACAGTGCAGGTCAGATACAGTACGGGTCGCATACACTGTGAATTGTATATATTGTGGGTCAGATACAGCGTGGGCCGGATAAATGGCAGGTTACAGTGCAGATCAAATACAGTGTGAGTTGAATACAGCACAGGTCGGACACAGTGTGGTTTGGATACAGTGCAGGTTGAAAACAGTGTGGGTTGGAAACAGCACTGGTCAAATACAGTGTGGGTTGGATACAGTTCAGGTCAAATACAATGTGGGTCGAATACAGTGTAGGTCGGATACAGCACGGGTTTCAGTACAGGTCAAATACAATGTGGGTCGGATACAGTGTGGGTCAGATACAGCACAGGTTACAGTGCAGGTCGGATACAGTGCAGGTTAGGTACACCAATAGTACACTTACTGTGGCAGAGGGTCTTCAGTGCAGGGTTGTCAGCATTGTCTTCAGTTTGGTGGTGCCAGCAGTGTCGGCAGTACAGGAGTGCAAGCGGTGTTCTTTGAGCGGTAGTGTTGGCAGTACAGGGTGCCAGCGGTGTCCTCAATGCTGTGGTGCTGGCAGTATCAGTAGTGCAGGGGTGCCAGCAGTGTCCTCTATGTGGTGGTGCTGACAGTGTCAGCAGTGCAAGGGTGTCAGTGGTGTACTCAATGCGGTGGTGTCGGCAGTGCAGGGGTGTCAGCTGTGTCCTCAGTGCGATGGTACCGGTAGTGTCAGCAGTGCAGGGTGCCAGCGATGTCCTTAATGCTGTGGTGCCGGCAGTGTCGGTAGTGCAGGGGTGCCTTTGGTGTCCTCAGTGCGGTGGTGCCGACAGTGTCAGCAGTGCAAGGGTGCCAGTGGTGTCCTCAATGTGGTGGTGTCGGCAGTGTCAGCAGTGCAAGGGGGCCAGCAGTGTCCTCAGTGTGGTGTTGTCGGCAATGCAGGGGTGTATGCAGTGTCGGCAATTGTGGGAGTGCCGTAGGTGTCCTCAGTACAGGAGTGCCGACAGTGTCGGCAATGCAGGAGTGCCGGAGGTGTCCTCAGTGTAGGGGTGCCGTTAGTGTTCACAAAGCGGGAGTGTTGGAGGTGTCCTAAGTGCAAGAGTGCCGGCAGTGTCCTCAGTGCAGGGGTGCCGGCAGTGAGAGAGTGTCGGCAGTGCGGGAGGCGGTGTCAACAGTGCAGGTAGCGGTGTTGGCTGTGCGGGCAGCGGCGCTATAAGCGATGTGGGGGCAACCATCTTGGATATTGTAGCCTATGGGGAGAGCTTTTGCCTCGATTGGGGATACAGGGCAGGCAGGGAGATCCGAGCTGTGGCTCGATCACCCCAGATCCCCTAGGTTCTTGAGATTTGGTTCTCTGAGAATCGAACCAGCTCATCCCTAATTTGAAGTTAATGGTAATTCTGTTTTCAATGCAAAAATGCAGATAAACTAGAAGCTTTGAAAGGTTACCATTTAGTAAGTAAATCCCCAAGTAGTCAATGGTAATGCGTATAGTGTAAACCAACCCCAACTGGGAACAAGGACTTTTGACAAATAGATAGATAGACAGACAGACAGACAGACAGACATACAGTACTTCAGATACCCGAACACATCTACAGTATTCTAAAATTGGAGCCTGATATAAATTAGGCCATCATGCACATTTGACCTACTCCTACTGCTCATGCAGTCAAGAGATTCACCATCATCATTAATCTTTTGGTCCAGTAGTAAAACCTTCTGGAACTCTAATACAATGCTGGAAGCCCAGCCATGCTTTGACCTTCACAGTTGTTGTCACTGTATCCTACAGCACAAATGCCAATACATTGATTGCAGCGTAGTTATCACGTCAAAATCACAATAAAAAATCCAAACTTTAATAAATATGCCTCCAAATGAGGAATGATTCAGGTCCGACTATATTTGAAGCTTTTCTACCACTTTAAGTAGTGAAAAAATTTGTCCACCCTTTGCAATTGGCTGCAGAACTGGGATATGAGCCAGAGGATCAATGCAAAGGCAGGCTTCAGCTTCTCATTGGTCCTCCTGCTTCCACACACCTCTAAAATGTCTCACAGGCCTAGTTTTTAAGATCAGCAAAAGATCATGTAGTGCAGAGCTCTTGTGCTCTGCTCTGTCCTTATCTAGTAGTGCAGCATTATAATAAGAACTATATAATCATTATATCTATATAAGCATTGTAATCTTGCCCTACAGTCGCTCTTCACACCGTTGGAAGGAGCTACGCCCCCTTAACCCTTGAATGTCCACGAAGATTACCACCAATCATAATTTTGTGAGTGGTGAAATATAGTCCGGACAAAGGGCGTGTGATGGTTAAGGGGCCGTAGCCCCTTGCAACGGCGTAAACAGCGCACATAGGTCACGATGAATCACCTAGCAGGTGCTGTGGGTTGAGGGAGTGGCGGGTGCGGGGGAGATGAGTATGGGGGAGGGGGTCCGGGGTTACTGCGGGTGGGGGAGGGGTCAGTTGCAGGGGTGGCGTGGGTAGGGGAGGGCCAGGTGCAGGAATGTTGCATATGAGGGAGGGTGTCTGGAGGTGCTATGTTTGGGGGAGGGGCGGGTGGGAGGGTGCGCAGATGGTGGAGGGGGTCGGGAGGTGCTACGTGTGTCAGGGAAGTGGGGGCCGTAAATGGGGGGGTATGGAGGTGCTGCCGGTGGGGGAGGGGGGCATGATGTGGGTGGGGCAGGTGCGGGGCTGCGGAGGATGAGGGAGGGGTTCCGGAGGCACTGCAGGTGGGGAAGGGGCAGGTGCACCATGGGTGATGTAGGGGGTCTAGAGACGCTACGGGTGGGGAAGAGGCGGGGTGCCGCGGGTGGGGGAGGGGCAGGTGCGGGGCTGCGGAGGATGAGGGAGGGGTTCCGGAGGCACTGCAGGTGGGGAAGGGGCAGGTGCACCGTGGGTGAGGTAGGGGGTCTAGAGACGCCACGGGTGGGGAAGGGGCGGGGGTGCCGCGGGTGGGGGAGGGGCAGGTAGGGGGTTCCACAGATGGGAGAGGGGTCGAGAGGCGCTGCGGGTGGTGGAGGTGCGGGGGTGCCGCGGATTGGGTAGGTGGTGTGGAGGTGGCGCGGGTGGGGTTCTCACGGATGGGGGAGGGGTTCAGGGGTGCAGCGGGTCGTGGAGAGGCAGGTGAGGGAATCTCGCGGGTGGTGGAGGGGGGGTGCGGTGTGCTGCGGGTGGGGGAGGGGCCCTGTACATACTTCATACCATTCACACATGATACACTGTACATATACCTCATGCACACACTATACACAATACACCACACACACAATCTGCTGGAGCAGCAGCAGCAGCGCTGTAGTAATCCGAATGCACACTCCCTGACAGTTGCCTCTGGCGCTGCTCCTGCTGTCCGTGTAACGGCGATGGGGGCTCGGTGTTGGGGTCGCGCCTAGGATGCAGCAGCAGCAGGTGACAGACGGGAGCGCGGCCCTGGTGGATAACAGAGACTCGGGAGAGGGGATCCAGGGATCCTCAGTGGCCGCAGCAATGGTGGGAAATGGCCTCATCCTCCACCTTATGGCATCCTGTGGCCTGTTTTTGTCGACATAGGTCGACATGGACACCGTATAAATTACTGCATCCACTTGCCAAGCTTCAGGCAGGGTGCCTCACTGTGCTCGGCACACTATTATATTCCCCCTCCAGGTCCACTGGGATGGTAAAGTATTAGCAAGTCGGTTTCAATTACAAAAATTATGAAAAACTCACATCGACTTTTTGACCCGTCGACATTTTAAATGTCGGTATTTTGACCTTGTCTGTATTTTAAATGTCGGTATTTTGACCATGTCGGTATTTTGTCCTTGTCCGGATTTTTTATACCTGTTGGGATTTTGACCGTTAGTCAATGATTGTCGGGATTTTGACCGTCGGGATTTTGATTGTAGGTAAATTGACCACATCTCCTGTTATTGAATGTGAATTTTAAAATATTTACATTTTTTTCACAGTTAAGCAAATAAATATTTGAACTACTGTATGACCAAATATATAATATCAACTTATATTTGGGATCTACTTTTATGCTGAATGATTGAAGCCCATTATGTCTTTTCATATGTTCCATGCTGTAGTGTTGTGGTGAGTCTTTGTGTTCCCATGCTTTGGCTGTTGGCACTTTGGGGGTAATTCAGAGTTGATCGCAGCAGCAAATTTGTTATCAGTTTGGCAAAACCATGTGCACTGCAGGGGGGGCAGATATAACATTTGCAGAGAGAGTTAGATTTGGGTGGGTTATTTTGTTTCTGTGAAGGGTAAATAATGGCTGCTTTATTTTTACACTGCAATTTAGATTTCAGTTTAAACACACCACACCCATATCTAACTCTCTCTGCACATGTTATATCTGCCCCCCTCCCCCTGCACTGCACATGGTTTTGCCCAATTGCTACCAAATTTGCTGCTGCTATCAACTCTGAATTAGGCCTTTATGAATAAGGTAGAGATGAGCGGGTTCGGTTCTCTGAGAACCGAACCCTACCGAACATCACGTCCCGAGCCCGGATCCGAGTCCGGCTCAGGTTTCCCTGCCAGACTCGGAAATCAGAACGGGACAAAACGTCATAACCTGCTGTCGGATTCTCGCAGATTTTGGAGCCACGCGTCGCCGCCATTTTCACTCCAGTCCTGGAGAGTGTATTAAGAGGATGTGTCTCCGCAGTGTCTGTGCGGGAAAGTGGTGTGGCGTGTAGGGTGTCGACCTGCTCTTATGTGTCATTCCAGTGCTGTCTTGTGCTGCATCAGTCCAGTGGTGGTGTCTTGTGCTGCATCAGTCCAGTCACAGTCGTGGTGTCCTGTGCTCCAGTGCTGCTGTATAAGTCCAGTCCAGTGCAGTGGTGCTGTGTTGTGCTGCATCAGTCCAGTGGTGATGTCCTGTGTTGCGATAAGTCCAAAGGTGGTGTCCTGTGCTGCCATAAGTCCAGTGCTGCTGCTGTATAAGTTCAATGCAGTGGTGCTGTGTTGTGCTGTATCAGTCCAGTGGTGGTGTCCTGTGCTGCCATAAATCCAGTGGTGGTGTTATTTGCTACCATAAGTCCAGTGCTGAAGCCGTATAAGTCATGGGTTACTGCCGTATAAGTCATGGGGTACTGCCGTATAAGTCCAGTGGTATTGACGTAAAAGTCCAGTCCAGTGCTGCAGCTGTATAAGTTATGGGGTACTGCCGTACCAGTCCAGTGGTACTGCCATATAAGTCCAGTAATACTACCGTATAAGTCCAGTCCAGTGGTGCTGTCTTGTGCTGCATCAGTCCAGTGGTGGTGTCTTGTGCTGTCATAAGTCCAGTGGTGGTGTCCTGTGCTGTATATTATTTACTCCAAATAAAAGAGTTATATACTTATATTATTATCCAAATATTTTTACAGGGTTTGCCCTGTGTGTGTGGTTTAGGGGTACACTTGCCTGTGCTGCATATTATTACAATAACTCCAAATAAAGGGTTATTATCATACAAATCATTTTTACAGACTCTGCTATGTGTGGTGTAGGGGTATGCTTGCCTTTGCTGCATATTATTATAACTCCAAATAAAAGGGTTACTATTATCCAAATAATTTTTACAGGCTTTGCCCTTTGTGGTGTAGGGGTACGCTCGCCTGTGCTGCATATTATTATAATAACTCCAAATAAAAGGGTTATTATTACCAAGATTATTTTTACAGGCTTTGATGTGTGTGTGTAGTTTAGGGGTACGCTCTCCTGTGCCACCAATATTGTGCGTGTATTACATCTGGGCAAATTCCAGCACGTCCCATGTTTTGCACATATAATTAATTTGGTGGTGCAGCATTTCTTGAGAAATGACAGGGCCGTGCAGGAGATGCTGTCGGTTGGCTGAAAAATTGTTGGCCACTTTCGACATTCAGCCACTGCATGCCACTCCTAGATGGGCCAGGTGTTTGTGCCGCACACTTGTGTCACTTAGCTTAGTCATCCAGCTACCTCATTGCACCTCTTTCTCTTCTTTGCATCATGTGCTGTTTGGGGACTAGTTTCTGAAAAGTGCCATCCTGTCTGACACTGCAGGGCCACTCCTAGATGGGCCAGGTGTTTGTGCCACACACTTGTGTCGCCTTGCTTAGTCATACAGCTACCTCATTGCACCTCTTTTTCTTCTTTGCATGATGTGCTGTTTGGGGCCTATTTTTTGAAACGTGACATCCTGTCTGACATTGCAGTGCCACTCCTAGATGGGCCAGGTCTTTGTGCCACACACTTGTGTCACTTAGTTTAGTCATACAGCTACCTCATTACACCTCTTTTTCTTCTTTTCATGGTGTGATGTTTGGGGCCTACTTTTTGAAAAGTGACATCCTGTATGACACTGCAGTGCCTCTCCTAGATAGGCCAGGTGTTTGTGCCGCACACTTGTGTTGCTTAGCTTAGTCATCCAGTGACCTTGGTGCAACCTTTTGGCCTAAAAACAATATTGTGAGGTGTTCAGAATAGACTGGAAATTAATGTTATTGAGGTTAATAATATCGTAGGATCAAAATTACCCCAAATTTCTGTGATTTTAGCTGTTTTTGTGTTTTTCTTATAAAGATCATCTAGATCCAAAACCAAAACTCGAAAGGGTAGTTTTAGCAAAACCAATCCAGATCCAAAACACGTGCGGGGATCTGGATCCAAAACCAAAACACGAAAAGTGCCCGCCGCACATTTCTAGAATAAGGCAAACTGACAATATTTCCTCCAAGAAGAAAGCCTGCTGTCGCTATGAGTTCTTACTAGAGATGAGCGCCTGAAATTTTTCGGGTTTTGTGTTTTGGTTTTGGGTTCGGTTCCGCGGCCGTGTTTTGGGTTCGAACGCGTTTTGGCAAAACCTCACCGAATTTTTTTTGTCGGATTCGGGTGTGTTTTGGATTCGGGTGTTTTTTTCAAAAAACACTAAAAAACAGCTTAAATCATAGAATTTGGGGGTCATTTTGATCCCAAAGTATTATTAACCTCAAAAACCATAATTTACACTCATTTTCAGTCTATTCTGAATACCTCACACCTCACAATATTATTTTTAGTCCTAAAATTTGCACCGAGGTCGCTGTGTGAGTAAGATAAGCGACCCTAGTGGCCGACACAAACACCGGGCCCATCTAGGAGTGGCACTGCAGTGTCACGCAGGATGTCCCTTCCAAAAAACCCTCCCCAAACAGCACATGACGCAAAGAAAAAAAGAGGCGCAATGAGGTAGCTGTGTGAGTAAGATTAGCGACCCTAGTGGCCGACACAAACACCGGGCCCATCTAGGAGTGGCACTGCAGTGTCACGCAGGATGGCCCTTCCAAAAAACCCTCCCCAAACAGCACATGACGCAAAGAAAAAAAGAGGCGCAATGAGGTAGCTGTGTGAGTAAGATTAGCGACCCTAGTGGCCGACACAAACACCGGGCCCATCTAGGAGTGGCACTGCAGTGTCACGCAGGATGTCCCTTCCAAAAAACCCTCCCCAAACAGCACATGACGCAAAGAAAAAAAGAGGCGCAATGAGGTAGCTGTGTGAGTAAGATTAGCGACCCTAGTGGCCGACACAAACACCGGGCCCATCTAGGAGTGGCACTGCAGTGTCACGCAGGATGTCCCTTCCAAAAAACCCTCCCCAATCAGCACATGACGCAAAGAAAAAGAAAAGAAAAAAGAGGTGCAAGATGGAATTGTCCTTGGGCCCTCCCACCCACCCTTATGTTGTATAAACAAAACAGGACATGCACACTTTAACCAACCCATCATTTCAGTGACAGGGTCTGCCACACGACTGTGACTGATATGACGGGTTGGTTTGGACCCCCCCCAAAAAAGAAGCAATTAATCTCTCCTTGCACAAACTGGCTCTACAGAGGCAAGATGTCCACCTCATCTTCACCCTCCGATATATCACCGTGTACATCCCCCTCCTCACAGATTATCAATTCGTCCCCACTGGAATCCACCATCTCAGCTCCCTGTGTACTTTGTGGAGGCAATTGCTGCTGGTCAATGTCTCCGCGGAGGAATTGATTATAATTCATTTTAATGAACATCATCTTCTCCACATTTTCTGGATGTAACCTCGTACGCCGATTGCTGACAAGGTGAGCGGCGGCACTAAACACTCTTTCGGAGTACACACTTGTGGGAGGGCAACTTAGGTAGAATAAAGCCAGTTTGTGCAAGGGCCTCCAAATTGCCTCTTTTTCCTGCCAGTATAAGTACGGACTGTGTGACGTGCCTACTTGGATGCGGTCACTCATATAATCCTCCACCATTCTATCAATGTTGAGAGAATCATATGCAGTGACAGTAGACGACATGTCCGTAATCGTTGTCAGGTCCTTCAGTCCGGACCAGATGTCAGCATCAGCAGTCGCTCCAGACTGCCCTGCATCACCGCCAGCGGGTGGGCTCGGAATTCTGAGCCTTTTCCTCGCACCCCCAGTTGCGGGAGAATGTGAAGGAGGAGATGTTGACGGGTCGCGTTCCGCTTGACTTGACAATTTTGTCACCAGCAGGTCTTTCAACCCCAGCAGACCTGTGTCTGCCGGAAAGAGAGATCCAAGGTAGGCTTTAAATCTAGGATCGAGCACGGTGGCCAAAATGTAGTGCTCTGATTTCAACAGATTGACCACCCGTGAATCCTTGTTAAGCGAATTAAGGGCTGCATCCACAAGTCCCACATGCCTAGCGGAATCGCTCCCTTTTAGCTCCTTCTTCAATGCCTCCAGCTTCTTCTGCAAAAGCCTGATGAGGGGAATGACCTGACTCAGGCTGGCAGTGTCTGAACTGACTTCACGTGTGGCAAGTTCAAAGGGCATCAGAACCTTGCACAACGTTGAAATCATTCTCCACTGCACTTGAGACAGGTGCATTCCACCTCCTATATCGTGCTCAATTGTATAGGCTTGAATGGCCTTTTGCTGCTCCTCCAACCTCTGAAGCATATAGAGGGTTGAATTCCACCTCGTTACCACTTCTTGCTTCAGATGATGGCAGGGCAGGTTCAGTAGTTTTTGGTGGTGCTCCAGTCTTCTGTACGTGGTGCCTGTACGCCGAAAGTGTCCCGCAATTTTTCTGGCCACCGACAGCATCTCTTGCACGCCCCTGTCGTTTTTTTAAAAATTCTGCACCACCAAATTCAAGGTATGTGCAAAACATGGGACGTGCTGGAATTTGCCCATATTTAATGCACACACAATATTGCTGGCGTTGTCCGATGCCACAAATCCACAGGAGAGTCCAATTGGGGTAAGCCATTCCGCGATGATCTTCCTCAGTTGCCGTAAGAGGTTTTCAGCTGTGTGCGTATTCTGGAAAGCGGTGATACAAAGCGTAGCCTGCCTAGGAAAGAGTTGGCGTTTGCGAGATGCTGCTACTGGTGCCGCCGCTGCTGTTCTTGCGGCGGGAGTCCATACATCTACCCAGTGGGCTGTCACAGTCATATAGTCCTGACCCTGCCCTGCTCCACTTGTCCACATGTCCGTGGTTAAGTGGACATTGGGTACAACTGCATTTTTTAGGACACTGGTGAGTCTTTTTCTGACGTCCGTGTACATTCTCGGTATCGCCTGCCTAGAGAAGTGGAACCTAGATGGTATTTGGTAACGGGAGCACACTGCCTCAATAAATTGTCTAGTTCCCTGTGAACTAACGGCGGATACCGGACGCACGTCTAACACCAACATAGTTGTCAAGGACTCAGTTATCCGCTTTGCAGTAGGATGACTGCTGTGATATTTCATCTTCCTCGCAAAGGACTGTTGAACAGTCAATTGCTTACTGGAAGTAGTACAAGTGGGCTTACGACTTCCCCTCTGGGATGACCATCGACTCCCAGCGGCAACAACAGCAGCGCCAGCAGCAGTAGGCGTTACACGCAAGGATGCATCGGAGGAATCCCAGGCAGGAGAGGACTCGTCAGAATTGCCAGTGACATGGCCTGCAGGACTATTGGCATTCCTGGGGAAGGAGGAAATTGACACTGAGGGAGTTGGTGGGGTGGTTTGCGTGAGCGTGGTTACAAGAGGAAGGGATTTACTGGTCAGTGGACTGCTTCCGCTGTCACCCAAAGTTTTTGAACTTGTCACTGACTTATTATGAATGCGCTGCAGGTGACGTATAAGGGAGGATGTTCCGAGGTGGTTAACGTCCTTACCCCTACTTATTACAGCTTGACAAAGGGAACACACGGCTTGACACCTGTTGTCCGCATTTCTGGTGAAATACCTCCACACCGAAGAGCTGATTTTTTTGGTATTTTCACCTGGCATGTCAACGGCCATATTCCTCCCACGGACAACAGGTGTCTCCCCGGGTGCCTGACTTAAACAAACCACCTCACCATCAGAATCCTCCTGGTCAATTTCCTCCCCAGCGCCAGCAACACCCATATCCTCCTCATCCTGGTGTACTTCAACACTGACATCTTCAATCTGACTATCAGGAACTGGACTGCGGGTGCTCCTTCCAGCACTTGCAGGGGGCGTGCAAATGGTGGAAGGCGCATGCTCTTCACGTCCAGTGTTGGGAAGGTCAGGCATCGCAACCGACACAATTGGACTCTCCTTGTGGATTTGGGATTTCGAAGAATGCACAGTTCTTTGCTGTGCTGCTTTTGCCAGCTTGAGTCTTTTCATTTTTCTAGCGAGAGGCTGAGTGCTTCCATCCTCATGTGAAGCTGAACCACTAGCCATGAACATAGGCCAGGGCCTCAGCCGTTCCTTGCCACTCCGTGTGGTAAATGGCATATTGGCAAGTTTACGCTTCTCCTCCGACAATTTTATTTTAGGTTTTGGAGTCCTTTTTTTACTGATATTTGGTGTTTTGGATTTGACATGCTCTGTACTATGACATTGGGCATCGGCCTTGGCAGACGACGTTGCTGGCATTTCATCGTCTCGGCCATGACTAGTGGCAGCAGCTTCAGCACGAGGTGGAAGTGGATCTTGATCTTTCCCTAATTTTGGAACCTCAACATTTTTGTTCTCCATATTTTAATAGGCACAACTAAAAGGCACCTCAGGTAAACAATGGAGATGGATGGATTGGATACTAGTATACAATTATGGACGGGCTGCCGAGTGCCGACACAGAGGTAGCCACAGCCGTGAACTACCGCACTGTACTGTGTCTGCTGCTAATATAGACTGGTTGATAAAGAGATAGTATACTCGTAACTAGTATGTATGTATAAAGAAAGAAAAAAAAACCACGGTTAGGTGGTATATACAATTATGGACGGGCTGCCGAGTGCCGACACAGAGGTAGCCACAGCCGTGAACTACCGCACTGTACTGTGTCTGCTGCTAATATAGACTGGTTGATAAAGAGATAGTATACTCGTAACTAGTATGTATGTATAAAGAAAGAAAAAAAAACCACGGTTAGGTGGTATATACAATTATGGACGGGCTGCCGAGTGCCGACACAGAGGTAGCCAGAGCCGTGAACTACCGCACTGTACTGTGTCTGCTGCTAATATAGACTGGTTGATAAAGAGATAGTATACTACTAATATTATATATACTGGTGGTCAGGTCACTGGTCACTAGTCACACTGGCAGTGGCACTCCTGCAGCAAAAGTGTGCACTGTTTAATTTTAATATAATATTATGTACTCCTGGCTCCTGCTATAACCTATAACTGGCACTGCAGTAGTGCTCCCCAGTCTCCCCCACAATTATAAGCTGTGTGAGCTGAGCAGTCAGACAGATATATAATATATATAGATGATGCAGCACACTGGCCTGAGCCTGAGCAGTGCACACAGATATGGTATGTGACTGACTGAGTCACTGTGTGTATCGCTTTTTTCAGGCAGAGAACGGATATATTAAATAAACTGCACTGTGTGTCTGGTGGTCACTCACTATATAATATATTATGTACTCCTGGCTCCTGCTATAACCTATAACTGGCACTGCAGTAGTGCTCCCCAGTCTCCCCCACAATTATAAGCTGTGTGAGCTGAGCAGTCAGACAGATATATATAATATTATATATAGATAATAGATGATGCAGCACACTGGCCTGAGCCTGAGCAGTGCACACAGATATGGTATGTGACTGAGTCACTGTGTGCTGTGTATCGCTTTTTTCAGGCAGAGAACGGATTATAAAGTAAACTGCACTGTCCTCACTAGTAAACTCTCTCCACTCAGTCTCTACACTTCTACAGTAACAGTACTCCTCCTAGTCAGCTCCAGTAAATCTCTCTCAGTCTCTTATAATCTAAATGGAGAGGACGCCAGCCACGTCCTCTCCCTATCAATCTCAATGCACGTGTGAAAATGGCGGCGACGCGCGGCTCCTTATATAGAATCCGAGTCTCGCGATAGAATCCGAGCCTCGCGAGAATCCGACAGCGTCATGATGACGTTCGGGCGCGCTCGGGTTAACCGAGCAAGGCGGGAAGATCCGAGTCGCTCGGACCCGTGAAAAAAACATGAAGTTCTGGCGGGTTCGGATTCAGAGAAACCGAACCCGCTCATCTCTAGTTCTTACATGCCGCTGCTTTGCATGTTCCTCATTTCATACAGCTCTGTACAGAGATCTTGTGTTACTGTTACTATTACTATTATATGGTGTCTGAGAGTCACTTTGTAAAGCAAGTGACAAGCTGCAATAATTGCAGTGACGTTAAAGGCTGCATACTACTGTATAGAACTAAGACTACACAAGGAAACTAATGTCAATATTCACAATGCAAATAGTAAGCACTTGAAATCACATACAATGAGACACCATTTGCAACGTTTACCTGTAGATTAATGCAAGGCATTACTAACCTATCTTATTACAGTATAATTTGGATATTAACAAGATATTTAGGTCAGGAAGGATATTGCGTTTGATTACATTTTGAGGGGACACCTCCCATGCAGCACTGCTCTGTGCACCTGTGTTGATTCACCTAAGAAACTCATATGCTTACAGTATATACATTTTCCCTGTACATACAGTAGCAGGCAGTACAAAGTCTAAGCACATACTGTAAACTAGAGATGTGCGCAGGACTATTTTTTGCTGGATTTGGATATGGCTCTGTTTCATCCTCTGGCTTAAGATACGGATTTGCCAAACCACCGTGACTGGTTTTGAATTTGGATTTGCATTTTCCCCCCAAAAAAGTTACAAAAATAAAATAAAATCACACAATTTGGGCCTTTTTTGTTCCTCGACTATTATTACTAGGGATGTGCACTTGAAATTTTTCGGGTTTTGTGTTTTGGTTTTGGGTTCGGTTCCGCGGCCGTGTTTTGGGTTCGACCGCGTTTTGGCAAAACCTCACCGAATTTTTTTTGTCGGATTCGGGTGTGTTTTGGATTCGGGTGTTTTTTTCAAAAAACCCTAAAAAACAGCTTAAATCATAGAATGTGGGGGTCATTTTGATCCCAAAGTATTATTAACCTCAAAAACCATAATTTCCACTCATTTTCAGTCTATTCTGAATACCTCACATCCTCACAATATTATTTTTAGTCCTAAAATTTGCACCGAGGTCGCTGAATGACTAAGCTAAGCGACCCTAGTGGCCGACACAAACACCTGGCCCATCTAGGAGTGGCACTGCAGTGTCACGCAGGATGGCCCTTCCAAAAAACACTCCCCAAACAGCACATGATGCAAAGAAAAAAAGAGGCGCAATGAGGTAGCTGTGTGAGTAAGCTAAGCGACCCTAGTGGCCGACACAAACACCTGGCCCATCTAGGAGTGGCACTGCAGTGTCACGCAGGATGGCCCTTCCAAAAAACACTCCCCAAACAGCACATGACGCAAAGAAGAAAAAATGAGGCGCAATGAGGTAGCTGTGTGAGTAAGATAAGCGACCCTAGTGGCCGACACAAACACCTGGCCCATCTAGGAGTGGCACTGCAGTGTCACGCAGGATGGCCCTTCCAAAAAACACTCCCCAAACAGCACATGACGCAAAGAAAAAAAGAGGCGCAATGAGGTAGCTGTGTGAGTAAGCTAAGCGACCCTAGTGGCCGACACAAACACCTGGCCCATCTAGGAGTGGCACTGCAGTGTCACGCAGGATGGCCCTTCCAAAAAACACTCCCCAAACAGCACATGACGCAAAGAAGAAAAAAAGAGGCGCAATGAGGTAGCTGTGTGAGTAAGATAAGCGACCCTAGTGGCCGACACAAACACCTGGCCCATCTAGGAGTGGCACTGCAGTGTCACGCAGGATGGCCCTTCCAAAAAACTGACAATATCTATAATATTTGTCCTATTAAAAACACGTTAAAGGTTAAAGAACACAGTACGCAATTGGCGCAAAAGGTACCGCAAGGGTATGCGCAGACGCTGTGCACAGGGTGTGAACACAGGCATTGCAGATACTTACAGAATTAAACTAGAATAACTATACCTTAAGGAATGTACTTATACTGTAAACCTCTGTGTAGTGGTAGAGTGTAGATGCAACACGGTGTAACCTTATTAACTTAAAAGCTGTTTGAGTGTCACCGACGCTCTGAGAATACTTAACACTATAAGAAATACACAGATACCTGGGCTTAGGGTCTAACGCCTTATATATATATTATGGATGGTATGCTTGCAAAAGAATAATACAATACAATTATACACTACCAATATAACATAGACTAACTAACCAGATTACTACACATAAAATACAATAATGGTACAATAATACTTTAAGAGGAAAAGAGAGAGAAAAGGGGAGAAGAGAGAGAGAGAGAGAGAGAGAGAGAATGGCTAACAATAACAATAAGACAATATGGTTGCAGATAAAACTACACATGTGAGAGACAATCGCTGCGCAGTTAGTCAATGCTGAATACCGCATGGGATGGAAGCTAGACTCCATTTTGAGAAAACTCCCATGATTCCAATGACTGCAACACATGGTTGAAAGGGGGAGGGGAAAACACCCGGCAGCAGCCATTTTAGATTTGCAGGTCCAAACACATGGCACTCTCTGCTACACCACAATCACATAGCAGAAGACACAAGACTCCATTTTATTCCAAAATGTCCAAGCCTCAAAACAATGCATATGTTCTGATTTTACAATTCCAAACCATCTAAATCACCTTTCACAATTTCAAGCAAACACAGTATCTCAATAACCAGAGCATATGAGCCATCACAAGACCAGACCACCAGGTACCCACAAGTATCAGCCTGCCATTGCTACAAGCACATATTCAAAAGTACTGCATGGTCTTATTCATGATTAACAAGATATATTATAACAAACCAGCACAATCTATTTTAAATCACCATAGGCAAACAAATACCACAAATACTATACTACAGATTGTCTACTGTTCCAATTCATCACAGACTTCACAGAGTATCAACAGAAACACCCAACAATCACACAACTGCCCAAACCTCGTTAACCTTAAGCCATTTGTATCTCCAAACTAACTAATCTATGCCAATCAGCCATGAGATATTGAGATTATGATACTTAGCCTTTCGTAAGGAGCCTGGTGATGATCCAGCCATGCTTGCTGTGTGTAAGGTAGCTGTGTGAGTGAGTTACAGTATATCTGTCCTCAGAGGCCCCCACAACTGACCCCGACCCCCCCCAGACAGGAACTATTCTCCTGTGTGTCTGTTCCTGGGGGAGGGGTCTCTCTCTCTCCTTTATGATTGAGTCACTATTCTCTTTGTATATGCTGATCAGGTTCAGCCCTGAAAACTTAGTAAATGGTTGGCTTGATCATTCATTGTTCTAACAAAGTGATCTTAGCTTTTATGCATATAATCATATCTATCCGCTGCAATGTCCCACAACTTCACAACAAGCATCAAACTAACCCACACATCATTCTGCTTGCTTCAATACCAAACATGATGGGCGCATCTGGTTCTGTTCAAATAATACACATTCATGACATCAATTCATCAGCCAATTCTAAATCTCCATGATGTCTGGTGCCCGACATTATTATAACCATGTACTGTATGAAACAAGCGCCGAATCCATCTCCGTGCCATGTCCGAGCAAATGCGTGTGTTACTATATATTGCTGTGCTCGCTGCGCATATTTGCAAGTATAGCGACTTAAATGTGTGCAGTTTGTATGTTCTCTCTATGTAATATTTTTGACTTTGACAAAACACTCCCCAAACAGCACATGACGCAAAGAAGAAAAAAAGAGGGGCAATGAGGTAGCTGTGTGAGTAAGCTAAGCGACCCTAGTGGCCGACACAAACACCTGGCCCATCTAGGAGTGTCACTGCAGTGTCACGCAGGATGGCCCTTCCAAAAAACACTCCCCAAACAGCACATGACGCAAATAAAAATGAAAGAAAAAAGAGGTGCAAGATGGAATTGTCCTTGGGCCCTCCCACCCACCCTTATGTTGTATAAACAGGACATGCACACTTTAACCAACCCATCATTTCAGTGACAGGGTCTGCCACACGACTGTGACTGAAATGACGGGTTGGTTTGGACCCCCACCGAAAAAGAAGCAATTAATCTCTCCTTGCACAAACTGGCTCTACAGAGGCAAGATGTCCACCTCATCATCATCCTCCGATATATCACCGTGTACATCCCGCTCCTCACAGATTATCAATTCGTCCCCACTGGAATCCACCATCTCAGCTCCCTGTGTACTTTGTGGAGGCAATTGCTGCTGGTCAATGTCTCCACGGAGGAATTGATTATAATTCATTTTAATGAACATCATCTTCTCCACATTTTCTGGAAGTAACCTCGTACGCAGATTGCTGACAAGGTGAGCGGCGGCACTAAACACTCTTTCGGAGTACACACTTGTGGGAGGGCAACTTAGGTAGAATAAAGCCAGTTTGTGCAAGGGCCTCCAAATTGCCTCTTTGTCCTGCCAGTATAAGTACGGACTGTCTGACGTGCCTACTTGGATGCGGTCACTCATATAATCCTCCACCATTCTTTCAATGGTGAGAGAATCATATTGTCAGGAATCGACTTACCAGACTGACATCCGTCCGCCGCTGCGGACTCCGTCCTGGCTCCCTGCGGTCACCTGTCACCTATGCCCCTGCCATGGGACATCATCAAGGGCCTGGGAACACTCCTGAGACAGCGGGCGTGTAGCGCGCCGCGTCCCCGCTAGGCCGCAGCGTGGGCGCCGCCATGACAGTCTGCAAACAGCCAGTATGCTGCGGCCAATCCGGTGCTTGGCCGCACCCACTTTCCTTCACTCACCCAATCCCTGTGCACCATGGGGTACATAAGAGACTGCAGGATCAGTCTGCAGGCATCCTGGACTTTGTGTCATTCCTGCGACCCATGTGAAAGGATCTGTTCCTGTTCCTCCTGTGTTCCTGGTTCTCTGGTTAAGAACTTGTACTCCTGGTTACTCTGCACAGCTCCGTGGAACTTCAAGGCCCAGCAATACCTGCAACCTGCAACAAGGCTTCACACTCATCACCACCTTGTGTGCTTCAGCCTGCAGTTGAGACTGACTCCAGGTGTGTTTCATTCCTCCACCTGTGATACAGCTTGCTGCTGCCAGTGCCTCATCACCTGCACTGTGAAGTCAGACTCCTGCCTCTGCTCAGGTTTGCCATTCTACACCTTGCTGCCTAAGTTTCCTGTTTTAAAACCTGCACTGGTTTCCAAACCAGAACCATTTCACAAGCACTTGTTCTTTTGTTTATATATTACCGGTTATTATTTTCTCAAGTCATCTGTCATCCATTGCCATAGACTTTCAGTTATCATGCTGAGTGATTGACTTTATTCATCTGTTATTACTGTTTCTGCTACCATCCTGTATAATATCATCTGCCAAATAAATACCATTGCGCTCATGCGCAGGAACGTTATCCAGCCTCCTCGTTTTCTCCCATCTACCTCCACTGACCCACTAGCGCCCCCTCCGGGGACACAGCCCAAACACAATCTGACAGTAAGTCCAGGATCGATGGACTCGGATGGTGGACGGAGTGTGGGGTCAGAGGCCTTGCAAAATCTGGTCTCCCGTCTGGATGGTCAAGAGGTTGCGCAGCAGCAGATGCTTCAATTCCTGCAAGGGATGTCCTCCCGATTAGATACACTACAGCAATCCCTGCCTAGTGTACTCTCTCCTACTGTTCCTGTTACTCCAGCACCTGCCAGTGCTGTGAGTTCTTCTATGCCGGCTGCATCAGCTCCAGTGTCACGTCTGCACCTGCCCGTGCCGAGCAAGTATGATGGCAGTCCAAAGTTATGTCGCGGGTTTCTCAACCAATGTGAAATACAGTTTGATTTATTGCCACATAATTTCCCCACGCCAAGATCCAAGGTTGCCTACATCATCTCCTTACTCTCTGGATCTGCTCTGAGTTGGGTGTCTCCTCTGTGGGAACGTGCTGACCCTCTGATTAACAACTACACAGACTTCGTGTCAACCTTCAGACGGATCTTTGACGAGCCTGGTCGTGCAACATCAGCTTCGGCAGACCTGATCCAACTTCGTCAAGGTACCCGAAGCATGGGACAATATGTCATCCAGTTCCAGACGTTGGCTGCAGAGATTCAGTGGAACAACCAAGCTCTGGTAGCAGCTTTCTGGCACGGACTCTCGGATCGGATCAAGGATGAACTGGCGACCCGTGACATTCCTGTTCAACTGTCTGATTTGATCTCCCTGTGCATTAAGTTGGACTCTCGCATCCGCGAACGCAATAATGAACGCGCTCGGAGTGAGCCACGCAGATCAAGGTTCATACCTTCTGTACAGTTCCAGTCTCCCTCTTCTGACGAGCCTATGCAGATAAATAGGTCCCGCCTAACTCCTGAAGAGCGGGCAAGAAGAATACGTGAGAGACTTTGCCTATACTGTGCTGCTGCGGGCCATCAGATTAACTCCTGCACGGTGCGTTCTGGAAACGCCAGATCCTGACTTGTAAGGGAGGAGTCAAGTTAGGATCTTTCAGTCAAGCTCCTTCTCAACAAGACCTCATCCTTCCAGTGACGCTAGAGACTTCAGTTGGGCTCCAGTCTGCGTCAGCATTAGTGGACTGCGGTGCTGCAGGAAACTTTATCACCCAAGCTGCGGTAAATAAATTTTGCCTATCTACCTGTGAACTTTCTTGTCCAGTTTACATTACTGCTGTGGATGGTAGTCGAATCTCCAAGGGGAACATTTCTCATCAAACTGCCCCAGTGGTTCTGGGAGTTGGATTTCTCCATTCTGAACTGATTAAGTTCCTGGTCATCCCTCAAGCCACCCAGGAGATTGTCTTGGGCATGCCCTGGCTCCAGCTACATAATCCACAGTTTGACTGGTCAACGTTGCAGCTTACCTCATGGGGTTCACATTGTCATCAATCCTGTTTAGCCCAAGTGTGTCCCATAAAGTCTACCGAAGTAAAGACACAGTCAAGTCTCCCAGCAGCTTATCAAGACTTCTCAGACGTCTTCTGTGAAAAGGCTGCTGATATCCTGCCGCCCCATAGGGAATGGGATTGTCCCATCGATCTCCTTCCTGGCAAGAAGCCACCTAGGGGGCGCACCTACCCGTTGTCTGTTCCTGAAACTGAGGCGATGAGTGATTACATCAGAGAGAATCTTCAGAAGGGATTCATCCGTCCGTCATCATCACCCGCTGGTGCAGGTTTCTTCTTTGTTAAAAAGAAGGATGGAGGACTGCGTCCATGCATTGACTATCGGGGTCTCAATGACATTACCATCAAGAATAGTTATCCATTACCACTCATTACCGAATTATTTGACAGAGTTAAAGGAGCCCGCATCTTCACCAAGTTAGATCTCCGTGGTGCCTATAATCTCATCAGAATCCGGAGTGGTGACGAGTGGAAGACAGCTTTCAACACTCGAGATGGCCATTATGAATACCTGGTAATGCCATTTGGGTTGAGTAATGCTCCAGCAGTGTTCCAACACTTTGTGAACGAAATCTTTCGTGATGTCCTGTATAAGTACCTCGTTGTTTACTTAGATGATATCCTCATCTTCTCCCAAGACCTTCCATCTCATCGTCTACAAGTCCGTGAAGTTCTCCGACGTCTTCGTGAGAACCGGCTCTACGGGAAACTATCTAAATGCACCTTTGAAGTTCCCTCTATACCCTTCCTGGGTTATATAATTTCCGGATCGGATCTTCAGATGGACCCGACAAAATTGGAAGCTATTGCCAATTGGTCCATTCCAAATTCTCTCAAGTCTATCCAGCGGTTCCTGGGTTTCGCCAACTACTATAGAAAATTTATTCGAGGATTCTCCACTCTCATCGCTCCTATTACCAACCTGACTCGGAAAGGGGCAGACCATTCCAACTGGTCAGAAGAAGCCTTGGCAGCCTTCCAGAAGATCAAGCTAGCCTTTATGTCTGCTCCAGTGCTGTCTCAGCCAGATGTCAACAGACCGTTCGAGTTGGAGGTAGATGCCTCTACAGTTGGGGTTGGAGCTGTTCTCTCCCAGAAGGGATCCGATGGGAAAGTCCACCCTTGTGGATTTTATTCTCGCAAGTTTCTTCCTGCAGAAGCTAACTACTCCGTGGGAGATCAAGAACTACTGGCGATCAAGCTGGCTCTCGAGGAATGGAGATATCTCCTAGAAGGGGCCAAACATCCGTTTAACATCTACACGGATCATAAAAACCTGCTATATTTAAAGGCAGCTCAGTGCCTTAACCCTCGCCAGTCCAGGTGGGCTATGTTTTTCTCACGTTTTAATTTCAAGCTTCATTTCCGCCCAGGTTCGCAGAATGTGAAAGCCGACGCGTTATCCCGATCCATGGAATCTGAAGAAGGAACATCTGACTCAGTGCCACATTCCATCCTGAGTCCCGTGGTTTTCGCTGCATCTCAAGTCTCCCCAGCTCCTCCTCCTGGTAAGACTTTTGTTTCCCCAGAACTCCGTCCCAAGTTGCTATCTTGGGCCCATCAATCCAAGTTCACTGGTCATCCTGGTGTCCTGAAGACCTTCAAGTTCCTTTCTGCGACATATTGGTGGCCAAAGATGAAAATGGACATCCAGGATTTCGTGGCATCCTGTCCTAAATGTGTGCAGCACAAGACTCCTCGTCAGTCTCCAGCAGGTCAGTTACAACCATTGTCTGTCCCTAGTCGTCCCTGGTCACACCTGTCCATGGATTTTATCACCGACCTTCCTCCTTCTCAAGGACATAATACCATTTGGGTTGTAGTGGACAGATTCACCAAGATGGCTCATTTTGTTCCTCTCCAGGGTCTCCCTTCTGCCCCGAAACTTGCCCAAATCTTCCTACGGGAGATTTTCCGCTTACATGGTTTACCCTCAGAAATAATATCTGACCGGGGGGTACAGTTTGTAGCGAGGTTTTGGAGGGCCCTCTGTTCTGCCATGCAGGTCAAACTGAAGTTTTCGTCATCATACCATCCTCAGACGAATGGGCAGACAGAGAGGGTTAATCAAGAACTTGAGACTTTTTTAAGATTATATGTTTCATCTTCCCAGGATGACTGGTTCGATCTGCTCCCATGGGCCGAGTTTGCCCACAACTTCCGATACCATACTGCTACTGAAACGACACCATTCTTTGCAGTATATGGGCAACATCCCCGTGTACCTGATTTCCAAGAACTCCCTCATATGGATGTTCCTGCTGCCACTACTGCTCTGACTCAGTTTTCATCTATTTGGAGAAAAATTCATGTTTCTCTCAAAAAGGCCTCCAGTCGGTACAAGTTCTTTGCCGACCGCAAGAGACGTGCGGTTCCTCATTTAAAACCTGGGGACAAGGTTTGGCTATCAACCCGTAACCTCCGTCTGAGGGTCCCATCCATGAAGTTTGCACCACGCTTCATTGGTCCTTACCCTGTCGAAAGAGTCATCAACCCAGTGGCCTACAAATTGAAGTTACCATCTTCCCTTCGTATACCTAACGCTTTTCATGTTTCTCTCCTCAGACCTCTAGTCCTAAACCGCTTTCAGAATACTCTTCCAGTAGGTCCCAAGGTTCGAACTCAGCGGGGCGTGGAATTCGAGATCAACAAAATTCTGGACTCTCGTTGCCGGTATGGACGTCTCCAGTACCTGGTCGATTGGTCCGGTTATGGCCCAGAGGAGAGAAGTTGGGTGAATTCGTCCGATGTCCATGCTCCTAGGTTGGTCCGTGTCTTCCACAGCACTCATCCCTCCAAGCCACGTGGGTGTTCGGTGTCCACCCCTAAAGGAGGGGGTACTGTCAGGAATCGACTTACCAGACTGACATCCGTCCGCCGCTGCGGAGTCCGTCCTGGCTCCCTGCGGTCACCTGTCACCTATGCCCCTGCCATGGGACATCATCAAGGGCCTGGGAACACTCCTGAGACAGCGGGCGTGTAGCGCGCCGCGTCCCCGCTAGGCCGCAGCGTGGGCGCCGCCATGACAGTCTGCAAACAGCCAGTATGCTGCGGCCAATCCGGTGCTTGGCCGCACCCACTTTCCTTCACTCACCCAATCCCTGTGCACCATGGGGTACATAAGAGACTGCAGGATCAGTCTGCAGGCATCCTGGACTTTGTGTCATTCCTGCGACCCATGTGAAAGGATCTGTTCCTGTTCCTCCTGTGTTCCTGGTTCTCTGGTTAAGAACTTGTACTCCTGGTTACTCTGCACAGCTCCGTGGAACTTCAAGGCCCAGCAATACCTGCAACCTGCAACAAGGCTTCACACTCATCACCACCTTGTGTGCTTCAGCCTGCAGTTGAGACTGACTCCAGGTGTGTTTCATTCCTCCACCTGTGATACAGCTTGCTGCTGCCAGTGCCTCATCACCTGCACTGTGAAGTCAGACTCCTGCCTCTGCTCAGGTTTGCCATTCTACACCTTGCTGCCTAAGTTTCCTGTTTTAAAACCTGCACTGGTTTCCAAACCAGAACCATTTCACAAGCACTTGTTCTTTTGTTTATATATTACCGGTTATTATTTTCTCAAGTCATCTGTCATCCATTGCCATAGACTTTCAGTTATCATGCTGAGTGATTGACTTTATTCATCTGTTATTACTGTTTCTGCTACCATCCTGTATAATATCATCTGCCAAATAAATACCATTGCGCTCATGCGCAGGAACGTTATCCAGCCTCCTCGTTTTCTCCCATCTACCTCCACTGACCCACTAGCGCCCCCTCCGGGGACACAGCCCAAACACAATCTGACACATATGCAGTGACAGTAGACGACATGTCCGTAATCGTTGTCAGGTCCTTCAGTCCGGACCAGATGTCAGCATCAGCAGTCGCTCCAGACTGCCCTGCATCACCGCCAGCGGGTGGGCTCGGAATTCTGAGCCTTTTCCTCGCACCCCCAGTTGCGGGAGAATGTGAAGGAGGAGATGTTGACAGGTCGCGTTCCGCTTGACTTGACAATTTTGTCACCAGCAGGTCTTTGAACCCCAGCAGACTTGTGTCTGCCGGAAAGAGAGATCCAAGGTAGGTTTTAAATCTAGGATCGAGCACGGTGGCCAAAATGTAGTGCTCTGATTTCAACAGATTGACCACCCGTGAATCCTTGTTAAGCGCATTAAGGGCTCCATCCACAAGTCCCACATGCCTAGCGGAATCGCTCCCTTTTAGCTCCTCCTTCAATGCCTCCAGCTTCTTCTGCAAAAGCCTGATGAGGGGAATGACCTGACTCAGGCTGGCAGTGTCTGAACTGACTTCACGTGTGGCAAGTTCAAAAGGTTGCAGAACCTTGCACAACGTTGAAATCATTCTCCACTGCGCTTGAGACAGGTGCATTCCACCTCCTATATCGTGCTCAGTTGTATAGGCTTGAATGGCCTTTTGCTGCTCCTCCAACCTCTGAAGCATATAGAGGGTTGAATTCCACCTCGTTACCACTTCTTGCTTCAGATGATGGCAGGGCAGGTTCAGGCGTTTTTGGTGGTTCTCCAGTCTTCTGTACGTGGTGCCTGTACGCCGAAAGTGTCCCGCAATTCTTCTGGCCACCGACAGCATCTCTTGCACGCCCCTGTCGTTTTTTAAAAAATTCTGCACCACCAAATTCAAGGTATGTGCAAAACATGGGACGTGCTGGAATTTGCCCATATTTAATGCACACACAATATTGCTGGCGTTGTCCGATGCCACAAATCCACAGGAGAGTCCAATTGGGGTAAGCCATTCCGCGATGATCTTCCTCAGTTGCCGTAAGAGGTTTTCAGCTGTGTGCGTATTCTGGGAACCGGTGATACAAAGCGTAGCCTGCCTAGGAAAGAGTTGGCGTTTGCGAGATGCTGCTACTGGTGCCGCCGCTGCTGTTCTTGCGGCGGGAGTCCATACATCTACCCAGTGGGCTGTCACAGTCATATAGTCCTGACCCTGCCCTGCTCCACTTGTCCACATGTCCGTGGTTAAGTGGACATTGGGTACAACTGCATTTTTTAGGACACTGGTGAGTCTTTTTCTGACGTCCGTGTACATTCTCGGTATCGCCTGCCTAGAGAAGTGGAACCTAGATGGTATTTGGTAACGGGGGCACACTACCTCAAGAAATTGTCTAGTTCCCTGTGAACTAACGGCGGATACCGGACGCACGTCTAACACCAACATAGTTGTCAAGGCCTCAGTTATCCGCTTTGCAACAGGATGACTGCTGTGATATTTCATCTTCCTCGCAAAGGACTGTTGGACAGTCAATTGCTTGGTGGAAGTAGTAAAAGTGGGCTTACGAATTCCCCTCTGGGATGACCATCGACTCCCAGCAGCAACAACAGCAGCGCCAGCAGCAGTAGGCGTTACACGCAAGGATGCATCGGAGGAATCCCAGGCAGGAGAGGACTCGTCAGAATTGCCAGTGACATGGCCTGCAGGACTATTGGCATTCCTGGGGAAGGAGGAAATTGACACTGAGGGAGTTGGTGGGGTGGTTTACGTGAGCTTGGTTACAAGAGGAAGGGATTTACTGGTCAGTGGACTGCTTCCGCTGTCGCCCAAAGTTTTTGAACTTGTCACTGACTTATTATGAATGCGCTGCAGGTGACGTATAAGGGAGGATGTTCCGAGGTGGTTAACGTCCTTACCCCTACTTATTACAGCTTGACAAAGGGAACACACGGCTTGACACCTGTTGTCCGCATTTCTGGTGAAATACTTCCACACCGAAGAGCAGATTTTTTTGGTATTTTCACCAGGCATGTCAACGGCCCTATTCCTCCCACGGACAACAGGTGTCTCCCCGGGTGCCTGACTTAAACAAACCACCTCACCATCAGAATCCTCCTTGTCAATTTCCTCCCCAGCGCCAGCAACACCCATATCCTCCTCATCCTGGTGTACTTCAACACTGACATCTTCAATCTTACTATCAGGAACTGGACTGCGGGTGCTCCTTCCAGCACTTGCAGGGGGCGTGCAAATGGTGGAAGGCGCATGCTCTTCACGTCCAGTGTTGGGAAGGTCAGGCATCGCAACCGACACAATTGGACTCTCCTTGTGGATTTGGGATTTCGAAGAACGCACAGTTCTTTGCGGTGCTTTTGCCAGCTTGAGTCTTTTCAGTTTTCTAGCGAGAGGCTGAGTGCTTCCATCCTCATGTGAAGCTGAACCACTAGCCATGAACATAGGCCAGGGCCTCAGCCGTTCCTTGCCACTCCGTGTGGTAAATGGCATATTGGCAAGTTTACGCTTCTCCTCCGACAATTTTATTTTAGATTTTGGAGTCCTTTTTTTACTGATATTTTGTGTTTTGTATTTTACATGCTCTGTACTATGACATTGGGCATCGGCCTTGGCAGACGACGTTGCTGGCATTTCATCGTCTCGGCCATGACTAGTGGCAGCAGCTTCAGCACGAGGTGGAAGTGGATCTTGATCTTTCCCTAATTTTGGAACCTCAACATTTTTGTTCTCCATATTTTAATAGGCACAACTAAAAGACACAGAGGTAGCTACAGCCGTGGACTACCGTACTGTGTCTGCTGCTAATATAGACTGGATGATAATGAGATGAAATCAATATATATATATATATATATATATATATATAATATCACTAGTACTGCAGCCGGACAGGTATATATATTTATTATGTAATGACTGATGACGGACCTGCTGGACACTGTCAGCTCAGCAGCACCGCAGACTGCTACAGTAAGCTACTATAGTAGTATGTATAAAGAAGAAAGAAAAAAAAACCCACGGGTAGGTGGTATACAATTATGGATGGACGAGCGACTGCCGACACAGAGGTAGCTACAGCCGTGGACTACCGTACTGTGTCTGCTGCTAATATAGACTGGATGATAATGAGATGAAATCAATATATATTATATCACACTAGTACTGCAGCCGGACAGGTAGATATATTTATTATGTAATGACTGATGACGGACCTGCTGGACACTGTCAGCTCAGCAGCACCGCAGACTGCTACAGTAAGCTACTATAGTAGTATGTATAAAGAAGAAAGAAAAAAAAAAAAACCACGGGTAGGTGGTATACAATTATGGATGGACGAGCGACTGCCGACACAGAGGTAGCTACAGCCGTGGACTACCGTACTGTGTCTGCTGCTAATATAGACTGGATGATAATGAGATGAAATCAATATATATATATATAATATCACACTAGTACTGCAGCCGGACAGGTAGATATATTTATTATGTAATGACTGATGACGGACCTGCTGGACACTGTCAGCTCAGCAGCACCGCAGACTGCTACAGTAAGCTACTATAGTAGTATGTATAAAGAAGAAAGAAAAAAAAAAAAACCACGGGTAGGTGGTATACAATTATGGATGGACGAGCGACTGCCGACACAGAGGTAGCTACAGCCGTGGACTACCGTACTGTGTCTGCTGCTAATATAGACTGGATGATAATGAGATGAAATCAATATATATATATATATAATATCACTAGTACTGCAGCCGGACAGGTATATATATTTATTATGTAATGACTGATGACGGACCTGCTGGACACTGTCAGCTCAGCAGCACCGCAGACTGCTACAGTAAGCTACTATAGTAGTATGTATAAAGAAGAAAGAAAAAAAAAACCACGGGTAGGTGGTATACAATTATGGATGGACGAGCGACTGCCGACACAGAGGTAGCTACAGCCGTGGACTACCGTACTGTGTCTGCTGCTAATATAGACTGGATGATAATGAGATGAAATCAATATATATATATATATATAATATCACACTAGTACTGCAGCCGGACAGGTAGATATATTTATTATGTAATGACTGATGACGGACCTGCTGGACACTGTCAGCTCAGCAGCACCGCAGACTGCTACAGTAAGCTACTATAGTAGTATGTATAAAGAAGAAAGAAAAAAAAACCACGGTTAGGTGGTATACAATTATGGATGGACGAGCGACTGCCGACACAGAGGTAGCTACAGCCGTGGACTACCGTACTGTGTCTGCTGCTAATATAGACTGGATGATAATGAGATGAAATCAATATATATATATATATATATAATATCACTAGTAGTGCAGCCGGACAGGTATATATATTTATTATGTAATGACTGATGACGGACCTGCTGGACACTGTCAGCTCAGCAGCACCGCAGACTGCTACAGTAAGCTACTATAGTAGTATGTATAAAGAAGAAAGAAAAAAAAAACCACGGGTAGGTGGTATACAATATTATATATATATTATATACAATTATATATATATATATATATATATATATATATATATATATTAAACTCACTGGTGGTGATTATTAAACTGGTGGTCAGGTCACTGGTCAGTGGTCACGCTATCAGCAACTTGCAAGTAGTACTCCTAAGCAGACAATCACAATATATATTATACTGGTGGTCAGTGTGGTCACAATGGCAGTGTAGCACTCTGGCAGCAAAAGTGTGCACTGTACGTTATATGTACTCCTGAGTCCTGCTCTCAGACTCTAACTGCTCCCCACTGTCAGTGTCTCCCCCACAAGTCAGATAATACAGTCACACTATCTATCACTTCAGCAAGTAACTACTAGTACTCCTCCTAATGCTCCCCAAAATTACTACTGTGTCTCTCTCTACTGTCTCACTCTCTTCTCTATAAACGGAGAGGACGCCAGCCACGTCCTCTCCCTATGAATCTCAATGCACGTGTGAAAATGGCGGCGACGCGCGGCTCCTTATATAGAATCCGAGTCTCGCGAGAATCCGACAGCGGGATGATGACGTTCGGGTGCGCTCGGGTTAACCGAGCAAGGCGGGAGGATCCGAGTCGCTCGGACCCGTGTAAAAAATAGGTGAAGTTCGGGCGGGTCGGATTCCGAGGATCCGAACCCGCTCATCACTAATATATATATATATATATATATATAGAACAAAGCTATCCGGCACTCACGAAAAAACAATAAACAAAACAAATTTTCCTTTTTTTTTTTTTTTTTTTTTTTTCCTTTTTTTTTTTTTTTTTTTTCTCCTTTTTTTTGGTTTATTTTCTTTTTTTTGGTTCTTTTCTATCTCACAGCACAGGGGTCACCTTACCTGATGAAAAGGCTGCGATGCCTTGAAACGTCGTAAGATACTTGCCCCCCCTCATGTTTTTGATTTGATTGACACGATGTTACTTTGATATCACCATGTTTTGAATACAAATTACGATTTTTGCATAAGCCCATGGAGTGCCGCCTCATTTCCTTTGCTGCTAACACCTGAGCCACAGGAGGGGAAGGATACTGTGTCTATATATATATATATATATATATATATATATATATATATATACTGTGTGTGTGTGTGTATATATATATATATATAGAACATTTACTGGCCTATCATTTGGGAGGAAGGCTATTATTACCTATCTCTGTGTCTGTTGTGGGTTCAGGAAGACCTCATAAGCAGTTGATTATCTGATTCGCTGTGAACTACTGCCATAATACCGTCCTCTCCGAGTCCGTTGTATTATATTAGAACTTAGTTAGTTATAATTGTGGGGAGGATTGGGGACGGGGAGCAGCTGTTAGGGAGTACAGTGCAGGGTTTTGAGTTTAATCCGTTGTTTCTCTGCCTGAAAAAAAACGCTCCACCATATCTGTGCTCACTCAGTGTGCTGCACTGCTGCATGATATATCTGTGCTGAGTGCACTGCTTACACTGCCTAATTGTGGGGACTGGGGAGCAGTTATAGCAGGAGTACAGTGCACAGTTTTGCTGACAGTGACCACCAGTCCAGTATACGTTTGTCTGCCTGAAAAACACTGTGGTGTTTTTTTTTTCTTTCTTCATGCTAGTTTGTTTAGCAGTCTGCTGACACTGCAGTGTCCACCAGGTCCGTTATACAGTATATTATATATATAATTAAGCACTAAGCAGCAGTACGGTAGGCCACGGTTGTACCTACCTCTGTGTCGACTCGTCACTCGTCGTCCATAAGTATAAGTAATACTATCCATCCATCTACATTGTATACCTGTGGTGTTTTTTTTTTCTTTCTTCATACTAGTTTAGCAGTCTGCTGCTGACACTGTCCACCAGGTCCGTTATACAGTATATTTTATTTATATATAAGCACTAAGCAGCAGTACGGTAGGCCACGGCTGTACCTACCTCTGTGTCGTCACTCGTCCATAAGTATAAGTAATACTATACTATCCATCCATCTACATTGTATACCTGTGGTGGTTTTTTTTTCTTTCTTCATACTAGTTTAGCAGTCTGCTGACACTGTCCACCAGGTCCGTTATACACACAGTATATTATATTTATATATAAGCACTAAGCAGCAGTACGGTAGGCCACGGCTGTACCTACCTCTGTGTCGTCAGTGCACTCGTCGTCCATAATTATAAGTAATACTATACTATCCATCCATCTACATTGTATACCTGTGGTGGTTTTTTTTCTTTCTTCATACTAGTTTAGCAGTCTGCTGACACTGTCCACCAGGTCCGTTATACAGTATATTATATTTATATATAAGCACTAAGCAGCAGTACGGTAGGCCACGGCTGTACCTACCTCTGTGTCGTCAGTGCACTCGTCGTCCATAAGTATAAGTAATAATATACTATCCATCCATCTACATTGTATACCTGTGGTGGTTTTTTTTTCTTTCTTCATACTAGTTTAGCAGTCTGCTGACACTGTCCACCAGGTCCGTTATACAGTATATTATATTTATATATAAGCACTAAGCAGCAGTACGGTAGGCCACGGCTGTACCTACCTCTGTGTCATCACTCGTCGTCCATAAGTATAAGTAATACTATACTATCCATCCATCTACATTGTATACCTGTGGTGTTTTTTTTTTTCTTTCTTCATACTAGTTTAGCAGTCTGCTGCTGACACTGTCCACCAGGTCCGTTATACAGTATATTATATTTATATATAAGCACTAAGCAGCAGTACGGTAGGCCACGGCTGTACCTACCTCTGTGTCGTCACTCGTCGTCCATAAGTATAAGTAATACTATACTATCCATCTACATTGTATACCTGTGGTGTTTTTTTTTTTCTTTCTTCATACTAGTTTAGCAGTCTGCTGCTGACACTGTCCACCAGGTCCGTTATACAGTATATTATATTTATATATAAGCACTAAGCAGCAGTACGGTAGGCCACGGCTGTACCTACCTCTGTGTCGTCACTCGTCGTCCATAAGTATAAGTAATACTATACTATCCATCCATCTACATTGTATACCTGTGGTGGCTTTTAGTTGTGCGCAAAATATGGAGAACAAAAATGTGGAGGTTAAAAAAATAGGGAAAGATCAAGATCCACTTCCACCTCGTGCTGAAGCTGCTGCCACTAGTCATGGCCGAGACAATGAAATGCCATCAACGTCGTCTGCCAAGGCCGATGCCCAATGTCATAGTACAGAGCATGTAAAATCCAAAACACAAAAGATCAGTAAAAAAATGACCCAAAAATCAAAATTAAAAGCGTCTGAGGAGAAGCGTAAACTTGCCAATATGCCATTTACGACACTGAGTGGCAAGGAACGGCTGAGGCCCTGGCCTATGTTCATGGCTAGTGGTTCAGCTTCACATGAGGATGGAAGCACTCATCCTCTCGCTAGAAAAAAGAAAAGACTTGCGGCAAAAGCACAGCAAAGAACTGTGCGTTCTTCGAAATCACAAATCCCAAAGGAGAGTCCAATTGTGTCGGTTGCGATGCCTGACCTTCCCAACACTGGACGGGAAGAGCTTGCGCCTTCCACCATTTGCACGCCCCCTGCAAGTGTTGAAAGGAGCACCCGCAGTCCAGTTCCTGATAGTGAAATTGAAGATGTCAGTGTTGAAGTACACCAGGATGAGGAGGATATGGGTGTTGCTGGCACTGGGGAGGAAATTGACAAGGAGGATTCTGATGGTGAGGTGGTTTGTTTAAGTCAGGCACCCGGGGAGACACCTGTTGTCCGTGGGAGGAATATGGCCATTGACATGCCTGGTGAAAATACCAAAAAAATCAGCTCTTCAGTGTGGAAGTATTTCAACAGAAATGCGGACAACAGGTGTCAAGCCGTGTGTTGCCTTTGTCAAGCTGTAATAAGTAGGGGTAAGGACGTTAACCACCTCGGAACATCCTCCCTTATACGTCACCTGCAGCGCATTCATAATAAGTCAGTGACAAGTTCAAAAACTTTGGGCGACAGCGGAAGCAGTCCACTGACCAGTAAATCCCTTCCTCTTGTAACCAAGCTCGCGCAAACCACACCACCAACTCCCTCAGTGTCAATTTCCTCCTTACCCAGGAAAGCCAATAGTCCTGCAGGCCATGTCACTGGCAAGTCTGACGAGTCCTCTCCTGCCTGGGATTCCTCCGATGCATCCTTGAGTGTAACGCCTACTGCTGCTGGCGCTGCTGTTGTTGCTGCTGGGAGTCGATCGTCATCCCAGAGGGGAAGTCGGAAGACCACTTGTACTACTTCCAGTAAGCAATTGACTGTCCAACAGTCCTTTGCGAGGAAGATGAAATATCACAGCAGTCATCCTGTTGCAAAGCGGATAACTGAGGCCTTGACAACTATGTTGGTGTTAGACGTGCGTCCGGTATCCGCCATTAGTTCACAGGGAACTAGACAATTTCTTGAGGTAGTGTGCCCCCGTTACCAAATACCATCTAGGTTCCACTTCTCTAGGCAGGCGATACCGAGAATGTACACGGACGTCAGAAAAAGACTCACCAGTGTCCTAAAAAATGCAGTTGTACCCAATGTCCACTTAACCACGGACATGTGGACAAGTGGAGCAGGGCAGACTCAGGACTACATGACTGTGACAGCCCACTGGGTAGATGTATTGCCTCCCGCTGCAAGAACAGCAGCGGCGGCACCAGTAGCAGCATCTCGCAAACGCCAACTCGTTCCTAGGCAGGCTACGCTTTGTATCACCGCTTTCCAGAATAGGCACACAGCTGAAAACCTCTTACGGCAACTGAGGAAGATCATCGCAGAATGGCTTACCCCAATTGGACTCTCCTGGGGATTTGTGACATCGGACAATGCCAGCAATATTGTGAGTGCATTACATCTGGGCAAATTCCAGCACGTCCCATGTTTTGCACATACCTTGAATTTGGTGGTGCAGAATTATTTAAAAAACGACAGGGGCGTGCAAGAGATGCTGTCGGTGGCCAGAAGAATTGCGGGCCACTTTCGGCGTACAGGCACCGCGTACAGAAGACTGGAGCACCACCAAAAACACCTGAACCTGCCCTGCCATCATCTGAAGCAAGAGGTGGTAACGAGGTGGAATTCAACCCTCTATATGCTTCAGAGGATGGAGGAGCAGCAAAAGGCCATTCAAGCCTATACATCTGGCCATGATATAGGCAAAGGAGGTGGAATGCACCTGTCTCAAGCGCAGTGGAGAATGATTTCAACGTTGTGCAAGGTTCTGCAACCTTTTGAACTTGCCACACGTGAAGTCAGTTCAGACACTGCCAGCCTGAGTCAGGTCATTCCCCTCATCAGGCTTTTGCAGAAGAAGCTGGAGGCATTGAAGGAGGAGCTAAAATGGAGCGATTCCGCTAGGCATGTGGGACTTGTGGATGGAGCCCTTCATTCGCTTAACCAGGATTCACGGGTGGTCAATCTGTTGAAATCAGAGCACTACATTTTGGCCACCGTGCTCGATCCTAGATTTAAAACCTACCTTGGATCTCTCTTTACGGCAGACACAAGTCTGCAGAGGTTCAAAGACCTGCTGGTGACAAAATTGTCAAGTCAAGCGGAACGCGACCCGTCAACATCTCCTCCTTCACATTCTCCCGCAACTGGGGGTGCGAGGAAAAGGCTATGAATTCCGAGCCCACCCGCTGGCGGTGATGCAGGGCAGTCTGGAGCGACTGCTGATGCTGACATCTGGTCCGGACATAAGGACCTGCCAACGATTACTGACAAGTCGTCTACTGTCACTGCATATGATTCTCTCACCATTGAAAGAATGGTGGAGGATTATATGAGTGACCGCATCCAAGTAGGCACGTCAGACAGTCCGTACGTATACTGGCAGGAAAAAGAGGCAATTTGGAGGCCCTTGCACAAACTGGCTTTATTCTACCTAAGTTGCCCTCCCTCCAGTGTGTACTCCGAAAGAGTGTTTAGTGCCGCCGCTCACCTTGTCAGCAATCGGCGTACGAGGTTACTTCCAGAAAATGGGGAGAAGATGATGTTCATTAAAATTAATTATAATCAATTCCTCCATGGAGACATTCACCAGCAGCAATTGCCTCCAGAAAGTACACGAGGACCTGAGATGGTGGATTCCAGTGGGGACGAATTAATAATCTGTGAGGAGGGGGATGTACACAGTGAAAGGGGTGATGAATCGGACGATGATGATGAGGTGGACATCTTGCCTCCGTAGAGCCAGTTTGTGCAAGGAGAGATTGATTGCTTCTTTTTTGGTGGGGGCCCAAACCAACCAGTCATTTTAGTCACAGTCGTGTGGCAGACCCTGTCGCTGAAATGATGGGTTCGTTAAAGTGTGCATGTCTTGTTTTTACAACATAAGGGTGGGTGGGAGGGCCCAAGGACAATTCCATCTTGCACCTCTTTTTTCTTTCATTTTTCTTTGCGTCATGTGCTGTTTGTGGAGTATTTTTTTGAAGGGCCATCCTGCGTGACACTGCAGTGCCACTCCTAGATGGGCCAGGTGTTTGTGTCGGCCACTAGGGTCGCTTAGCTTAGTCACACAGCTACCTCATTGCGCCTCTTTTTTTCTTTGCGTCATGTGCTGTTTGGGGAGTATTTTTTTGAAGGGCCATCCTGCGTGACACTGCAGTGCCACTCCTAGATGGGCCAGGTGTTTGTGTCGGCCACTAGGGTCGCTTAGCTTAGCCATCCAGCAACCTCGGTGCAAATTTTAGGACTAAAAATAATATTGTGAGGTGTGAGGTGTTCAGAATAGGCTGAAAATTAGTGGAAATTATGGTTATTGAGGTTAATAATACTATGGGATCAAAATGACCCCCAAATTCTATGATTTAAGCTGTTTTTTAGGGTCTTTTGAAAAAAACACCCGAATCCAAAACACACCCGAATCCGACAAAAAAAATTCGGTGAGGTTTTGCCAAAATGCGTCCGAACCCAAAACACGGCCACGGAACCGAACCCAAAACCAAAACACAAAACCCGAAAAATTTCAGGTGCACATCACTAATATATATATATATATATATATACACACACACACACACATATATTTATATAACAGCGATAAGCGGGTTCGGTTCGAGAACTGAACCTCCCCAGAACATCCCGTTCCGAGACAGTTTCCGAGTCCAGCTTGGGTCTTCCCGCCAGACTCGGAAACCAAAGCGAGGCAAAACGTCATCATCCCGCTGTCGGAGTCTCACGGATTTTGGATTCCATATAAACAGCTGAGTGTTTCTGCCATTTTCACTCCAGACTTGGAGAGTGAGGGAGATAAGCCTCTGTCTCTCTGTGGGTGGTGGCGTCGGGTGAGGTCAGTGTGTACTCTGTAGGGGTGCTGTTCCTATCACTGTGGTGTACTTGTGCTGTTAGGGGTGCTGTCCTGGCTGTCATTGGTGTTTCATGTGCTGTTAGGGGTGTTGCAGCTGTACATGGGTGTTGCTATCCTGGCTGTCACTGTGTTGTACAGGGGGCAGGGGAACTGTCCTCCTGTATGCTGTGAAAATACAGGGGTGCTGGCTGTAAAAAATATGGGTTGCAGGGAAAATAAATGTACACTGGCCATGTCTTTTATGCTGTAAAAATTCAGGGGTGCTGCTGTCAAAATAAATGTACACTGGCCCTGTCTTGTATGCTGTAAAAAAAAATCTGGGGTGCAGTGAAAATAAATGTACACTAGCCCTGTTTTATATGCTGTAAAAAAAATCTGGGGTGCAGTGAAAAAAATGTACACTGGACCTTTCTTGTATGCTGTAAAAATTCTGGGGTGCTGCAGCTGTATATGGGTGTTGGTGTCCTGGCTATCACTGTGTTGTACAGGGGGCAGGGGCATTGTCCTCCTGTCTGCTGTGAAAATACAGGGGTGCTGGCTGTAAAAAATGTGGTTTGCAGTGAAAATAAATGTACACTGGCCCTGTCTTGTATGCTGTAAAAATTCTGGGATGCAGTGAAAATAAATGTACACAGCCCCTGTCTTGTATGCTGTAAAAATACAGGGGTGCTGTTGTTAAAATAAATGTACACTGGTCCTGTATGCTGTAAAAATACAGGGGTGCTGCTGTTAAAATAAAAGTACACTGGTCCTGTATGCTGTAAAACTACAGGGGTGCTGTTGTTAAAATAAAAGTATACTGGCCCTGTATGCTGTAAAATACAGGGGTGCAGTGAAAATAAATGTACACTGGCCCTGTCTTTTATGCTGTAAAATTACTGGGGTGTTTTGAAAATACAGGGGTGCTGGTACTGTTCGTGGTTGCGATGTCTAGGCCTGACCTTCACAACACTGTATGGGAAGAGGAGGCTCCTACCACCATTTGCATGCCCTCTGCAAGTGCTGGGAGGAGCACCGCCAGTCCAGTTGCTGATATTGAGGATGTCACCGGGGAAAATTCCAGAAAAGCCACCTCTTCAGTGTGGAATTATTTTTCCACAAATACGGACAACAGGTGTCAAGCCATCTGTTGCCTTTGTCAATTCATAATAAGTAGGTATAAGGACATTAACCACCTAGGAACAATCTCCCTTATACGTCACCTGCAGTGCATTCATCATAAGTCATTGATAAGTTCATAAACTTTGGGTAATAGTGCAAGCAGTCCACTGACATCTAATGATGTGGTTTATTTGAATATTATTTCTCTGTGAGGATGAGGATTTAAACACTGAAGGGGCGGTAATCTGAGGATTAGAAAGACATATTGCCTCTGTAGAGCCAGTTTGTGCAAGGAGAGATTAATTGCTTCTTTTTTGGTGGGGGCCCAAACAAACCAATCATTTCAGCCAGTCGTGTGGCAAACCCTGTAGCTGAAATTAATGGTTTGTTAAAGTGTGCATGTCCTGTTTATTCAATATAAGGGCAGGTGGGAGAGCCCAAGGACAATTTAATCTTGGGACAATTTAATCTTGCACATCTTTTCTTTGCCACATCATTCCAGCAGTGCTGCCCTATATGAGGTGCTGCCACTCTGCCTTATCAGTCCAGGGGTGCTGCCCCACTGCTGTTCAAGTACAAGGGTGCTGTTGCCTGTCTACTGTGCTGTGTAATTTTCCAGGGGAGCTGCCTATGCTGTATAAATCCAGGGGTGCGGCCGTATAATTCCAGTGGTGCTGCTATACTTGATCCCAGGTTTAAATGGAAGCCTAGAGCAGATATGAAACAAGTTTCAACATCACAAACAGATTTGTAAAAACATAGCAAAGGTGGAAATGGAAATTGCTTTTTTGACTAAGTGTTTTTCAATAAAATGGGGAGAAACCACATTTGTGGCCAAAGTCAGTGTGACTCAGAAGAGACTGAATTATAATCCAGTGCAACTGCTGAAGAGGGAAAAGTGAGATTTTCTGCTGGAGCATTAGAGAGAGCAGAAATTTTATTAGAGAGAGGTTCTTCTCAATTATTTGATGTTAGGGACTCACTGAAATGAATGGCTCCGATTAGTAAACCTTAATCATGATTTTGGGATTATTTATTTAGAGGATGCGCATTTGTTGTACAGGGATCTTTTCATAAGGGCTGCGTAGGGTTATCGCAAGACCTCGCAGTGTTAGAACAGATCTTCTGTGATCTTGCATTGCATCAGCTTTCCATTGCACTGCAGCACTAGATGGGCCAGGAGCTCCTGTGAGGCAGAAACAGTTACTGAATAAGGCCCAGTATGCAGTCTCATGGTTGCTTATGGCCAGGAAGATGTCTGACTTGCCAGGCTGAGGCATACTGTGGGCACAGAAGTTAGCATTGTTTCCTCCCACAGTCCTACTTATAGTATGAAATGATTATCGACTGTAGAGTGGTATGCTCCACTAGGGCAGGGGCTCAATAACAAAAATTTCACTGCACAGCTTAGTACTCTACTGAACCCAACCAAACTCAACCAAACCCATCCGGGGCAAGCTGCTGTGGGGGCTTAGGAGGGGCCGCTAAAACATCTATATTTTATTTAAAAATAAAATATAAAAAAAAATCAAGACAGGTATGCTCACATGCGTGTAACTGGGACACACAGGTATGCTCACATGCGTGTAACTGGAAGCTGTGAAAAACTAAAATAAGGCATCTGCCACAAAATATGTAAATAAAAATGCAATAAAAAAAATGGAAAAAAAGAAACCCACAAGATTTTCAAAAAATAAGTCTCCAGACTCCGTGGAGGGGAAAATATCCAATCTTGATCCTGTGGTATACACCAGTTTATTTGCATCCCACCATCAAATCCAAGATTATCTTAATCCCTGAACAGGGAGAAGGGTGTACAAATTTGGAGGCTTTGGCCCCTAGTTTTTCAGTTTGTCCAGTAATGTGGTAATTATATATTTGCTTGGTTGAAGTCCTTTCCATTCCACACCAATATAGGAGTGAAGGTGAAAGCCTGTGTGTTGTTCCTGATTGCGTGTGCTTTTCTAATTTTTAATCACCTTCTTGACACTGTCCTCTTCCTCTTGCCTCTTCTTATAATGGGAAAAGTCATCAAAGAAGGAGGTGTTTGTGTTTGTAGCTAGCTATGATTCGGAGAACTTGGCAAGTTTTTTCCAGGGGGACCGCTTGTCGCTTAAATGATGGGTTTATTAAAGTGTGCATGTCCTGTTTAAACTAAAGATGAGCGGGTTCGGTTTCTCTGAATCCGAACCCGCCCGAACTTCATGTTTTTTTACACGGGTCCGAGCGACTCGGATCTTCCCGCCTTGCTCGGTTAACCCGAGCGCGCCCGAACGTCATCATCACGCTGTCTGATTCTCGCGAGGCTCGGATTCTATCGCGAGACTCGGATTCTATATAAGGAGCCGCGCGTCGCGGCCATTTTCACACGTGCATTGAGATTGATAGGGAGAGGACGTGGCTGGCGTCCTCTCCGTTTAGAAATTAAAATAGATAGGAGAGTGAGAGTGAGACACTTCATTTACTTACTGGAGCTTAGGAAGAGTTATACTAGTGACTGATGACCAGTGACCTGACCACCAGTGCAGTTTTATAATTTATTATTATTTAATAATCCGTTCTGTTCTTGTTCTCTGCCTGAAAAAAACGATACACAGTGACTCAGTCACACTCACATACCATATCTGTGCTCAGCCCAGTGTGCTGCATCATCTATGTATAATATCTGACTGTGCTCACACAGCTTAATTGTGGGGGAGACTGGGGAGCAGTTATAGGTTATAGCAGGAGCCAGGAGTACATATTAAACAGTGCACACTTTTGCTGCCAGAGTGCCACTGCCAGTGTGACTGACCACTGACCACTGTGACCAGTGACCTGACCACACTGACCACCAGTATAGTATATTGTGATTGAATGTCTGCCTGAAAAAGTACACTCGTCGTGTGACTTGTGTGGTGTTTTTTTATTCTATAAAAATTAAAAAACTCATTCTGCTGACAGACAGTGTCCAGCAGGTCCGTCATTATATAATATATATCTGTCCGGCTGCAGTAGTGATATATATATATTTTTATATCATTATTTATCATCCAGTCTATACTAGCAGCAGACACAGTACGGTAGTTCACGGCTGTAGCTACCTCTGTGTCGGCACTCGGCAGTCCATCCATAATTGTATACCACCTACCCGTGGTTTATTTTTTCTTTCTTCTTTATACATACTACATCTCATTATCATCCAGTCTATATTAGCAGCAGACACAGTACAGTACGGTAGTCCACGGCTGTAGCTACCTCTGTGTCGGCACAGGGCAGTCCATCCATAATTGTATACCACCTACCCGTGGTTTTTTTTTTCTTTCTTCTTTATACATACTACATCTCATTATCATCCAGTCTATATTAGCAGCAGACACAGTACAGTACGGTAGTCCACGGCTGTAGCTACCTCTGTGTCGGCACTCGGCAGTCCATCCATAATTGTATACCACCTACCCGTGGTTTTTTTTTTCTTTCTTCTTTATACATACTACATCTCATTATCATCCAGTCTATATTAGCAGCAGACACAGTACAGTACGGTAGTCCACGGCTGTAGCTATCTCTGTGTCGGCACTCGGCAGTCCATCCATAATTGTATACCACCTACCCGTGGTTTTTTTTTTCTTTCTTCTTTATACATACTACATCTCATTATCAACCAGTCTATATTAGCAGCAGACACAGTACAGTACGGTAGTCCACGGCTGTAGCTACCTCTGTGTCGGCACTCGGCAGTCCATCCATAATTGTATACCACCTACCCGTGGTTTTTTTTTTCTTTCTTCTTTATACATACTACATCTCATTATCAACCAGTCTATATTAGCAGCAGACACAGTACGGTAGTTCACGGCTGTAGCTACCTCTGTGTCGGCACTCGGCAGTCCATCCATAATTGTATACCACCTACCCGTGGTTTTTTTTTCTTTCTTCTTTATACATACTACATCTCATTATCATCCAGTCTATATTAGCAGCAGACACAGTACAGTACGGTAGTCCACGGCTGTAGCTACCTCTGTGTCGGCACTCGGCAGTCCATCCATAATTGTATACCACCTACCCGTGGTTTTTTTTTTCTTTCTTCTTTATACATACTACATCTCATTATCATCCAGTCTATATTAGCAGCAGACACAGTACAGTACGGTAGTCCACGGCTGTAGCTACCTCTGTGTCGGCACTCGGCAGTCCATCCATAATTGTATACCACCTACCCGTGGTTTTTTTTTCTTTCTTCTTTATACATACTACATCTCATTATCATCCAGTCTATATTAGCAGCAGACACAGTACAGTACGGTAGTCCACGGCTGTAGCTACCTCTGTGTCGGCACTCGGCAGACCATCCATAATTGTATACCACCTACCCGTGGTTTTTTTTTCTTTCTTCTTTATACATACTACATCTCATTATCATCCAGTCTATATTAGCAGCAGACACAGTACAGTACGGTAGTCCACGGCTGTAGCTACCTCTGTGTCGGCACTCGGCAGTCCATCCATAATTGTATACTAGTATCCATCCATCTCCATTGTTTACCTGAGGTGCCTTTTAGTTGTGCCTATTAAAGTATGGAGAACAAAAATGTTGAGGTTCCAAAATTAGGGAAAGATCAAGATCCACTTCCACCTCGTGCTGAAGCTGCTGCCACTAGTCATGGCCGAGACGATGAAATGCCAGCAACGTCGTCTGCCAAGGCCGATGCCCAATGTCATAGTACAGAGCATGTCAAATCCAAAACACCAAATATCAGTAAAAAAAGGACTCCAAAACCTAAAATAAAATTTTCGGAGGAGAAGCATAAACTTGCCAATATGCCATTTACCACACGGAGTGGCAAGGAACGGCTGAGGCCTTGGCCTATGTTCATGGCTAGCGGTTCAGCTTCACATGAGGATGGAAGCACTCAGCCTCTCGCTAGAAAACTGAAAAGACTCAAGCTGGCAAAAGCACCGCAAAGAACTGTGCGTTCTTCGAAATCCCAAATCCACAAGGAGAGTCCAATTGTGTCGGTTGCGATGCCTGACCTTCCCAACACTGGACGTGAAGAGCATGCGCCTTCCACCATTTGCACGCCCCCTGCAAGTGCTGGAAGGAGCACCCGCAGTCCAGTTCCTGATAGTCAGATTGAAGATGTCAGTGTTGAAGTACACCAGGATGAGGAGGATATGGGTGTTGCTGGCGCTGGGGAGGAAATTGACCAGGAGGATTCTGATGGTGAGGTGGTTTGTTTAAGTCAGGCACCCGGGGAGACACCTGTTGTCCGTGGGAGGAATATGGCCACTGACATGCCTGGTGAAAATACCAAAAAAATCAGCTCTTCGGTGTGGAAGTATTTCAACAGAAATGCGGACAACAGGTGTCAAGCCGTGTGTTGCCTTTGTCAAGCTGTAATAAGTAGGGGTAAGGACGTTAACCACCTCGGAACATCCTCCCTTATACGTCACCTGCAGCGCATTCATAATAAGTCAGTGACAAGTTCAAAAACTTTGGGCGACAGCGGAAGCAGTCCACTGACCAGTAAATCCCTTCCTCTTGTAACCAAGCTCACGCAAACCACCCCACCAACTCCCTCAGTGTCAATTTCCTCCTTCCCCAGGAATGCCAATAGTCCTGCAGGCCATTTCACTGGCAATTCTGACGAGTCCTCTCCTGCCTGGGATTCCTCCGATGCATCCTTGCGTGTAACGCCTACTGCTGCTGGCGCTGCTGTTGTTGCTGCTGGGAGTCGATGGTCATCCCAGAGGGGAAGTCGTAAGCCCACTTGTACTACTTCCAGTAAGCAATTGACTGTTCAACAGTCCTTTGCGAGGAAGATTAAATATCACAGCAGTCATCCTGCTGCAAAGCGGATAACTGAGGCCTTGACAACTATGTTGGTGTTAGACGTGCGTCCGGTATCCGCCGTTAGTTCACAGGGAACTAGACAATTTATTGAGGCAGTGTGCCCCCGTTACCAAATACCATCTAGGTTCCACTTCTCTAGGCAGGCGATACCGAGAATGTACACGGACGTCAGAAAAAGACTCACCAGTGTCCTAAAAAATGCAGCTGTACCCAATGTCCACTTAACCACGGACATGTGGACAAGTGGAGCAGGGCAGGGTCAGGACAATATGACTGTGACAGCCCACTGGGTAGATGTATGGACTCCCGCCGCAAGAACAGCAGCGGCGGCACCAGTAGCAGCATCTCGCAAACGCCAACTCTTTCCTAGGCAGGCTACGCTTTGTATCACCGGTTTCCAGAATACGCACACAGCTGAAAACCTCTTACGGCAACTGAGGAAGATCATCGCGGAATGGCTTACCCCAATTGGACTCTCCTGTGGATTTGTGGCATCGGACAACGCCAGCAATATTGTGTGTGCATTAAATATGGGCAAATTCCAGCACGTCCCATGTTTTGCACATACCTTGAATTTGGTGGTGCAGAATTTTAAAAAAAACGACAGGGGCGTGCAAGAGATGCTGTCGGTGGCCAGAAGAATTGCGGGACACTTTCGGCGTACAGGCACCACGTACAGAAGACTGGAGCACCACCAAAAACTACTGAACCTGCCCTGCCATCATCTGAAGCAAGAAGTGGTAACGAGGTGGAATTCAACCCTCTATATGCTTCAGAGGTTGGAGGAGCAGCAAAAGGCCATTCAAGCCTATACAATTGAGCACGATATAGGAGGTGGAATGCACCTGTCTCAAGCGCAGTGGAGAATGATTTCAACGTTGTGCAAGGTTCTGATGCCCTTTGAACTTGCCACACGTGAAGTCAGTTCAGACACTGCCAGCCTGAGTCAGGTCATTCCCCTCATCAGGCTTTTGCAGAAGAAGCTGGAGACATTGAAGGAGGAGCTAACACGGAGCGATTCAACTAGGCATGTGGGACTTGTGGATGGAGCCCTTAATTCGCTTAACAAGGATTCACGGGTGGTCAATCTGTTGAAATCAGAGCACTACATTTTGGCCACCGTGCTCGATCCTAGATTTAAAGCCTACCTTGGATCTCTCTTTCCGGCAGACACAAGTCTGCTGGGGTTGAAAGACCTGCTGGTGAGAAAATTGTCAAGTCAAGCGGAACGCGACCTGTCAACATCTCCTCCTTCACATTCTCCCGCAACTGGGGGTGCGAGGAAAAGGCTCAGAATTCCGAGCCCACCCGCTGGCGGTGATGCAGGGCAGTCTGGAGCGACTGCTGATGCTGACATCAGGTCCGGACTGAAGGACCTGACAACGATTACGGACATGTCGTCTACTGTCACTGCATATGATTCTCTCAACATTGAAAGAATGGTGGAGGATTATATGAGTGACCGCATCCAAGTAGGCACGTCAGACAGTCCGTACTTATACTGGCAGGAAAAAGAGGCAATTTGGAGGCCCTTGCACAAACTGGCTTTATTCTACCTAAGTTGCCCTCCCACAAGTGTGTACTCCGAAAGAGTGTTTAGTGCCGCCGCTCACCTTGTCAGCAATCGGCGTACGAGGTTACATCCAGAAAATGTGGAGAAGATGATGTTCATTAAAATGAATTATAATCAATTCCTCCGCGGAGACATTGACCAGCAGCAATTGCCTCCACAAAGTACACAGGGAGCTGAGATGGTGGATTCCAGTGGGGACGAATTGATAATCTGTGAGGAGGGGGATGTACACGGTGATATATCGGAGGATGATGATGAGGTGGACATCTTGCCTCTGTAGAGTCAGTTTGTGCAAGGAGAGATTAATTGCTTCTTTTTTGGTGGGGGTCCAAACCAACCCGTCATATCAGTCACAGTCGTGTGGCAGACCCTGTCACTGAAATGATGGGTTGGTTAAAGTGTGCATGTCCTGTTTATACAACATAAGATTGGGTGGGAGGGCCCAAGGACAATTCCATCTTGCACCTCTTTTTTCTTTAATTTTTCTTTGCGTCATGTGCTGTTTGGGGAGGTTTTTTTGGAAGGGACATCCTGCGTGACACTGCAGTGACACTCCTAGATGGGCCAGGTGTTTGTGTCGGCCACTAGGGTCGCTTATCTTACTCACACAGCTACCTCATTGCGCCTCTTTTTTTCTTTGCGTCATGTGCTGTTTGGGGAGGGTATTTTGGAAGGGACATCCTGCGTGACACTGCAGTGCCACTCCTAGATGGGCCAGGTGTTTGTGTCGGCCACTAGGGTCGCTTAGCTTAGTCATCCAGCGACCTCGGTGCAAATTTTAGGACTAAAAATAATATTGTGAGGTGTGAGGTATTCAGAATAGACTGAAAATGAGTGGAAATGATGGTTTTTGAGGTTAATAATACTTTGGGATCAAAATGACCCCCAAATTCTATGATTTAAGCTGTTTTTTAGGTTTTTTGGAAAAAAACACCCGAATCCAAAACACACCCGAATCCGACAAAAAAAATTCGGTTAGGTTTTGCCAAAACGCGGTCGAACCCAAAACACGGCCGCGGAACCGAACCCAAAACCAAAACACAAAACCCGAAAAATTTCCGGCGCTCATCTCTAGTTTAAACAACATAACGGTGGATGGGATGGCCCAAGACAATTCCATCTTGCACCTGTTTTGTTTCTTTGCGTGATATGCTCTTTGGGGCCTAGTTTTTAAAAATTGCCATCCTGTCTGCACTGCAGTGCCACTCCTAGATGGGCCAGATGTTGGTGCCGCACACTTGTGTCGCTTAGCTTAGTCATCCAGCCACCTCGGTGCAACCTTTTGGCCTAAAAACAATATTGTGAGGTGTTCAGAATAGACTGGAAATGAGTGGAAATGAATGTTATTGAGGTTAATAATACCGTAGGATCAAAATTACCCCCAAATTCTATGATTTTAGCTGGTTTTATGTTTTTTTTCAAAAATCATCCAGATCCAAAACCAAAACACGAAACACGAAAAGTGCCCGCCGCACATCTTTAGTTATTACTATTGTAAGCAACATGTTATTCTAACATTTTACATGTATGTATTGTGTTTACACCAAACAGTGAGGTGTGAGGTGTTCAGTATAGACTGGAAATGAATGCTATTGAGGTTAATAATACTGTAGGATCAAAATGACCCCCAAATTCTGTGATTTTAGCTGTTTTTATGTTTTTTTCCAAAAATCATCCAGATCCGAAATCAAAACCCGAAAGGGTGTTTTTGGCAAAACGAATCCAGATCCAAAACACGAGCGGAGATCCAGATCCAAAACCAAAATACAAAACCCGAAAAGTGTCCACAGCACATCTTTAATATATATATACACAGTTTATATATATACAGTTTTCACTCTAGAGCCTCGGTGCGAGGCCTGCCGTATTCACAGTTCCTCATAGTTCGCAGAATTACAAGCGAACCTGAGGACCTGGAAGTAGAACTTGATAAGATGTCTGAGAAATTTGCACAAAGGGGTTACCCTTTGGACCTATTGAAACAGGCGCGCATCAAAGCCATGTCAAAAAGCAGAGTTGAGCTACTACAAGGGGAGAATATTAAACGTACGGATGAGAAGGTCCCCTGGGTAAATTAATTTAATATGTCGAGTAGTAGAACGAGTAAACAGATTAAACAAATGTGGCCTATGATCACCTCTGACCCTAACCTCCCCTCATAGAAACAGTTAGATCATGCTGTGTTAAACACGGAGTACCAATATCAAAAATCTGGTAGTTAAGAATAAGGGCCCTCATTCCGAGTCGTTCGCTCGGTATTTTTCATCGCATCGCAATGAAAATCCGCTTAGTACGCATGCGCAATATTCGCACTGCGACTGCGCCAAGTAATTTAACAATGAAGATAGTATTTTTACTCACGGCTTTTTCATCGCTCCGGCGATCGTAATGTGATTGACAGGAAATGGGTATTACTGGGCGGAAACACGGCGTTTTATGGGCGTGTGGTTGAAAACGCTACCGTTTCCGGAAAAAACGCAGGAGTGGCTGGAGAAACGGAGGAGTGTCTGGCCGAACGCTGGGTGTGTTTGTGACGTCAAACCAGGAACGACAAGCACTGAACTGATCGCACAGGCAGAGTAAGGTTGAAGTTACTCAGAAACTGCAAAGTAGTTTGTAATCGCAATATTGCGATTACATCGGTCGCTATTTTAAGAAGCTAAGATACACTCCCAGTAGGCGTAGGCTTAGCGTGTGTAACTCTGCTAAATTCGCCTTGCGACCGATCAACTCGGAATGAGGGCCAAAGTGACAGGCTTTAAAAACTCTCCCACAGCGCCCAACTTTTTAAGTCACAAAGCAGGTTGCCACAAATGCCTGGGCTGCACAACTTGCAGCTACAGGTTAACGGGTGATTTAATTTCACACCCGCACACAGGCAAAAAAATTCCCATCAGATGGCCATTGACCTGCAGCTCTTCATTTGTAATATATGTACTAATTTGCCCCTGTAGTTCATACTACATCGGCAAGACACAATGCTACTTTAAAGAAAGGATGACCCAACACAGGTCAGCGATTAGGGCCACACTCCAAACTGGCAAAAGCGAGCAACCAGTGGCTCGCCATTTCACACTGATGAGACACAGGGGAACATTTACTAAGCAGTGATAAGAGCAGTGAAGTGAGCCAGTGGAGAAATTGCCCATGGCAACCAATCAGCACTGAAGTAACATCTATCATTTGCATACTATAAAATGATACAGAGCTGCTGATTGGTTGATGGGGCAATTTCTCCACTGGCTCACTTCTCCGCTCTTATCACGGCTTAGTAAATGTCCCCCATAGTCTGACATCAGTGCATTACAAAATTGTGGATCACTTTCCAGCCACTTTACGAGGTGGCAATAGAGCTAATAAACTATTACAACTAGAAGCTCGAAGGATTCATATGCTTGACACCATTTATCCACGTGGCTTGAATGAAAATCTGAGCTTGAGCTGTTTCTTGTAACCTAGCGTGTGGTCTTTTGAATGTGAGTGCTAGATATACATTATGTTTAAATTTGAGGGGATTTAATAGGAGAAACATCAGTTGTTGCAGTAGATAGGAGTTTACTTAATATGAAACATTGCTTAGACCAGCGGATTGTTTAAACTGGTTTACATTCATCATGTACACGTTTATATTAGATCGTGATAATGTTATAGCACACAGATAATACGTGTACCGTCTCCATGGTAACCACTAGAGATGTGCACCGGAAATTTTTCTGGTTTTGTGTTTTGGTTTTGGATTCGATTCCGCGGCCGTATTCTGGATTCGGGCGCATTTTGGCAAAACCTCCCTTAAAATTTTTTGTCGGATTCGGGTGTGTTTTGGATTCAAGTGTTTTTTTTTTCAAAAACCCCTCAAAAACAGCTTAAATCATAGAATTTGGGGGTCATTTTGATCCTGTAGTATTATTAACCTCAATAACCATAATTTCCACTCATTTCCAGTCTATTCTGAACACCTCACACCTCACAATACTATTTTTAGCCCTAAAATTTGCACCAAGGTCGCTGGATGACTAAGCTAAGCGACCCAAGAGGGCGGCACAAACACCTGGCCCATCTAGGAGTGGCACTGCAGTGTCAGACAGGATGGCACTTAAAAAAATTGGCCCCAAACAGCACATGATGCAAAGAAAAGAGAAAAAGAGGTGCACTGTGGTCGCTGGACGGCTAAGCTAAGCGACACAAACACCTCAATATCACAGGAATTATTCGTTCTAATCAGTGGTATTATTGATCCAAATCACTGGAAGAAAATTACAAAATCACAGGTATTATTCGTTCTAATCAATGGTATTATTGGTCCAAATCACTGGAAGAAAATTACAAAATCACAGGAATTATTCGTTCTAATCAATGGTATTATTGGTCCAAATCACTGGAAGAAAATGACAAAATCACTGGAATCATTTGGCAAGATCACTGTAATTAATAATTAATTATAAATCACTGATATTAATTGGTAAAATCTAACTATCGCCTGCCTAGTGAAGTGGAATCTAGATGGGATTTTGTACCGGGGACACAATAACTTCATCAATTGTCTAAATCCCAATGCACTAATGGCGGAAAACTGGCGCACGTCTAACAGCGCACTGATTATTCTGAGAACTGATTATACTGATCAATCACTGATTATACTGAGCACTGATTTTACTGAGCACTGATGATACTATGGAGAACTGACACTGAGCAGCGAGAACAGCACTGGACTATTGTACTGTAGTATGCTGGTCACCACAATGCTGCACTGTACTGCTATATATATACTGCTCACAACAATGCAGCACAGATCTGGATACTTGAAGTGACACCGCGGAGCTGCAAGATACAGCAATGGCCTACTGTACTGTACAACTATATACTGTTGGTCACCAAAATGCTGCACTGTACTACTATATATACTAGTCACAACAATGCAGCACAGCTATGGATACTTGAAGTGACACGGAGCTGCAAGATACAGCAATGGCCTACTGTACTGTACTACTATAATTATATACTGGTGGTCCCCACAATGCAGCACACTGAGCACAGATATTTGCAGCACACTGAGCACAGATATGGAGCTTTTCAGGCAGAGAATGTAGATATTTGCAGCACACTGAGCACAGATATTTGCAGCACACTGAGCACAGATATTTGCAGCACACTGAGCACAGATATGGAGCTTTTCAGGCAGAGAACGTAGCCACGTCCTCTCCATTCAATCTCCAATGCACGAGTGAAAATGGCGGCGACGTGCGGCTCTTTATATAGAATACGAATCTCGCAAGAATCCAACAGCGGGATGATGACGTTCGGCCTCGTTCGGGTTAACTGAGCAAGGCGGGAAGATCCGAGGCTGCCTCGGACCCGTGTAAAATAGGTGAAGTTCGGGGGGGTTCGGATCTCGACGAACCGAACCCGCTCATCTCTAGTAACCACTATGCCCTTGTGTTTACAGCCGCAGCGGAAGTGGGTTGACGTGACTTCCGGTGTCCGGACGTCAGCCATGGCCGGAAGTTCGGGGTCCGTGCTGACGCTGTGGGGGTTGGTGGGATCTGGGTAGGTAAGGTACTTAAGTCACTTGCTCACTTGTTTGTAGTGTCCTGAAGAAGGGGGCCCGTCCCCCGAAACGTTGATTGAATAAACACACTTGGCTTGATTCTTATGCATAGTGTGAAAGCCTCTGAGTGCCGCCTCTCCACCTTGTCTGTATTGGGGCTGCACACATCCCTAGGAAGGCACCAGAGCAGATACCCCAAGGGGTTGTTAGAGAGCTGGACTGTCGGATGGACTGTATATATATATATATATATAATTCTGTGGGTTTAGCTATCAATTCTGCCATTGTCAGGGTGTGAAAGACATTGCTTAGTCAGACTTGGCATACACTGCACTGACTTGTGGTGTACATGGTGTGTAAGTCACCGATTTAACAAAATTCAGGCTTTTGGCTTAGATACAGACAAAAATAATTGAGCTGGGCAGCTAGCCACGGTATATTTTATTTGACACATCACTAAAAATACTTGGTGAGCATATTAACAGCCCTCTCCTAGACATGTGTGCACACCAGCTATGCCATTTGCATTTCAATAATGCGTTAATTGCGGTTTTGTATAACTGTAATCAATTTTTATTTCATTTACTGGCCTTGATTACTGAGCTTATGGACTAAAAAATTGGAAAATGAAGCATTAAAGATGAAACTGAAAATCCGGTGATACAATCTGTGAGTCTAGCTTTTACTATAGGGAATTTATTCCAATTATTTTTATTAAAGCTTGGAGAAAGATAAAGTGGAGCACAAAAAAGTACTAAGCAATTAGCTCCTAACTATCATTTTATAGGTTTTTTGTTAAAAATAATAGGAGCTGATTGGTTGGTACTTAATCTCTCTCCCTCAAAGCTTTTGATAAATCTACCCCTTAAAGTCTAACTAGAGCTGAGAAGATCATAATTATACTAATTCTGTTGGGATCCGGTCTTAAGATCGACACTGTCTAGGTCAACAATGTTTAGGTCGACCACTATAGGTCGACAGTCACTAGGTTGACAGGGTCTGAAGGTCGACAGGGTTTCTAGTTCGACATGTGCTAGGTCGACAGGTCAAAAGGTCGACATGAGGGTTTTTTAATAAAAAAATTGACCTGTTGACCTAGAAACCCTGTCGACCTTCAGGCCCTGTTGACCTTCAGGCCCTGTCGACCTAGTGACTGTCGACCTATAGTAGTCGACCTAAACATTGTCGACCTAGACTCTGTCGATTTGATAATCCACACCCTTGGGATCCGGTCTGAAGATCGACACTGTCTAGGTCGACAATGTTTAGGTCGACCATTCTAGGTCGACAGTCACTAGGTCGACAGGGTCTGAAGGTCGACAGGGTTTCTAGGTCGACATGTACTAGGTCGACAGGTCAAAAGGTTGACATGAGTTTTTTTTTTTTAATCTTTTTTTTTTACTTCTTCATACTTAACAATCCACGTGGACTACGATTGGAATGGTAATCTGTACCGAGCGAAGCGGTAGCGGAGCGAGGCACCTTGTCCGAAGCATGGCGAGCAAAGCGGGCCATGCGAGGGGACACGGTGCACTAATAGGGCTTCCCGGTCACTGGGGGTCATTCTGAGTTGATCTCTAGCTGCCGTTGTTCGCAGCACAGCGATCAGGCTAAAAATCTGCATTTCTGCGCATGCGTACGGGCCGCAGTGCGCATGTGCGACGTACTTTCACAAAAAACTATGCAGTTTCCCACAAGGACTAGCGACGCTTTTCAGTAGCACTGCTGATCGTTGAATGATTGACAGGAAGTGGGTGTTTCTGGGTGGTAACTGGCCGTTTTCCGGGAGTGTGCTAAAAAACGCAGGTGTGTCAGGTAAAAACGCAGGCGTGCCTGGGGAAATGGGGGAGTGGCTGGCTGAACGCAGGGCGTGTTTGTGACGTCAAAGCAGGAACTAAACAGACTGAAGTGATCGCAAGGAAGGAGTAGGTCTGCAGCTACTCTGAAACTGCTTGAAAGATTTTCAGCACTATTCTGCTAACCTTTCGTTTGCACTTCTGCTAAGCTAAGATACACTCCCAGAGGGCAGCGGTTTAGTGTTTGCACTGCTGCTAAAAACAGCTAGCGAGTGATCAACTCAGAATGAGGGCCACTGTACGGAGAAAACGACAGCAAAAAAACATGAAAAACTCATGTCGACCATTTTACCTGTCGACCTAGCACATGTCGACCTAGAAACCCTGTCGACCCTCAGGCCCTGTCGACCTAATGACTGTCGACCTATAGTGGTCAACTTAAACATTGTCGACCTAGACACTGTCGATTTGATGATCCACACCCAATTCTGTTATGTGGTCTAGCTAGGGTATAATAATTGTTTCAAAGTGGGAAGAAAAAATAATAATTGGCAGTGAGATGGAACCCACCAGTGATTGCTGATTTTGCATACTGCAGATGGCTAAATCTCATGAGTCTGAACCTGACCCACCGGCCGTTATCACACAGCGTAGCTGGAGCCCTACCAATTCACTGTAAGCTGCGGCCCCTGTAAACCAGCTGAGAGTGCTATCTATGTAATTCTGTAAGTTGTGTGTTTGAATATATAATATATATATATATATATATATATAGAGAGAGAGATAGATAGATAGATAGATAGATAGATAGATAGATAGATAGATAGATAGATAGATAGATAGATAGATAGATAGATAGACAGACAGACACATGCACGCCATATTTGAATTCCCTTTTATTTTAAGTGGTAGCACCGAACTCTGACTTGCCTGCGGGCGACTGGGATGAACTTATGCCCCTGAAAAGAGGTGAATAGTCCATGGAATAGATTTGAATATTTCCCTTATTGCTATTTAATATACATGTAATCAGAACTCATGCCCAAGTTTAAGTTACTGTATCTCTTAGTGTATTTTTGTATAATTTCTTACATCCAAAATCAATGACTTTGGTAGTGCAACCATGGGGGTCATTCCGAGTTGTTCGTTCATTATTTTTTTCTCGCAACGGAGCGATTAGTTGCTAATGCGCATGCGCAATGTCCGCAGTGCGACTGCGCCAAGTAAATTTGCTATGCAGTTAGTTATTTTACTCACGGCATTACGAGGTTTTTTCTTCGTTCTGGTGATCGTAATGTGATTGACAGGAAGTGGGTGTTTCTGGGCGGAAACTGGCCGTTTTATTGGTGTGTGCGAAAAAACGCTACCGTTTCTGGGAAAAACGCGGGAGTGGCTGGAGAAACGGAGGAGTGTCTGGCCGAACGCTGGGTGTGTTTGTGACGTCAAACCAGGAACGAAACTGACTGAACTGATCGCAGATGCTGAGTAAGTGTGGAGCTACTCAGAACCTGCTAAGAAGTGTCTATTCGCAATTTTGCTAATCTTTCGTTCGCAATTTTGATAAGCTAAGATTCACTCCCAGTAGGCGGCGGCTTAGCGTGTGCAAAGCTGCTAAAAGCAGCTTGCGAGCGAACAACTCGGAATGACCCCCCATGTCTGGGAAAGCCCAGCCAGACAAGTGGTTAAGAAAGACCAAAATAACTTTCTAGATATGGTTCTCTCCTTTTCCATTATTGACATTATTATTTTTTTCTGGACCTACCGTCTTTTCATGATGGTAAAACTAATGGTTTGCATCTCTTTGCTTGTCTTTCTCAGAAGGGCACAAATCTTTAGAACAGTTTTCCAGATAAAAACTTCAGTTTTGTTTATCTAAAGTGCAATATTTAGGACATGGCATTTCTGTAGGTGAATGTTCTTTCTCTGCTTAAAGAATGAAAACCATTATCGAATATATCAAGTCTAGAGATGAGTGGGCTCGGTTCTCGAGTGGGAATAGTCCCTGTTGGTCGGGCTATTTACCGGTCGGGATCCCAACCTCATTTTAGTCACATAACCGCATCCCATCCAAACAGCAGCACAGATTTCTGTGTTATACATACTGTAGATTTGCAACAGACACCGATTCTTATAATTTGTGTACATGGATCTTGTCTTAAAAGTGAAAAAAAAAAAAAAAAAGTTTACCAGAAGAACTTGAAGGTCCCTTAGTACATATCAGGTGCTGCTGATCACCCTTACAACTGTCAAACACCAATTGATTAATACTTGGGGCTACATGTAATCTTAATACCAGCAGCATATTTCATTTAGTATTATAGTGATAGCAGTGAATATACTGCTGGTATTTAACATTACTTACCCTTCTGGCTAGGTCAAGTGGCATCTTCCACTCTGCTGCTGGCAGCCCATTGCTGTCAGAGACCAGGAGTGCTGACAGCTGTGCCAGGATAGGTAATGGGAGGGGGCATGGCCTATGCAGAGAGGTGTGGCCAGCCCACATTCTTAGTAAAAAAGTAGGGGTGTGCATCGGGTAATTTTTTGTGTTTTGGTTTTGGATCTGGATCTCCTTCATGTTTTGGATCTGGATTGGTTTTGTCAAAACCACCCGTTGAGGTTTTGGTTTTGGATCTGTATTTTTTTTTTTAAATCATCAAAACAGCTAAAAATCAAAGAATTTGGGGCGTTTTTGTTCCAACAGTATTATTAACCTAATTAACTTTAATTTCCACTCATTTTCAGTCTATTCTGAGCACCTCACAGCTCATAATATTGTTTTTAGGCCCAAAGGTTGTACAGTGGTAGCTGGATGATTAAGCTAAGCGACAATAGTGAGCAGCACAAACACGTGGCACATCTAGGAGTGGTACTGCAGTAGCAAACAGGATGGCAGTTCTATAAACTATGCCCAAAACACAAAAAGCACATAATGCAAAGAAAAGAGGTGCAAGATGGAATTGTCCTTGGGCCCTCCCACACACCCTTATGTTGTGTATATTAAACAGGACATGCCCAATTTAACAAACCAATAATTTCAGCAACAGGCACTGTCACTTGTGGCTGAAATGATTTGTTTGTTTGGACCCCCACGGATCAAGCTGGCAATAGGCAGTGCACAAACTGGCTTTAGTTCTTTAAATAGGCATGATGTCATCATCGGCATCCGATTCCTCACCCCCATCAGTGTGTACATCCTCTTCTTCACAGATTATAAATTCGTCCCCACTGGAATCCACCATCACAGGTCCCTCTGTACTTTTTGGAGGTAATTGCTGATAAAGGTCTTCCTCGTGGAATTTGGAATTAATTTTGATGAACATAATCTTTTCCACATTTTGGGGAAGAAACCTCCTACGCCGAATACTGACAAGGTTCCCAGCTGCCCGGTTGCACTAAACACTCTTTCTGATTACACACTGTAGGGTGGGCAATTTAAGTAAAATAAAGCCAGTTTGTGCAAGGGCCTACAAATTGCCTCTTTTTCCTGCCAGTATTGAAAAGGACTGTCTGACATGCCTATTTGGATGCTATCACTGAAATAATAAGAAACCATTCTTTAAATGGTGACAGCATACATATGGTACAGCAATAGTGTCGCACAAATGAGTCAGAAACTATTTTTTTGCCCTGGATCACACACAGAGGATATATAATATATAGCAGTAGTGTGCGGCAACCACAGCACTAGTAGTCACTCAGTGACGCACCAATAGAAATATACTTTTTGCTCTGGATCACACACAGAGGATATATCATATATAGCAGTAGTGTATGGCAGCTGTAGTATTAGCACCAATAAAAATATATTTTTTCATTTAGATCACACACAGCTATATAGCAGTAGTGTATGCCAGTACTACTATTCACTGAGTGATGCACCAATAGAAATATATTTATTGCTCTGGATCACACACAGATATATTTAACAGTAGTGTACAGCAGCTGCAGTACTAGTAGTCACTGAGTGATGCACCAATAGAAATATATTTTTTGCTTTGGATCACACACAGATATATGGCAGTAGTGTACAGCAGTACTAGTAGTCACTGAGTGATGCACCAGTAAAAATATATTTTTTGCTCTGGATCACACACACAGGATATATAGCAGCCGCAGTACTAGTAGTCAGAGTGATGCACCAATAGAAATATATTTTTTGCTTTGGATCACAAATAGATATATAGCAGTTGTGTACGGCAGTACTAGTAGTCACTGAGTGGCACACCAGTAGCAATATATTTTTTGCTCTAGATCACACACAGAGAATATATGGCAGTAGTGTACAGCAGCTGCAATACTAGTAGTCAGAGTGATGCACCAATAGAAATATATTTTTTGCTTTGGATTACACACAGAGATATAGCAGTAGTGTACGGCAGCCATAGTACTAGTAGTCACTGAGTGAAGCACCAATAGAAATATATTTTTTGCTTTGGATTTCACACAGATATATAGCAGTAGTGTACAGCAGCTGCAGTACTAGTAGTAAGAGTGATGCCCCAATATATTTTTTGCTTTAGATCATAAACAGATATATAGCAATAGTGTATGGCAGTACTAATAGTCACTGAGTGATTCACTAATAGAAATATATTTTTTGCTTTGGGTCACACACAGAGGATATATAGCAGTCGTGTATGACAGCCACAGTACTGGCAGTCAGAGTGACACACCAATAGAAATATATTTTTTGCTTTGGATCACACACAGATATATAGCAGTAGTGTATGGCAGTACTAGTACAAACTGACTGACGCACCAATAGAAATATATTTTTTGCTTTGGATCACACAGAGATATATATAGCAGTAGTATACAGCAGCTGCAGTACTAGTAGTCAGAGTGACGCACCAATAGAAATATATTTTTTGCTTTGGATCACACCCAGATATATAGCAGTAGTGTACGGCAGTACTAGTAGTCACTGAGTGATGCACCAATAGAAATATATTTTTTGCTCTGTGTCTGGATCACACACAGAGGATATATGGCAGTGGTGTATGGCAGTACACAGCCCCTTATAGACAGAACAACACCTGGTCCTATACACAGCCACAATATGCTATATGCAGTACACTACTATATAGAGCACTAATACAGTGACAGCACACCTACAAAAGCAGCACCCAAGGTTAACTCAACTCTCCTGCAACCCCTTTGCTCTCTCCTGCCCCCCTTTGCTCTCTGCTGCCCCCTTCCCTAACTACAGCACAGAAGGAACATGTCCTTACTGTGCACTCTCCAAGTCTGAAGTGAAGATGGCACCGATCAACGGGACTATATATAGAATCCAAATGCTGCAAGATCAAATAGTGGGATGATGACGTTTTGTCTTGTTTTTGGATCTGAATCAGGTGCAGAAAACCAAGCCTGACTCGGATCTGGGCTCGGATCTCCAAGTTTGGGCGGGTTCGGTTCTTAGAGAACCGAACCCGCTCATCTCTAGAAAAAAGAAAAAATATTATTGTGCCAACATTTTGTGGATCTACGCGCCACAAGGGGGGGGGGGGTGCCGCTTGGGGACTGAAGGGTGTGGGTGGCATGCAGGCATGATCGATCCCCCCCACACACACATCACACAGCCAGGGAGAAAGAGTAGTAACTGTCCCAGCAGCTGCCTCTCCCCAGTGCAGCACACAGCGGCGTGTGTGCTGGGATGGAGAGACAGACTGTTAGACTGAAATGAGAACTGAGATACACTGACTAAACCTTAACTAAAACAAAGCAATAAAAAAGTGACTAAGACTAAAACTAAATTTAAAAACCTTGTCAAAATTAACACCGGAAGGAGTTTTTTTTTGAAAGAACAGTTGGAGGCTAAATGTAAAATCTTCTGAGTTCCAAAGGGTGGGAATTCTGTGCAGGTCTGCCTGTTTTTTGTAAAGCAGCAATCAGATACAAGGCAAAACCAGGTTGGTTTTGCTTTGTAATTGCTGCTTTAAAATAACGGGAGACTCACACAAAATTCCAGCACCTCCAGATATTACATTTATAGCTTTATATGTTCTAGATATTTCCTGCTGTGAAGGAAATATGATCGTGCACTGCACTTGTTTATTCTAATAAACTTAAAGGCATTCATTTGTATATTATATATGGGAGTACTACGGGAAGTCAGTATATAACACATTCTCGGCCTACTAAGCTTAGATTGCTAAAACATAGTTAAAGGTATGCAACCTTCTCAAGGGAACTTTGGAGAAATGTTCTTCAGCAAAATCCATTACAGTATCATTAAATTGCAAAAGTTATAACTAAAACATTGACTCAAATTAGACTAAAATGAAAACTGAGAACCGCCGACTAAATCTTGGCTAAAGCAAAGCAAAAATAAAAGACTGAAACATGACTTTAACCAAACTGTCATTTTAAGTAAGCATCTAAGGCTAAAACCAAACGGACAAAATCCTTGTCACTACTGACGCTAAGGCTGGGGCCACACATTGCGTTTTAGCTAAATGGGACCCGCTTGGCAGGAAGGAGCCTGTACATGGTCTCAAATGCAGCCGCACCAGCATCAATATGTCATATTTACAATTGTTTTTTTAATTTGTTCACTTGACTTACCATTCTAAAGGTGTGTACACACGGTGAGATAAATCTGTAAGATTTTGACTATATAGTCAAATCTTAAGGAAAGTTAGTGCACATCTCAAGGTGTTAGGCAGCTTGCGATACCGATTCGATCCCGATGCGCACTCCTGTGGGGTCGGTATCGCAAGGCTAGATAGATTGTGCAGGCAAGTCAATCTTGACTATCTAGTGTACTATCTAGTACAAAGTATAGTCAAAATTGGCACTTACAAAATTGAAAGTACAGATAGTTAAAATCTGTGCTATCTAGGGTCTGGGGGAGTTCAAGGGAAATCACAGTCAAAATCGGGCATAGCAAGGATCTCACCATGGCCCTCATTCCGAGTTGTTCGCTCGGTATTTTTCATCGCATCGCAATGAAAATCCGCTTAGTACGCATGCGCAATGTTCGCACTGCGACTGCGCCAAGTAACTTTACTATGAAGAAAGTATTTTTACTCACGGCTTTTTCTTCGCTCCGGCGATCGTAATGTGATTGACAGGAAATGGGTGTTACTGGGCGGAAACACGGCGTTTCAGGGGCGTGTGGCTGAAAACGCTACCGTTTCCGGAAAAGACGCAGGAGTGGCCGGAGAAACGGTGGGAGTGCCTGGGCGAACGCTGGGTGTGTTTGTGACGTCAACCAGGAACGACAAGCACTGAAATGATCGCACAGGCAGAGTAAGTCTGGAGCTACTCTGAAACTGCTAAGTAGTTAGTAATCGCAATATTGCGCATACATCGGTCGCAATTTTAAGAAGCTAAGATTCACTCCCAGTAGGCGGCGGCTTAGCGTGTGTAACTCTGCTAAATTCGCCTTGCGACCGATCAACTCGGAATGAGGGCCCATGTGTACACACCTTTAGAGAGATATAGAGGGAGACATTTACTAAGCAGTGATAAAAGTGGAGAAGTGAGCCAGTGGAGAAGCTGCCCATGGCAACCAATCAGCTGCTCTGTATACTTTTATAGTATGCAAATTATAAATGTTACATCAATACTGATTGGTTGCCATGGGCAACTTTTCCACTGGCTCACTTCTCCACTTTTATCACTGCTTAGTAAATGTCCCCCACAGTCTCGATAAGGCATGTCCTGCTCACATGGATAGACTTTTACCAATAGTTTTCCAGTGGACATTTTGCTGCAACATGGGAGAAACAGATCATTATACAATTGTCTTCCATAAGTATTGTGACACTGACCGGAAAAGGGGGAGAGTGTTCCATAAATATAAACTAACTAGGTGATTCATCGTGCCCTACGGGCGCTCTTCACACCGTCGTTAGGGGCTACGCCCCGTTAACCCCTGCACACCTTTGAACATACGCAGGCCGGTAGATAAAAGATCCAGAAATGCATGGCAGTATAGAGGGCATACAGAAATGGTGTCCGGTTGAGAAAAGATAGAGAGGCGTAGGGGGGGAGAAAGGAAATGTACAGAAACACTGTGCGATCGGTAAAGGATAGGGAGAGGCAGGGTGGTAGGGAGAGGATAAAGAGAGGGAAGGTGTTAGACAGAAAATACCGTTGCAAGAGGCTACGATCCGTTAACCCCTGCATGGGCTTCAGCTGTACTATAATTGTTATTATATGGAGTATTACCTGCAAAAAAGTTTATGCTATTGGGTAAATATTGCAAGGGGGAAAGGCGTGCGATTGTCAAGGGGGCGTAGCCCTTTGTGAGGGCGTAAAGCATGGGTCTTCAACCTGTGGCCCTCCAGCTGCTGTTGAACTACACATACCAGCATGCCCTGCCTCAGTTTTAGCATACCTTAATAGCAAAACTGTGGCAGGGCATGCTGGGATGTGTAGTTTCACAGCAGCTGGAGGGCCACAGGTTGAAGACCCATGGCGTAAAGAGTGGCCGCAGGGCACAATGAATAACATAGTGTAGTATATACTGCTAGTGTATGCAGCGCAGCTTATACACACAGTGGCCACAGGTATGAGAGCCGCATATACACACAATGGACACAGGTAGCTGAGCTGCTTATACACACAATGGCCACAGGTAACGGAGCCACGTATCCACACAGTGGCCAGAGGTAGCAGGGCAGCTTATACACACAATACCCACAGGTAGCAGAGCCGCTTATACACACAATACCCACAGGTAGCAGAGCCGCTTATACACACAGTGCCCACAGGTGACAGCGCAGCTTATACACACAGTGGCCACAGGTATCAGAGCCACGTATCCACACAGTGGGCAGAGGTAGCAGGGCAGCTTATACACACAATACCCACAGATAGCAGAGCCGCTTATACACACAGCGGCCACAGGTAGCAGAGTCACTTATACACACAGTGCCCACAGGTAGCAGAGCCGCTTATACACACAGTGCCCACAAGTAGCAGAGCCGCTGATACACACAGTGCCCACAGGTAGCAGAGACGTTGATACACACAGTGCCCACAGGTAGCAGAGACGTTGATACACAACGTGCCCACAGGTAGCAGAGACGTTGATACACAACGTGCCCACAGGTAGCAAAGCAGTTTATACACACAATGACCACAGGTAGCAGTGTTGCTTATACACACAATGGTCCCCGGCAGCAGTGCCACTTCTACACACAATTCCCATAGGTAACAGAGGCACTAATACACACAGTGGCCACTTTTTGCAGCACCGCTTATACACACAATGGCCACTGGTAGCAGCACCACTTATACACACAATGGCCACTTTTAGCAGCACCGCTTATACACTCAATGGCCACTGGTAGCAGTGTCACTTATACACACAATGGCCACAGGTAGCAGTGTCACTTATACACACAATGGCCACTGGTACCAGAGCCGCGTATACACACAGTGGCCACAGGGAGCTGTGCCACTTATACACAATGGCCACAGGTAGCAGTGTCGCTTAGACACATAATGGCCACAGTATTACTTTTTTTTTATTAATCCAATGTCCATTAGTAGCAACTATACTCACAGAAGTTCAGTGTGTGTGTGGGGGGTTTGGAAAGAGGGTGGGTTCAGTGAGGTGGAGGTGCCTATCCATGCCGCTGATCACCCCGATTCAGGGAATCACTTGTAGCGGCTGCTGATGGTGTCCGAGGTGCTACATGTGGTGGAGGGGTGGGTGCGGGAGGGGGTCCAGAGGTGTTGCGGGTGGTGGAGGGGTGGGTGCAGTGGCATGGCTGGCGGAAAGGGTGCAGAGGTGCTGTGGGTGGGGGAGGGGTAGTTGTGGAGGGGGCGCGGATGGGGGAGGGGGTGTAGAGGTGCTGCGGGTGGGGGAGGTGCGGGTGCGGAAAGGGAGTGTAGATGCTGTTGGTGGGGGAGGAGTGGGTGCGGGGGGCTGTGGATGAAGGAGGGGGTCTGGAGGTGGTGTGCATGTGGGAGGGGCGATGTAGTAGGGGGGTGTTTGGGGAGGTGGGGTTGCAGGGGGGGGAGGTGGGTTGCAGGGGGGGTGAGGTTGGGTGAGAGGTTCTAGAAGTGCTGCGGGTGGAGGGGTGGCTGCAGGGGAGCCGTGGATGGGGTCCGGAGGTGCTGTGGGAGGTGGTCCAGAGGTGCTGCGGGTGCTACAGATGTGGGTGCTATGGGTGGGGGAGGGGGTGGGAGTGCCGCGGGTGGGGGAGGGGTGGGAGTGCCGAGGGTGGGGGGTGCTGCAGATGTGGGTGCTATGGGTGGGGGGCGGGAGTGCCGCGGGTGGGGGAGGGGCGGGAGGGTGCTGCAGATGTGACTGCTATGGGTGGGGGAGGGGGCGGGAGTGCCGTGGGTGGGGGAGGGGCGGGAGGGTGCTGCAGATGTGGCTGCTATGGGTGGGGGAGGGGCAGGGGGTGCTGCAGATGTGGGTGCTATGGGTGGGGGAGGGGGTGGGAGTGACGGGGGAGGGGTGGGGGGTGCTGCAGATGTGGCTGCTATGGGTGGGGGAGGGGGCGGTAGTGCCGCTGGTGGGGGAGGGGTGGGGGGTGCCTCAGATGTGGCTGCCATGGGTGGGGGAGGGGCGGGGGGTGCTGCAGATGTGGCTGCCATGGGTGAGGGAGGGGCGGGAGTGCCGCGGGTGGGGGAGGGGCGGGGGGTGCTGCAGATGTGGGTGCCATGGGTGGGGGAGTGAGTGTCGCGGGTGGGGGGTGCTGCAGGTGTGGGTGCCGTGGGTGGGCGGGTGCGGGGTGTGTGCCGCGGGTGGGTGGCGGATGTTGTGAAGGCTGTGGGTGCCGCGGGTGGGAGGGGGGTGGCAGTCAGTGGTCGTCCACGGCATTCTCCTCCGGACTGTGCGGCAGCTGAGCAGTCACCGGCTGCAGTGTCACCAGGGTGCAGGGAGTGTACGAGGAGGGGGGAGAGAGGGGAGTGGGCGGAGATGGGGAGGGGGATGGGCGGACCGAGGGAGGGGACTGTTCCTGGCCTGCATCCAGCCACCCAGATCTGTGACTGTGACTCCGCCCAGCGTTAGAAATGCAGGCACAGAGTCACAAGGCTAATATATAGGAGATATTATGTCTATATTTTTAATAGCCCACAATAGTTATTTGATCATTTGAACGTGTAGAAAAGTAGTAGAAAATATGTCTGAATATTTTTAATCATGACATTTTTTTGTTTGTTGGGAGCATTGGGAACACATATATGATATGGTATACTGAGATTTGGTAGTGTTTATTTTCTCATATATTTGCTTGTAATGTTTTATTCAAATTGTTTCTGACTGTGGATTTGCTTGTAATGTTTACCCGTAATGCTTGTAATTATTTGTAATGTTTGTAATTACTTGTTTGCTTGTAAATCGTATATTTGCTTGTAATGTATACTTTTTCATTTTATTCAAATACAGGATGTTGTTTTTTTCCATTTTTCAAATAGAGATTTTTTTTCTTTTACAATCAACAGCCTTATGTTACTATTGACAATAACGGTGAGAGAAAACTTACTCACAAGATGGAAACGTGTTAGTAGGCCTTAACCTCCAGATTATAAATGAAAGTGATTTCTAGAAGTGCAATGATAACATTGGTACTTCTTTTATACAATGGTTTGTATATGAATAAGGAATTGTGTTTCATTAGATATAGTATGTGATGTTATGTGCTGAAATTAGAGAATAGGGAGTATATTTACTAAGGTGTGGGTTTATTGAAGTGGAGATGGATGTTTCCTATAGCAACCAATCAGATTTCAGCTATTATCTTCTAGAAGATGCTAGATAAATGATAAGTAGATTATATTTGGTTGCTATGGGCAACATCTCTACTTCTATAAACCCGCACCTTAGTAAATATACCCCTAGGATAGTTACGTTTCAATTCCTTATATATAAGTTTTGTGTAATTATTAAGAAAACAGTAAATTGAGCAGATTTAAGTATTAAGACTTAACTGTTTTCTAAGAAAATTCTTATTTTGTAGTGTGCATGTACAATATGAAAGTTTTTAATCCTTTCACCTTTGTTATGCAGCTAATACAGTACCAGTCGCCTAAAAAGGGAGTCTCCTGTAACGTGCATGGGTGGTCATTCCGAGTTGTTGGCTTGTTGACGTTTTTCGCGATGGAGCAATTAGGTGGAAAATGCGCATGCGCATGGTACGCAGCGCGCATGTGTTAAGTAATTTAACATAAAACTTTGGAGATTTACACAAGCTCAAGCGACGTTTTTTCAACGCTAGAGTGATCGTAGTGTGATTGACAGGAAGTGGGTGTTTCTGGGCGGCAACTTGGCGTTTTCAGGGACTGTGCTAAAAAACGCAGGCGTGCCAGGTAAAAACGCAGGAGTGGCTGGAGAAATGGGGGAGTGGCTGTCCGAACGCAGGGCGTGTTTGTGATGTCAAAGCATGAACTAAACGGACCGAAGTGATCGCAATCTAGGAGTAGGTCTGGAGCTACTCAGAAACTGTAAGGAATTATTTAGTAGCAGCTCTGCTAACCTTTTGTTCGCTATTCTGCTAAGCTAAGATACACTCCCAGAGGGCGGCAGTCTAGCGTGTGCAATGCTGCTAAAAGCAGCTAGCGAGCGAACAACTTGGAATGACGTGACCACCGTGGTGAATCTATGCTAGCTTGAGAACTCACCAGGTGCAAACTAGATTTGTTAATTAACTTGACTCTGCTCATTTTTACTACATAAAAAGCTCAGGAACTTAATTACTTTCACAGTGACAAAAATGAATACACAGTGTGCTGTTAGTGATGATGTGTATTACAGTGGTTCTTAAGGCCCGTACACACTAGATGAGAAAGTTAAAGATTTTGCTCAGAAGGGCCAATGTGAGTGAGATCTTTGACAAACTCGTCTAGTGTGTACACTAAATGTCGTTAATGATGCACGCTCCCACGCATCGTTAACAACCCCCTCCCTCGTCTGAACATGTACAGACGAGGGAGGTCCTTGTTAATGACAGCCATGCTGCAGATACAGCATGGGTGTCGTTCCTCCCGCCGCCCCCCCCCCCTGTCACTCCCTTTTCCACTAGCATTGGCAAGTGTGTGTGCACTTGCCAATGCCGAGTCCCCATCGCCATCAATATTGACATTGGCGGGGACTCGTTTAGGGTGTATGGGCTTTTAGTTATACTATAATACTGTACCTGAAGAAGGACAGTAAGTAAAACATCTTGTTTCATACCCAACTGGTAGAGGGGAACATGTGTATTCTTAGGTGACCTCTCCAAGGTACAAATTTTTTATGATGTGTTAATAACTTCAACCTCTAAATCAGGGGCTGGCTGGGCAGGGGGACAGGGTGCCATCTGTCCCCCGGGCCAGTGCAATTTAAGTGTTCCAGGGTCATTTTCTCACTGCATTCCCTGTGAAAAGCTGGACCACTTGCTTGATTCTACCCCCCAGGCTGAAAGTTGCCAGCCAGCCCCTGCTCTAAATAGTTATGCCCGGCTGGTAGAAAATAAAATGCAAAAAGGGGTCAATCCATTTAACTGTAAAGGAGGCAAGCTGCCATTGCAATGACATGGAAACACCAGTAATTGCCAAATCTCTGTAAGTATTGCATATGACATGACAGAACTCACAGCTAATTAGATTGACCCTCAACTGTATTCAAGGGAATGGTCATGGAACTTTAACTTATGATGTAGTAAAAGTAGTAGGTCTGGAGTAGGTTCGTGTCCCTGGTGTTTTGTGGACCCAACAATGCCACTGCACAAGTCAGTGTTTTTAAAGATGGGACAGAAGTCTTCAAAGTAATAGGATTATTTTTCACATGTCTTGGGAAATATTTTCTTTGATAGGTAATTTCTTTTTAAATTATGTTTTCATTCCCATCTTAATTAAGGCAAATCCTGGAGACCCTGTCATTCATTTCAGACTTCTTCTCTGGCATTAGTACTTGTTCTGCAAAGATTGGAATTCTGTATCTGGACCTTTTCATAGATGCCAGAATAATTGCATCATATTTCTATGTTGCACATGACAGTTTAGGAATCAGCCGCCAAGAGAGCTGTCACTCACGACACTTAATCTGCAAAGAATTCAGAGTTTAAAATGAAATCTGTTTGGCACAAGAGTGTGAACTATTCATTATACAACAGATTGCTACATTTGTTTATATATTTGTGAATATAAGCATCTCTGGATAAGCACTGAATGAATATTTCAGATGTATTTCCTATGAATGTCAATAACTAGGGAACTTTGTTGGATATTTATATCGTTAATAATGTAGTATTCTGACACCTGCTGAAATGTTCAATAATAAATATCCATCCTTTTATTACAGGCACAGACAAGTGGTAGTATTTTATTCTGAGAAAGATTGTATAAATGGGCTCATTAATTTAGTCAATTTGAAATATACAGTATATAATGCAATGACCACATTTAATAAATTGTGCAATTGATTTATTTTATTTACAATGAAAATTATATTGATTAGCCATTGTTCTTGATGAGGTCACTCTCAGAGCTGAAATACAACATATTTAATTGTGTAAAACATTTCACTGGCAGAATATCAGCAGATGATGCCATAGGCATTTGAATAAGGATATTGTAGATTTCTGAAAATTAAATAAAATGAAAGAATTAAAATAAAACCCCAAATGTTACTTTGTAAAGGTGACTCGCAACTGAGAAAAGCTCTAAAAATAAATTTAGGGGAAAATGTAATAAACTGTGATTTGTGATTTTACATTTGGATTTAAAGCACCGGTTTTAAACATGCCCAATGTCATGTTATTGCTGCTTTAAATCCCATGCCAAAAATTGCAGAAAATTACAAAAAAAATGCTGGAAATTTGATTTTCATAAATCACAATTTCTTACAATTCCCCTGCAGTAACTATCTAGCGTTGTACATATTTTCTTCCAAGTGACAGTCCTCATACTTGGAACCTTTCCAAGCACTCTGTAGAAATAATTACATTTAAAAGTCCTTGGACCATAACTAGCTGGAGCGACAAAATGAGACAAGGTGTCGACAGAACACATCACTGTTCCAGCTTCAAATACTGTTCCAGCTTCACACATCTCGGTTGGTTCACTCATTTCTTCAAAGAGTCCTCCATTGTGTTCATACTGATTGCAATTTCAGATTCTTTGTAAATAAGGACAAATGACTCTAGAAATACACGGCCGAGTCACATTATTATGACCACCGGCTTACGGCAAGAGTAAGTGCTGTGTGTAGCACGGATAGCATCTAGATGTGCTGAACTATCATTTTAGACATACGTCTGGTAGCCCCCAGGTTCATTTTGATGGGAGTTTCTCCACTATTGGTCAGCTCATAGCCTTAGCACCTTCATAGCTGACCTTCACCTCTCACATCAATGGCATGTGGTGCTCTGCAGTTTCCATATCGGTTATTCACAGTGGTGCCATTTGCACAGTCACCACAGCAGCACACAAACAGTTCACAAACTGCGCTGTGTCAGAAATACTGCCACCCTTGGCCCGAAAGAAGATAGTCATACTTTTTTGAAACTTGGATAAATTGCCCCTTTTACCCATGACAGCAATGAGTGATATGTGTGCAGACGGCCTGCCGCACACCTTGTTTACCCACTGAGCCAGCGCACGACACGTGACATACTTCATGGGAGGTCAAATGTAGGAAGTGGTCATAATAATGGGACTCGACCATGTAAGAATGAATCTGTAATAAGTGTACACCAGAAATCTATCACTAACCCTAAGAAGAAACTGCTGTAGCACACACATAAAGACAAGAAAACTATCTACAATAAAAAAATAATTGAAACAGCTAATCTGTTAACTAGTAAGTCTTTAAGATATCGAGAAGCCAGCCAACCAGGCAAGGAACCACATGATCAGTTCTTTTATATAGACAGGCATGAGACCAAGGCTTCTGACATATGTTCTCCAGCTCCATTCTCTAGGGGGAGAGCGTCAGATCCCCAATTTCAAGAAGTCATTTTACACTGTACAGCTGCTGCAGTGTATTCAGTGGCATTCACCTCCAAGGTTTCACGTCTGGGTAAACATTTAGTCTGAAGCACCTTCAATTTTGTGGCTTTAGCTATCCCCTGCAGCCCACTCTCACCTTTTTACACATCTTACCCTGATGTTATGGCTTATATGCAATGCTACATACAGCGCTCCCCTTTTACCCCTTTGGCACAACTTGAGGGAGCCCCTGGATGGCGAGGACTGGTCAGGCATATGGTCTGGGTTATCTATGTTCTCCATCTGTGCTGGCATCAAAGAGAATGATTAGAAACTGTTATTTAAGTGGTACTTGGTGCTTACTTGACTCCACCAAATTTTCTTCTTTGCTTCTTTTTTCTATTTGAGCGGTTGCCCAGAATCTGGGTAATTCATCATAATTGGTGATTCTGCCCTGTCATTCAAGGATTTTGGTTAGAGGTATAGTCCCGCATAACTTCCCTTCTAGATTCTGACATCCCATCTCTCATGAAAAGCATTTTACTTCCTTTACCATTTCCAGACCTGTCTACATATCAGAACAAGCTTGTGCTGCTATTGACTCCCATTTTTCAATATTCACATATAAAATGTGAATGTTATGCAAAAGTATTGATTACATTATCATTGCTATATTTTCAGATATCACAAGGATGTATTCAAATCTGCATGCAGGGCAGAGCTAGTGAAAAGTACTTCTCAGAGTATTTTTTTTTCCGCAAAAAAAATACAGTGAGTGTGAGTGCGCATGCTAGGAACAAGAGTGCAGGTGCACCATAAACCATTAATATTATAACAACCATCATATTCAAGGTTCTTGGCATATATTGTACAATATATGAGCCTGCCCACCTTCTTCACGGCTCTGGGACGAAGAGCACACCCAAACCACCCCAGCCTTACAACTCCAGGGCATCACACATATGAGGGATAGAAGTGAGAAATAAGTGTTAGGCAAGTGAAAAGAGGCTGCTGGGTGTTAGAAAGAGGACAGCAGTAAGGTGTCAGAGTGTTAGAAACTGAGGTTAGCTGATCAGTGTTACAAGTGTAAAAGATGTATGAAAAATGGTACATAAATAATAACTAACACAGGATGATACAGGCGTTAAAAAATAAATGTAAGGTGGTGATGCCCCAAAGTGGCCCAATCCAAGGAGCCCCATGCTCCAAAAGTTCACCCCAAGACTGACTTTCTATATAATTGAAAGGATTTTACCTATAGCCTTTGTGCAGTCAGCATGTGCTAGTTCCCTGTTTAAAAGCCAGAGAGGCAGTGGGTGGGGTGCTAATCCAGAATGAGGGTGTCCCAAGCCCTCAGGTGTGTATACAACACACACATAATATAGAATATATTGTGAAGAGGGGGTGTGCAGCCCATGCCCCCTCTCCACAATATATTCTATATTATGTGACTGCACATGCACCAGATACCCTCTGCTATGCCCCCTCTCCTCCACTCCTTGATCTCCCTCTAGCACTGCTACTGGCCTCCCCTACTGCCCCTCTCCCATTCTAAATTAATTAAATAAAAATTACCTGCTTCATGATCAGTGATCGGTGGTCTCTTTCTGTGTGAGCCCAGTCAGCTGCTCTATACAGTAAGGTGAGATGTTATGAAAGCCTCTGTAGGCATCTCAGCTGATTTCACACAGATCAGCTGACCAGGTCTCAGATGCAGCCCACCAATCAAAGATCTTTGAATGGAGGTAAGTTTTATTTTGCTAATTTTCTATTATACCTGTTTTTTCCCCACTGTGATCAGCCTGTGATTCATTTAGACACACACGCTGATCACAGAAGCCTGCTCATGATTCTGGTCTCCCTGTCAGTAGGCAGGAAGAGCAGAGCAGGAATAGGGGAAACGGGGAGAAGTCTGCATAGTGCCATCTGAAAATGATGTTATTGCAAGGCTCTTCCCCAGTATTATTTTACAGTTTACTTTAGTAAACCTGAAACAGATCGCATTTCCCATTACAAGTATGGGAAATATCTGCTTGATAAAAGAATGCAAATGTAGGGGCTCGGAGAAGTTTTTCATACATTTAGGTGATACTGAAATAATGTAAAAATATTTATTAATATTGATAAATATGCCTCTAAGAGCCCATTTACTGGTGCTGCACTCCCAAGGAGAATTTGGTTTGTCTATGAAATGGAGCGCATTACTAGCACTCTGAGAGGGACCTCTAGCTCATTTTCTAAGGCGATCTTTACAGAATGGTGTCCCTGATCTCCCTTTCTGAAATTAGACCCACTCTCCTATAAGGTTCACTGAGTTTCACTGGCCATACCTATGCTCTAGGGCAGTGGTTCCCAAACTGTGTGCCGTGGCACCCTGGGGTGCCTCAGGACACTTGCAGGGTGCCTTGGGTTGGTGGTCCAGGACCAATTCATTGTCAATGTAATAGGCAAAACCAGTGCTAGTGGCTTCTAATCATAAACTATGTGGCCAAACAGAAGCAAATCTTGTCCCTCACCACATAACTGAACCTAAGGATGACACATAAGCACATTTTACTTAATGTAATATTTCATTCTAAATTTCTCAGCAAGAAACTTTTGACCTAGGGGCGCCGTGAACAAAATTCTGATGCTCAAGGGCGCTGTGATTAAAAAAGTTTGGGAACCACTGCTCTAGGGTCCTTATTTACTTGGTGCCTTAATAAATAATACAAGGAATGTAGCGAAAAAAATGAATTTGGTTTAGCAATGATTGAATCTGAAACTCATATTTCTAAAGATAGCAAATATATTTGTGGTAGATAAATACAAATATCATCTAAGCTTATATGTGTTTTTGTTTCTATTGGCAAAGAAATGGCAGGACACGTAGTTTAGTGACAACCTATGCACATCACTAAGCATAGTCATCACTATGGGGGCATGGGGGTTGTTCACCGCACCCAGGTGTCACCCTCCAAGGTGGACACCAAAATGCTGGTTCCTTCTCAGTGACTGGGATTCTTATGCTGCACTGTAACACTATTGTGCAATACCCGGCTCCTGTCATTGTAGAGAAGCCAGCTGTGCAGGCAGACGAGTCTCCAGGGGCAGCCCAGGATCTTGGGGAATGCTGGGTATGCCTCTTCCTGTGGTCATGTCATTTTTTAACAACTCCTTTGGAGCGGGGAAGAAATTCAGCGTAATATGCCATTTGCTTAAATTAAGCCTTTTCATTTTTGATGAATGAGAAATACCTTTGTTATTTGTGAGAGTAATCATACATAAATACTAAACCATTTCTATTCTGTGGAATTTAGTATCAGAAAATGCTAATTCAACTGTCATCGCTTAAACACAACCGATCGACATTGGTGGTATAAAATAATCTCCAATACGCAGAAATTGCAAAGGAATAGTGATAATTAGTAATAATTAGCATCCCTTGACACAAGTTACTGTATTTCCAACCCATTTCTGGATTACCCCATAGGCAACCTCAACAAGCTATGTAACCTACACCCTCTATGGCCCAGGAGGAGCTGTCATGTTGCATGATTTCTAATGACATGAAGGTTTGAGGAGTGCAACGCAATAAAATACATCTCTGGACTCTGCCTATGAAGCTGATCTTCCAGTACTTACAATAATGAGGGAACTGTCTCTATAAATGGGAGTGAAATTGCACCGGGACTTATTGTAATTTATCGGTTAGAGCTCTGGACTTTAAATATGTCTATCAGTAGTACCAGTAATTTGACGGGGTGCTGCCTCAGACTATCATATACTTGTAGACAAAAAAGAGGAAAGAAAAAAAAAAGTCAGTTTCAGGCGCACTCAGAGTAAGAGTATTACAATATACCTTTTATTTCATTGTTATTAAGAGGAAAGTTTTCTAAAAGATTCTTTCTATATACATATATTTATCAGTGTATGCAGTTCAGCCAGCAAAATATTGGTTAAAACGTGTGAAATTGTGAGTGAAAACAAAAATATGTGAATTAAAAAGATTCAGCTGTGTACCCTTTCTTTGTATTTGTCTTTATTCACATTATATTGTTTAGAGATGTGCGGCTGGCACTTTTCGTGTTTTGTGTTTTGGTTTTGGTTTTGCCAAAACCACCCTTTCGTGTTTTGGTTTTGGTTTTGGTTTTGGATCTGGATGATTTAAAACAACAAACATAAAAACAGCTAAAATCACAGAATTTGGGGGTAATTTTGCTCCTACGGTATTATTAACCTCAATAAAATCCATTTCCACTCATTTCCAGTCTATTCTGAACACCTCACACCTCACAATATTGTTTTTAGGCCTAACAGTTGCACCGAGGTGGCTGTATGACTAAGCTAAGCGACACAAGTGTGTTGCACAAACACCTGGCCCATCTAGGAGTGTCACTGCAGTTACAGACAGGATGGCAAATTTAAAAAATAGGCCCCAAACAGCACATGATGCAAAGAAGAAAAAGAAATGCAATGAGGTAGCTGGATGGTTAAGCTAAGCGACACAAGTGTGTGGCACAAACACCTGGCCCATCTAGGAGTGGCACTGCAGTTACAGACAGGATGGCACTTAAAAAAACTAGTCCCCAAACAGCACATGATGCAAAGAAGAAAAAGAGGTGCAAGATGGAATTGTCCTTGGGCCCTCCCAACCACCCTTATGTTGAATAAACAGGACATGCATACTTTAACAAACCAATCATTTCAGCGACAGGGTCTGCCACACGACTGTGGCTGAAATGACTGGTTTGTTTGGGCCCCCACCAAAAAAGAAGGAATCAATCTCTCCTTGCACAAACTGGCTGTACAGAGACAAGATGTCGACCACATCATCATCCTCCGATTCCTCACCCCTTTCACTGTGTACATCCTCCTCACTGAGAATTAATTTGTCCCCACTGTAATCCACAGTTCCCTGTGTACTTTCTGGAGGCAATTGCTGGTAAAGGTCTTCCCGGAGAAATTTATAATTCATTTTGATGAACATCATCTTCTCCACATTTTCTGGAAGTAACCTCCTACGCCGATCACTGACAAGAATGCCGGCTACACTAAACACTCTTTCGGAGAACACACTGGAGGGGGGGCAACTTAGGTAAAATAAAGCCAGTTTGTGCAAGGGCCTCCAAATTGCCTCTTTTATCTGCCAGTATACGTACGGACTGTCTGACATGCCTACTTGGATGCTGTCACTCATATAATCCTCCACCATTCTTTCAATGGTGACAGAATCATATGCAGTGACAGTAGACATGTCAGTAATTGTTGGCAGGTCCTTATGTTCGGACCAGATGTCAGCTTTTGCTACTGACTTCCCTGCATCATCGCTAGTGGGTGGGCTAGGAAATGTTATCCTTTTCCTTGTAGCCCCAGTGGTGGGAGAAATTGAAGGAGGAGCTGTTGACGGGTCACGTTCCGCTTGAGATGACAATTTACTAACCAGCAGGTCTTTGCACCTCTGCACACTTGTGTCTGCTGGAAATAGAGATACAACATAGGCTTTAAACCTAGGATCAAGCACGGTGGCCAAAATGTAGTGCTCTGATTTCAACAGATTGACCACCCTTGAATCCTGGCAAAGCAAATGAAGGGCTCCATCCACAAGTCCCACATACTTTGCGGAATCGCTCTGTCTTAGCTCCTCCTTCAATTTATCCAGCTGCTTCTGCAAAAGCCTGATGAGGGGAATGACCTGACTCAAGCTGGCAGTGTCTGAACTGACTCACGTGTGGCAAGTTCGAAGGGTTAGAGAACCTTGCACAGGATGGAAATCATTCTCCACTGTGCCTGAGTCAGGTATATTACCCGTCCTTTGCCTATATCATAGGTAGATGTATAGGCTTGAATGGCCTTTTGCTGCTCCTCCATCCTCTGAAGCATATAGAGAGTTGAATTCCACCTCGTTACCACCTCTTGCTTCAGTTGATGGTGGGGCAGGTTCAGGAGTGTTTGCTGCTGCTCCAGTTTTCGGCACACAGTGGCTGAATGCCGAAAGTGGCCCGCAATTTTTCGGGCCACCGACAGCATCTCCTGCACACCCCTGTCATTTTTAAAAAAATTCTGCACCACCAAATTAATTGTATGTGCAAAACATGGGACATGCTGGAATTTGCCCAGATGTAATGCACGCACAATATTGGTGGCGTTGTCCGATACCATTCTGCGATGATGTTCCTCAGTTTCTGTAAGAGGTTGTCAGCTGTGTGCCTCTTATGGAAAGCGGTGATATATAGCATAGCCTGCCTAGGAAAGAGTTGGTGTTTGTGAGATGCTGCTACTGGTGCCACTGCTGTTGTTGCTGTGGGAGGCCATACATCTACCCAGTGGGCTGTTACAGTCATATAGTCCTTAGTCTGCCCTGTTCCACTTGTCCACATGTCCGTGGTTAAGTGGACACTGGATACAACCAGATTTTGTAGAACACTGATTACTCTTTCTGATGTCTCTGTATCGCCTGCCTAGAGAAGTGGAACCTAGATGGGATTTGATACCGGGGACACAGTATCTCCATCAAATCTCTAAGTCCCACTGAACTAATGGTGGATACTGGACGCGCCTCTAACACCAACATAGCTGTCAAGGCCTCAGTTATCGCTTTGCAAAAGGATGACTGCTGTCATATTTCATGTTCCTCACAAAGGATTGTTGGACAGTCAATTGCTTACTGGAAGTAGTACAAGTGGTCTTCCGACTTCCCCTCTGGAATGACGATCGACTCGCAGCAGCAACAACAGCAGCGGCAGCAACAGCAGGCGTACCACTCCAGGATCCTCTGGAGGAATCCCGGTTAGGAGAGGACTCCTCAGTCTTGACAGTGACATGGCCTGCAGGACTACGGACATTCCTGACTGAGGAGGAAGTTGACGTTGGGGGAGTTGGTCGTGTGGCTTGCAGGAGCTTGGGTACAGGAGGAAGAAGGGATTTAGGTGTCAGTGGACTGCTTACGCTCTTACCCAAAGTTTCCCAACTTGACACTGACTTCTGATGAATGCGCAGCAGGTGATGTATAAGGGAGGATGTTCCTAGGTGGTTAACATCCTTACCCCTACTTATTACAGATTGACAGAGGCAACAGATGGCTTGACAACTGTTGACCGGATTTGTGGAGAAATAATTCCACACCGAAGTGGTGGCTTTTTTTGGTAGTTTGCCAAGGCATCACAATGGGCTTCTTCATCCCAAAGACAACAGGTGTCTTCCCCGGTGCCTGACATAAACAAACCATATCACCATCAGAATCCTCATTGTCAACTTACTCCTCAGCACCAGCAACACCCATATCCTCATCCTGGTGTACTTCAACAGTGACATCTTCAATTTGAATATCAGGAACTGGACTGTGGGAGCTCCTTCCAGCACTTGCAAGGGGCCGTGCAAATGGTGGAAGGAGCCACCTCTTCCCGTCCAGTGTTGGGAAGGTCAGGCAACTCAACCGCCGATACACTTGGACTCTCCTTGGGGATTTGTGATACCATGTATAGGTCAAAGAGAAGAAAGTATTCCCAAATGTGGGCACACACAGGCAATTGTGTCCTAATATTTACCTAAAGTCAAATATCTCTTGGATAGATGACCACTAATACTAAAATTTAACTTTTATTTGTTATTATAAGACATATGCAAAAATATTGTGCAAGTGAAAAAAAATGTGTTTAAAGTGAAAAATACTATGAAATTAAATGCTTAGCCTCTGTACTGTTATCCTTTCTCACTATCTCTAGTGTTTTATAACAATGTTTCAATTCTTGTTGTAGTATTAAGTTACTGAGCACCCTCTATAGATACAATTGTATCAAGGGCTTATAACTCAAGTTTTAATCTCTCCTGGTTAATAATCAAGGTGTGCTGTAACATCAATGCTTATATTTAATTATTTTGTGCTTGCAGTGTGCGCATCACTGTATAATATACCACCCTTTAAACATAAATTGTGTAGCTGACCTTATTGTCTGATTCTCAAGTGTGTCAAGTAGTATTGAGTGCGTGATAGTCTATGGATAACAAGTATTTAAGTTTTAACTTTTTATAGCAGTGTATGTCAGTCTTATTGTGATGCCGCCCTTAATGGCACTGCGTCGCAGTATCATTCACAGTGTAATAGTGTGATTACATCGGGCTATTACCTGTAGTTATAACTAACCCTTTCTCAGGTCTGCCAGGTAATGTTGTATATACAGAAGAGATTGTACATGTGCTTTACTTGAGCTTTAACACTCTCTCCGAGTGTCACAGGTAAAGGACTTTCATTCAGGAGTCCCCTTTTCCCCAGGTCACAGCGCTCTGATCATATATAACATCGTTTAATAGTGACCGTGATATGGCCTCATGACAGCGCTGGATCACATAAAGCACTTATGAATTTGTGGGGTACCTATCATTTATTTTTGGGGAAAGACACTTGTTTATTTACATGGGCACACCTGTTATGACATTGCTGTGAAAATACTGGCTAATGTGGTCAGCTCTTTGGCTGTCCTGTCCACCCTGCCTCGGTACTGTCCCCTGCGCCGTCTCTACCCCACCATCAAGGCAGACTAGATCGGTTATCTCCGGACCTGATGCCGCTTGTCCCCTGCTATTACAATATCATACTATATTACAATATAGAAGCAGACGCTTCTTTACAACGCCGGAGACGGCTTTACATATATTACCAGCACTGCTAGACAAGTGTGTGGTCCCATAGACTGGAGCCACAATCAGCGGGTTCACGCTGGGACACGCTGCATTAGGGCCGGAGACAGCCGATTCAGTCTGCCTCTGGGTGCCGTATTGTTATAGCAGTCGCCTGTTATAGGGCCGGAGACGGCTTTACATCTACATTAACAGGCACTGCTAGCCACGTTTGTGGTCCCACAGACAGGAGCCGCAATAAGCGGGCTCACGCAGGGACGCGCGGCATCAGGTCCGGAGATAGTAATTTTACTTTCAAGGTGTGTGTGTGTTTTGTTTTTATTTGGGTATTTTTTGTAGTAGAACTACAGGTACCAGCGGGCTCGTTTTTACCCTGCATGCTGGTTCTCCAAGTACCAGCTTGCGGGGGAGGCTTGCTGGGACTTGTAGTTCTGCTACAAAAAAAACAAAATTCTATTTTTACACAAAAGGCTATCAGCCTCCCATCCACCGCCCATGGATGGGGGCGGCAGCCTCAGGCTTCACACCTGGTCCATGGGTGGCTGGAGGGGGGGGATGCGGTCAACATCCCGCTGCACGGGATCCCGGCGGTCGAAATACCGACGCCGGAATCCCGACCGCCACAATCCCGACATATTCTCCCTCCGTGGGTGTCCACGACACCCATAGAGGGAGAATATAATAGTGTGCCGAGCGTAACGAGGCACCGTGCCCGCAGCATGGCGAGCGAAGCGAGCCCGCAAGGAGCTGTGTTCCGCTCGCCACCCCTGTCGGGATTGTGTGGTCGGGATTCCGGCGTCGGTATTTTGACCGCTGGGATCCCGTCCAGCGGGATTACGTACTGATCCCGGAGGGGGGGACCCCTTGATTTAAGGGGTCCCCACTCCTCCAGGGTACCCCGGCCAGGGGGTGACTAGTTGGGGATTTAATGCCAGGGCCGCAGGGACCAATGTAAAAGTGTCCCCCGGCTGTGGCATTATCTCCATGACTAGTGGAGCCCAGTGCTGGTGGAAAAAATACGGGGGACCCCTACGCTTTTTGTCCCCCGTATTTTTGGCACCAGGACCAGGCGCAGAGCCCGGTGCTGGTTGTTTAAATATGGGGGAACCCCTGTCAGTTTTTTCCCTGTATTTTTACAACCAGGACCGGCTCAAAGAGCCCGAGGCTGGTTATGCTTAGGGCAATTTTTTTTCCAGTTTTTAACCCATTCTGCACTGCTCATAATGCACACAATGAAGCCCTGCACAGATCTCACAGATTCGGCCGGGATTCCTTGTGTTTTGTCAGGCAGTGTTTTACTAATCACTCCCGTAAAACACTGCCTGATATTACGAATCACATCGACATCGGAAAATACGAATGTTGAAAACTCAGCAGCTTAGTAAATGACCGTATCAGGATCCAAAAAGTTGCAGTAAAATGTACCCGATACCATTCGAGATCAAACACCCTTAAAAACGGCTAAAACACGAATATTTGTAAATATACCCCCTGGAGAGGGTCATGTTGGGAGGTATGGTTTCACTACTTGTGTGTGCTCCCTCCCTATACTGTGCTGTATGTAGTGTGTGCTCCCTCCCTGTACTGTGCTGTATGTAGTGTGTGCTCCCTCCCTGTACTGTGCTGTATGTAGTGTGTGCTCCCCCTCCCTGTACTGTGCTGTATGTAGTGTGTGCTCCCTCCCTGTACTGTGCTGTATGTAGTGTGTGCTCCCCCTCCCTGTACTGTGCTGTATGTAGTGTGTGCTCCCTCCCTGTACTGTGCTGTATGTAGTGTGTGCTCCCTCCCTGTACTGTGCTGTATGTAGTGTGTGCTCCCTCCCTGTACTGCGCTGTATGTAGTGTGTGCTCCCTCCCTGTACTGTGCTGTATGTAGTGTGTGCTCCCTCCCTGTACTGTGCTGTATGTAGTGTGTGCTCCCTCCCTGTACTGTGCTGTATGTAGTGTGTGCTCCCTCCCTGTACTGTGCTGTATGTAGTGTGTGCTCCCTCCCTGTACTGTATGTAGTGTGTGCTCCCTCCCTGTACTTTGAAACATATAAGGTTAAAAAAAAAAGTTGTTTGTAGATTAAAGGCATGATTGCAGTGTCAGTAGACATGAAAGTGGGCATATCAGTCCTTGTATATTCAGACGTACAGATGTATATCAGGGAAGGGCATTGTAGCAGCATATGCATTAAGTTGCAGGTAAACATTAGCATCTAGAGGTCTCAACTATTTAAAGTGTTATGTAAAAAATATGCATTTTGCATTACGTCACTTACAGGTGCTCTGATGTGCTGGCCTCCGGAGGTCACATCCTCAGCCTGGCAGCATGTTCCATGATTGTCTGCAATGTGCAAAGACCCTTTCCAGTTTGTACCCCAATGTATTTCCACCATCTAATGAGTATGGGCACCGCCATGACACCTGCAGTCAACTGACTTGGTGCTATCCACTACTGAGCAATGGAGCCCTCATATGACTTGATTCTCCAATTTCTGCCGACCAGGGGATATATAGCCAGAGTTCCTGCTCAGTATCATTGCCTTGAACAACGCATCACCATACCTCCCAACATGACCCTCTCCAGGATGGACACAATGCTCTGCTGCTGGACTTTTCTCCTAATTTATGATTGCTGGCACCTGTGATGAACAGGTAAATGGATAAGAAAGGTGTTTTAGCACAGGTGATGGCAATCAAAATTAAGAGGGAAGTCCAGGAGCGGAGCATTCTGTCCCTCCTGAAGAGGGTCATGTTGGGAGTTATGCATCACATCCTGTGAACAAGTGTCTCCTGGCTCCAGTCTCCTGTCTTCAGAGATTCCCCTGAGTCTTTGCTCTGTGGAACTACAGGAACCAGCCATCCAGTCTGGTGCAGCTCCATCTGCATTCTGCTTCAGTATTCACTAGCAGTCTCCTGAGACTTTCCTGTGTAAGTGCTCCGTGAAACTACAGGCACCAGCCATCTAGTTTGGTTGCAGCTTCATCTGCATTTTGCTCCAGCAATCACTAGCAGTCGGAGACCCTCTACAGGTGCTGCATTACTCTCACCTGCTTGTTATCATTCTGCAGCAGTACTGTGCTAATTCACCTGCACAAGAATCCTGCTCTTCCATTACTGCAAGTATACCTACTGCTTGTGTAGTTCTGTTCCAGTTCACCATCGGCTCCCAGGCTGACCATCGATTAGTTGCTGTTCCCCATCAGTTCCCAGACCGATAGTCATTTGTTCCTGTTCACCATCGGCTCCAAGGCCGACCATCGATAGTTTTGGTTCACCATCGGTTCCCAGGCCAATAGTAATCTGTTCCTGTTCACCATCGGTTCCCACACCGATAGTCATCTGTTCCTGTTCACCATCGGTTTCCAGGCCGACCATCGTTTGTTCCTGTTCACCATCGGTTCCCAGGGCATCCATCGATTGTCTCACTTCACCATCGTTTCCTAGGCCAATTATCATTTGTTCCAAGTCTCCATTGGTTCCCAGGCCGATTATCATCTGTTGGTCCCAGTTACCATTGGTGCCTAGACCGAACTATCTCTAAGTGACTGTTAATTTCAGAGACTCTATCAGCTTACATGTTGAATCATAAGTTTACATTTACATTTTCCAGTTACTTATATTTCCTGTGTGTATTCAATAAATACCATTTGCGCACATGTGCAGGAACTTACTTCAGCCTCCTCGTTTCCTCCATCGCTCCACCACTGACCCACTAGTGCACCGTCTGGGAACAGACATAAACCCAGACCTGACATGTTACAATTACTTGAGATCTGAATAATTACTCTAATATAAGAGATAATAAACTACTGCAGAAATACCTGCAGACTGTAAAGAATAAAACTCAACTGTTGAGATAAAAATAACTTTCTTACTGCTTAGACTGAAAATATCAGAAATTGACACATGATAGTGAGTATTATCTCCAATGTTGAAATAATATAATAATAAATACTAGCCAGAAGTACATTACCAATGAAAGCAGGGGCATCAGAATGATTTCACGCTGGGGGGGGGGGGAGTTTGAATTTCATTTTGGCGCTCCTGCTGTGGTGCCAATCTCCTCTCCTTCAAACCCCCCCATCGGTGCGGGGGAGCGTTTACCTCTGCATCCCCGTGGGTGGCTTCCAAAATAGTGTGCTGCCGCAGGCAGGGTGTGGTGGCCCCTCTTCTGTACTACCCGGCCCACTGTCTCTTCACTGGGAGGAGGCATGGCATGCCTCCTCCCAGTAATACATCACCAGCTAAGAGACATCTGGCTAGTACAGAAGGGGCACCACACCCTGCTTGCGGCAGTAGAGCCGGCCTTAGCTATAGGCAGGCTAGGCATTTGCCTAGGGCATCCAAGCATGTCCCTGCAGTATCTCATGCTGGGAGGGACAGTCTGCAAACTAACTGTTACTTTCCAAATGTATTCAATCAGTACTTGTATACACTGCTGTTTTACATTTGTCAAATCGAATGCACACTATCCCTTAAAGTTCGTTAAACTCCCTCTGACATGCTTGAATGCCACTGACTCATGAGACGACAGCAGAAGCCTGGTAACTGCAATTCCTGGACATGTGACATTTTCACTGACTATGGGGGGTCATTCTGACCCGATGGCTCGCTGCTTTTTATCGCAGCCGAGCAAACGGGTACCCACTGTGCATGCGCTGGCGCTGTAGTGCACCGGCGCATGCCAAATGGCCGAAGGCAGAGGCGGTCGCTGGGCGGGGGGGTGGAACGGTGATGTTTGGGCGCCGTTTCGTGGGTGCGGACCGGCCAACGCAGGTGTGGCCGGACCGTGCGGGGTGCGGCTCGCTGTGGCTGCGTGACGTCATACGCAGCTGCTGCAGGCTGGGGAGCGACAAGTAGCTCCTGGCCAACACGCTAAAGCTGCGCTGGTCGGAAGCTACTCTTGAAGTGCAAAGGCATCACCGCTGTGCGATGCCTTTGCACTTCTGCGGAGTGGGGGGGGGGGGGGGGGGCGGCACTGACTTGCGGGGCGGACTAGCCCTGTGCTGGGCATCCCCCCGCATGTCAGTGAGAATGATTGTAGCTGTGCTTAATTTAGCACAGCTGCGATCATCTCGGAATGAGGGCCATGGGCCTAATTCAGACCTGATCGTAGCAGCAAATTTGTTAGCAGATGGGCAAAACCATGTGCGCTGGCCGGGAGTTACTCCACAGATACAAAGGCGTCGCCTCTGTGCGATGCTTTTGTATTTGTGCGGGGGGCCGGCACTGACATGCGGGGCGGACTAGCCCTGTGCTGGGCATCCCCCCGCATGTCTGAGGTTATGATCATAGCTGTGCTAAATTTAGCACAGCTACGATCAACTCAGAATGACCCCCATGGTTTTGCCCATCTGCTAACAAATCTGCTGCTTTGATCAGGTCTGAATAAGGTTATTACTGGATGGCTCCTTATGATATCACATGTGTATTTTTGAAGCCTGCTTCACATAAACCTGACATCACCTATACTGCTTGTGCACATTGGGGAGGGAAACCCTGCCATCCTGTGTATGTCCCTTATCCCTGTGCAAACCCCAGGTGTCTGCAGGGACATAACATGGGCAGTGTTCTCCTAGTCAGTCCATGCCATAAAATTCCCCTGCCATCCAGTACTGTAACGTGGTCAGTAAGTTGCGTTGCGCTATTTCTATATGAGACATCAGTGCAGCGTGACTTTCAGACACGTCAGACTGGAGGGCAGAGCATATCACTCCCACAGTATAAAATAAAGGGCATGCAGTTGCCGGGAGTAACAGACACCAGCAAACACACTGAATAGTGAAGACAATGGACAGTTGCTACATGTTTGATACTGGTCTTTTTGTATAACCAGCAAGTGTAGCAGTATCTGGACATTGTTGCTATCTGTTTCCAACAAGCAAAAATAAAGGGTGAGGCTTCCAAAGGATGGCATACCCTGTGAGGTCACATCCCTTGTACGAGTACCCCTTTAACGGGTGCACGCTCCCACCCAACCTGCCACCCCCATCTCACAAAACACAGTCATAAGTTTTATAAAAAAAAAGCTACTAGCATTACTAATGAGGGGCATATGTGTAAGGTGCATTACTGTGTGGCATTATGTGTATTATGAGCATACTAATGTGGGGCATACTATTGTGGGGCATATGTGTAAGGTGCGTTACTGTGTGGCATTATGTGTATTATGAGCATACTAATGTGGGGCATACTAATGTGGGGCATATGTGTAAGGTGCATTACTGTGTGGAATTCTGTGTATTCTGGGTATTATTGTGTGGCATGATGGAGGGTTGCACTTGCCCACATGGTAACCACCCGGTGGACCCCACTGCCTGAGTGTTGCTGGGTCAGATGCAGAACTAGCGGCGGTGCTAGGGGGCACCAGACAAAATTTTGCCTAGGGCATCAATTTGGCTAGGGCCGGCTCCGTGCGGCACCACACTACTTTTAAAGTTGAAGCCGCTTACGGGGATACGGAAGTAAGTGCTCCCCCGCACCAGCGCCTGCATCATGTTTGCTGCCCCTTGCTCCCCCCGTTCTGACGCCTATGAATGAAAGTGATTATTGCCATATAATGTAATTGTCCAAAATTCCCTCACTGCCTAAACCTTATAGATGAAAACTGACACAAAATAGTGAATACCGGGCCTAATTCAGGTCTGATCGCAGTAGCAAATTTGTTAGCAAATAGGCAAAACCATGTGCATTACAGGTGGGGAAGATATAACATGTTCAGATTTGGATGGGGTGTGTTCGAATTGAAATCCAAATTGCAGTGTAAAAATAAAGCAGCCAGTATTTACCCTGCTCATAAACAATATAACCCACCAAAATCTAACTCTCTCTGCACGTTACATCTGCCCCACCTGCAGTGCACATGGGTGGTCATTGCGAGTTGATCGCAGCCAGCAACTTTTTGCTGCTGCAGCGATCAACTAGCCCACGCCTATGGGGGAGTGTATTTTAGCTTAGCAGGGCTGCGATCACTTGTGCAGCCCTGCTAAGCTAAAAAAAATTCAAGTAAAACAAGACTAGCCCTGGATATACTTACCCTGTGCGACGATCTCTGCAATGCTGGGGCCGGCTTTGACATCAGACATCTGCCCTCCGTTCTCCTGGACACGCCTGCGTTTTCTTCTCCACTCCCCGAAAACGTCTGGCAACGGTCCGGTGACGCCCAGGTACGCCTTCTTTCTGTCAATCTTCTTGCGTTTGGCTCTGCGACCGCTTTCTTCATTGTCCTGGACGTAACCCGACGACCCCTGTCGCCAGGCAACATCGCGCATGCACAGTGTGGCCGCCGTGCATGCGCATTCTGGACCCGTTCGCACCGCAGCGATAAACCACTGTGTGCGAACAAGTTGGAATGACCCCCCCCATGATTTTGCCCATTAGCTAAAAAATTTGCTGCTGCGATCAGATCTGAATTATGCTCACCATTTCCAGTGTCAATTCAATATTATAGAAGGTGCCATTGGGAAAGTGCAAGCTAACACATATTATCATTGGCCAACCATTATCCTGTTTTAGAGACTTGTTTTTTGGATTGGTGACAATACACTGAACCTAATAAATTATAATACATAAACAATATAATTTGAATAAAGACAAATACAAAGAAAGGGTACACAACTGAATGTTTTTAATTCACATATTTTTGTTTTTACTCACAATTTCACACGTGTTCACCAATATTTCGCTGTCTGTACTGCATACACTGATAAATATATAGTAACATCATTTCTGAGGTTGAAAAAGACAATTTGTCCATCGAGTTCAACCTATTAGTGATCTTCTACACTTTATTATTTTTCGGACTCATTTTATCAGTTGTGAATGTCAGCGTTCTATTTATTCCTTCTTTTTTTTTAACTAGAGTGCGTGAACTTTCCACCATAACCCTTATATATCCTTATGCATTAGAAATTTATCTAGCCCATTCTTAAAAGTAATGACCGAGTCCACCATTATTACTCTCTCAGGCATTGAATTCCAAATACGTATTGGGGGTCATTCAGACCTGATTGCACGCTAGGTTTTTTCGCTGTGCTGCAATCAGGTCAGACTGCGCATGCACATGCACCGCAATGTGCAGGTGCGTCGTACAAGTACAAAGCAGATCGTTGCCCAGTGATGGATTGTACGAAGAATCTGTTCGCACAGACGATTGCAAGGAGATTGACAGAAAGAAGGCGTTTGTGGGTGTCAACTGACCGTTTTCTGGGAGTGGTTGGAAAAACGCAGGCATCTCCAAGCGTTTGCAGGGCGGGTGTCTGACGTCAATTCCACCCCCGGACTGGCTGAAGTGATCGCAGCGGCTGACTTATTTTGTCTACATCTATAAATAGGAGCAATGCATACAGGGCCACCATTGGGAGGGAGGTGGGGGGGAGGCGTGGACACTGCTGGGCCCAGATAGAGAGGGGGCCCAATTGCCAATATCTGGAGGATTTTGTGTGGGCATGTATTGCTATCACTAGAAGTATGTGACCCACATTAACATCACGCGTCAGCCATCCGGCCACAGTGGCTTGGATTTTGTGCTGTGTGCCATCCTCAGAGTGAGGATGTGAGTGAGTGTGTGTGTGGGTGGATCCATCAACTATCCAGGAAAATGCTGTGCATTGACTCTGCCAGTGAGAACATGCCGCAGGGGGTTCCAGCCAGATTATAGGAACAAGTCTGAGGACTTCTGGAAACTGAGCCTCTAGTGTATGGTGAGAGACAGAAGAAGCAGCCCCAGCCCGTGGGGTGAGGAGGAGGATGGTGGAGACAACTGGATCAAAGAGACTAGTGATCTTCAAGAGGAGGGACTCATGGTTGGGTGAGAACACAAGTAGATGTGAGGGGTAATCGGAGGGAGATTCTCATAAGTTCACATACATAGTGATGGTGATGGGAGGAGGGGGCTGTGTGTACTGGGGAGAGTAAGTGATGGAAAAAGAAGGCTGTGTGTACTGGGGAGAATGAGTGATTGGGATTCTGGGGAGAGTGAGTGATTGGGGTTGTGTGTACTGGGGAGAGAGTAACGGGGATCTGTGTGTACTAGGGAGAGTGATTGATGGTCGAGCTGTGTGTACTGGGGAGTGTGAGTGACGGGGGAGGTGTGTGTACTGGGGAGATTGAGCAATGGTGGCTGTGTGTACTGGGGAGTGTGAGGGATGGGGGGCTGTGTGTACTGAGGAGAGAGTGAGAAATGGGGGAGAGTGAGTGATGAGGGAGCTGTGTCAGGGGCATTTTAAGAGAGATGGGGGCACATGTGCAGACTCCGGGTGGGCCCGCTCCTCTCCATGGCACCATAGGCTCCAGCACTGTGCCGGAGTCTACTGTGCAGGTCTCTGGAAACATTGCGTCTGCCATGGTCTGGAAACAAATTTCATACTGCGCATGTGCGGAGGACATTTTTGGTGGGATTTTTGCTGCGGCTGCAGCGCCCATCACGGGACTTTGGAAAGTTAAGGATTACAACAACATGGGTGCAGTATGTGCGGTCTGGGTTCCCCTTGGACCCAGGAGCCTGTGTGCACCGCACACACTGCAGCCATGGTAGAAATGCCAATGAACTGTGTTTATTGGATACAGTGAATGATTGGGAATCTGTGTGTATTGGGTAGAGTGAGTGATGGGGAGCTGTGTGTACTGGGTAGAGTGAGTGATGGGGAGCTGTGTGTACTGGGTAGAGTGAGTGATGGGGTATCTGTGTGTACTGGGTAAAGTTAGTGATGGGGAGCTGTGTGTATTGGGTAGAGTGAGTGATGGGGAGCTGTGTGTACTGGGTAGAGTGAGTGATGGGGAGCTGTGTGTACTGGGTAGAGTTAGTGATGGGGAGCTGTGTGTACTGGGTAGAGTGAGTGATGGGGAGCTGTGTGTACTGGATAGAGTGAGTGATAGGGAGCTGTGTGTACTGGGTAGAGTGAGTGATGGGGAGCTGTGTGTACTGGGTAGAGTGAGTGATGGGGAGCTGTGTGTACTGGGTAGAGTGAGTGATGGGGAGCTGTGTGTACTGGGTAGAGTGAGTGATGGGGAGCTGTGTGTACTGGGTAGAGTGAGTGATGGGGAGCTGTGTGTACTGGGTAGAGTGAGTGATGGGGAGCTGTGTGTACTGGGTAGAGTTAGTGATGGGGAGTTGTGTGTACTGGGTAGAGTGAGTGATGGGGAGCTGTGTGTACTGGGTAGAGTGCGTGATAGGGAGCTGTGTGTACTGGGTAGAGTGAGTGATGGGGAGCTGTGTGTACTGGGTAGAGTGAGTGATGGGGAGCTGTGTGTACTGGGTAGAGTGAGTGATGGGGAGCTGTGTGTACTGGATAGAGTGAGTGATAGGGAGCTGTGTGTACTGGGTAGAGTGAGTGATGGGGAGCTGTGTGTACTGGGTAGAGTGAGTGATGGGGAGCTGTGTGTACTGGGTAGAGTGAGTGATAGGGAGCTGTGTGTACTGGGTAGAGTGAGTGATAGGGAACTGTGTTTACTTGGTAGAATGAGTGATGGGGGAGCTGTGCATCAGTGATGTGTGGTTAGGTGAGGCAGAGCCTTTGCTGTCATACTAACATATAAGCCAGAGTTGTGAAAATATAAAGTATAGAAAAGGTACAAAGAATATATTATAAATATTTCATTTGTATTATTCTAATAATTTTTATAGCAAAAACTCTGAAGTAAAAAGTCTATGGCAGGTGAGGCAGTACCTCCCCAGTCTACCTTTCATGCACATTTCTGATCGAAACTCCCCAAATTCCCAGCAGTATATACTGCTGCACCTTTGTATAATGCCCACATGAACCCTTTGGCTCATATATTGTGTGTAAATCTGGCTCTGGTACGAGCCAGTGCCTCCTCAACCATTTACCTCACCGCATGTTCCAGCTGTGCGTACTAGGGTGAATGAGTGGGAGGGGTGATACATACTAGGGTTAGTAATGGGTGTGTGTACTGATAACAGTGACTGATGGAAGGGAGGGTACTAGGAAGTGTGATTGATGGCAGGAGGGGCTGTACGTACTTGAGAAGGTCAAAGGTAGACTGATTTAGAAATAGCAAAGAGGGGGGCTATATTTTGAGGAGAGTGAATGAAGAGGGCAGACTGTTTAGGGGAAATTGAGTTAAGAGGTAGCTGAGTATTAGAGAAAGTGAGTGAAGTGGGTCTATGAATGGGATCTATGTATTGGAGAGTGTGAGCAAGATGATGAGGCTTTGTAGTGGAAGGGAGAGCAAAGACTATTGGGCTAAACATTAGGGAAAGTGAGTCCACAGTTGCAGGTCCTGCCTAATTTGTCAGTCCCGGACCCATAATTGCTGCATAGTTAAGATATTTAAAAAGCTGTGCCTAGTGTAGTAGCAAAACAAGTATTTCTAAATCCCTGGAGTAACGAAGAGAGTAAAGCTGAATATACACTATACAATATATTGTCCAATATATCATTCCAAAGCAGATCGGAATATTATATAATACACATCGTAATGTGTGTTCCCCAATCTGTCATTCCTGATTCCAAGGCTTATGCAGTGTAGTTACATGTAACATGTAATGATACATTGTACCGCCATAGAGCGGATCGTATGATGTGTACGGCAGTTCAATGTATCCTTGCAATGCAACGCTGGGTCGCACCGTCAGAAGGTGGGTACCCAGCTTAAGAATGTGAAACATCCACCTGGGGTTATATTTACTAAAGTTCGATTTTGTATTCATTTTTATGAATCCAAGAAATCGACTGAAATCGATTCTAAGCGAACTGCAAAATCCCTGAAAAAATCATGTGATTTTCAAATCAAATTACATTTGGACGATTTTTATAAAAGATTTTGTGTTCAGTTTATGAAATCCCTTCCAAAATCGAACCACAAATTCCCAGTAAAGTCGAATGCAAAATAGTATTCAAAATATAACAGAACTTCTTACTCATTCCTACCTATAGGGCCAGATGTTTCACATGCACACTAATTAAAGGGGAAACTCTCTCTTTACACTGTTTTATAAATGAAAACCTAGATAAAGATTAAAATGTTGGGGTATTTAATTTAAGAGAAATACAGTTGAAATAGTTGGCAATAAGCATATTCCTAAAGTGCCTTCCTGTCTGCCTTCCACTTTCTGTGCTCACATAGGGGGTAATTCAGAGTTGATCGCAGCAGCAAATTTGTTAGCAGTTGGGCAAAACCATGTGCACTGCAGGGGGCAGATATAACATGTGCAGAGAGAGTTAGATTATGGTGAGGTGTGTTCAAACTGAAATCTAAATTGCAGTGTAAAAATAAAGCATCCAGTATTTACCCTGCACAGAAACAAAATAACCAACCCAAATCTAACTCTCTCTGCAAATGTTATATCTGCCACACCTGCAGTGCACATGGGGGGTAATTCCAAGTTGATCGCAGCAGGACATTTTTTTAGCAGTTGGGCAAAACCATGTGCTCTGCAGGGGAGGCAGATATAACATGTGCAGAGAGAGTTAGATTTGGGTGTGGTGTGTTCAATCTGCAATCTAAATTGAAGTGTAAAAAATAAAGCAGCCAGTATTTACCCTGCACAGAAACAAAATAACCCACCCAAATCTAACTCTCTCTGCACATGTTATATCTGCCTTCCCTGCAGTGCACATGGTTTTGCCCATCTGCTAAAAAATGTCCTGCTGCGATCAACTTGGAATTACCCCCATGGTTTTGCCCAACTGCTAACAAATTTGCTGCTGCTATGAACTCTGAATTACCCCCATAGTCAGTTGTTGGTAACAAAACCTCTACTTGCTCACTGTTTATTGCATAATCTGGGGGAAGTGGTTTATTTAATGCATGATTATTCAATAGACAGCAGCAGATCACTACATCAGAAACTTTTGCCAGATGATATAATAATATACAACAAACAAAATAGCAGCGCTGTGTGGTAAATTTAAAATCAACAATTACATTCGTTAATCATGGTGGAGATAAGGACACGTGGAGCTGAATGGATTAAGGTGAAAAAAAGGTAATATTTTAATAAAAATACATACAATGTATCAATAAAATTGATAATTAAATGAGAATTGTAATAAAATTACAGCAGATCAGAATCACCATGGAGCTGCCTTAGTTGTGCTATCCGTTTTTCTTAATTTGTGTGGACTAATACTGACAATATTGGAATTAGGTGACACCTGGATTTTTTATATGCTCAGTCCTGATGGCTGCAATGCCACATAAAATACCGCTGGAGGAGGGGGTTCTCTGGGTATCGTCCCTTTAAGCGGGTAGAACCAAAACACTCTTGTATCCTCACCAGTATGCGGAGTCCTCAATGCTGAGTAGCAGGGCTGTGTTACCAGTTGGCAAGTTGTTCACCTGTACCTTTCGACGTGATTTGTAGAAGTCCACTAAAGATCCGGATGTAATAAGTGCAGCTCCCAGTTGATGAAGGTGATCCAAATTCAAAACATCTGACGCGTTTCGCTGCAGTACCTGCAGCTTTCTCAAAGATGATTTAGTCAGTGTAAGGGCTTCTATATTTATACCCTAAGATGGCTGCTGATTGGCTCCACCTGTTTAATCCACTCAGCTCAAAAAATGGTCAATCTCCTCCACAAAATATGTACAAATAATATATATAATATAATGCAAGACAGACTCAATCTTACTACATGGTTTAGTTCCTAAAATATCTAAAAATAAAGAATAAATAGATAGAATAATTCCATTAAGATCAATAACTTCCGGGTTCCCCTATCTTTTATTGATCACATACTTCCTATGACTTCAAGGTCACTTCCGGGTCAGACAGTGCTGTTGCTTAGCAACCTCGGTTTTATAAGTTCTCTATATATCTCATTAGTATAGAGATCAAAGGCTCATTTTAGCCAATAGTGATTGGTCAATTATCCCCCGTCTAATAGGTGCTGCCGGCTCTCATATATAACGCAGAGCCGATCATTAACGGCGCCTCCGTGTCTGTGTCAAGTAAACAAAACTTAGACACAGGACACGTCACTTCCGCGTACGGACCAAATCCCCGGTCCGTAACCTGGCAACCATATAAACAAGGCGCGTCAGTGTCTGTGTCAAAAGACTTTGGCACAGAGCACGTCACTTCCGCGCACGGACCAGATCCCCGGTGCGTAACCTGGCAACCATATAAACAATTGGTCACCAGGTTTTTGGATAACAGTATCTGTATGCTACTTCAGATTTGACACACAGACACCGGAACATTTATAATTTGAATTTCGCTGGACAGCCAATTTATTGTTCTCACTGATTACTTTGGTTCTTCAACAACCTAAATTCATTCCAGTCCCAACAGTAGATGATTTGGTACAAAGCAATGACGTTGGTAGATATTAAAGTTCTCATAATGATTAAATATTGGTCCTCACTTTTATATATATATTATTAACCTTAATAGAACACATTTTTTACTTTTTATACCAAGATGTATACAATATTTATTATATAGGTATATTTATGAATGGTCTAATATTTTTAATGGCATAGATCATGATAGTAAATTATTCGTAGTACCCAGAAGATATGCAGTAGTCAATATATAGTTCTAAGATTTACCTGGCCCTATCTTCTGAATCACATAATTGAAAGAAGAAGAAGAGGAAGAAGGGGGGGGGGGGGGATTGTATTTTTAATTGAATTATTAACTTGGAGATTATCGAACCATAACACTACCAGAGAAAAAGTTCCCAAGGCCCTCCGGTGTTACTTTGGGGGAAGATCTTCTATATTAACATGTTAAGTTCTACTGATTCGTTCAGTCCGTCTGGAAATATGCTGTTCATTCTGAACATCCATAGGGTCTCTTGTTTGCATAGTTTCTTATATCTATCTCCGCCTCGTGATGTTTTGAGGATATGTTCTACCCCTGTAAGTTTTAAACAGGCTGGATTCCCTTGGTGACAGTCACTGTAGTGTTTGGATACACTATGAGTTTGAATTCTCTTTAAGATATTTCTGCGATGCTCCAGAAAACGAATTTTCAAGGAGCGGGTAGTTCGACCTATGTATTTTTTATCACAGCTGCAAGTTAATAAATAGATCACATATGAGGTTTCGCAATTAATAAATTGTCCAATCTCATGTGTTTTCTCAGAGTCCTCTAATTGAATTTTATGGATCTTATTCTGAATGAAATTGCAAGTAATGCATCTGTTTTTTCCACACTTGTAGCAGCCCTTTGGTTTTTTTAACCAGGTGAGGCCCTCCGTATCCCTGCAACCAGAGTCCGTAATAGGTCTGAGGTGGCTCGGTGCCAGTATGCTCTTTAGAGATAGATTATTTTTAAAGATGAACCGTGGGACCTGTGGCAGGAGAGGGGAGAGGAAGGTGTCCTGTCTAAGGATGTTGAAATTTTTTGAAACAATATTTCTAATTTCAGAGTGGCAATTATTGAAGGTGGAAATAAATGCCACCTCATCTTGGTTAGATTTAATTTTTTTGGACTTTTTGCTGGAATCCAAAATCTGGTTCCTATCTAATTTTCTAACTTCCGCTAATGCATTTTTTAGCAGTGATTCGGGGTATCCTCTTGTAACGAAGGAATCATACATTATCTTAGCTTGAATCTCAAACTGGCTTTGTTCCGAACAGTTCCTTCGAATCCGTAGGAACTGACTTTTTGGGATACTTCTTTTCCAGGGCATGAAATGTGCACTTTGAAAATGTAGGTATGCGTCAGTACCCACTTCCTTTGTGAAGTTTGTGGTACAAATTTTGGATTCCCTTATCTCCAGGGAGATATCAAGAAATGAAATAGATTGTGTGTGAAAAGTGTGAGTGAAAGCCAAATTATAAGTGTTGGAATTTAATTTATCCACAAAAACCTGTGCTGAAGTGATGTCCCCATCCCAAATAATAAAAAGATCATCTATATACCGGCCATAGAGAACCAGGTTCGCGCCAAAGCCACTCCCCCACACGAGTTTGTCCTCGACCTCGCCCATGTAGAGATTGGCGTAGCTCGGCACAAACCTGGTTCCCATGGCCGTCCCCATCACCTGTAAGTAGAATGTGTCCAGAAATAAAAAATAATTGTGCTGTAAGATGAATGAAATTGAATCCGTTATGAACGTTTGGTGTTTCTCCGTGAGATCCCCATCATTATAAAGTCTATTAGCTATAGTAATACAAGATAAAACAGATTATATTAGGGAAGCCCTTAGGCAACTAAACAACAAGGAATGTTATAAAATACTGCCTTATGACCCCTCCCAAGCCTTCATGATAGAACTTGGGAACCTTCTGACCAGGGCAATGGCTGATGAGATTATCTCCAGGGAGGAATATCAGTTTCTTATGTGCACACACCCCACAGTCCCAACATATTATCACCTTCCCAAAATACACAAGTCCCTCACTTCACCTCCAGGACGCCCTATTATTTCGGGTATAGATTCCCTCACGTCTAACCTTTCTTTTTATGTTGATTCATTTTTGCAACCACGGGTGTCAACACTTAAGTCACACATAAAGGACACAACACACTTCCTTAATCTGCTTACGGACATCAAGTGGAGGGATTCCTATGCATTCCTCACACTTGATGTCCAAAGTCTTTATTCAAATATCCCACATAATTTAGGTGTCCGGACTATAGCTAATAGACTTTATAATGATGGGGATCTCACGGAGAAACACCAAACGTTCATAACGGATTCAATTTCATTCATCTTACAGCACAATTATTTTTTATTTCTGGACACATTCTACTTACAGGTGATGGGGACGGCCATGGGAACCAGGTTTGCGCCGAGCTACGCCAATCTCTACATGGGCGAGGTCGAGGACAAACTCGTGTGGGGGAGTGGCTTTGGCGCGAACCTGGTTCTCTATGGCCAGTATATAGATGATCTTTTTATTATTTGGGATGGGGACATCACTTCAGCACAGGTTTTTGTGGATAAATTAAATTCCAACACTTATAATTTGGCTTTCACTCACACTTTTCACACACAATCTATTTCATTTCTTGATATCTCCCTGGAGATAAGGGAATCCAAAATTTGTACCACAAACTTCACAAAGGAAGTGGGTACTGACGCATACCTACATTTTCAAAGTGCACATTTCATGCCCTGGAAAAGAAGTATCCCAAAAAGTCAGTTCCTACGGATTCGAAGGAACTGTTCGGAACAAAGCCAGTTTGAGATTCAAGCTAAGATAATGTATGATTCCTTCGTTACAAGAGGATACCCCGAATCACTGCTAAAAAATGCATTAGCGGAAGTTAGAAAATTAGATAGGAACCAGATTTTGGATTCCAGCAAAAAGTCCAAAAAAATTAAATCTAACCAAGATGAGGTGGCATTTATTTCCACCTTCAATAATTGCCACTCTGAAATTAGAAATATTGTTTCAAAAAATTTCAACATCCTTAGACAGGACACCTTCCTCTCCCCTCTCCTGCCACAGGTCCCACGGTTCATCTTTAAAAATAATCTATCTCTAAAGAGCATACTGGCACCGAGCCACCTCAGACCTATTACGGACTCTGGTTGCAGGGATACGGAGGGCCTCACCTGGTTAAAAAAACCAAAGGGCTGCTACAAGTGTGGAAAAAACAGATGCATTACTTGCAATTTCATTCAGAATAAGATCCATAAAATTCAATTAGAGGACTCTGAGAAAACACATGAGATTGGACAATTTATTAATTGCGAAACCTCATATGTGATCTATTTATTAACTTGCAGCTGTGATAAAAAATACATAGGTCGAACTACCCGCTCCTTGAAAATTCGTTTTCTGGAGCATCGCAGAAATATCTTAAAGAGAATTCAAACTCATAGTGTATCCAAACACTACAGTGACTGTCACCAAGGGAATCCAGCCTGTTTAAAACTTACAGGGGTAGAACATATCCTCAAAACATCACGAGGCGGAGATAGATATAAGAAACTATGCAAACAAGAGACCCTATGGATGTTCAGAATGAACAGCATATTTCCAGACGGACTGAACGAATCAGTAGAACTTAACATGTTAATATAGAAGATCTTCCCCCAAAGTAACACCGGAGGGCCTTGGGAACTTTTTCTCTGGTAGTGTTATGGTTCGATAATCTCCAAGTTAATAATTCAATTAAAAATACAATCCCCCCCCCCCCCCCTTCTTCCTCTTCTTCTTCTTTCAATTATGTGATTCAGAAGATAGGGCCAGGTAAATCTTAGAACTATATATTGACTACTGCATATCTTCTGGGTACTACGAATAATTTACTATCATGATATATGCCATTAAAAATATTAGACCATTCATAAATATACCTATATAATAAATATTGTATACATCTTGGTATAAAAAGTAAAAAATGTGTTCTATTAAGGTTAATAATATATATATAAAAGTGAGGACCAATATTTAATCATTATGAGAACTTTTTTTTTTTTTTAATATTTATTTATTCGAATTTTCCATATACATCAGAGAGTAAACATTGCAGAACAATCAGACATTGTACAATAACCATTACAGCCCTGGTGGGCGTGAGATCACAATAAAGGTAACCATTAATAAAGGAAATATATGCGTAGGACACCGTCATTCCGCGTATCATTATATGTTCCCATGTGGTTTAGCAGGAGCCTGAATTGTGATCGCTCCATCGTCTGACCATCCATAACAGTTGAAATGTTACAGTATAAAACATAATATACCAATTGGACAGAAAAAAAAAAAGACAGAAGGGTGATGGTAAGACAAAGGGGAAAGGGAGGGGAGGGAGGGGGGAGAGAGGTATCCTAGACTTATGTTGTAAGGTACAGTCTATACCAGTGCAAGCGTATTAATCTACTTTTGTCGCCTTTTTGGTTGGATAGGCTCATAGTCGTTGAAAACTTTAGTTATATGTTGCTGAGTCTCCAAGTCAAGAGTATTTATGAATGGAGCCCATTTAGTAAAGAATGATCTGACTCCATGCGCAAGGTCCTGGCAAACATATTTCCTTTCATAATACAATAATTGTAAAAGTTTGCATTTAACGTCTCCCAGTCTAGGAGCAGTTTTTTTAATCCAGTGGAGCAATATACATTTCTTACACACCGCTAGTAGAGTGATTAATAAAGGTAAGATATTTTTCTTATTCCTGCCCAGGTCCCAATTGGAGAAATTAATACCCAGACAGGCAGCTGGGTCTGGACAGAGATGGAGATGAAGCATATCATTAGTAAATCGTATGACTTTACACCAAAACTGCCTAAGTTTGTAGCAATCCCACATACAATGCATAAAATCTGCTTTAACAGCTGTACATTTTCCACATTCACCAAGTTCTCCCTTGACCATATGTCTACGTTGATATGGGGTGATATATGCCCTATGTATAGTGCGAATATGTACCTCTTGCAAATAAGCAGATTTTAATATTTTCAGAGAGAGGGAGGAGGAAGCTGTCAAATCTTGTAATGTGGTCAGTAGAGGAATATCTGTTTTCCATTTTGATACCAATATCTCCCATTGTTTACGGCTATTAAAGGTAATAAGCAGGGCGTATAAATGTTTCACTTTATAGTTAGTGTTTAAAAGAAAGTAGAACAATTTCTCCAAAGAATCGATCTGGGCTATTGTGATTTGTGTTGTATGTAGTAGGAAGGGGGTTACTTTCTTTTTCATCAAGAAATGGCGGACTTGTAGGAACATGAATAGATGTGAGTTAGGTAACGAGAAGTGATTAGCTAACGTTTCAAAAGAAGCCAGATGGCCTCCCGGGTCAAAGACCTTGTAAGATAGATCCAGCCCCTTGGAACGCCACATTTTAAACCAAGGATTTGTTAGCGATGGGGAAAAGGAGGGATTACCCCATAAGGGGATGAAGGACGTAGTGTATGAGTCACTGTTGCAATGTTTATTAACTGCGATCCAAGTCTTGTGTGTATCTGCAAATAAGATATGAGTGCGTATTTCTGTGGGTATAAGGGAGGGTGGTGATTGTAGAAGGGCACTAGGTGAATAGGGTGCGAAAACTTCCATATCGAGAGATAGGTCAGTGTAATGAGATTTGGATAATATCCAATCTTGGATGTATCTAAAGATAACAGCGTGTGAATACATCTTTAAATCGGGATAACCCATCCCCCCCTCCTTCCTGGGCAGTATAAGTTTGGCCTTCGAAATCCTGGGGCGCTTGCCCTGCCAGAGAAATTTGGAAAATAAGGCATCTATTTTTTGCATGTCAGACTTTACCAACACAGTAGGCAACATCTGCATACAATAGAACAGCTTAGGGAAGAGAATTGAATGTATAACAGTTAGACGGCCCAGAAGGGATAGAGGAAGGTCTCTCCATGCCTCCATTTTCGTTGCTAATTTTGCTATTATAGGGTGAAAATTAGCCGAGTATAGCTTTTTTAAATCAGAACAAATTTGTATGCCCAAATATTTAATCTGTGACAATGCAATTGAAAAGGGGAAGGAAGGATCGGTCTGCAAGTCAGGGGGTATCTTACCCAGAGGTAGTATCTCTGATTTGGACAAATTGACTCGGTATCCTGAAACCAAGCCAAAAGAGTGTAGCAGATGTAGTAGAGCTGGCAAAGAGCGTTGAGGATTAGATAGAAAGATAAGAGTGTCATCTGCAAACAAGCTCACCCTCAGTTCCTCAGCTCCTACTCCTATACCAGTTATTAAAGGGGACGATCTTATTGCCACTGCTAATGGTTCTATTGCAATGGCAAACAAAAGGGGCGATAAAGGGCATCCTTGTCTCGTGCCTCTTTGTAGAGTGAATGCAGGAGAAAAGAGTCCATTGCAGACTACCTGGGAGTTAGGAGTAGAGTAGAACAGGCGGATAATATCCATGAATTGAGTAGGGAAGCCAAATTTTTCTAAAGTGCGGAACAGGTGAGGCCATAATACAAGATCGAAGGCCTTTTCCGCATCTAACGTGATTAGAATTGAAGGGGAAGAAGATGGGGTTACGACAGTAGCTTGATGTATTGCAGCTAGGACTCTTCGCACGTTCACTACTGAATGCCTCCCAGTTATAAACCCCGTTTGGTCTTTGTGGATTATAAGGGGCAAAATGGGTTTCAATCTTTCAGCTAAAATTTTTGTAAAAAGCTTATAATCAGAATTTAGCAGCGAAATAGGTCTGTATGACCCGGGGAGGGCTAGATTTCTGCCTGCTTTCGGTAAAATTTTAATAAAGGCATCCGAGAAGTGAAGAGGAAGAGACCCAGTACTGATTATATGATTAAAGCATGCAGCTAAGGGTTGGGCAACCTGTGAGTCCAACATCTTGTAAAATTCGTTAGTATAGCCGTCAGGTCCTGGGGACTTGGCAAGTTTCAATTGTTTTATAGCTAATAAGATTTCTGCAGTGGTAATGGGTGCAGTTAAGGATGAACAAAGAGAGTCAGGGAGCTGAGGAAGTGAGAGCGAGTCCCAATAGGCAAAGGGAAATTGAGAAGAGGGGGAGGGAAGAGGGGGGTCAGTAGTAGTAGGAGAGGAGGTTAGATCAGGATTCTCTGCTGGTACAGAATAGAGGGTTTCATAGAAGGACTTCATGACTTCTGCAATTTGTTTATCTGAAGTGGTGAGAGATCCATCCGCTTGTAACAGCGGGTGGACCACAGACTGGCCCCTTGAACCCTGTAACAGGTTGGTCAAAAGCCGTCCTGTTTTATTACCAAATTTATAAAACTTAGCGTTAACTTGAAAGTGGTGGTGATCACCACTTTTTTGTAATAATTCACTGAAATGCAATTTGGCTGATAGGTAGGAAGTTTTATGTTCTGGGGAAGGGGATAATTTATAGGTCTGAAAGGCATTAGATAGATTAGCTTGCAGTTCTAGGTAGGAGGCATTACGTTGTTTTTTAAGGGAAGACACATAGGCAATCAATTTACCCCTAATTACAGTCTTGGCAGCCTGCCAGAAGACTGTGGGATTGGAACTCGCATATGCCTCATTCTCACTCAGATACTCCCCCCACCAAGTCTCCAGTTGAGACTTCAGATATTGAGATTGCACTAAGTGGGAAGGGAATCTCCAAGTGGGAACAGAGCTCCCCGTCTTTCCAAAACTCACCACCATGTGAACCAAACCATGATCCGCTACAACAGGGGGCTCCATTTCCACCGATTCTATTCTCGGAAAAAACTGTTCCGCTACCAGGATATAATCAATTCTTGACCACGTGTTATGAGTCAGAGAGAGGCATGAATATTCCCTCTCTATAGGGTGCGTAGCCCTCCAAGTGTCTATTAAGTTAAGTGTCTTAAGAAAAAAAGGTATACCAATTTTAGGCAGTGTCATTTCTCGTTTCGGAGGGGGAGTCCTGTCCAGGAAGGAAGATGAGAGTAAGTTAAAGTCACCGCAGACTACCAATGTGGCAGGATCCAAAACATGCAATCTTGCTATCAGGGAGGTGAAGAAGGTTTTGCTATATACATTTGGTGCATAGATATTGCATATATGAAAGACCACACCTCGGAAATCTAGCTTCACTATTAAAACCCTGCCCTCCGTATCAGAATCCATATTAGACACATTAATATTTAGGGATTTCTTAGCTAATATCACCACACCCCGTGATTTATTATTATAGGATGAAGAACCCAATACTCCCCAGCCCATCATGTTCAATTTTTTAACCTCTTCGGGCTGTAGATGTGTTTCTTGCAGGCAGATTACATCTATCATATGTTTATTTAAATATGTCAAGAGACGCCGCCTTTTGGCAGGAGTGTGTATACCCCGTACATTAAGAGACCCAACCTTAAGAGACATCATAACACAGGTAGGGAATCATCACTCTAAACACCAGCACTTTTAAACCTAGTCTAGGAAGGGATGGGGAGGGATCACACATGAGGGACAAGCAGACATTAAAAATAAAAACATATAAACCGATAAAGAACATAAGAAAAACAGATACAAGCCACCATGAGCAGCAACTATTCATCTTCCACTTAGACTTCCAGTGGGAATCCAGGCCTCGTGCAGCCAGTGCTCCGAGGGCTGAATTCTGTAGTAACGACAATGAAAATAAGACCCTACGGCTCGGTCTCCGCTCAGAACACCACCCCTTGTAACTATTAACCATTTGTCCCTATCTACTCAGGGCACGGACTTAAGCACATTGAAACTCAGGGATACAACATATTGCTTTAGATAACAACGTAAAGGAACAATAATGTGTCAGCATATGAGCAGTAAATTTTACTGGTGCGTTATTACTCAGGGGACAGTTTGTTTGTTGGTTTGTTTGATTTCTCGTTATCGCCCCTTATAGACAAATGCAGCCTGATTTGACTCAGTCATCTGGGGCCTGGGACAGATCCATATTATTTCTCCCCTCAGCTTCCTCTTTGAGAAATGCCTCCGCGTCAGCAGGTGTGGTAAACTCGGAAAATTCTGCACCAGTGTAGATGCGTAGGCGCGCCGGGAATAGCATCATGAATCTTCGGTTAGATTTAGCAAGCATGGAACAGATTGGGGAAAAGGCACGTCGCAGTCTCGATAGCTCGACAGAAAAGTCTTGGAAAATACGTAGAGAATGCCCTTCCCATAAAATAGGGTTATATTTGCGGGACGCCTTCCAAATCGCCAATGTATGCAGATAGTTCAATGTCTTAAAGATCACCACTCTTGGACGTTGAGAAGAGTCTCTGGCCAGATCTCCCAAACGGTGCACTCTTTCAATCACCATGTCAGCACAGTCCCTGTCTATCTTTAACAGAGCGGGGAGTGTAGTATGGACAAAGTGCTCTAAGGCGGCCCCTTTAAGTGTTTCAGGCAGGCCAATGATTCTTAAATTATTTCTTCTGGTTCTGTTTTCGATGCTATCTATCTTCTCTGATAGACGTTTATTATCTAGAACCAGAGCGGAGATAGTTTTCTGTAGCCCTGTTACATTGTCAGTGTTGTCACTAATGCGCTGCTCAGCTTCAGTCATCCTGCCAGCCAAGTTTTTTATCTGTGTTGTTATGTCCACCACAGCTTTTTGCAATAATGGCGCCATTGCCTCCTGCAACGCCAGTACCATGTCCTCATGTGCAGAGGAGTGTGTAGGTATACTAGATTTAGAGTCCCCCGTGCTAGCCGCCGCTGCAATGGGTTTTTTACTGACCGGAGTTCCAGGGGCTGTATCGGCGTCCGGCGCCATGTTGTGTTCCCCCCTGCGCTTCTCCTGTCTCGGTGGCTGTGGCGGAAGGAGCGTCTTCGGGGCGGCTGGTGACGCTAAAAATTTCTCCATAGTCTCCTCTGTCCGTCGAGGGGACCGGGAGCGGTGTTTCCCCGATGCTGACAGCGTGTTTGCGGTAAGGGGTCAGTGTTGAGAGCGGAGCCGCGAGGAGAAGCTGCTCACTCTCCCATGCCGGAACCGGAAGTCTCCATTATGAGAACTTTAATATCTACCAACGTCATTGCTTTGTACCAAATCATCTACTGTTGGGACTGGAATGAATTTAGGTTGTTGAAGAACCAAAGTAATCAGTGAGAACAATAAATTGGCTGTCCAGCGAAATTCAAATTATAAATGTTCCGGTGTCTGTGTGTCAAATCTGAAGTAGCATACAGATACTGTTATCCAAAAACCTGGTGACCAATTGTTTATATGGTTGCCAGGTTACGCACCGGGGATCTGGTCCGTGCGCGGAAGTGACGTGCTCTGTGCCAAAGTCTTTTGACACAGACACTGACGCGCCTTGTTTATATGGTTGCCAGGTTACGGACCGGGGATTTGGTCCGTACGCGGAAGTGACGTGTCCTGTGTCTAAGTTTTGTTTACTTGACACAGACACGGAGGCGCCGTTAATGATCGGCTCTGCGTTATATATGAGAGCCGGCAGCACCTATTAGACGGGGGATAATTGACCAATCACTATTGGCTAAAATGAGCCTTTGATCACTATACTAATGAGATATATAGAGAACTTATAAAACCGAGGTTGCTAAGCAACAGCACTGTCTGACCCGGAAGTGACCTTGAAGTCATAGGAAGTATGTGATCAATAAAAGATAGGGGAACCCGGAAGTTATTGATCTTAATGGAATTATTCTATCTATTTATTCTTTATTTTTAGATATTTTAGGAACTAAACCATGTAGTAAGATTGAGTCTGTCTTGCATTATATTATATATATTATTTGTACATATTTTGTGGAGGAGATTGACCATTTTTTGAGCTGAGTGGATTAAACAGGTGGAGCCAATCAGCAGCCATCTTAGGGTATAAATATAGAAGCCCTTACACTGACTAAATCATCTTTGAGAAAGCTGCAGGTACTGCAGCGAAACGCGTCAGATGTTTTGAATTTGGATCACCTTCATCAACTGGGAGCTGCACTTATTACATCCGGATCTTTAGTGGACTTCTACAAATCACGTCGAAAGGTACAGGTGAACAACTTGCCAACTGGTAACACAGCCCTGCTACTCAGCATTGAGGACTCCGCATACTGGTGAGGATACAAGAGTGTTTTGGTTCTACCCGCTTAAAGGGACGATACCCAGAGAACCCCCTCCTCCAGCGGTATTTTATGTGGCATTGCAGCCATCAGGACTGAGCATATAAAAAATCCAGGTGTCACCTAATTCCAATATTGTCAGTATTAGTCCACACAAATTAAGAAAAACGGATAGCACAACTAAGGCAGCTCCATGGTGATTCTGATCTGCTGTAATTTTATTACAATTCTCATTTAATTATCAATTTTATTGATACATTGTATGTATTTTTATTAAAATATTACCTTTTTTTCACCTTAATCCATTCAGCTCCACGTGTCCTTATCTCCACCATGATTAACGAATGTAATTGTTGATTTTAAATTTACCACACAGCGCTGCTATTTTGTTTGTTGTTTATTGTCTATAGTGTTCACAGGATTAACTAAACCTGTTTCATAGCAGCTGCTATAATTAGAACACCAGCCCAACTTGCGCCCGATTTTAACTTCGGTTAAAATTTCTTCTTTTTGATATAATAATATGCCTCACGATTTATCAACCTTGTTTTTAATAGAGATGAGCGCCTGAAATTTTTCGGGTTTTGTGTTTTGGTTTTGGGTTCGGTTCCGCGGCCGTGTTTTGGGTTCGAACGCGTTTTGGCAAAACCTCACCGAATTTTTTTTGTCGGATTCGGGTGTGTTTTGGATTCGGGTGTTTTTTTCCAAAAACACTAAAAAACAGCTTAAATCATAGAATTTGGGGGTCATTTTGATCCCAAAGTATTATTAACCTCAAAAACCATAATTTACACTCATTTTCAGTCTATTCTGAATACCTCACACCTCACAATATTATTTTTAGTCCTAAAATTTGCACCGAGGTCACTGTGTGAGTAAGATAAGCGACCCTAGTGGCCGACACAAACACCGGGCCCATCTAGGAGTGGCACTGCAGTGTCACGCAGGATGTCCCTTCCAAAAAACCCTCCCCAATCAGCACATGATGCAAAGAAAAAGAAAAGAAAAAAAGAGGTGCAAGATGGAATTGTCCTTGGGCCCTCCCACCCACCCTTATGTTGTATAAACAAAACAGGACATGCACACTTTAACCAACCCATCATTTCAGTGACAGGGTCTGCCACACGACTGTGACTGATATGACGGGTTGGTTTGGACCCCCCCCAAAAAAGAAGCAATTAATCTCTCCTTGCACAAACTGGCTCTACAGAGGCAAGATGTCCACCTCATCTTCACCCTCCGATATATCACCGTGTACATCCCCCTCCTCACAGATTATCAATTCGTCCCCACTGGAATCCACCATCTCAGCTCCCTGTGTACTTTGTGGAGGCAATTGCTGCTGGTCAATGTCTCCGCGGAGGAATTGATTATAATTCATTTTAATGAACATCATCTTCTCCACATTTTCTGGATGTAACCTCGTACGCCGATTGCTGACAAGGTGAGCGGCGGCACTAAACACTCTTTCGGAGTACACACTTGTGGGAGGGCAACTTAGGTAGAATAAAGCCAGTTTGTGCAAGGGCCTCCAAATTGCCTCTTTTTCCTGCCAGTATAAGTACGGACTGTGTGACGTGCCTACTTGGATGCGGTCACTCATATAATCCTCCACCATTCTATCAATGTTGAGAGAATCATATGCAGTGACAGTAGACGACATGTCCGTAATCGTTGTCAGGTCCTTCAGTCCGGACCAGATGTCAGCATCAGCAGTCGCTCCAGACTGCCCTGCATCACCGCCAGCGGGTGGGCTCGGAATTCTGAGCCTTTTCCTCGCACCCCCAGTTGCGGGAGAATGTGAAGGAGGAGATGTTGACAGGTCGCGTTCCGCTTGACTTGACAATTTTGTCACCAGCAGGTCTTTCAACCCCAGCAGACCTGTGTCTGCCGGAAAGAGAGATCCAAGGTAGGCTTTAAATCTAGGATCGAGCACGGTGGCCAAAATGTAGTGCTCTGATTTCAACAGATTGACCACCCGTGAATCCTTGTTAAGCGAATTAAGGGCTGCATCCACAAGTCCCACATGCCTAGCGGAATCGCTCCGTGTTAGCTCCTCCTTCAATGCCTCCAGCTTCTTCTGCAAAAGCCTGATGAGGGGAATGACCTGACTCAGGCTGGCAGTGTCTGAACTGACTTCACGTGTGGCAAGTTCAAAGGGCATCAGAACCTTGCACAAGGTTGAAATCATTCTCCACTGCACTTGAGACAGGTGCATTCCACCTACTATATCGTGCTCAATTGTATAGGCTTGAATGGCCTTTTGCTGCTCCTCCAACCTCTGAAGCATATAGAGGGTTGAATTCCACCTCGTTACCACTTCTTGCTTCAGATGATGGCAGGGCAGGTTCAGTAGTTTTTGGTGGTGCTCCAGTTTTCTGTACGTGGTGCCTGTACGCCGAAAGTGTCCCGCAATTCTTCTGGCCACCGACAGCATCTCTTGCACGCCCCTGTCGTTTTTTAAAAAATTCTGCACCACCAAATTCAAGGTATGTGCAAAACATGGGACGTGCTGGAATTGGCCCAGATTTAATGCACACACAATATTGCTGGCGTTGTCCGATGCCACAAATCCACAGGAGAGTCCAATTGGGGTAAGCCATTCCGCGATGATCTTCCTCAGTTGCCGTAAGAGGTTTTCAGCTGTGTGCGTATTCTGGAAAGCGGTGATACAAAGCGTAGCCTGCCTAGGAAAGAGTTGGCGTTTGCGAGATGCTGCTACTGGTGCCGCCGCTGCTGTTCTTGCGGCGGGAGTCCATACATCTACCCAGTGGGCTGTCACAGTCATATAGTCCTGACCCTGCCCTGCTCCACTTGTCCACATGTCCGTGGTTAAGTGGACATTGGGTACAGCTGCATTTTTTAGGACACTGGTGACTCTTTTTCTGAGGTCTGTGTACATTTTCGGTATCGCCTGCCTAGAGAAATGGAACCTAGATGGTATTTGGTACCGGGGACACAGTACCTCCAACAAGTCTCTAGTTGGCTCTGCAGTAATGATGGATACCGGAACCACGTTTCTCACCACCCAGGATGCCAAGGCCTCAGTTATCCGCTTTGCAGTAGGATGACTGCTGTGATATTTCATCTTCCTCGCAAAGGACTGTTGAACAGTCAATTGCTTACTGGAAGTAGTACAAGTGGGCTTACGACTTCCCCTCTGGGATGACCATCGACTCCCAGCGGCAACAACAGCAGCGCCAGCAGCAGTAGGCGTTACACGCAAGGATGCATCGGAGGAATCCCAGGCAGGAGAGGACTCGTCAGAATTGCCAGTGACATGGCCTGCAGGACTATTGGCATTCCTGGGGAAGGAGGAAATTGACACTGAGGGAGTTGGTGGGGTGGTTTGCGTGAGCTTGGTTACAAGAGGAAGGGATTTACTGGTCAGTGGACTACTTCCGCTGTCACCCAAAGTTTTTGAACTTGTCACTGACTTATTATGAATGCGCTGCAGGTGACGTATAAGGGAGGATGTTCCGAGGTGGTTAACGTCCTTACCCCTACTTATTACAGCTTGACAAAGGGAACACACGGCTTGACACCTGTTGTCCGCATTTCTGGTGAAATACCTCCACACCGAAGAGCTGATTTTTTTGGTATTTTCACCTGGCATGTCAACGGCCATATTCCTCCCACGGACAACAGGTGTCTCCCCGGGTGCCTGACTTAAACAAACCACCTCACCATCAGAATCCTCCTGGTCAATTTCCTCCCCAGCGCCAGCAACACCCATATCCTCCTCATCCTGGTGTACTTCAACACTGACATCTTCAATCTGACTATCAGGAACTGGACTGCGGGTGCTCCTTCCAGCACTTGCAGGGGGCGTGCAAATGGTGGAAGGCGCATGCTCTTCACGTCCAGTGTTGGGAAGGTCAGGCATCGCAACCGACACAATTGGACTCTCCTTGTGGATTTGGGATTTCAAAGAACGCACAGTTCTTTGCGGTGCTTTGCCTTTTGCCAGCTTGAGTCTTTTCAGTTTTCTAGCGAGAGGCTGAGTGCTTCCATCCTCATGTGAAGCTGAACCACTAGCCATGAACATAGGCCAGGGCCTCAGCCGTTCCTTGCCACTCCGTGTGGTAAATGGCATATTGGCAAGTTTACGCTTCTCCTCCGACAATTTTATTTTAGGTTTTGGAGTCCTTTTTTTACTGATATTTGGTGTTTTGGTTTTGACATGCTCTGTACTATGCCATTGGGCATCGGCCTTGGCAGACGACGTTGCTGGCATTTCATCGTCTCGGCCATGACTAGTGGCAGCAGCTTCAGCACGAGGTGGAAGTGGATCTTGATCTTTCCCTAATTTTGGAACCTCAACATTTTTGTTCTCCATATTTTAATAGGCACAACTAAAAGGCACCTCAGGTAAACAATGGAGATGGATGGATTGGATACTAGTATACAATTATGGACGGGCTGCCGAGTGCCGACACAGAGGTAGCCACAGCCGTGAACTACCGCACTGTACTGTGTCTGCTGCTAATATATAGACTGGTTGATAAAGAGATAGTATACTCGTAACTAGTATGTATGTATAAAGAAAGAAAAAAAAACCACGGTTAGGTGGTATATACAATTATGGACGGGCTGCCGAGTGCCGACACAGAGGTAGCCACAGCCGTGAACTACCGCACTGTACTGTGTCTGCTGCTAATATATAGACTGGTTGATAAAGAGATAGTATACTCGTAACTAGTATGTATGTATAAAGAAAGAAAAAAAAACCACGGTTAGGTGGTATATACAATTATGGACGGGCTGCCGAGTGCCGACACAGAGGTAGCCACAGCCGTGAACTACCGCACTGTACTGTGTCTGCTGCTAATATATAGACTGGTTGATAAAGAGATAGTATACTCGTAACTAGTATGTATGTATAAAGAAAGAAAAAAAAACCACGGTTAGGTGGTATATACAATTATGGACGGGCTGCCGAGTGCCGACACAGAGGTAGCCACAGCCGTGAACTACCGCACTGTACTGTGTCTGCTGCTAATATAGACTGGTTGATAAAGAGATAGTATACTCGTAACTAGTATGTATGTATAAAGAATGAAAAAAAAACCACGGTTAGGTGGTATATACAATTATGGACGGGCTGCCGAGTGCCGACACAGAGGTAGCCACAGCCGTGAACTACCGCACTGTACTGTGTCTGCTGCTAATATATAGACTGGTTGATAAAGAGATAGTATACTCGTAACTAGTATGTATGTATAAAGAAAGTAAAAAAAACCACGGTTAGGTGGTATATACAATTATGGACGGGCTGCCGAGTGCCGACACAGAGGTAGCCACAGCCGTGAACTACCGCACTGTACTGTGTCTGCTGCTAATATATAGACTGGTTGATAAAGAGATAGTATACTCGTAACTAGTATGTATGTATAAAGAAAGAAAAAAAAACCACGGTTAGGTGGTATATACAATTATGGACGGGCTGCCGAGTGCCGACACAGAGGTAGCCACAGCCGTGAACTACCGCACTGTACTGTGTCTGCTGCTAATATAGACTGGTTGATAAAGAGATAGTATACTACTAATATTATATACTGGTGGTCAGGTCACTGGTCACTAGTCACACTGGCAGTGGCACTCCTGCAGCAAAAGTGTGCACTGTTTAATTTTAATATAATATTATGTACTCCTGGCTCCTGCTATAACCTATAACTGGCACTGCAGTAGTGCTCCCCAGTCTCCCCCACAATTATAAGCTGTGTGAGCTGAGCAGTCAGACAGATATATAATATATATAGATGATGCAGCACACTGGCCTGAGCCTGAGCAGTGCACACAGATATGGTATGTGACTGACTGAGTCACTGTGTGTATCGCTTTTTTCAGGCAGAGAACGGATATATTAAATAAACTGCACTGTGTGTCTGGTGGTCACTCACTATATAATATATTATGTACTCCTGGCTCCTGCTATAACCTATAACTGGCACTGCAGTAGTGCTCCCCAGTCTCCCCCACAATTATAAGCTGTGTGAGCTGAGCAGTCGGACAGATATATATAATATTATATATAGATAATAGATGATGCAGCACACTGGCCTGAGCCTGAGCAGTGCACACAGATATGGTATGTGACTGAGTCACTGTGTGCTGTGTATCGCTTTTTTCAGGCAGAGAACGGATTATATTATGTACTCCTGGCTCCTGCTATAACCTATAACTGGCACTGCAGTAGTGCTCCCCAGTCTCCCCCACAATTATAAGCTGTGTGAGCTGAGCAGTCAGACAGATATATATAATATTATATATAGATAATAGATGATGCAGCACACTGGCCTGAGCCTGAGCAGTGCACACAGATATGGTATGTGACTGAGTCACTGTGTGCTGTGTATCGCTTTTTTCAGGCAGAGAACGGATTATAAATAAAAGTGGTGGTCACTGGTCACTATCAGCAAAACTCTGCACTGTACACTACTGAGTACTCCTAATGCTCCCCAAAATTAGTAAATCAAGTGTCTCTCTAATCTATTCTAATTCTAAACGGAGAGGACGCCAGCCACGTCCTCTCCCTATCAATCTCAATGCACGTGTGAAAATGGCGGCGACGCGCGGCTCCTTATATAGAATCCGAGTCTCGCGATAGAATCCGAGCCTCGCGAGAATCCGACAGCGTCATGATGACGTTCGGGCGCGCTCGGGTTAACCGAGCAAGGCGGGAAGATCCGAGTCGCTCGGACCCGTGAAAAAAAACATGAAGTTCGGGCGGGTTCGGATTCCGAGGAACCGAACCCGCTCATCTCTAGTTTTTAATAGCCCAAAGTTGCATTTTGTTGTGGATTGGGTAGCTATATGTGCCTCTTTCAATTTATGCACAGTAGGAATTTGCTGATCTGACAATGGAGTCAGAAGCCAGGATCAACAGTCATAGCCTAAATCACCTGTTGGGGGGTGAATTAAAACAATATAGTAACTGGTACTAATAGCTGCTTCATTAACATATACAGGTAACTTCCCCAACAAGCATCAGTCTGGCATTTGACCTGCCTCAAATTTTGCAGTCAGGGATGAATTGCTGAGGATGTAGGCATCATGGCACAAACCAGGATAGCCATCACACTCCACCTGCGCATTCATGGCATAGGTATAATGTCTATTTGTATACACATGTGAAGTATGTTGCTCTGATTGATGCTTCTAGGTTTTCTCAGTCAGGTGGTGATTTACAGATAAGTGCACAGCATAGCATAACCTTGAGAAGCCATTATTTCTACAGCCACACTGCCCCGCATGCTTTTGGTAACTTCCACAGTCATCACTATCAATTTTCATGCAATAGAATCGTGTTTAGAAGCTCAAATCAAATGTCTTTCTTTATTCTATATATTTGGGAAATTTGAAGTTTGATTTAGAGTTGGATTTTAAACTGATTTGCAGATCAATTTTTAGTAAATGAGGGGATCCTATATTCGACCATGGGAAAACATTGATGTTTTTCAGAAATTCAATTTTGAATGGGATTTGAGTTGAATTTGGTTTTAGAATCGATATGACATTCGATTTTTCATTTAGTAAATCTCCAAAGTCAAAATCGAATGGAAATCAAATGCCAAACCCCTCCACACTGAAAATTGAAAAGTAAATTTACCCCCAGGTCTGATTAGATAGTAGGACTAGGCTGGGCCATTTCTTGGGGCAGGCGAGCAGTGCATCCGCACTGGGCGCCCGCCGCGGCACTAACTGTGGCTGTTATGAGCCAGGGCTGTGGCTCATTCCTGTTTTGCATGTCAGTTATGTATTTTATGTTTATAAGTTGTCTTGCAGGCCAGGATTTCCCGTTGCTCTGTTTTAGAATACTCTTGGCTGCTGCCGCTGGTGAGTCTGTGTAATTGCAGCTTGTTCCCATGTGTTCAGCCTCACCTGGCTGCTAATTGCATCTTGTCAGTTTGGAGTCATGCAACAGGGCAGCTGCATGAAATTATTAATTAGGCCTCTCTGTTATATGCTGGCTCAGTGCAGTTCACAGATGCTGGTGATATTTCTGCGTTTCCAGTCTGCTTGAGTTCTGAGCTTGGTTCCTGGTAGTTCCTGAGCTTCCTGTGTCGATTCCTGTGTCAGTCCCTGTGTCGATTCCTATGTCTGATCCCGTGTCCTGCCGTGAGGCGTTCCTGTCCTGAGGTCCAGTACCTTTGCCTGTGCCTGGTCAAGTTTCTGGCTTCTTGGTGTCCACCAGTCTGTCGTTTGGGATTCTGCCTGTCCTCCAGTTCTGAGAGTCTGTGTCAGCAGCATTGGGAGTTCATGTCCGTTTGCCAGTATTCGTACCGGTACCGTGAGTAGCGGCACTGCCGCGTCCGTCGGCCTAGGCCGCTGTATTCCTTATTATTTCTGTCACTGGTGTTTTGCAGAGGGTTCTGCTTATGCTGTCACCGCCGGTACACAAAAGTATTGTGTCAGCGTGTGGTCAGCATTTCCTTTGTTGTTCTTTTCCTTTGGCGGCAAGCCGCACATACTTTGGTTTTAGGTTTGTTAGTAGCCCCTGGCCTTGTTGTTTAGTCAGAGGGCCCCTTGTTATCACCCTGTCTCGGTTCACTCTTTGTCTCTCATTAAGACCTGAGGGGGCATCGAAGTTGGGCAGACGTAATCCGCCCTTCAAACGCGGCTGCCATGGGCTCAAGCAACCATAGTCTCGCAAGAGTGTACTGACAGCACGGGCGAGACAACGGAGATAGGGCGCCAGGGGCTATTCCCTTTCCATTCCCCTTTCCCAGCATTATGTCCTGGTGCTCTGGACTCGCTTCATAACATCTCCCTTGTTCTGAGCACCAGGAACCTAACAGTGGCTCCCTGCTTCCCCCTCCTATTTCTCCCCGAGTAACCCGCTCGGGGGGCGGTGTTTCACGGAATGACGCGGTTGCGGCGTTACGTCACGACACAACCCCGTCACTCCGCAAAACTCCCCCCCCCCCCGAGCGGAGTACAGAGGGGGATCCAAGTTAGGAAGAGGGAAAGGCCGGCACGAGGAGCGACTGGTGAGGTGGGCCGAAGAGTGCTAATCGCCTCTGTAAGTATTCTCTCTCTCTCTCTCTCAATGTGTAAAATGGGGACACCTACCGTAATGTGTGAAATAGGGACTCTTGCCTGCCGTAGTGTGGGGATTTAATGTATCAAGGGCATTGCGGTGTGTGGCATAATATGGTGCAGGGGGCATTACTGCGTGGGGCTTAATATGGTAGAATTTTTTTTCCTGTGGTGGTCGTGATCTGTTGGAACAGGGTCAAAAATTGGATTGTGTGGTAGTCTTTTCAGACGAGGCCACACCCATTTAGATGAGGCCACGCCCCCTTTCCGGGAGCGCACACAAGTTTTTTTTTTAAATCTGTGTGTGTGTGTGTGTGTGTGTGGGGGGGGGGCATATTTTTTTATGTCATGGGGGGCGCATTTTTAAATCTCGCACTGGGAGCCAAATTGGCTAGAAACAGCCCTGGGACTAGGCAGACACTGCAAACCAAACACAATGTTCAAATTTAGATTTGTAACACATGCTCATTTTCCTGTGTGTTTAGTTTTTCAAAATACATAGATTTGAACTCCATGGAGTAAAGTGTAAGGTGGTACAACTAACTGGTAACTTATATAAAAAAAAAATAGGGCAGACACAGCATACAAAACACAAATATTAAAGGTACTGTATAGTATTTAGAAATTAATGCCTAAAGTGGCATACTGGAAAAATCTTTAGCAATTAGGATAAAACTTGCTGTGTATACAAGATAATAATTTTTTACATAATTTATTTCATTTTGAAATATTACCTGTCTGAAATAATTGTAACAGTTGAAATTGGTTATCCAATACTATACTTAATAATTATTATAAAATAAAATAACGAATTACTATTCATTCATGTCACCAGTCCAGCCAAATGTTCACATGTTTAATACTCAGTAAATTACAGAATTAGTTCTGCTTGTGTGAGGATGCAAAATGATTCTGTTATTATTTATTAAGAAATATATTCCAGATGCCACTGTTAAATCTCAATTTGTGTATCTGTTTATTTATTAAACTGATAGCACTGCCCAATTCCTATTGCTTTATCAATTATTCAAAGTTTAAAATTTAACTTTTTATTTTCTTAGCAAGCCAATGACTGCATATGTAATACAGTGCCAAATATGGGTGTGATACTTTCGACCGTCGGTCGGGGTGGCGGCAGTCATATGACCTACACCGGCATCCCAACCTTCAGAATGCCGACAGGGGATGGGGTAATCATTTTACCCCTTCCCTGTCCCCTACGCTAACCTGCCTGGAGTGGCGGCTTTGGCTAAAATAGTGGGGGTGGTGGCTAGGGCTCAGATGCTGGGGGTGTCGGCTAGGGCTAAGACACGGTAGGTGGCAGCTATAGCTAACTCCCCCCCCCCCCCCCCCCCAATGCCTATCTCTAGCCTCACCCTCCTGGGCCCTACACCTAGCAGAGCCCTGATACTTACTGTATCTTCGGGATGTCAGTGGTCGGTGTTCTGGTGCCGGGATTCTGAGTGATGTCGGGATTCCAGTGTCGGCCAATTCACCGCCGGCATCCGGACTGTCAGGATGTTAACCGCATCCTCCAAATACTTCTTGTTTATCCACTCTATTATAGTTATACATACAGCTGTGTCCAGATTACACCTTTCTCCCAATTTATCCATGTAGCCAAATTAGACATGCAATCTAATCTGCAAATTAGCCATGCCTTTTAAATTTTCTTAAAGTATGCTTATAAAATAGGGAGACAAGTCGAGGTCAGGTGCACAAAGAATAAGAATATAAATTTACAAGAACTGTCCATGTCAGCAACATAAATTCAAACAAATAGCTGCAGGTTCAGCACAATCATCAATGCAGGCAATACAACCAGCATTGAGGTGCTTTGCAACATGGTTACTGAAGAGGCAGGAAACAGTGATGGAGGCAGACACTTATTGCATCTCCATGGTAACCAGGGGCATCCTCTGGAAGTCCCATGACAACACCTACAATCTGAACTAGCATTGCATTTCATAGCAATTCTACAATCAAGTATTCAACTGCAGAATATAACAATTGCACTGGTAGCACTTGATATAAAAATAATAAAACAAACATCCCAATTCAGTGAAATCGATAAAATAAAGAAATAACCTGAAACTTCTGAACTCTGTCATTTAACAAATGGTTTTCTCAAAATATGTTTGCATTAGTTTTTTGCATCAAAATGTGTCTAATAGTCTTTAAACACTTTAAATAAATGTCTGCGAAAATCATCCAGGAGATGGGTGGGCATTGAATTGGCGCTCACAAACACAACTTCCATATTATTCATACTGACTATCAAATCCATGAAATTATATTGCCAGTTTATTTACTAAGATGCAGGTTTTTAGAAATGGAGATGTTGCCCATAGCAACCAATCAAATTCTACTTATATACTGTATCTAGCACCTTCTAGAAGATAATAGCTAGAATCTGATTGGTTGCTATAATCTCAACTTCTAAAAACCCGCACTTTAGTAAATATACCTATGTTCTATCTGGCTCAACTTTCTTGGGTCCATCCTTTATGGAGACATGGGGGTAGATTTACTAAAGCTTCTAAAACAGACAAGTGGAGGTGTTGCCCATAGCAACCAGTAAGATTCAGTCTAACATTTTCTAGGATGCACTAGAGAAATGATAGTTAGAACCTGATTGGATGGTATGGGCACACCACTACTTTTCATTTTTAGAGCTTTAGTAACTATACCCCATGGACTGCAATCCAACTCTAATCCACCTTTCACCATTGACTAAAAAAGTTGGGTCTCATATTAAATCCACTTTATTGCTACCTGATAAGCTTTTCCTTGGAAGCTGAGTGTGCAGTATACTCTTCCCCTTTATTCCGTTTGTACCCCTTCCTGCATATATAAAACTCAATTTAAAAAAAAAATATTTGAAAACTAAATAAGTTAATGCCTGTGCATGAGTTAGGCATGTAAAAGAAAATTAAATCTAAAAGGGTCACTCTTTCTACCAAGTTTAATTATTTACAAATAAAATATTTTGTAAAGAATTCATTGTAATCTCATTAAATTATTATTCTGGTTATATACGTACAGTATGTAAGCAGAAAAAAATATATGTGTTCTGGTTATGGAAATGTTTACCACACAAATATAGATCACACAATGAAGGGTTTTTACTTTCAGAAACTCCTGAAGACAAAAGTGTTTTATTATGCTGTTCAAGGCAAGAAAATGGTACAAAAACAGGCCCCGAGGTTCTTAACTGCAAGAATTCAATCTGTCAGTTGCTGAACTGATTTTAAAAAACATATTTCATGGAATATGATGTCAAGTTTAACAATTGTAAGATTTACTAATTTTACAAAAAAGCCTTTGAAGTTCTCTATGAGTTAGTTTGACAGAAATAGTAAAACAAAAATTGCAGGGATTAATAGTTATTCAGAAGGAAATTGCAGATTTAATTGTGGCACCAAACACAGAGCCTCATTAAATAAGTCGAGTTATAGGTCACCGAGGCTAACATACAAATTTGTGATGGTTTTTGTTTTTGTAAATAATACCAACCAATTGATAATATGATGATTGTAAATCATTGCTATTCATTTTTCTTCTGCCTTATGATTGAAAAGTCAGACTTGTTCTTGTTTTCCCTTGGCAGCCACCGCTTTTGTCTCCGGAAAATTATAACTTGGACAGGTCGGTCACTGCAGGATTTGTCACAGCATTTGTGGCTTTTGTTTCACTGAGCGGATTGAAAACTGCAATGGATTAACATTCAGATATTGCATTCATTTGAATACTTATTTATATTCTATCTACTGTATCTAAATGTAAAAACAATCCTTTATATAGAGATTACCTCTTCTCTGTTTATTGAGAGATGCTTGAAATTAATTCAAAGTGATTCTCAAACTGGATCGTTTATTTGCTCTAAAGTTCAAAATTTCAATCTTGAACTTTGGGTAGACTAAAATTTAACAGTAAAATCATACAGAGAGAATAAATTTGACCAAGTTTCAGCCAGTTTTTTCTGATAAGAGTTGTCCTTTTTGGAATGGCAACTTCCAGGTTTATGACCCAGGAGTCCTTCTGCATGTGCGTGGCCATCAGCCAGTAGATGGACTGCCATGGGGGACACTGGGAGGGTTCCTATTGGATCCCTCTAGGAAACTGCTGTTGAGAAAACCCGATAGTCTTCTATTAGGCAATGCCATTTTGGTACACCACCAACTTAGGCTGGGTACACACTATGCAATATATTGTATGTATATTGCTGACAAACAATATGACAGTATGGATGGTGTAAGGATTAGCATTACTGCCTCACAGCACTAGGTCATGAGTTCAATTTCCATCATGGCCCCAATGGTGCAGAGTTTGTATATTCTCCCTGTGCTTGGCTCCCAACAAAAATTAACCCTAGTGCAGTGGTTCCAAAACTTTATTGAATCACTGTACCCTAGAGTGTTGGCATTTCTATTATGGAATCCCTAGCCCAAAAGCTTTTAATTGAGAAAGTCAGAAAGAATTATTACATTAAATTATGAAATTATGTAAATCATGCTTGCCTTTCTTACTTAGGTTCAGTTATGTGGTGGTTGACAGGGTTTGTCCATTTTATTATCGTCAGCCACTGGTTTTGCTTATTACATTGAACCCAAATATTTAGATTTTGACATGGACTAGCAACCCGAGGCCCCCCAGCAAGTGCTCTGTGGCACCCCATTGTGCCACAGCTCCCAGTACGGGAGCCACTGCCCTAGAGTTTAAGTGTAGGTGTGTACATGTATTTAGGGCAGACTAGAGGGGCCAAGTGGTTCCCATCTGCAATCAAATTCTATATTTCTCTGTTTCTATGATACATCGCTAGCGCCAAGTGTGTACAGTTGACATGTCTGTGAACTAAATAATTCACAAACATATACTGTAAAGTCAGCACTGCAGTCAGCCGATGCCAACATATCATCCAGATGTACTGAATCAGTGCATTTGCCTGTGTGTATAAGCAACAGACCAACCAACCAACCAACCAACCCGTTATGCGCCACAGGAACCACCAACAGTGACATGACAACTGGGTGGACAAATTTAAATAACCGCCCAGTTGTGTTGTCTGGCCAGACATATCAAGCAGCCAATTGGTAAATATGTATAGCTTACCATATCAGTCACTCGGATAGCGGGGAGGTCGTCCGGCCATTGGGTCACTCAGGTGTGTACCCAGCATAAGTAAAAAAATAGAGTTATGGTAGACTTACCTTTGTTAACTCTCTTTCTGCGAGGTACATTGGTTTCCACAGGAAAACATTGAGGTGTAGAGTGGATCTTGATCCAGGGGCACCAACAGTCTAAAGCTTTGGACTGTCCCAGGTGAAGGCTACAACAAAAGATTGTGATCCCAGTGCCCGGAGTTCACCAGCCAAATCCCATACAGCCAGGGACGTCATTGCTCAGCGCCGCGGCTTACAATTGCCGCTCAGCACAGCGCCTGGCATGGACTGGAGACGGAGAACGGACACTGCTGGCTAGGGTAAGATAGAGATAGTGTGATACACTATATCACCAATGCTTCCACAGTTGTGCCTTGTGAAACCATAATCCCATACCAACAAAACCTCAAAAAAGAGCTTAAATATATTATTGTTTTTTTACCTTTTTAAATGTTTGTTTGTCCTGACTCAACTCACTGTTTACCACTTAGCGCTTGCATATTACATTCATAGATCTAGATTTTATCTAAGCAAGCTGCTTTTACAAACATAGCGCTAGAAGGAAACTATATTTTTATGTCAGGATTTTTGATACTTCCATCATTGCCAAGCGGCCTCAAGTGCAGCCTTGATGGTTTATGTATGCCACCATGGTGGCGTTGTCTGACCATATTGAACAGGCCTGTTCTGTACTAGAGGCAGGGCAAGTGATAACACTTTGAACACTGCCCCCAGCTCCAGAATGTTTATTGGAAGGAGTGATTCCTCCTTGGCCAGCGACCCTGAAATGGATGTTGCTCCAACACTGAACCCCATCCCCTCAGACTGGCATCCATTGTCAGTGTGATACAGTCGGTGATCCAGTGCTTAACTGCTGGTCCTGTAACCGCCAGGTCAGCGACAGATGAACCTCCAGAGTTAAAGGGATCATCTGAGATCTGATCCGATGAGGTTGTCTGTCCCATTTGGAAAGGACTAATCGCTGTAATGGGCGGGGATGAAATTAAGCGTACTCTACCATGTCGAATGCCAACACCATCAGGCCAAGTAATTGCATCGCTGAGTGTATTGACACTCTGTGGCAATAAAGGAATCATCTTATCCTGTCCTGGAGTTTCAGTACCTTTTCTGGAGACAGAAACAGCCTTTGACTGTATGTGTACAGAAGTGCCCCTAGGTGCTCTGAGCTGGGACTAGCGAGGACTTCTTCCAATTGATAAGTCACCTATGGGCTTGCAGGAAGTTTACCGTCAGTTGCAGATGACTGAGGAGGACTTTGTGGGCATTTGCCAGAATCAGCAGGTCGTCCAGATACGGCAGGATTCTGATCCCCTGGCAAGGAAGATACGCCGTCATCATGGCCATGACCTTGGTGAAGATCTGAAGAGTCGTTGCCAGTCCAAATGATGGAGCCTGAAATTGAAAATGTAGGTTGCCAATGGCAAACCGCAGAAACTGCTGGTGTGACATGGCAATAGGTATATGCAGATATGCATCCTGTATATCCAGGGATAACATATAGTCTCCAGGTTCCATAGCCAGTACAACTGAGTGCAATGTTTCCATACGAAACCTGGACACCCTCACAAACTTGTTCAGGGATTTAAGGTTGAGTATAGGCCGGAATAACCCATTTGGTTTTGGTACTAAAAACAGGGTTGGGTAATAATCTCTGCCTCTCTGGGACTGAGGTGCCAGCAGCACCACTCCTGTACTCAGGAGGGAACTAACACTTGTTTGCAAAGCTTGCGCCTTTAACAGATCCGATTGTAGAACCTTGGTGCAAAACTGGCGAGCGGAACATCTCATGAAGGAGACAGTGTACCCATGAGAGACAACTTCCAGCACCCATGCATTTGAAGTGGTCTCTAACCAGGCCTGTGCAAACTGCAGTAGTCAGCCTCTCACCCTGGGGTCCCCTAGGGGGAGGCCTGTCTCGTCATGCAGCAGGCTTGTCCCTAAAAGCAAGCTGACAGGTTGCCCAGGAATGTTTGGCCTTGGGCTTTGTGGTTTTGGGAGCATGAGAGTGTCTCTGGTATGCCTAACCTTTTGCTTTCCCTTGAGGCCAAAAGGAATGAAAGGTGGTAGCTTTTGCCTTCTGTGCAGCAGGATAAGTATTTGGGAGGAAATAAGTTTTAGCAGCTGCTAACTCAGACACAATTTTATTCAGGTCTTCACTGAACAAAATGTCCCCATTGTAGGGGAGTACCTCCAAGGTCTTTTTGGAGTCTAGGTCCACTTTCCATGACCTCAACCACAGAATACAGTGGGCTAGGACAGATGTAGTCGACGCCGTGGCTGCCAGCACACCCGCCTCAGAGGACGCCTCCTGAATGTAATAGGCAGTGGTGGTAATGTGAGACAGGTATTGTCTGGCACTGTCGGATATATCCTCAGGCAGCTCTTCTTCTAAAGCCTGAACCCATGCTACAATACCTTTTGCAGCCCAGGAGTTAGCAATAGTGGGTCTATGCACAGCTCCTGTAAGGGAGTAAATTGATTTCAGGCATCCCTCCACACACTTATCTGTCGGTTCTTTTAGTGAGGTGACAGTGGTGACAGGAAGAGTTGATGACACCACAAGTTGGGTAATGTGGGAATCCACTGGTGGTGAATTTTCCCACTTGCTACATAACTCTGCCGGGGGAGCATAGCGAGCCAAGGCCCGTTTATGCACAGGGCATTTCTTCCCTGGAGTAGACCAGGGTTCCCTTCTGATGTCCACTAAATAGTCAGAATTGGGGGTAACATAGTTTTAACCACTTTCTGCCGTTTAAACATATCAGTTTTCATTGCCACAGTAGTAGAATCCTCATCATCAGAGATTTGTAAGATTTGTTTAATAGCAACCACTAAGGTGTATATTCATAAAGAGTCAGATCCATTCCAACATGCATTTGTCGGAATGGATCTGACATGCCCTATTCAGAGGCCAAATCCGACTGTTGGATTTGAGCCAAATCCGACTGTCGGATTTGTCCATTCCCTGTGCCCTGTCCATGCTGCTGCTGACAGCAGCTCACGGTGTGTGAGATTACAGGGAGCTGCTGGAGGGAGCCGTGGAAGGCGCAGCTGGAGGGAGCCGTGAAAGGCGCAGCTGGAGGGAGCCGTGGAAGGCGCAGCTGGAGGGAGCCGTGGAAGGCGCCGCTGGAGGGAGCCGTGGAAGGCGCCGCTGGAGGGAGCCGTGGAAGGCGCCGCTGGAGGGAGCCGTGGAAGGCACCGCTGGAGGGAGCCGTGGAAGGCACCACTGGAGGGAGCCGTGGAAGGCACCACTGGAGGGTGCCGTGGAAAGAGCCGCTGGAGGGAGCCGTGGAAAGAGCCGCTGGAAGGAGCCCTGCAGGGAGCCGTGGAAGGAGCCGCAGGAGAGAGCCGTGCAGGGAGCTGCGGGAAGGAATCGCTGGAGGGAGCCGTGGAAGGAGCCACTGGAGGGAGCTGTGGAAGGAGCCACTGGAGGGACCTGTGGAAGGAGCCGCTGGAGGGAGCCATGGAAGGAGCCGTGCCCGCCGGTAAGCACTCTCTCTCTCCCTGCCTTGCCCTGCTCCCCATCTCATCTCCTCAATCTGACTTTTTTTAAGTCGGATTGAGATTGTCGGAAACGGAGCCAAAACCTGTTGGATTTGGCCGCGTTTCTGACAAAAGCACGTGGATCCACGGCTAGTCCGCCAATCTACATGATTTCCGACAAGTCGGGAATTCCCGAACCCCTTTCCGACCTAAATAAGTTGGAAGCTGCCGTCTTCCCGACAAGACGGATGATTTGACTCTTATTGAATACACCTCTAAGGTAGGGACATTAATCTGCAAGGGTGAATCCTCATCAGTAACACCAGATTCATTGTCTGAAATGACCATATGCTCCCCCTCCTCTTCAGATGAAACATCAGAGAGGTATATGGACTGTGAGGAGGAAATAGCCCTCTTAGATGACCCAGAGACACGAGACGAGAGTGACCTGAAGTGGATTTCTGTCTAACCAAAGACTGATTTAATGGCTGCAGCTGGTTAGATAAATTTTCCGCCCAAGGCGGATTAACCATAGGGACATGCGATAGTGGCACAGGTGGTCTCATAGGGGGCGTAAGGCGTTCTACCAGAGTACCCAGTAGGTTTGTGAACGCAGCCTAGGGTGGCTTCTGAGTAGACCCAGGAGCTGTGGACTGGCAAGGAGGTGTATGACACATAGTACACAGACCATCATACAACACTTATTCCTCTGGTAAATCCTTGGAGCATGCTCTGCATGATGCAGGAGCTTCCATTGATTTACTGCCCTTTCTGTTAGACATTATGGTACAAATGCAACAACAGAGTGACTTAGTACAATAAAGCCAGACGAAGTATAATACCTGTGAATAAATCTGGTATAATGGGACTGAGTACACAGTATAATATACGTATATGGATAAATACTGTGTCGCACTATATATATGACCCAGACGCACCTAGTCCCTCAGGGTACAGAATAGTGATAGATATATCTGGAAAACACTAAAAGTGAAACCACACAGCAGATACAGGCACACACATTTTCAGGCAATGCAGAAATTCTTACAACAGTAAGGCTGCACTGGATTAGAATATATATATATATATATATATATGCATCACAGCACGGTCCTAGACCGGAGGTGTATATTAGAATACTCGTACAATATATTCAATAACAGGTACACTTTTTCTTAACTAACGCTGTCTGTATACAGACATGTAGAATACTCAAGTCACAGTGCTGTATACAGGCAGCTTTACAGGGTAGACCTTGCCCTGCAGTCCAGGAGACCAGTCGTAGCTATGCTCAGAACATGGCACCCAGCGTCTCAGTCAGAGAGTGAGGGAGAGTGTGAGGCAGCTCTAGGGTGGGAAAATCTACTCAGAGATGGCGCCCTGGGCTGGGAGAGGGGCTACAGGTCAACTGCCACCTCCCATGTGCTGGACTTCCACCCCGGGTACTGTCAGTCTTATTAAATGGGCTGTTAGTACACCCGACCTGTACTTGGATTCCCCGGTGATCTAGTGGGATCCCTGCTCAGAGACAGTGTCCACACCAGCGCCGAGACCCATCTTCCTAGATTGCGGATGGAACTCAATTTAATGGCGGGTCCTCCTGGGGACCTTCTTACCTCCTCCCCATAGCAGACACGCTAACCAGGAGAGCGTCTGCGACCGCTTGCCTGGGCCAGACGTCTCCACCGCAAGTACCCATGAACAGAGCCGCGGGAGTATGCAACGCTGCTTGGGACGTGATGGAGCTGCAGCGCTGATGTATCATCCTGACATACAGCGCTGACAGCCCGGCGAAGAAATCTTCTTAGCAAGCTTTTTTCAGGGCTGCCCAGTGCAGCCCTCCTGTTAGGTGATCTGCTGCTGCAGGCACCAACTCAAAACTGAACTCCCAGTGCCTGGAGGCGGGGTTTATAGGGGAGGGCCGAATGCATCCTGGGACAGTCTAAAGCTTTAGCTTGTTGGTTCCCCTGGATCAAGATCCACTCTACACCCCAATGTTTTCCTGTGGAAAGTAGAAACCAATGTGTCCTGCTGCAGAAAATAAAAATATTACAATCACATAAATATAGTGATTAGTATCACATCATAGAATAACATGCGATACTTCCCCTGTCCGGATTCTAATTATCGGGATGCCGCGTGCGGTATTCTGACCGCCGGTATCCCAAATGCCGGCAAGTCAATCCTAATCCGAAAAACATACCTATAGCAAACACCTGATGAACATACAACAGGAAACTCCATTATAGTGATCACAGCAGATAAAAAATAATAAATGTGCATACTATAATTATTACAGGTTGAGTATCCCTTATCCAAAACGCTTGGGACCAGAGGTATTTTGGATATCGGATTTTTCCGTATTTTGGAATAATTGCATACCATAATGATATATAATGGCGATGGGACCCAAGTCTAAGCACAGAATACATTTATGTTACATATACACCATATACACACAGCCTGAAGGTAATTTTAGCCAATATTTTTAATAACTTTGTGCATGAAACAAAGTGTGTGTACATTCACACAATTCATTTGTTTCATATACACCTTATACACACAGCTTGAAGGTCATTTAATACAATATTTTTAATAACTTTGTGTATTAAACAAAGTTTGAGTACGTTGAGCCACAGAAAACAAAGATTTCACTATCTCAATTTCACTCAAAAAAGTCAGTATTTCGGAATATTCCGTATTTCGGAATATTTGTATATGGGATACTCAACCTGTATACCAAATGAGCCCACATTTCCAGCTGGGAGCAAAAGGAATTCATAGTAGTATAAGATGCATTGGGTTAAATGTAATAGGGTGTGGAGTTCGGAAAATGTGCGAATATACTGCAAAACTTGCACATTTTTAGAACTCGGACAAAATGCGGGAACGTGCAAACTCACATGTTTCCTGTAATCCTGCACCTCGCAAGGGCCAAACTCACATCCAGATGTTTTCCTATGGAAAACATATCACTCGAGCCAATATAATAGGCCAATAATAAGTTTTAAAATCACACCCAAAACCTAACCAAAAATGTGCCTATAAATATATCAGCTTTTTATAGATGTTTCACAGAAGTATGCACTGATCAGTGAGATTCGTGCATGTTTCGGTGTGTAAATGTTAAGAAATAGTAAAAAAAAAATGTAAATAAACAATGTAGTATCCCCCCCCCCCAAAAAAAAAAAAAAAGCATGACCAGCACCCGGCTCTTTAGCTGGTCCTGGTTCAAAAAATACAGGGGGAAAAAATGTATGAGGTCACACTGTATTTTAAGCATGGGCAGTGGCAGCTCCTACATGTTTTGGGTAGGGGAGATGTTGCTGCCTCTACCTATGCCACAAAGGAGAGCAAAAGCCCCGGTGACTGGCAAGCTGGGTCCCAGTGTCTGCGCAATGAATCTCCGGGACCGACTCATGCACACAAGTGGCAGATTGACTGCATGTATGCAAAACCCGGTTTCTATGGATTTCATCGGCTGCAGCCCATAAAAGTTGGATTGGGCTGACAATCAGGCAGGGAGTGGCATCCTGCTAGAATTCAGCTGTCTGATTACTGCAGTCTGATCTGGCACTCCCATAGGGAGGAAACACCTCCCAATGGGACTGCCTGTTTTTCTGTGGGTGACTGCAATAGGAAGTCACTGTCAGTCACAGTGAATTCACTGAACCAGTGCACTCATAGAGTGACTGCAACTGGCAAAAGCTGAGCTCACTGAAGTGCTAGATTTTACTGGGGAGGGCTGCAGCCCATAGGTAAAATATGCAACTCTGCATGGGGATCTTCGACTGGTCCTGGTTTAAAAAATACGGGGGGGGGGGGGGGGGAGTCATAGGGGTGCCCGTAATTTTAAAACCAGCACCAGGCTCCACTAGTATGGAGGTAATGCCACAGCCAGGGACATGCCTATATTGGCCCCTATGGCCGCAGCATTACCCTCCCTAACTAGTGAGCACAGACAATGGTTTCCTGGGAAAGTGGGAACAACCCAATAAAGGGGTCTCCCACTCCAGGCATATAAGGTCAGGGCTAAAGCCCCAGGCTATCCCCGGCACCCCTGGGCTGTGGGTGCCAAGTTGATCATTAAGTTTTAGTTGGTAAAAAATATTTTCTTTTACAGGAGGGACTACAGGTCCCAGCAAGCCTTCCTCACATGCTGGTACTTGGAGAGCCACAGGTACCAGCATGTGGGGTACTAAGGGCCCACTGGTACCTATGCCCCCTGTAAAAGAAATATTTACAAAACACACACACCATAAAAGTATAACTTTACTAAACATCCTTACACACTCACACCTACACTCACACTCATACATACATACACTACCTGTAGCCATTCGGACCTCGTGTCCATTAGCATCCATGATACTGTACCTGTAAATAAAAACATGCTCACCTATTCCTATTGTACATCAGTGCCTCTTCATTCCAAGTAGGCATCCAAGGGGTTAAACTATAACAAACTGTACACCTGATCCAAGATGGGCTGAGGAAGTGTATGTGTTAACACATACACTTTCGTTACGCAAATGAACAGGACCCGCATCAGTCCTGGCACTGTAAGAGCCACCAGCCAATCAATGCATGCCACTGTAGGAACCTTAATTGAAGTCAATGATGGGAACCGCTACATTGTAACTAATGATGGGAATCACAAGGTTGACCTCTAGTAATTTTGCAGTTCCCATCATTTTATACAATGAAGGAGTTCCCATCATTCACTTCAATGGAGGTTTCCCACCACTGAAGTCTATGGAGGAAAGTTTGATTAATGATGTGATCGTCCACAGCCTATCATATGCAAACACTCTGCAGTCACATGACCTTACTGGCCTACCAGATTAAGGAGGAGATGTACTAAGAACGAAAATCATGGAGAAGTGAGCCAGTGGAGAAATGCCCATGGCAACCAATCAGCATTGAGGTAACATTCATAATTTGCATATTATGAAATTATACAGAGCAGCTGATTGGTTGCCATGAGCATCTTCTCTACTGGCACACTTCTCCACTCTTTTCACTGCTTAGTACATCTGTTAATGGTATTGTGAATTTCACAGTAACATTAGCTGTGATTAGATTGTTGATAAATCAAGCAGTGAGAAGAGTAAAGAGGTAAACCAGTGGAGAAGTTATCCATTTCAGCCAATCTGCCTCAAGGTAGCATTTATCAAGTACAGCGCCCCTGTCACTGTGCACGCTCTACAGCCTTCTTACATGGGGAGAAGCGTTGATACTGCTTCTCCCCCACATCACCCGTTCTTATATTTACCCCAGAGTCCGAGTTCGCCGGACATGCGGGATGCTGTCCGAACTCGAATGTTTTTAAAGGGGCAATCATTTACAAGGCATGGTTTTTCCTTGTAAATGACTGCCCCTTAAAAAAAACGCCCGAGTGCGGCCGGCATCCCACACGTCTGGTGAACTCAGACTCTATTACATCATGCCTGTCATGTTTAAAGAAAAGTTTTTAATCAATTTCTATATTCAATGTTAAAATATATATATCCACAGTATTTTTCCAGTTTAGGCGTTATTTATCCTCAAAAGAGAAATTATACCCTGTAGCAATTTAAAGGCTCATTTCTCTTATGATAGTGAGGACAGAAAAGTACGATGTGTATTCACAGTTAGAATAGTACAAACACGCTCACACACATACACCCCAGCACCCGCTGGGCTATACTTTGAAATCTTCTCCTTCTGACAATGTCCAGGCAGAAGTGTTTGTTTCTACAGTGCTCAAAAAAAAAAAAACATCACTTGGCAGAAAAATCAATTCTCCTTTGAGATATGCTTGGCCCAGTTACAAAAACTGGACTGTCTGGTTAAAGAAAGACGGCTATTTTTCAAGTAGAATAATTCACACAATGAGTACAAGCCAGTGGCATAAGTGAAACACTGTCAAGGACTAAATGTTATTTTAACATAGCAAATACCAAGGCTTTCTTTACTGTTAATGAACTTAAAGGTTTTCTTTACCTTGCTTTAACCTTGTCATATGTTTTTTTTCTGTAGTTTGCTGAGAAAGTGTGAGACTTGTCACAGAGGTTTTACAGGCAGGCTCAGAAGTTAGTGGTACAGGATGTAAATTTACAGTTAGTAACTTCAGCCGATCCATTTTGAGCAGAGCCGGCCCTAACCAATATGATGCCCTAGGCAAGATTTTGGTTGGTGCCCCCTAGCACCACCGCTGGTTCCGCCTCTGACCTTGCACCTCTTTCCCAGCACCATCACCCCTCACCGATAGCAGTCCTTATTTTGGTGTTTGTACCTCCTATATTTTAAATAGGAACAGTTTGAACATTTGGCGCACAGCCCAAAAAGGGGTGTGTTTTTGCTGGCAAGGAGCATGGCCACACAATAGTAACCCCAATTCCAATTACGCCACATAGTAATGCAACTTCATTCACATTTGATCATGCGATAGTATTCATAATTCATATTACATCCCACAGTAATATCACTTTACATTATAAACGTTACTACTCACGGTAGAGCCCCTTATTCACATTACATCACACCCTATTGCTCTTTATTCACATTAGACGACACAGTAGTGCCCTTTCTATACGCAACGCCACATAGTAGAGCACCTTATACACATAATGCCACACATTAGTAATGCATTTATACACATAATTCCACACAGTAATGCCCCTTACACATATGAGACACATTATTAACGTCCTTATAAACATAAAGCGCCTTACACATTATGACAACCTTTATTAATGCCCTTTTACACATAATGTCCCTTACACATAAGCCGCACATTATTAATGCCCTTATACACATAATGACACACATAGTGCCCCCTACACATTTGCTGCACATTATTAGTGCCCCTATACACATAATGACACACATACAGTAGTACCCTTTTACACATATGCCACACATTATTAATGCCCTTATACACATAATGACACACATAGTGGCCCCTTACACATATGTTGCACATTATTAATGCATTTTTACATGACACACATAATGCTCCTTACACATATTCCGAACACTGCTGCACAACCAACCCACTCACATACACACAGCACTCACACTGCCACTAACACTGTGACCTCTGCCTCTGCTTGGATGCAGATGTGTCCTCACAAATCTTGCATCAATGCTAACGTCGGGCACCTTTTTTTAATGAAAAAAATTTGCATTGCTATGTGGCTAGGATGCACAAGCAGCTTCTACTGATTAAAATGATATGCAGCATGCCGATATACTGTGTGAGACTGCGGCTGTATCTGCATATGAAATACTACACACAGAATATAGGCATGCCACATATCATTTTAATCAGCAGAAGCTGCTGATGCCCCTGGTCATATCAAATGCCCTAGGCAATTGCCTAGTTTGCCTATGCTTATGGCCGGCTCTGATTTTGAGTCAAGTCCATGATAAAAGTACAAAACAGACAATTTTTAATATAGTGTTTATTTTTTTAAATAAATGTAACATTATCCATTGTTATGATATATATGTTGCTGTGCGTAATACCGTATTGATAGTGTTATGTATTTCCCAGATGTCTTGAGCAAAGCTAATTGTGTGAATACAGCCAGAGATTCCACTGTGGAGTATTTACTGTTGATCTGGTTAGACACCCACTAATTATAATTTCTTACCAATGCTTATAGCGGCAATGAGAAATTAACACTCAAATATATTCAAAAACACACAGGGACATGTGCTCCAATAGGAACCCCACCATGCAATGTATTAGAAGTGAAGTAATCACTTCATTTCTTACTCGGGGGTTGGCAGCCCTAGTGTGCATGTGGAGTCTGATGACAGAGCATGTTCAAGCAGAGAATTCCGGGGAAGGATCCTAAAGATCCCTCCCCTGGTAACTATTGCAGACTGTAACCCATAATTGACATGTTATAGCATAGAACAGCGCCTTTTGATTTTTTTTAAAATAGGTGAAAAAAGTATTATGATATATTCTGTTATATAGACATGGGGCTATATTTACGCAGTGTCCGCTTCTGCAAGCTAAGAGGCAATAACATTAAGTGCAAGTGTTAAAATACTGACAGCAGTATCCCGACGGTCAGAATCCCAACAACCCGGATGTATGTACGAGGTTGGGGGTAGGGTTAGACACTAGAGGGAAGGATAGGATTAGGCATGTGGGGTAGGGGAGGTTAGGGTTAGGCAATAGGGGAAGGCTAAATTTAGGCTATGGGGTGGGGGAGGTTAGGGTTAGGCTGCGGGGGAGTTTAGGTACTAGAGGGAGGGTTATGATTAGGCTGCGGGGGTGGGGGGGCATTAGGGTTAGGCACTAGGGGGAGGGTTAGGATTAGGCTGTGTAGGTGGAGGATGTTAGGGTTAGGCTGCCGGAGTGGGAGAGTTTAGGGTTAGGAACTATGGGGAGGGTTAGCATTAGGTTGTGTGTGTGGGGTTGGGGGAGGTTTAGGGATAGGCTGCTGGGGTGGGGAAGGATTAGAGTTATGCTGCATGGTTGGGGGAGGTTAGAGTTAGGCTGTGGGAGTGGGGGGAGGTTAGAGTTAGGCTATGGGAGTGGGGGGAGGTTAGAGTTAGGAACTAGTGGGAGGGATAGGATTGGGCTGCATGGGTGGGGAAGGGTTAGGATTAGGCTGTGGGGGTGGGGAAATTTAGGGTTAGACACTAGGGGGAGGGTTAGGATTAGGCTGCGGGGGTGGGGAAGGTAAGGGTTAGGCTGCAGGTGGAGTTAGCATTAAAGTGTGGGAGGGGAGGTTAGGGTTAGGCTGCGGAAGAGGGAGGTTAGGGTTAGGCTGTATGGGTGGCTTAGGGGTAGGGGAAGAGGTAGGGTAAAACAGGATTTTAATACCTACCGGTAAATCCTTTTCTCCTAGTCCGTAGAGGATGCTGGGGTCCACTTCATGACCATGGGGTATAGACGGTTCAGCAGGAGCCATGGGCACTCTTAAGACTTTTCAATGGGTGTGAACTGGCTCCTCCCCCTATGCCCCTCCTCCAGACCTCAGTTATAGGAACTGTGTCCCCGCAAGGGAGCCCCAGCGTCACGCTGAAGATTTGGCAGAAGTAGGGGTAGACTTCTGCTCCTGGGAACCTGAAGCCACTGTGGACTTCTTTCCCTTTCCCCTTCCTTACCTGCAAAGAAGGGGGAACCTCTCGCTTTTTTGTATTTATTGGGCCGAAAGGACTGCATGTGAGAGTGATATGTCTTTTTTGCCGGTGCAGGCGCAGAGGGCAAAAATGTCCACTTACCTGCGGTAGCCGCCGAGACTAACGCATCTAGTCCATTGCCAAATAAGGCCTCACCTTTATATGGGAGAGCCTCCATATTTCTTTTGGAATCTGCATCCGCGTTCCACTGGCGATTCCACAACGCCCACCGAGCCGATACTGCCATGGTAGCGGCTTGTGAACTCAAGAGTCCAATATCTTTCATCGCTTCTAGCATGTATGCGGCAGCGTCTTTGATATTCCCTAACTTAAGGAGAATCTCATCTTTGTCAATCGTGTCAATTTCAGATGACACGCTATCTGACCATTTTTCAATAGCGCGACTCACCCACGCGCAAGCAATTGTGGGCCTGAGCAGCGTACCATTGGTAACATAAATGGATTTCAATGAGGTTTCCATCTTTCGGTCTGCTGGCTCCTTTAGTGAAGCCATGCCAGGTGCATGGAGAATTACCTTCCTTGTCAACCTGGACATGCACTGTCTAACACAGGGGGTGACTCCCATTTTTTCCTGTCCTCTACCGGGAAAGGATAAGCTATCTGAATTCTCTTGGGAATACGAAATTTCTTTTTGGGATTCACCCACATCCCCTCAAAGAGAGTATTAAGCTTGTGAGAAGGGGGAAAAGTGACCTAGGATTTCTTTTCTTTATAGAAATAAGCCTTCTCCTGAGGTAAAGGAGTGGCTTCCGTGACTTCCAGAACTTCCCTTATAGCCACAATCATATATTGTATATTTTTAGCCAATTAATGAGCTATTTCCCTGGAGTCACTATCGTCGACACAAGAATCAGTGTCCGTGTCGGTATCAGTATTCACAACATTTGCAAATGGTCTGATTCAGCATGAGATTCAGCCTTATCTAATCTCCTATTGATATGATGCATACTATCACGTATTTCTTTCACCCATGCAGGCTCTTGGTATGCCGGCAGCGCCACCACATTACAACTCTGTGTCCCTAAAATGCCTTCCTCTGGGGAGGAACTCCCTGCCTCAGACATGTCACACACTCACAGACACACTGGGACTTATAGGGGACAGACCCACAGCAAAATCTGTCAGAGGGACACAGTTTAGGAGCAGCCAGTTCACAACCCAGCGCCAAAGAAAAAATCCCTGTGCCGCGTACCTTGTACACAGAGACAAAATTCCCGTGTTGCGCACTCCCTACACAGAAAACTTTAAGTGCTATTATATTATGAACAATATATTTTAGTACCCAGGCCCCCCCTTTTTTCACCCTGATACTTGTTCAGAAGTGGAGGAGGACCAGCTTCTTCTCTGCAGTTTGTGAATGAGAGAAAATGGCGCTGAACAGTGTGCTGGCTGACTGAGGAGGAAGCTCCACCCCCGCAATGGCGCGTTTCTCCTCAGAGATTTTTCACATAATATTTATACTGGCGGGGGTAGGGCTGTGCCTTAGCATCTTATGCCCCCTTTTATCCAGTTTACGAGGTTATTTGCTGCCCTGGGCGCCCCCCCCAGCGCCCTGCGCCCTGCACCCTGCAGTGCCTGTGTATGTGTGGACAGCAATGGCGCGCTGCACTCCTGCCAGCCGTGCAGTACCTCAGCCATCACTTTACTTGATTGAAGATCTGTCTTCTTACACTCACCTGTCTTCTGACTTCTGGCTCTGTGAGGGGGTGACGGCGTGCTGTGGGAGTGAGCATCTAGACACGGCTAGCGTTCAGGTCCCTTCAGGAGCTAATGGTGTCCTGTCAGCAAGAAGCAGAGCCATGAAACTCTTCAGGAAGTTGGTTCCTACTTCTGCCCCCTCAGTCCTACGAAGCAGGGAGACTGTTGCCAGCAGTTCTCCCTGAAAATTAAAAACCTAACATATGTCTTTTCAGAGAAACTCAGTAGAGCTGCTCAGAGTGAATCCAGTCTGCCTGGTCACATTTCTAAAACTGAGGTCTGGAGGAGGGGCATAGGGGGAGGAGCCAGTTCACACCCATTGAAAAGTCTTAAGAGTGCCCATGGCTCCTGCGGAACCGTCTATACCCCATGGTCATCAAGTGGACCCCAGCATACTCTAGGACGTATGAGAAAAATACTTACCATTTGTGTCAGGATTTTGTCTGTCTTCGAATAACAGGATCTTTAGACATGTCATATTAAATATCATCCTATATTTGGAAGACATGACAATTGTCTGAAAGTCTTGTCAGATAGTGACAGTAGGAGACAGTTAGAAGGCCGTAAAATGTGTGCTTCCAGTAGCAAATCTCATTCCACCTTGCGGCAGTTCCTGAAGTACTCCATGGGGTATATTTACTAAAGGTCGATTTTGTTTGTTTTTGTTCGATGTTAGAACGATTTTAAATTGATTTTAATCGATGTTAGGCTTCCACGGTTATAACACACATTTACTAGCAGATGATTTTTTATATTAAATTTTAAATGTCAGTTAAACAAAATTGACCTTTAGTAAATATACCCCAATGCCTTGACACGGTTGTAAGAAGCGATTCCAGTCTCCCTTCCACAGCTTGGCCATTCTCCTATAACGTCCTGAGACTCAGTGACTGTCTTACACCTTATCTTGTTAAATGTAGTTTAAGAGCAGAAAGGAAATCTTGCTTGTGTATCATATCCATTATCCGGAACCGCTAATGTAAAGAAAACCAGAAAAAAAAGAAGTTATTGCTACTAACTGTGATTTTGTCATACACACACATGTTCATCATTTCTCTCCCCTATAGCTGCTGCGAGGGTCTTTCCTCCATCATAATAAAGTGGTAGCAAGCCTGACTTAGAAATTATTGTATCTTAAGGGTGTTTCCAAGGTCCTAAATTAGACATGAACCTTATAATCTGTTTGACTGACACTTGGGTGCATTTCATACTAATACTTATTTACTAAATATTGGGTCCTAGATAGTGATGAGCGGGTTCGGTTCCTCGGAATCCGAACCCCCCCCCCCCGAACTTCACCCTTTTTACACGGGTCTGAGGCAGCTCGGATCCTCCCGCCTTGCTCGGTTAACCCGAGCGCGCCCGAACGTCATCATCCCGCTGTCGGATTCTCGCGAGATTCGGATTCTATATAAGGAGCCGCGCGTCGCCGCCATTTTTCACTCGTGCATTGGAAATGATAGTGAGAGGACGTGGCTGGCGTCCTCTCACTTTGTTTCAGGGGGCTGCAGTGCAAATATCTTTATTCTGGGGACCAGCAGTATTATAGGAGGAGTACAGTGCAGAGTTTTGATGACCAGTGACCACCAGTATTATACGTTGTCTGCCTGAAAAACGCTCCATATCTGTGATCAGTGTGCTGCATATATCTGTGCTCATACTGCTTTATTGGGGGGACTGGGGACCAGCAGTATTATATAGGAGGAGTACAGTGCAGAGTTTTGCTGACCAGTGACCACTAGTATACGTTGTCTGCCTGAAAAACGCTCCATATCTGTGCTCAGTGTGCTGCATATATCTGTGCTCACACTGCTTTATTGTAGGGACTGGGGACCAGCAGTATTATATAGGAGGAGTCTAGTGCAGAGTTTTGCTGACCAGTGACCACCAGTATTATACGTTCTCTGCCTGAAAAACGCTCCATATCTGTGCTCAGTGTGCTGCATATATCTGTGCTCACACTGCTTTATTGTTGGGACTGGGGACCAGCAGTATTATATAGGATGAGTACAGTGCAGAGTTTTGCTGACCAGTGACCACCAGTATTATACGTTCTCTGCCTGAAAACCGGTCCATACATGTGCTCAGTGTGCTGCATATATCTGTGCTAACACTGCTTTATTGTGGGGACTGGGGACCAGCAGTATTATATAGGAGGAGTACAGTGCAGAGTTTTGCTGACCAGTGACCACCAGTATTATACGTTCTCTGCCTGAAAAACGCTCCATATCTGTGCTGCATTGTAGTATATAGTAGGAGTACAGTGCATCATTTTGCTGACCACCAATATATAATATATAGGAGTACGGTACAGAAGGCCACTGCTCTACCTACCTCTGTGTCGTCAAGTATACTATCCATCCATACCTGTGGTGCATTTCAGTTTTGCACAGTTTGCTGACCACCAGTATATAATATATAGCAGTACGGTACAGTAGGCCACTGCTCTACCTACCTCTGTGTCGTCAAGTATACTATCCACCCATACCTGTGGTGCATTTCAGTTTTGCACAGTTTGCTGACCACCAGTATATAATATATAGCAGTACGGTACAGTAGGCCACTGCTCTACCTACCTCTGTGTCGTCAAGTATAATATCCATCCATACCTCTGGTGCATTTCAGTTGTGCGCAGTATATATAGTAGTAGGCCATTGCTATTGATACTGGCATATAATTCCACACATTAAGAATGGAGAACAAAAATGTGGAAGGTAAAATAGGGAAAGATCAAGATCCACTTACACCTCATGCTGAAGCTGCTGCCACTAGTCATGGCCGAGACGATGAAATGCCATCAACGTCATCGGCCAAGGCCGATGCCCAATGTCATAGTAGAGAGCATGTAAAATCCAAAAAGCAAAAGTTCAGTAAAATGACCCAAAAATCAAAATTAAAAGCGTCTGAGTAGAAGTGTAAACTTGCCAATATGCCATTTACGACACGGAGTGGAAAGGAACGGCTGAGGCCATGGCCTATGTTCATGGCTAGTGGTTCAGCTTCACATGAGGATGGAAGCACTCATTCTCTCGCTAGAAAAATGAAAAGACTTAAGCTGGCAAAAGCACAGCAAAGAACTGTGCGTTCTTCTAAATCACAAATCCTTAAGGAGAGTCCAATTGTGTCGGGTGCGATGCCTGACCTTACCAACACTGGACGGGAAGAGGTGGCGCCTTCCACCATTTGCACGCCCCCTGCAAGTGCTGGAAGGAGCACCCGCAGTCCAGTTCCTGATAGTCAAATTGAAGATGTCACTGTTGAAGTACACCAGGATAAGGATATGGGTGTTGCTGGCGCTGGGGAGGAAATTGACAAGGAGGATTCTGATGGTGAGGAGGTTTGTTTAAGTCAGGCACCCGGGGAGACACCTGTTGTTCGTGGGACGAATATGGCCATTGACATGCCTGGTCAAATTACAAAAAAAAATCACCTCTTCGGTGTGGAATTATTTTAACACAAATGGGTTAAGCCGTGTGTTGCCTTTGTCAAGTTGTAATAAGTAGGGGTAATGACGTTAACCACCTCAGAACATCCTCCCTTATACGTCACCTGCAGCGCATTCATCATAAGTCAGTGACAAGTTCAAAAACTTTGGATGACAGCGGAAGCAGTCCACGGACCACTAAATCCCTTCCTCTTGTAACCAAGCTCCTGCAAACCACACCACCAACTCCCTCAGTGTCAATTTCCTCCGTACACAGGAAAGCCAATAGTCCTGCAGGCCATGTCACTGGCAAGTCAGACGAGTCCTCTCCTGCCTGGGATTCCTCCGATGCATCCTTGAGTGTAACGCCTCCTGCTGCTGGCGCTGCTGTTGTTGCTGCTGGGAGTCGATCGTCATACCAGAGGGGAATTAGGAAGACCACTTGTACTACTTCCAGTAAGCAATTGACTGTCCAACAGTCCTTTGCGAGGAAGATGAAATATCACAGCAGTCATCCTGCTGCAAAGCAGATAACTCAGGCCTTGGCAGCCTGGGCGGTGAGAAACGTGTTTCCGTTATCCACCGTTAATTCACAGGCAACTACAGACTTGATTGAGGTAGTGTGTCCCCGGTACCAAATACCCTATAGGTTCCATTTCTCTAGGCAGGCGATACCGAAATTGTACACAGACCTCAGAAAAAGAGTCACCAGTGTCCTAAAAAATGCAGTTGTACCCAATGTCCACTTAACCACGGACATGTGGACAAGTGGAGCAGGGCAGACTCAGGACTATATGACTGTGACAGCCCACTGGGTAGATGTATTACCTCCCGCAGCAAGAACAGCAGCGGCGGCACCAGTAGCAGCATCTCGCAAACGCCAACTCGTTCCTAGGCAGGCTACGCTTTGTATCACCGCTTTCCAGAAGAGGCACACAGCTGACAACCTCTTACGGAAACTGAGGAACATCATCGCAGAATGGCTTACCCCAAATGGACTCTCCTGGGGATTTGTGACATCGGACAACGCCACCAATATTGTGCGTGCATTACATCTGGGCAAATTCCAGCACGTCCCATGTTTTGCACATACATTGAATTTGGTGGTGTAGAATTATTAAAAAAACGACAGGGGCGTGCAAGAGTTGCTGTCTGTGGCCCGAAGAATTGCGGGCCACTTTCGGCATTCAGCCACCGCGTGCCGAAGACTGGAGCACCAGCAAACAGTCCTGAACCTGCCCTGCCATCATCTGAAGCAAGAGGTGGTAACGAGGTGGAATTCAACCCTCTATATGCTTCAGAGGATGGAGGAGCAGCAAAAGGCCATTCAAGCCTGTACATCTGCCTACAATATAGGCAAAGGAGGGGGAATGCACCTGACTCAAGCGCAGTGGAGAATGATTTCAACGTTGTGCAAGGTTCGGCAACCCTTTGAACTTGCCACACGTGAAGTCAGTTCAGACACTGCCAGCCTGAGTCAGGTCATTCCCCTCATCAGGCTTTTGCAGAAGAAGCTGGAGACATTGAAGGAGGAGCTAAAACAGAGCGATTCCGCTAGGCATGTGGGACTTGTGGATGGAGCCCTTAATTCGCTTAACCAGGATTCACGGGTGGTCAATCTGTTGAAATCAGAGCACTACATTTTGGCCACCGTGCTCGATCCTAGATTTAAAACCTACGTTGGATCTCTATTTCCGGCAGGTCTTTGAACCTCTGCAGAGGTTCAAAGACCTGCTGGTGAGAAAATTGTCAAGTCAAGCGGAACGTGACCCGTCAACAGCTCCTCCTTCACATTCTCCCGCAACTGGGGGAGCGAGGAAAAGGCTAAGAATTCCGAGCCCACCCGCTGGCGGTGATGCAGGGCAGTCTGGAGCGAGTGCTGACCTCTGGTCCGGACTGAAGGACCTGCCAACGATTACTGACATGTCGTCTACTATCACTGCATATGATTCTCTCACTATTGAAAGAATGGTGGAGGATTATATGAGTGACAGCATCCAAGTAGGCACGTCAGACAGTCCGTACGTATACTGGCAGGAAAAAGAGGCAATTTGGAGGCCCTTGCAGAAACTGGCTTTATTTTACCTAAGTTGCCCACCCTCCAGTGTGTACTCCGAAAGAGTGTTTAGTGCAGCCGCTCACCTTGTCAGCAATCGGCGTACGAGGTTACTTCCAGAAAATGTGGAGAAGATGATGTTCATCAAAATGAATTATAATCAATTCCTCCGTGGAGACATTCACCAGCAGCAATTGCCCCCAGAAAGTACACAGGGACCTGAGATGGTGGATTCCAGTGGGGACGAATTAATAATCTGTGAGGAGGGGGATGTACACAGTGAAAGGGGTGAGGAATCGGACGATGAGGAGGAGGTGGACATCTTGCCTCTGTAGAGCCAGTTTGTGCAAGGAGAGATTGATTGCTTCTTTTTTGGTGGGGGCCCAAACCAACCAGTCATTTCAGTCACAGTTGTGTGGCAGACCCTGTCGCTGAAATGATGGGTTTGTTAAAGTGTGCATGTCCTGTTTATACAACATAAGGGTGGGTGGGAGGGCCCAAGGACAATTCCATCTTGCACCTCTTTTTTCTTTCATTTTTCTTTGCATCATGTGCTGTTTGGGGACTATTTTTTTTTTGAAGTGCCATCCTGCCTGACACTGCAGTGCCACTCCTAGATGGGCCAGGTGTTTGTGTCGGCCACTTGTGTCGCTTAGCTTAGCCATCCAGCGACCTTGGTGCACCTCTTTTTTTCTTTGCATCATGTGCTATTTGGGGACTATTTTTTTGAAGTGCCATCCTGTCTGACACTGCAGTGCCACTCCTAGATGGGCCAGGTGTTTGTGTCGGCCACTTGTGTCGCTTAGCTTAGCCATCCAGCGACCTCGGTGCAAATTTTAGGACTAAAAATAATATTGTGAGGTGTGAGGTGTTCAGAATAGACTGAAATTTAGTGGAAATTATGGTTATTGAGGTTAATAATACTATGGGATCAAAATGACCCCCAAATTCTCTGATTTAAGCTGTTTTTGAGGGGGTTTTGTAAAAAAAACACCCGAATCCAAAACACACCCGAATCCGACAAAAAATTTTCAGGGAGGTTTTGCCAAACGCGTCCGAATCCAAAACACGGCCACGGAACTGAATCCAAAACCAAAACACAAAACCCGAAAAATGTCCGGTGCACATCACTAGTCCTAGACCAGTAATTATAATATCTTATCATATATTGCCAACATATATCAGTGAACACATGCAGGGACAGGCGCTCCAACATGTGCGAGTGGTGAGTGCTGAGGAGTGATCCTGCAGATCCCTCTCCCATAACAAATTGTGCAATGTAGCCAATAGATGGTGTAGGTTATCGGAGTCTGGTTAATGCTGCAAGAAAAGCAACCCCCACATAGATGTCTATGGAGGGTGCCTTTGCGGTCAAAGGGGCTCATTCCGAGTTGATCGTAGCTGTGCTAAGTTTAGCACAGCTACGATCGTAAAATCAGACGTGCGGGGGGATGCCCTGCCCAGCACAGGGCTAGTCCGCCCCACATGTCAGTGCCGCCCCCCCTGCACAAATACAAAAGCATCGCACAGAGGCGATGCCTTTGTATTTAAGGAGTAACTCCCGGCCAGCGCAGCTCCTGCGGCTGGCCGGGAGTTGCTCGTCGCACCCGCTGGCCGCAGCGGCTGTGTGAGACTTCACGCAACCGCCGTGGCCCACCCCCCCAATGGTCTGGCCACACCTGCGTTGGCCAGACTGATCCCCCTAAACGGCGGCTTTACGCCGCCGTTCAGCCCCCTCCCGCCCAGCGACCGCCTCTGTCTCAGAGGCGATCGCTGGGCACTGACGAGCGCACTGCGGCACCGACGCATGCGCAGTTCTGACCCGATCGCTGCGCTGCGACAAACTGCAGCGAGTGCTCGGGTCGGAATGACCCCCAAAAAATGGGGGACTGCAGCAGATATAACAATAATGGATACACAATACAATTATATAGACACAGGAACGCACCGGACCCACTTTATTTGTGGACTCCCTTGCGTCCGTGTGTAAACATAAATTCAGGCGCAGTCGTATATTCACATGTAGTGTCAGAAATTAGCTATTCACCACCACTTAAAATTTAATTGCAGCTCCCACTCAGTATCCTGAAGTTTATACCAATATAAAACTAAAAAAGAAATCACTTATGTGAGAGAGCGCAAGCAAATTTTAAACAATTTTATTTTGTATTAAAAATATATAAAAATTTTTAATATAACATCATTATATGCATAAATTGCTAAATGCCTTTGAAACGTATGATTGCTATTTCAACACAATAAAACTACCATAGATTAGAACCATGTGTCCATTATTAGTGGATTGATTGACACCACCTGCCACTAGTTTGCAGGGTTATCCACTCCGTTCCTTTTTTGACACTTTGTGGCTAGAATACAGTCCAATGTCCCGCATCAACAGATTCTAAGCTTTTTATCCACAGTATTGTTATATTATGTTGTTACAGGTGGAACTTCATATATTGTGTCTCTTATTCATGAATTTATTATAGCGGGTATATCCATGGTTAGATTCAAATGGTGTAGATTATATTCATAGGTAAACAGACTTATATTCACCTGCAGGGATTTCCTCTCTGAACCCTTGACACTTAGGTGGTATTGTGTCTGGTAGTACAGGGATGATAAGGGATTTAGAGGATATATCTCACCTCACCATTCACAGATGTTACTGTTGTCGCTCTGTGTATATCCGTGACCGGTCAGCATAGATTTCTCCTTGTTGCTATATTCCACATACAGCTTAAGATCTACCTACTCCGGTAAGGGGAAAGCCGGGCGGCTTTAACAGTGATCATCTTTGTGATCCTCCGCTCCTGCTGGGCACTGCACGGGTGTGTACAATAAGCTGTATGTGGAATATAGCAACAAGGAGAAATCTATGCTGACCGGTCACGGATATACACAGAGCGACAACAGTAACATCTGTGAATGGTGAGGTGAGATATATCCTCTAAATCCCTTATCATCCCTGTACTACCAGACACAATACCACCTAAGTGTCAAGGGTTCAGAGAGGAAATCCCTGCAGGTGAATATAAGTCTGTTTACCTATGAATATAATCTACACCATTTGAATCTAACCATGGATATACCCGCTATAATAAATTCATGAATAAGAGACACAATATATGAAGTTCCACCTGTAACAACATAATATAACAATACTGTGGATAAAAAGCTTAGAATCTGTTGATGCGGGACATTGGACTGTATTCTAGCCACAAAGTGTCAAAAAAGGAACGGAGTGGATAACCCTGCAAACTAGTGGCAGGTGGTGTCAATCAATCCACTAATAATGGACACATGGTTCTAATCTATGGTAGTTTTATTGTGTTGAAATAGCAATCATACGTTTCAAAGGCATTTAGCAATTTATGCATATAATGATGTTATATTAAAAATTTTTATATATTTTTAATACAAAATAAAATTGTTTAAAATTTGCTTGCGCTCTCTCACATAAGTGATTTCTTTTTTAGTTATAACAATAATGATCATAATGAATTATCCATAATCTCACAGCTCGATTCATTCTGCAAAATGTGAATTTACAAATACAGTGCACCAAACAAAATTCACACAAAAGTCAAATGTAATCTTATTATTTGCTCACTTCTAGGTAACTGAAAAATAAATGCTTTCTGTGTAGGGACAGCTCTCTGCATTGATATATTACCTGATGTGATTGGTCTAATGATTTTAGACAGCTGGTGGTTTTAGTCTCCCATTGGGCAGTAAAACTATTGATTTCTTTGTTCAGAGCAAATATCACTTTGTGTATCTGGAGGGGAATATCTGCCTCATTCTGGGAGGCTGTCTCTAATATCTACATCTTTTTTTAGGGTCATAAAACTCTTTTCATCCAGTGGTATTGATAGGAGGGGTGGCTTTTTTTCGTGTCACGATGTTGAGCTGCATGCAGTACCTACCAACATTTTTCAATAGTTGTCCATTTGCTCCTGACCCTTTGAATCCAAGCACGGAACATACACTGATTTGCAAATTTTAGTCAAATTTATTTTTTTGCATTTTAAATATTCCTCTATAATTGTGCAGTTTCTCAGTACTGACAGGGACAAGCATTACCAGGAACAAATCTCTACACCATAAGACTCTAGAAATGAAGGCTATTCAGCACAAGTTGGAACTGAGTATGCAATACTTGTACTGGGAGGGGTTTAATGTAAATCGAGGGCTTGGTAACATGTTAAAAAGATCATTTGGATATGATTAACCACTTAATTACTTAATGTTTTTATGAAAAATGTCCTAGATTTGTTTTTAGTATTTAAAAAAAAATATTTAACTATTCGCAACATCATCTCTCACAATTGTAGCATCTTCCCATCACTCTTGTATTCATAGATCTTCACACTGTATTTGAAATGCCCCTGTAGCATTATCCCTCCACCCATGTGTCCATGCTGTAGGTCTCTATCATAGCATTAACTCCCACCCCAGTGTCTATATATCATCAAAGTAGAATTACTCCCAACTCTCCTCCTGTAGCATTAGATTCCACTGTTGCGTTTCCCTCCCTTTCATCTCAATGGTTCCGCCCTTTCCCCTCAGTGGTCCCTCCCCTTCCCCTCAGTGGTTATAGATCCCCCCATTGCCACCCCCCAGCATCCAGTGATTCCTATTAAAGCATTACCCACTCCTTCCCCATGGGCATTAAATCCCTTTGGCTTTAACACCTCAACTAATAATAATAATAATAATAATAATAATTATTATTATTATTATTATTATATGATGTTACTTACACTGTAAGAGCAAGTACTGTATATCATTATTAGGGCATATCTTTCTATTAATATGATATCTTTGGCAACAAGCAAATCAAAGTAGTGAAATGTAAAAGGCTGCTTATATATTTCACACAAAAAGCACTGTGTGGCTCCAGGAATATATAATACAAAGTTTAATGCAAACTTTTTGTAACCGTTATCATTTCCTTTTTGCAAATTGTAACAAAGCAACAATCCTTTTATCATCCCTGAAATAAAATAGGAAAAGCGAGGTTCGGATGCACAACTTAATACACAAAGACGCTTGCAGAGGGCTGTAAATCAGCTGTCTTCTGCTGTTACAATTTACAATTAGTTTATAATTGTCTACTTGAAGTGCACTCAATTGCAAAATTGGAATCCTTATCTCAATGTAGCAGCAACCTACAATACATAGCCCACAAAATGCACAAATGACACTGAGGAATTTTCTGTTTCTATAAATAAGGTTCATCAAAAGACTGACCCTAATCAGAACTGGAGTGTCTTTCCTGTTACACAAGGTGCCCATTTACTGGTATAGGGACCATGTAAAATGAGTTTCAGGAACAGAACTATAGATCATTGCAATGCAAGTACCAATGGGAATTAAAGTCCCACTGTAATGATCTATTACACACAAGTAATATCTGTGTTATTTATTATACAATACACAAGCACCTGATCTAGGTACTGGCGCGATTATAGCAACAAGATATAAAGCCGCATTAATCTAAAATGCAAATCCAGGGTGTTTTGCCTTTTTAAATTATTGCCACTTTAAATTGCCAATATTGGGGGTGATTCCGAGTTGTTCGCTCGTTATTTTTTTTTGCTACGGAGCGATTAGTCGCAAACTGCGCATGCGCAATGTACGCAGTGCGCCTGCGCCAAGTAAATTAGCACAAAAGTTTGGTAATTTACTCACAGCGTAACAAAGTTTTTTCATCGCTCTGCTGATCGTAGTGTGATTGACAGGAAGTGGGTGTTTCTGGGCGGAAACTGGCCGTTTTCTGGGAGTGTGCGGAGAAACGCAGGCGTTCGAGTTGCAAAATGCAGGAGTGGCTGGAGAAACGGGGGAGTGGTTGGGCAAACGCTGGGTGTGTTTGTGACGTCAAACCAGGAACGAAAAGGACTGAGCTTGTCGCAATGGCTGAGTAAGTCTGGAGCTACTCAGAAACTGCGGGATAATCGTTACGAGAAAATTAGCAAACCCTTCGTTAGCAAATATGCTAAGCTAAGATACACTCCCAGTAGGCGTAGGCTTAGCGTGTGCAATGCTGCTAAAAGCAGCTAACGAGCGAACAACTCGGAATCACCCCCATTGTGCTGATGCTTGCAACTCGTAAACTATTACATTTCAACTTTACTGTGTAAGACCAAAACTGTGGTGTTTGTTGGTTCTTTCTACGTAATGAAATGGGATAATATCACAATTTGATGGTATTTAGCGGTGATGGATTTTACTCTATAGTGTACGTTGCACACCCACAGCTCTGTTTTCAGGAATAAATTGTCCTGCAGGGTCCTCATTATGCATCCAATTATGGGCCATAATTATACTGTATTTCTGTATATATAAAAACTAATTCCACACTAAAAATAAAATATACCCAGTACTGCATATGATGCTGAGATTATGTGCACTGTCTGGCAGTATCCATACTCTGTACTTTAAGTGTTGTTTTTTATGTTTTTAAATGACATCTAAAAGAACTATGGTCATCTGGTCTCATCAGGGTGCCCAGTCCCCTTCAGGGACCCCTTGTTCTAAACTTTAACCAGCTTCCCAGATCCCTCATCCTCTGTGTGCCTGCTGTTATCCTAAAACTTGGGTTAGGTTCAATAGCTTCCTTCCATTAAGCAGATACCCAGTCTTGCTTAGAAACCCTAAGGAATATTTGGCCCCACAAAAAGCCACTTTACTGCGAGAAATGGACTGAAGCAGTCTACCTTCAACTTTCATACAGGAGGATTGAACATCTGCATTCTTGTTGGACTGGCCCACTACAGTGACTATGGGTTCTATTCATGAAGCAGTGAAAAGAGTGGAGAAGTGAGCCTGTGGAGAAGTTGCTTATGGCAACCAATATGCTGCTCCGTACAACAGTGTAGTATGCAAATTATAAATGTTACCTCAATGCTGAGATTACGACAAGACAGCGTAAGGCTTCTTCATGTGTACCGCCAGCACACATTGAGCACATTGAGCTAAACATTATCCCTATATCCTCAAACCAGACATTTGGTCCCATTTGCTCTATGTACACGCATAATACATTATGAGACCTATTCGTTAAGTGTAACCAATTCAATACACATGCAAAATCATTTGTTTCCACAAGATTTAAGTAATGGCCCATTCATTATTAGGAGCCTTATATGGAGGCCCAGAGGCGGATTGGCCATTGGGTTTATAGGGAAGATTCCCGGTGGGCCGGCACACCCGTGGGGCCTGTTTTGTTTGAGGACATGTGGTCCTTTTTATAGACATAATGAATAAGATGCAAAATAATTTGCATATATGAAAATTACTTTGCCACTTAGCCTGTGATTGCAAATGATCTAGTATATGCTCTGTCTGCCTGCTTGGCAGACATATAAGATTGAGTGAATAGTGATTGGGATACGGTTGGTGCTTTCTAAAGAATTATATAGTTTCCTAAATTCTGAAGGTGTATCATATAATGTGCTCATAATATATAATTTTATTTCTTTTTAACTTCCCCCTTGGTGCTGGACATGCCCACTGTCTGGAAAGTCTTGGGGGGAGGGTGCTGCTGCCATGGCCCATGGCTAGACCTTACACCTCTGGTGCTGCCCATGTGGGGCCCCTAGTACAAATTTTTCCAGGGCCGCTTTTTGTTCCCAATCCGCCCCTGTGGAGGCCTGCTCCATGATATTGGAAAAAGTTCCAGAATGCAAAGAGGGATCCAGACATACAGATGTATCCTCATACAGCGTTGCTCATAGCGCACTATTTAGGGTCCTGTGTTGCGAGTTGGAAATAACGTTATGGCGTGCGTTATGTCCCGCGCCATGTAATACACAGTTTAACCGCTGGGTGGCGAATGCTCCACGTTGAGACTACAGAGCTGAATACAATGCTGTGGCAGTAAGCAGTGATCTGTGAAAGGCTGGCCAATCACGTTCTTCCCTTTATAAAAAAATCCCTTTCCACAAATTACAGTGCCACGCTGCCGCCCGTTCAGTCAATTAATTTTTTCGTTACGTTGGGTACAAAATACCGGATAGCATTAATATGACTCCCAGATGGTCTACAGCCACACTGCCGCCCGATCACGCTAGATATGGATATTGTCGTTATAGTATTAGCAAAACATCATTCATATTTCGGACTAGCTTCGGCAGAAATATTGAATGCAAAGTGCACTGGGTCCCTACTGTACCTCATGATGGTATCCGTATTCAATCCTTTTAATTTTTTTTTTAAAGCACTCAGATACAACACATCACATATATGCCCGGAGGGCCTACCTGTATCGTGGTTGGCTGTGGCCTAACGAGAACAGCATCTGCCTGCAATGCTTGCACTCGTGGGTTCGAAACCCATTAGTGCTTGATCACTGCAAGGGACCATGTTAAAGCTGTGGCCGATGTGTTGACCATAATTTTTTTTTGTGTGTGTGTATTTAGATATTCTATTTTAATACAATAAAGTTTTTTGGTGTATTGCTACTTCTCATTATATAAAAAAAGTCACCTTCTACTAAATACAAGGCCACGCTGCAGCCCTGTACACGCTATGCATCTAGTCGTTACGTTGTGTACAAAATGATGGTTAATATTAGCATAAGCAGCAATCCTATTTCGGAGTAGCTTTGTGTCTCTGTTGTTTCAAATGGGCAGAAATATTGAATGCAAAGTGCAACTGGGTACCTACAGTATCTCATGAATGCACAGTATGACTACCAGGTGGTCTACAGGCACACTGCCGCCCGATCACGCTAGCTATAGATATTGTCGTTACTGTGTGTACAATTTGCAGGATGACATTAGCGTAAGCAGCTACTGTACTTTTTTTTTTTTTAAAGCACCAAGATACAACACATGACATATAAACCCGGAGGGCCCACCTCTACCATGATTGGCTGTAGCCTAACTAGAACAGCGGCCGCCTGCAATGCTTGAAGACCCGGGTTCGATACAGAGTTCGGCACCCGTTTATTATTTTATTTTTATTTATTTTTTATTTTTTAGTACAATAAAGTTATTTGTGTTTTAAGTTAGTCCGAAATAATTCCCATATAAAGGGAAGTGATTAATGGTTCGTCATTGTCACAATTAATGTCAGCCAATCAGCAGGCGGCGCTATGAAGGGTCCGTTGGCTATTTGAGGCATGCACTGTAGAGTTTAGGAAAAGGGACATCTGGTGGACAGAAAGTAGAGTGAACGTTACAATTATAACGTGACGTCACATTTACAACGCAACTTATAACTAGAGATGTGCACTTGAAATTTTTCTGGTTTTGTGTTTTGGTTTTGGGTTCGGTTCCGCGGCCGTGTTTTGGGTTCGACCGCGTTTTGGCAAAACCTCACCGAATTTTTTTTGTCGGATTCGGGTGTGTTTTGGATTCGGGTGTTTTTTTCAAAAAACACTAAAAAACAGCTTAAATCATAGAATTTGTGGGTCATTTTGATCCCAAAGTATTATTAACCTCAAAAACCATAATTTCCACTCATTTTCAGTCTATTCTGAATACCTCACACCTCACAATATTATTTTTAGTCCTAAAATTTGCACCGAGGTCGCTGGATGGCTAAGCTAAGCGACCCTAGTGGCCGACACAAACACCGGGCCCATCTAGGAGTGGCACTGCAGTGTAACGCAGGATGGCCCTTCCAAAAAACACTCCCCAAACAGCACATGACGCAAAGAAAAAAAGAGGCGCAATGAGGTAGCTGTGTGAGTAAGATAAGCGACCCTAGTGGCCGACACAAACACCGGGCCCATCTAGGAGTGGCACTGCAGTGTCACGCAGGATGGCCCTTCCAAAAAACACTCCCCAAACAGCACATGACGCAAAGAAAAAAAGAGGCGCAATGAGGTAGCTGTGTGAGTAAGCTAAGCGACCCTAGTGGCCGACACAAACACCTGGCCCATCTAGGAGTGGCACTGCAGTGTCACGCAGGATGGCCCTTCCAAAAAACACTCCCCAAACAGCACATGACGCAAAGAAAAAAAGAGGCGCAATAAGGTAGCTGTGTGAGTAAGATAAGCGACCCTAGTGGCCGACACAAACACCGGGCCCATCTAGGAGTGGCACTGCAGTGTCACGCAGGATGGCCCTTCCAAAAAACACTCCCCAAACAGCACATGACGCAAAGAAAAAAAGAGGCGCAATGAGGTAGCTGTGTGAGTAAGATAAGCGACCCTAGTGGCCGACACAAACACCGGGCCCATCTAGGAGTGGCACTGCAGTTTCACGCAGGATGGCCCTTCCAAAAAACACTCCCCAAACAGCACATGACGCAAAGAAAAAAAGAGGCGCAATGAGGTAGCTGTGTGAGTAAGATAAGCGACCCTAGTGGCCGACACAAACACCTGGCCCATCTAGGAGTGGCACTGCAGTGTCACGCAGGATGGCCCTTCCAAAAAACACTCCCCAAACAGTACATGACGCAAAGAAAAATTAAAGAAAAAAGAGGTGCAAGATGGAATTGTCCTTGGGCCCTCCCACCCACCCTTATGTTGTATAAACAGGACATGCACACTTTAACCAACCCATCATTTCAGTGACAGGGTCTGCCACACGACTGTGACTGAAATGACGGGTTGGTTTGGACCCCCACCAAAAAAGAAGCAATTAATCTCTCCTTGCACAAACTGGCTCTACAGAGGCAAGATGTCCACCTCATCATCATCCTCCGATATATCACTGTGTACATCCCCCTCCTCACAGATTATCAATTCGTCCCCACTGGAATCCACCATCTCAGCTCCCTGTGTACTTTGTGGAGGCAATTGCTGCTGGTCAATGTCTCCACGGAGGAATTGATTATAATTCATTTTAATGAACATCATCTTCTCCACATTTTCTGGAAGTAACCTCGTACGCCGATTGCTGACAAGGTGAGCGGCGGCACTAAACACTCTTTCGGAGTACACACTTGTGGGAGGGCAACTTAGGTAGAATAAAGCCAGTATAAGTACGGACTGTGTGACGTGCCTACTTGGATGCGGTCACTCATATAATCCTCCACCATTCTTTCAATGGGGAGAGAATCATATGCAGTGACAGTAGACGACATGTCCGTAATCGTTGACAGGTCCTTCAGTCCGGACCAGATGTCAGCATCAGCAGTCGCTCCAGACTGCCCGGCATCACCGCCAGCGGGTGGGCTCGGAATTCTGAGCCTTTTCCTCGCACCCCCAGTTGCGGGAGAATGTGAAGGAGGAGATGTTGACAGGTCGCGTTCCGCTTGACTTGACAATTTTCTCACCAGCAGGTCTTTGAACCCCAGCAGACTTGTGTCTGCCGGAAAGAGAGATCCAAGGTAGGTTTTAAATCTAGGATCGAGCACGGTGGCCAAAATGTAGTGCTCTGATTTCAACAGATTGACCACCCGTGAATCCTTGTTAAGCGAATTAAGGGCTAGATCCACAAGTCCCACATGCCTAGCGGAATCGCTCCGTGTTAGCTCCTCCTTCAATGTCTCCAGCTTCTTCTGCAAAAGCCTGATGAGGGGAATGACCTGACTCAGGCTGGCAGTGTCTGAACTGACTTCACGTGTGGCAAGTTCAAAGGGCAGCAGAACCTTGCACAACGTTGAAATCATTCTCCACTGCGCTTGAGACAGGTGCATTCCACCTCCTATATCGTGCTGAATTGTATAGGCTTGAATGGCCTTTTGCTGCTCCTCCAACCTCTGAAGCATATATAGGGTTGAATTCCACCTCGTTACCACTTCTTGCTTCAGATGATGGCAGGGCAGGTTCAGGCGTTTTTGGTGTTGCTCCAGTCTTCTGTACATGGTGCCTGTACGCCGAAAGTGTCCCGCAATTCTTCTGGCCACCGACAGCATCTCTTGCACGCCCCTGTCGTTTTTAAAAAAATTCTGCACCACCAAATTCAAGGTATGTGCAAAACATGGGACGTGCTGGAATTTGCCCAGATTTAATGCACACACAATATTGCTGGCGTTGTCCGATGCCACAAATCCACAGGAGAGTCCAATTGGGGTAAGCCATTCCGCGATGATCTTCCTCAGTTGCCGTAAGAGGTTTTCAGCTGTGTGCGTATTCTGGAAACCGGTGATACAAAGCGTAGCCTGCCTAGGAAAGAGTTGGCGTTTGCGAGATGCTGCTACTGGTGCCGCCGCTGCTGTTCTTGCGGCGGGAGTCCATACATCTACCCAGTGGGCTGTCACAGTCATATAGTCCTGACCCTGCCCTGCTCCACTTGTCCACATGTCCGTGGTTAAGTGGACATTGTGTACAGCTGCATTTTTTAGGACACTGGTGACTCTTTTTCTGAGGTCTGTGTACATTTTCGGTATTGCCTGCCTAGAGAAATGGAACCTAGATGGTATTTGGTACCGGGGACACAGTACCTCCAACAAGTCTCTAGTTGGCTCTGCAGTAATGATGGATACATTCCTTTGCGAGGAAGATGAAATATCACAGCAGTCATCCTGCTGCAAAGCGGATAACTCAGGCCTTTGCAGCTGTGTTGGTGTTAAACGTGTGTCCGGTATCCACCGTTAATTCACAGGGAACTAGAGAATTGCTTGAGGTAGTGTGTCCCCGGTACCAAATACCATCTAGGTTCCACTTCTCTAGGCAGGCGATACCGAGAATGTAGAAACGTCAGAAAAAGAGTCACCAGTGTCCTAAAAAATGCAGTTGTACCCAATGTCCACTTAACCACGGACATGTGGACAAGTGGAGCAGGGCAGACTCAGGACTATATGACTGTGACTGCCCACTGGGTAGATGTATTGCCTCCCGCAGCAAGAACAGCAGCGGCGGCACCAGTAGCAGCATCTCGCAAATGCCAACTCGTTCCTAGGCAGGCTACGCTTTGTATCACCGCTTTCCATAAGAGGCACACAGCTGACAACCTCTTACGGAAACTGAGGAACATCATCGCAGAATGGCTTACCCCAATTGGACTCTCCTGGGGATTTGTGACATCGGACAACGCCACCAATATTGTGCGTGCATTACATGTGGGCAAATTCCAGCATGTCCCATGTTTTGCACATACATTGAATTTGGTGGTGCAGAATGTTTTAAAAAACGACAGGGGCGTGCAAGAGATGCTGTCGGTGGCCCGAAGAATTGCGGGCCACTTTCGGCATTCAGCCACCGCGTGCCGAAGACTGGAGCACCAGCAAACACTCCTTAACCTGCCCCGCCATCATCTGAAGCAAGAGGTGGTAACGAGGTGGAATTCAACCCTCTATATGCTTCAGAGGATAGAGAAGCAGCAAAAGGCCATTCAAGCCTATACATCTGCCTACGATATAGGCAAAGGAGGGGGAATGCACCTGACTCTAGCGCAGTGGAGAATGATTTCAATGTTGTGCAAGGTTCTGCAACCCTTTGAACTTGCCACACGTGAAGTCAGTTCAGAGTCAGGTCATTCCCCTCATCAGGCTTTTGCAGAAGCAGCTGGAGAAATTGAAGGAGGAGCTTAAACGGAGCGATTCTGCTAGGCATGTGGGACTTGTGGAAGGAGCCCTTAATTCACTTAACCAGGATTCACGGGTGGTCAATCTGTTGAAATCAGAGCACTACATTTTGGCCACCATGCTTAGGTTTAAAGCCTACGTTGTATCTCTCTTTCTGGCAAACACAAGTCTGCAGAGGTTCAAAGACCTGCTGGTGAGACACTTGTCAGGTCAAGCGGAACGTGACCCGTCAACAGCTCCTCCTTCACATTCAACCGCAACTGGGGCTGCGAGGAAAAGGCTAAGAATTCCGAGCCCACCCGCTGGCGGTGATGCAGGGCAGTCTGGAGCAAGTGCTGACATCTGGTCCGGACTGAAGGACCTGCCAACGATTACTGACATGTCGTCTACTGTCACTGCATATGATTCTGTCACCATTGAAAGAATGGTGGAGGATTATATGAGTGACAGCATCCAAGTAGGCACGTCAGACAGTCCGTACGTATACTGGCAGGAAAAATAGGCAATTTGGAGGCCCTTGCACAAACTGGCTTTATTTTACCTAGGTTGCCCCCCCTCCAGTGTGTACTCCGAAAGAGTGTTTAGTGCAGCCGGTCACCTTGTCAGCAATCGGCGTACGAGGTTACTTCCAAAAAATGTGGAGAAGATGATGTTCATCAAAATGAATTAAAATCAATTCCTCAGTGGAGACATTCACCAGCAATTGCCTCCAGAAAGTACACAGGGACCTGACATGGTGGATTCCAGTGGGGACGAATTAATACTCTGTGAGGAGGGGGATGTACACAGTGAAAGGGGTGATGAATCGGACGATGAGGAGGAGTTGGACATCTTGCCTCTGTAGAGCCAGTTTGTGCAAGGAGAGATTGATTGCTTCTTTTTTGGTGGAGGCCCAAACCAACCAGTGATTTCAGCCACAGTCGTGTGGCAGACCCTGTGGCTGAAATTATCGGTTTGTTAAAGTGTGCATGTCCTGTTTATACAACATAAGAGTGGGTGGGAGGGCCCAAGGACAATTCCATCTTGCACCTCTTTTTTTTTATTATTTATCTCTGCATCATGTGATGTTTGGGGCTAATTTTTTTAAGTGCTATCCTGTCTGACACTGCATTGCCACTCCTAGATGGGCCAGGTGTTTGTGCCGCCCACTTGGGTCGCTTAGCTTAGTCATCCAGCGACCTCGGTGCAAATTTTAGGACTAAAAATAATATTGTCAGGTGTGAGGTGTTCAGAATAGACTGGAAATGAGTGGAAATTATGGTTATTGAGGTTAATAATACTATGGGATCAAAATTACCCCCAAATTCTATGATTTAAGCTGTTTTTGAGGGTTTTCTTTTTAAAAAGCACCCGAATCAAAAACACACCCGAATCCAACCAAAAATTTTCAGGGAGGTTTTGCCAAAACGCGTCCGAATCCAAAACACGGCCGCGAAACCGAATCCAAAACCAAAACACAAAACCCGAAAAATTTCCGGTGCACATCTCTAGTAATTACTCCCTTTATGTTTTATTAGCCCTACTGTACCTAATTCGTTATATATATATATATATATATATATATATATATATATCATTATTATTGTTATTATTATAATAAAATAAAATATCTTTGTCATGCTAGAGTTAATACTGCATAGATTCAAATATGAGATTGTCATGGCAATAAAAGAGAACATATAACAGATCTTGTATAGCGATAAGAATAAACACATCCCCAACTTGCATTCAATTACTGTAATTCTATTTTATTGCCTTAATAAACATTAAGAAAAACAATTCTACAGCACATGAATATTTATTTACATGATCTCCACAATAAGTCTCTGTAACACTCAGTTTCACCAGAAGGTACAGGTGACTACGCAGGTGTGTGTTCAGTATCAGAGGTACAGTACAGTACCTCACCAATTTCTTTGTTGGGGCTGAAGGAAATCATCAAACAAATGAGATATGCAAATAATTATCTATAAACAGCAATAACACATAGAATACATTAAATATTATTTGAATAGTTTGTTTTTTATACATTACCAAGCTAATTTTTTAAATGGAAATGTTTTATTTGAGAGACACTTGACTGCCATTTGTTCATTATTCCACATTTGTGGAGGGTGTTTTATTCTACATAATCACAATGTTAGTTGTACCCCAGAAGGAATTAAGCAACGTAAAGCATGTTTTTAAACCAATTAAGACTTTATTAAATGAGTATTATATAAATATGGTAGCTAGATTTACTGTATTTGTAACAAACAACTGTAAAAACACGTATTTATGATTGGTGAATAACTTCAGTAGTCAAAAAGCCTTCTCAGATTGATTCACCTAACAATGAGAAATCAAAGTATTGTCATGTCACTGTTAAAATAAAACAAAATTATTATTTTAATATTTTCTTTACAGGCGGACTACGGGTGCCAGCGGGCCCTAAATGTCCAGGCATGCTGTCACTTGTGGTTCTCCAAGTGCCGGCATGTTGCATCAGGCTTGCTGGGACCTGTAGGCTGTCTGTAAAGAACAATATTAGCATATCATGAACCCTGCACCCACCACCACCAGGGGTGCGGGGCATAGCACTGTGTTGGTTGTTGCTCAGGATAGGGGACCCCATTCAAATTTTTGGGGTCCCCACTTTCTGAGGAATTCCAACCCTGGGCCGACTGGTTGGGGGGGAGTGTTTAATGCTATGGCACGATGGACCCATACTGAGTGTTTCCCCTGCTATGGCAATATCCCCCCCTGGCTGGTTCATCCTAGTGCTGATTTTGCTTTAATAAGGGGAACCCTATGTTTTGTTTTTTTGTTTTTTTAATGAGGGGGTTGCCGCAGCAATCAGTCAGTGCCTCCCCAGTCACTGCCCGCCACTGCCCACCAGTCACACTGTACTATCTATGGGCCTCCATCCAACCAGGCATACAGCACTACCAATGAGCATCCATTCCATCAGACATACACTTGTACTTTTACTTCTGATTTTACTTATTAAGCCATACTTAATGAAGGTCTATATGGCTGTTGTTTGCCTAGTCCAATACAGTGTAATCTATCGCCTTTCATCAACATCACATTTTTCTTATTGGTAGCCTATATCAATTAGCCATAGTATTCATTACATGCAATCTAGGGTCAGCTGTGCTGGTTAACGTGCACTCACATTCAGAAGGTGTTTGCAAATGAACAGCTGAAAAACACCAATAATCAAGTATTTGAATATTCAACTTAAAAACTTGCACATACATTTATGCTTTAGCCTAAATACCTTCTTTCACAAACACACCATGCACCTCAAATTGTTGTACTTCATTGCACTCCATGGTATTCTCTTCAAAGCACATACATTGCCTACACTTGCCTTTCAGAAGAAACTTAAGACTCTGTTGAAAGGGGCGCAATTTCCAGAGACACTTGGTACTTTTTGTTTAGCCCTTACCCCATCACTCCGGTTTATTATCATTTGCCAAAGCTTCATAAGACACTCACATCACCCCCAGGACACCAGATCATATTAGGGATCGGGTCCATTACTTCTAATTTGTCACATTTTGTGGATGCACACCTTCAAGACTATGTGGTAAAATGAAAGTCCTATATTAAGGACACCACATATTTTTCTAATATGCTCAAGAGACTCATATAACTTTTTAACATGTGATGTTTAATCATTGTATTCGAACATTCCACACGAAAAAGGTCTACAGGTTATATCAGGTATCCTTGATACCTACAGCACAGTAGACAAATATCTCAAGTCTTTTTTTAGTGGCATCGATAAAATATATTATTATTAGAACACAATTATTTCTCGTTCACTAACAATTTTTATTTGCAGTCACGGGGGACCGCCATGGGGACCAGGTTCGCCCCGAGTTACGCCAACCTCTATATGGGTGCACTCAAGGAGGAGCTTATTTGGGGGGTGAACCTTGGGGTAAGCCTGGTCCTTTATGAGCGGTATATAGATGATTTATGTTTTATTTGGGATGGGGATGTTAATTCCATTCATAATTTTGTTAATCACCTTAACACCAATAGTTATGGTTTAAAGTTCACTCACATATTTAGTTTACAGCAGATCACATTTCTGGACATTATGCTCCTGTCCAGCGGTGAAAACATACACACTGAACCTTTTTTAAATCAGTAGACACAAATCATTTCTTAAGATACAGTAGTTGTCATTTTCGACCATCGCGAGATAATATCCCAAAGAGTCAGCTCCTCAGAATAAAAAGGAACTGCTTGAGGGAAGATAGGTATAAAGAACAAGTAAAGAAAGTTAATTCAGCCTTCAAAGAGCAAGGGTATCTGGATTATATCCTCATAAAAGCCTTGTCAGACGTCAATGGGAGAGATAGGACCACTCTTTTGGTTAATACAAATAATAAAAATAGAAACAAGAATAAGGAACAGTATAATGGAGAAAACACATAAAGGCAAATGTACTCTTGTCACTCAATTTAATACCCATGCAGCACAAATTAGACAGATTATTGTGAAGAATACTCCTTTATTACAGATTGATCCATTATTAGAACCGGAAATTGGTGATAGCATAAAGGTGGTCTATAAGAAATCCGAAACACTACAGGCCAAGTTGGCCCCTTGTATGATTGTTCTAAATAAAAGTAAAAATGAAAATAGAAATAATAAAAATATTATTGGGAGCCAGCCTGGTACTATTGTGGACACTAATGCAGATGCAAAATCTGTAGATTGGTGGTCTGTAAGACCACAGGGTTTTTTTTTCAAATGTGCAAAAACTAGGTGTCTTACATTTAAAAACATAAGTCCTAAAAATAAGTCTTTTGTAACAAGATCTACGGGAGAAGTCTTTACTATAGACCATTTTTGGAATTCTGACGCCACCTATGTGGTATACTTGATTGAATGTGGGTGTGGCATCCAGTATGTGGGTCGCACGATAAGGAAACTGAGAGTGCAATTCTTGGAGCATAAAGTAAATAGAGAAAAAAAAAATTCCCTATACAGTCTATCAAGACATACGTCCTGTTGTAAACAAGGTGATATAACCAAAATTAGAGTGAAAGCCTTGGAACAAGTTAGGTTGAGAACTAGGGGGGTGATCGTTTTAACCTCCTGTGGAGGAGGGAGGCTTTTTGGGTATTTTGATTAAAATCGTTTGGGTTAAATGAAAATCTTAAATGAAATAGTATTTAGCATCCCTCCTACCAGGTGTTTTTTCCCTGATGTCCTCTTGTAATATATTTTGCCAGTCCCATTGTATAACTCTATTGAAGTTATATCCCTAGAGTAATATAAGACTATATACCTATCCACGGTTATTTCAGTATACTATTTTTTTCCTTGTTTCTTATATATATCTAAATAATGATTTTTTTTCTGACTTGAAACAGTTTGATTCCTCAATATAACATCATTAGGTTTAACTTATATTGTTACATTGGCTCATTGTAAAAATATGGGTACTTGTAGGGTTAAAATGAAATCCAACATGCTCTTAATACTTTGACATGGAGATTATATATACATGTCGGCTATGCAGTATGAGAATATAAAATGTTTAGCATAAATGCATAGCAACTTTATGTGAGAATATGTAACACTGTAAAGTGCCTTTTTCTTTGGACTGATACTGTATAGTGATCGTCAACGATCTTAGTATGTTCTCTGAGAAATAATGTAGTTCCCAAAGCCAGGCACCTCATTGTATGTTTTGTTTTTATTTTATAATATAAATGATATAGTGGTCTAGGAAATGTTTTGTTGCTTTATGATTAAAACCAATCAACTACTAGTTTTTGTGAGAAACATATGTTTGGACTTATCCATCTAAATCCTAAAGGCAGGACCCAGACATGGGCAATTAATGGTTATAGTGATTGCAACCAATTAGTAAGTAATTGTAATAAATATAGACCCTAGAGATGGACAGCCATACCTCTGCCACTAGGCAGAGAAATGCGTCAGATGACCGGAATTTTGACAGTGGAACACAGGTGGAACTCAACGGGAAGCCGGGAGCCCCCGAAACCAGAAGTCACGGCACGCGACGGCACACAGCATCCCCTGCTTGACCGGATCCAGACACACAGGTTTAAGCCGCAGGTAGCGGTCCCCCACAGTGTTCCTTCTACCTTGGACCTATCTACACAGCACAAAAGGTATTGTCTCTGTGTTACTACTGCCGCAGTGCAGGGATTCCAATTACACGGATAGCACTGTCGGGATTGTGCTGTATACTACAAGTGCACGGCTGGCAATCCGCCAGATGGGACAATATCTCCAATAAGAGCTTCACCAGTATATCTGCAGCGGACATTCCATCTATATCTGGGAATCTGGTGAAGTATAGCAATTCAGTAAATCTCAAGCACCTTACTAAACAGTTTTATTACTAACTGAGCTTCTGCATACTGTATTTACATCACTTGCTGCAACTAACAGCTGATTTATGCATGTTTTTATTAATATCCTGTCTACAAACTAACTAGTTTGACTATATCCAGGATAAAACAGTATTGTCTAGTATTTTAATGTTTCCATGTTATAAATTTCATTGTTTTTAAAGTGATATTACACTTGTGTCTAAATGAACTTTTTATGAGTAAGAAAATGGTTAATTGTTAAACCAGCAGCTGAATCAACATTCTAATGTTTGTGCGCCCCTATACTACTCCTTTTAAAGCAAATACATTGTTAACTGTCCCTGCAACCCACCTCTGTACACATTGCTGCCTCAATTAACCACACCTCTTATACCCCTTTTACACTCGCATGAAAATCCCGGGATATTGCACGTGAACGCGCATCATCCCGGGATTTCTGTCAGTGTGAAAGGGTACAGGGACAATTTCCCGGGTCGAGCATCCCGGGATTTCATCCCAGGTCTAAAGCAGGGTTGAACCCGGGACTGTCCCGGGAAGCTGGGTAGTGTGAAAGGGCCCATCCCGGGATTCACTACCCGGGACTGTTAAAAGGCCTCCGATTGGAGCTTTCATGGGCTCAGAAAAGATGATGTCATCTTTCAGAGCCCTGGGGAGCGTCCTTGATGCGTGTGAGGAAGGCAGCATGGCGACCTGGACAGACCAGGAGGTGAGAGAGCTGCTCAGCATTAGGGGAGAGGAGGAAATAATGAGGCAGATCACAGGCACAGTTAAAGATGCAGTCATTTATAAAAACATCTCCAAGATGCTGGAAGCCAGGGGAATCATACGCACACAGCAGCAAGTGTTAAACAAAATGAAAACTCTTAAAAAGCAGTTTCTGAAGGTGCATGACAACAACAGGAAAAAGAGCGGTGTTGGCCGTATCGACTGGCAGTACTATGACATCTGTGCCAATATCTTTGGAAACACAGCTATATGCAGTCCGGTGAGTCTGTCTTCCAGTTCACAGTACACTGCTACAGAAGGCACTCCAGAAGAGACACAGACAAGCAGTGACGTCTGTCCGTCATCCCCGTTGTTAATTGACGACACACCTGAGGACAGCGACACATCCTCCCAGCCGTCCATAAACACATCCAGAAACGATGACAGCATAACTGCAACCATTGAAGACGTCGTGGAAGCTCAGACCAGTGACAGTGGGACTGTACAAAGTGCCGTCACCGTCACCCCAACTTTACAGAAAAACAGTAAGTACATGTTTACTCATAGCACAAATCCACAATTGTTAATCATCCGGTTATGTGTGTAGTATGAGTGGCCAGTGTGGCGGCAGCGTGGCGAGCGCAAATGAGCCCATTGCAGGATCACTGTGCTCAGCACGCTGCTGGCACGGTGGCACGCTTTGCAATTTCTGCCCCCACCCAGGGGGGCTTTGCATTTTTATAAATAGTTCAATGTTGCAGAGTAGCTAGTGTGTAGGTGGATTAATGCCACAACACATGTTTGCTAACGCTGCTATTTTTATATACGCTCATTTTGTATTTCTTCTCTTCACAGTTTACACCGTACCGCCTAGAGGGAAGAAATTGAACAGAGCGGAGCAAGTGGCTAAAGCCATGTCAAATGTCCTTGTCGACCAACTCCGAGAGATGGACGCTACAATGTCCGCACAGGAGGATGCAAGGCTCGACAGGTTTCTAGAGGCAGAACGCCAAATGCATGATGCATTCCTTTCCCAAGTCATGACAATGCAGGAACGCATGAGTAGAGAGCAGTATGACCGCCACAGGGAATTGCACCAAATGAACATGGCGTTCTATGAGCGTATGACCAATACCTCAAGAGCACCAATCCAACACCACAACTCACAATACCCCCCTGAGCAGGGTTTTTCATCATTTACTCCTGGTCCATACTATGCCCCAAATACTGCACCATCTAGTGCGCAAAGCCCAGAGTTTACTGTATTGCGCAATTTGCCGTGAAACACAGTGAATTTCTTTTTTTTTTGTTATTTGTTGTAATAACCACAGTGTGGTCATTGTTTATGCACAACTGTTTGTGCCTTCTTCCATTTTTTTTTATGTTCTGTTTTGTATAGTGTCTACATTAAAGCACTTTTTATTTATTTTTTACACAGTAATAATATACTGCAGGGACACTGTGGTTTATGGTGTTGTATCTACAAGCCTACCAGTGTTGTTGTTTTTTTTTTATGCCAAACAAAACTTGTTTGCAAATCTATGCATAACATTCCCATTTGTGCGTAACAGTAGACCATGTTTGCAGTGTTTTCTACATTGTTTCTGCATATATACAAAGTTTGTGGCAATGTGGTTTTTTTGGAAAAACAAATATTGAAACCAAAGATCAAAGGTGGAATACAAAATAAAAAAAATTTAATTCACCAAACATGTTGTGCTGATTCTTAAACACTATTGTACCAGTGCTGCAAGGTTGGACGTAATAGTGTGGCGTATTTGTTCTGCAGCGGAATTTGAGGCAGTCCCAAACAAAGCACCTTCCACATGTGGGTTCATAACCTCAGGGTCCTGCACAGTCCACTCAGGAAGGAATAGCTAATTTTTCAGTTCACAGATGTTGTGCAGTATACAGCACGCAGCTACTACATTAGGCATATTCTTTAGGTCCACATCATTGCGCTTCATCAAACAACGCCATCTTCCTTTTAACCTGCCAAAGGCGTTCTCAACCACCATCCTTGCTGAACTCAGGGTGTGAGTATAGGTTTGTTGCTCTGGGGTTAACTGGACCTGTTGGGTGTAGCCTTTCATAATCCAGGGGCGTAAAGGGTATGCAGCATCCCCGATGATGTGGACAGGGATCTCCACCCCATTCACAATCTTTGCACACTCTTTGGGGTACAGCCAGCCTCCCTGCTTCTCCTCTACGATGTTGTACAGGTCAGAATTGGCAAGAACTCGGGAGTCATGAGATCGGCCTGGCCAGCCAATAAACACATCTAGGAAACTAAAGAACAGTAAAATTGAAAAAAGTTAGAATGTAAAACTCACACATGCAACTCATCCCACCACCCCAAAAATAAACACTTACCAATATTTGTGGTCCACAACAGCCGGTAATATGATGGAGTGCCAGCCCTTCCTATTAAAATAGTCAGCATGGTTGTCACGTGGGGCAATAATGGGGATGTGTGTCCCATCAATCGCTCCTCCACACTGCGGATAGCCTCGCTTCACAAATTCAATGATGGTATCCTGTAAGCGCTGTCCTTGTGGTAGAGATATGAAGCACTTGTATAAGGTAGATACAATTGCTTTAGTCACCTGGTGGACTATGACACAGCAGGTGGAGATCGCAACACCGAACAAGCATGAGACTGAGCGGTACTCTCCTGGGGTAGCATACCACCACAATGCAATAGCTAATCTCCTGCGTGCCTCGATGGGTCTCCTAAGCCTGGTGGTCTGCATGTCAAGTGCTGGGGTAAGTAATTCCAGGATGTAGTTAAAGGTTGCACGAGACACACGGAAGTTAGCCATCCACTCCTCATCCTGGTAAGCTTCCACGGTCCTCATAAAGGCTTCTCCATGCCGGCGATCTCTGGACCAAAATGAGCGGTTAGGGCCCATACTCACGCTCAGTATGTTACTCATCCTGGATGATATGAGGGCTCTCCTCCTGCGCAAATATTGGCGGCGACTAGCAGCCCTATCCAGCAGAAATTACGCCCTCCTCCTCCTCATAAAATATATGTGCAGTATACTGCACAGTGTGACAAGCTGCATCATGCTGTCAGTGGCTGTATGAAACATCTGCAAAGCAGAAAGAATCATGAGCTCAGGCATACACACTGGTACTCCGTCGGCCATGACTGCAGCAATGGTGTGAGCAGGCACCACCCCTCCCTTTGTTGACTAGTGTGACCTCATCAATGTGAGCCAGAAAAGGCCATTTCTAATGACATACATGTGCATTTGCAGGGATATCCCGGGATCAGTGTAAATGGGGCTGTCCCGGGTCGATCCCAGGTCTTAGTGCAGTGTGAAAGGGGTCAGTCCCGGGAAGGCATCCTGGGACGCATCCCGGGAAGCAACCTGGGAGTGACCCGGGAGTGCGAGTGTAAAAGGAGTATTATTAACACTCATGAGCTTTTTACTCATCTTTGTACTTTAACAATAACATCCACAACTGGACACCATAAAAAACATTCACAAACCTAATACAACTATATTTACTTCTCTCTCTTACTGCTATTAGCTGGTGACATTTCACCTAATTCAGCCCTAAACACCTGCCCCACTCACATTCACTTGATTCACAGCAATATAGAAATACAGCTAACCTCATAAACATCACATGTCTCCCATCTCCCTCCAAATCACTAAAATGTGGCTTATGGAATGCACACTCTGTTTGTAACAAACTAACATCTGTTTATGACCTCTTCATATCTAACAACTTCAACCTACTGGCTATTACAGAAACATGACTCACACAACCAGACATGACCTCCCCTGCAGCACTGACACACGGTGGTCAAATTAAAAGAGCTTGGCCTAGGAAAAACTGTTTGTACATGGATAAGTAACTGGCTGGATAACAGGGTACAGCGAGTAGTGGTCAATGGGAAGTCCTCAAGCTGGACACCAGTAGTGAGCGGATTACCACAAGGGTCCGTACTCGGGCCACTACTGTTCAACATATTTATCAATAACCTAGAAATAGGCCTGGAAAGCACAGTGTCAATCTTTGCAGATGATACTAAACTGTGTAGGGTAATTAATTTGGAAATAGATGTGGAGTCTCTACAGAATGACATCTAAACTTGAAATCTGGGCGTCTAAATGGAGAATGAAGCTCAGTATAGAAAAATGCAAGGTTATGCATTTTGGGACTAAAAACAAGCTTGCATCCTACATATTAAATGGGGAAAGTCTAGGGGTAACAGTTTTGAAAAGGATTTGGGGATACTCATTGATAATAAGCTTAATAACCGTATACATTGTCAAAACACAGTAAAGAAGGAAAGTAAGGTGCTAGCATGCATAAAACTGGGAATTGAGACAAGGGATGACAGTGTAATCATGCCACTGTACAGATCATTGGTACGTCCGCACCTGGAATATTGTGTTCAATTTTGGGCACCACTGTATAATAAATATATCGATGAACTCGAAAGGGTTCAAAGGCAAGCTACTAAATTGATTAAATGGCTAGAGTGACTGGATTACGAGGAAAGGCTTACTAGGTTGAATATGTAAACACTGGAAAAGAGGCGTCTAAGAGGAGACATTATTAATATCTTCAAATATGTAAAGGGACATTACAAAGAGTTATCAGAGGAATTATTTATTAAAAGAACTCTATTTGGGACATGGCACTCGCTGAGGCTAGGGGAGAGAAGATTCCGTACGCAATGTAGGAAAGGGTTCTTCACTGTTAGGGCAATAAGGATTTGGAATACCCTGCCAGGGAAGGTGGTAATGGCGGACTCTGTAAATGCATTTAAAAACGGATTGGATACATTTCTGATTGAAAATGATATCCAAGGTTATAACATTTAAAATATTGACATTGATAATCCGGGTAGAACATGATTTACAATTGTTAACTAGTCATAAAGCATTAGTAAAGGTGGTGGGTTGGATTACTATCCCAAACTTTCACATACACAGTTCTACAACAGGTTCCATCACTTACATTTACATTATTTCAAGTACATTCTATAAGAATTTACACTCCTTTTTCTCTGCGTGTTGCAGCTATCTATTGCTCACCTGGGCAACCTAAATAATTTCTAGATGATTTTTCTGCCAGGCTCCCTCACTTCTTATCCTCTGACAGCTCCACCATTTCATGGGAGATTTCAATATTGCTGTTGATAGTCCAAAATACCCTGCTCATGCCTCCAATATACTCTCTCTAACCTCCTCTCTCGGTCTCTCACAATGGACTGACTCCTCTACTCATCAGGAGGGCCACTGCCTTGATCTAGTATTCACCAGATTATGCTCAGTTTCTGAATTCACTAACACACCTTTCCCTCTCTCAGATCACAACCTTATCACCTGCACGCTGTCCTCTAATACTTCAAACTCAGTGTTGCTGACATCCTCCAATCCTCCTCAGACCAACAGAAATATTAATGCAATTAATTTTCAAGAACTTTCCACCTCACTGCAACAACTGCTTTCACCTATTTCTGCATTCACTTCTCCTGAGATGGCCTTATCACACCTGAAACAGACTCTAGAGATAGCCCTTGACGAAGTGGCTATAGCTACCCATCACACTCCATGTAGGCCTAGAAGTCAACCGTGGCACTCTAAAGTAACAAGACAGTTACAAAAACTGTCACGTAAAGTTGAACGCCAGTGGCGTAAATCTCATATTCCAAGTGACTTTACTCACATATAAGACTGTCTACCACTCTTATCGTAATGCCCTGGACACTGCCAAACAAACATATTTCCAAACTCTCATCTCTGCTCAAGCCTTTAACCCCAAATGACTTTTTAATACATTTAAATCACTTCTCAAACCTCCTTCACCCAATCCGCCAGCCACTATCAAGGAGCAAGATCTTGCTTCCTACTCCAAGGACAAGATTGATAAGATCCAAGATGAAATGGTATGCTCTTCCTCAACCAGTGACCTACTCAATTCCCTACCTGAACCCTCTGTCACCTTCTCTTCATTTGATCCCACAAATGAAGATGAAGTATCAACATTTTTCTCATCCTGCTTCTATACTACCTCTCATCTTGATCCTATACCCTAATAAATAAGTAAAGCTCTGTCTCCTGTGCTCATCCCAGCCTTAACTAATATCTGTAATCTCTCTCTCTCTCTCTCTCTCTCTCTCTCTCCTGATATCTTTTCTTCACTGTTAAAGCATGCAGTGATTACTCTCATTCTGAAAAAAACAAACTTCTGACCATAACTCTCTCTCAAACTACTGTCCCATCTTTTAGCTCCCATGTCTCTCCAAGCTACTTGAGAAACTTGCCTACACTCGCCTCACACACTTTCTTAACTCATACAACTTAATAGGACCCACATCAATCAGTCTTTCACTACCAACACTCCACAGAGACAGCACTGACTAAAGTAGTGAATGATCTGGTCACTGCAAAGTCTAAAGGCCATTACTCACTACTTATTCTTCTAGATCTTTCTGCTGCTTTTGACACTGTTGACCACTCTCTTCTCATAAAAAAATTTCTGGACACGGCCCTCTCTTGGTTCCTATCTTACCTATATAATCGCTCTTTCAGTGTCCGCTTCTGTTAATCCACCTCCTCTTCGCTACCTCTTTCAGTTGGAGTACCGCAGGGCTCAGTCTTATTTCCTCTCCTTTTCTCAATCTATACCTCATCTCTTGGGAAACTAATCTACTCTTTTGGATTTCGGTATCATTTGTACACAGATAATGCTTAAATCTACCTACCATCCCCTGATTTGTCTCTATCTGTAATGGGCCAGGTCACTGAATGCCTTTCTGCTGTTTCATCTTGGATGTCATCTCGCCACCTCAAACGTAATATTTCTAAAACAGAGTTAATTATATTTCTACTGGAGAATTGCAGTTACCAACCTAATATTTCTATCACTTTTGAGAACTCTACAATCAACCCTACACCACAAGCTTGCTGCCTAGGTGTCATACTTGACTCAGAACTGTCCTTTGCTCCCCACATTCAATCTGTCTCAAAATCATGGTTACATGCATCTAAGAAACATATACAAAATACGATCATACACAAGACACTGCTAAAACTCTAATCCATGCTCTCATTATCTACAGTATTGATTATTGCAATAGTCTTCTTACAGGTCTTACTAAGAAGAGACTCTCACCCTTACAATCCATTCTGAATGCAGCTGCGAGGCTAATATTCCTCGCTAGACGTTCATCGTCTGCAGACCCACTATGTCAGACCCTCCATTGGCTACCTGTATTCTACCGTATTCAATATAAAATACTGTTACTTACACACAAGGTTATTAACCATACTACACCAACATACATCTCCTTGCTTATCTCAAAATATCTCCCAACCCGGCCCCTTTGCTCTTCATAAGATCTATGTCTCTCATCCACACTCATTACTTGCTCCCATGCACGATTGCAGGACTTTCTTCGGGCTGCACCCACACTGTGGAATGCCCTACCACATACATTAAGACTCTCCTCTAGTCTTCAAACCTTCAAGCGTTCCCTGAAAACTCACCTATTCAGACAAGCTTATCAAATACCAGAACCGCTCACATTACCTTCATAGCTTTCGTATCCAATTATATCCCCACAATACAGTCCACACATATCCCCAACATATTTAATTCTTCACTCTCCATTTTTCCTAACCCTGGTTCATCACTGCTGTGATGTGATATCATGCAGCCCACCAAGAACCTTTGCAATCTGGTGGACAACAATGCAATAGATAGCACCTATCCTTGTGTATCAATGCCTATTTACCCATAGATTGTAAGCTTGCAAGCAGGGCCCTCCTACCTCTATGACTGTTTGATTTTACCCAGTTTTGTCTTCTAATTGTGTCCAGTTGTAAAGCACAACAGAATTTGTTGCACTATATAAGAAACTGTTAATAAATAAATAAATAAATAATACAGCACTACCAATGGGCCTCCATCTAACCAGGCATACAGCACTACCAATGGGCATCCATTCAACCAGGCATACAGCACTGCCAATGGGCATCCATTCAACCAGGCATACCACACTACCAATGGTCCTCCATACAAACAGGTATACAGCATTAATGACATCCATCAAAATGCCTATCTAACAAAGATTGTGGTGGTACAAGTACCTCTGCAACCTTCCTTACATTTTCAAAGGATGGTGATAACAGAAGGCAACAGAGGAACAAATGCTATATACAGATGTGTCCTTGCACATCTTTCCCTTTTTGCTCCATTTGGCACAAAATACTTAGCATGGCTAAGACGCTCCACCATGAGTGGTGGAGCAAACATATTTGTTTAAAGTAGCAGATATTTATTTTTAATAATTGTTTTCATTTTGAAACATTTTTGGATATTTTATTACCATTTCTTTCTGCAACTTAATGGCCTCCTAGTTTAGTTATCTTTTAGTGTTGACGGCCAATATTGCAGAGTCTCAGCAACTAAAGGAAAAAGAGAGGAGAATGACCACAAGACGGTCATCTACCAAAGAAAGCTTACTTTGTGGCGCACTCTTTTATTTATATCAAATATGTAATAATTATAAAATTAAAACTTAACATTTATTAGACATTTTTATAATAATGTGATCAAAGTCAGACATAAGCAACATAGATCGGTCAATATTGACCTACAGTGATCCCCAAAAAATTTTTTTCACTGTATGCAAATATGTATAAAAAATGTGTATAAGCGGCCAGAGTTCACTGATATACATATAAATATCAAATGAGAATTTCTTTTGAACATAACCACACTTATACCATAATAATGAATATATGTAGAACAAAAGTGAAAATGAAGTTTTAAACAATTTATATCAGGTTTTTAAACACTTCAAGAGATCCCTCCAAATAAGTCATTGGATCTCTATTTGATTACCCGATTAGCGGCACTTGCTACCTCAGCTGAAGCACTTCCCTTTGATTAATATAAACGGGAAACAATGTCCTCTAAAAAAGGCAGGAGTAGTGGGTATTAATCAAATCACAATAAGTGATAATTACCAACACCCCTTAGAGCCTTAGAGTGTTAATCAGATCAATGGTTACAATGTAGCACCTCAGATATGAATCGTAGATGTAACCACACCATAGTCATCATCCCTAAAATGTATAAACATTTATCAGTATGGATACTGTGTCCTTCTCTCCCGATACCTTAGCCTGTATGTACTCTATCCTTGATAAAGGATAGAGTACAGCAACCTCAATGAGATTTTATTGCAACTAAGGTGGTAGGTGTAGATGTACTGTATGTTGCACTGTTTTACTACAAGCAAATGGAAGTAGTATCACTGCTCTCCACATGTTATTCTGGAAGTGCCTTTCTCTGCAGCCATTATTCAGCATGATGCAGTTAGTAAATGATAGGGATTTGCACACAGGCCACTTTACAGTAGGTACAGTAGTTTATTTTAATAAGCATGGCCAGAAGACCAATCTTACCGCCAATTATCAATAAATAGTCTTGTAATAAATCTGGGAAGAACACAGATTTTAGGAGAATTCACCTGAGGGTTATTTTGGCAGAGAAAAGTGATGTGCCAAAACATAGGGGGTAATTCCAAGTTGATCGCAGCAGGAAATTTTTTAGCAGTTGTGCAAAACCATGTGCACTGCAAGGGGGGCAGATATAACATTTGCAGAGATAGTTAGATTTTGGTGGGTTATTTTGTTTCTGTGCAGGGTAAATACTGGCTGCTTTATTTTTACACTGCAATTTAGATTGCAGATTGAACACACCCCACCCAAATCTATCTCTCTCTGCACATGTTATATCTGCCTCCCCTGCAGTGCACATGGTTTTGCCCAATTGCTAACAAAATTGAAGCTGCAATCAACTCAGAATTACCCCCATAGAATGAGACAAATATTCTGTGGAACATTTATGATAATTTTGGTTGTTTCGAGCTGATATTTAATAATAAATGATGTCAGAACTTGTTTAATGTACAGTCTGTAAATGCTAACTCTGGGCCCTTTTCTTTGGTATATTTCAGTGTTTCTCTTTAAAGCCAGCATTCAATTACTTGTATCACTTTACCCTGAAGGTGCAGTGCGCTTAAATTTGTTGCTGAATCATTTTTTTTTTCATTGTACTTTTTTTTTCATGTGAGCAGCAAATTCAGATTTGAACTAAAGTGCATTTATGTTCTCCATTTATATAACCCAAAAAAAACACATTAAAAAAAGGCAGTAATTTTATAGTTTATAATAGCCTACTATATATTGTTTACTGTGAACTGAAACTCAGACAATTTACACAACAACTGCTCCAAAAGTTACCATTATACCGCAAGCAAATTGGAGGCTCTCAAATTAATCTTGATCCTCTTTAATTCAATAGTAATACAAGCTTTTTTTATTCTCACAGGCAAACTCCGAACACTTTACGTTTTCGGATAGTGATGAATATTGGGCGGCTCTATCAGGCCTTAATAATGAATGGGCTCGTTACTTAAAACATGCAGAAACTAGCATTTCTGCTTGCGTAATGGGCCCATAAGGGATGAAGAATAGGCCTCATAATTATTACAGGAACATGAAAAGTGACATGTTTCAGGTGACGGCAATGTATGACTCTTGCAGAGCAATCAGGAAGCAAGGGACAGGCAGCCTGACATCTGATTTACCACAAACTTTCATGCTGAGTACTAGAGGAGAGCGCAATCAGTGTTCCTTTAAAGAGGAAAATTACATGTTACTGGAGAAAATTCTAGACTGCAAAAAATATTTCCAAAAAATAGACAGTAGTGAGATGTACTGTACCCAGCATGTCAGCATTGTGTACATGGTCAAGACATAAATTATATAATTGTCTAAATTCTCGGGCATTATTCCCCTTATAAGCCAAGCTGTCAATCAAAATTATAAGTGACTTGTTTAAAGTCACAATAATCTATTTGATTGTAACTGTAGTCTCTCTGCAAACTTTTCACAGCACAGAACTACTCATACCAAGGGATGCAGTTAATATACCACCTGTTGGGATCACGACGTTCAGAATCCTGACGCCGGAATCCCGACAGGTGTTGAAATGCCAGCGGTCGGAATCCTAACCTCAGCCCAGTATTCCCACCCAAGTGGGAATATAACCTGTGGCAAGCAAAGCGAGCCACCGGGTCCGAAGTGTGGCAAACACAGGGAGCCCATAAGGGACCTCACTGTCAGGATTCCGACACACTGGATGCCGCTGTCAGGATTCTAACAGCCGTCATTCTGTCCATCTGCAAATCATTCCGACTCCCTTACCTACACGAAGTACATTATAACCAGGATGAGAGCATGCTGCAGAGATCGACGCAATACACTTGTATCACGGTATTTAATAAAAAATAGAAAAGCCACCACATATCACAGAATTTTGTTCCCAACATTCTAATGGCAAAAATGTGATCTAAAGACACAAATGAAGGAAAGGTGGTCAAAAGAAGCACAAGTCCAGCACCCCCGATCTGGCAGCAAGCCATACATGAAAATACATGAACACATGTGGTCCCTCACACTATCGAGATGAAATTAATCAAAATTGTGAGGCTCATTTAGAGTTGTACGCTATTCATGCACATACAATAGGTGGTGGAAGAGAAGACCTGAGTAAACCAGGAAGTTACAGACAATGCGACTATTACCCGTATGTGCATCTAAGTATGTGCACCTATAGGCATGCATGGGCGGCGTACTAAGCTGCAGCTCAACCTACTAAGTTGCACCCTTGTGCCTCGGCGTGGTGAATGTTCCTGCACGGTATTCAGTATCCAATTCTAACACAAGGTACAGGTCTCTAATTGCTGCTTCCTCTGTTTGCCAAGGCATTGGAATAGGCACAATGGCTCTGCAAAGGTAATTATGAGAAAAAGTGCTACATCTGCTTAAGTATCACTAGCCGTGTGATGCTCTCAGGGGCGGATTGGCACACCAGGACACCATGACAGATTCCAATGGGCCAGTCCCATATCCCCCTCAGCCAGGCCAATTCACACTCAGGCTGGGCTGGCTCACACTGCTTCCAGTACTTGCGGTTCATTGGAACGCAATCCTGAAGTGAGGCTTGTGGGCACTTCCAGGTGCCACTAGCCATGAAAAGTGGTGAAGCTTTTCTACCAACAGGGGACCTGGAGAAAGTTAACCAGCCCAGCAGCATCCTCTCTCTGGCCCCGGCCTAAGGTCTCTTCAATGAGCCCGGCCCAGGAGCAGCAGCATATCGATGGTCGGAGCCCGGTTCACTACACCCGCCGCCACCCCAGCTCCCACACTCTCACTGAACTGGCCAGAACAGCAACTGAGCACTGAAGGGGACCCGGCAGAGAGGTTATTTTTAATTACATTAATTGCATTATCATGATGGTGTTAGGGTTAGGGCATCCCCGGTCACAATGTATGGTTTAAGGACTGGACAGGTGCAGGATTAACCTTGTTCTCCAGATGCCAGTTGATCAGGCTGCACACACAGCCAGCCCTGGGACAATCTCTAATGCAACGTTCTTCAGCCCTATAGCTGCCCAATGTCTGTCTTTGACGATGGGCCTATTTATGTAATGCTGTGGCTACGTATGTAAAGCGGTGTCTACGTATGTAATATGGTTGTTACATATGTAATGTGGTGGCTATGTATGTAATGTGGTGCTATTTGTGTAATGAGGTTCTATACATGAAATGTATGTTATACGTGTAGTGCGGTGCTATTCTTGTTATGTGGTGCTATTTGTGTAATGCAGTATGTAATGCGTTGCTTACGTGTAATGTGGTGCTATTCCTGTAAAAATGTGGTGGCTATGTATGTAATATGGTGGCTATGTATGAAATCAGGGGCAGATTGGCCACTAGGACAGATACTGCTGCACTGGTCCCCTGTGTCTGTGTTTCACTACTTGTATGTGCTCCCTCCCTGTACTGTGCTGTATGTAGTGTGTGCTCCCTCCCTGTACTGTGCTGTATGTAGTGTGTGCTCCCTCCCTGTACTGTGCTGTATGTAGCGTGTGCTCCCTCCCTGTACTGTGCTGTATGTTGTGTGTGCTCCCCCTCCCTGTACTGTGCTGTATGTTGCGTGTGCTCCCTCCCTGTACTGTACTGTATGTAGTATGTGCTCCCTCCCTGTACTGTGCTGTATGTACTGTGTGCTCCCCCTCCTTGTACTGTGCTGTATTTAGTGTGTGCTCCCCCTCCTTGTACTGTGCTGTATGTAGTGTGTGCTCCCTTCCTGTACTGTGCTGTATGTAGCGTGTGCTCCCTCCCTGTACTGTACTGTATGTAGTATGTGCTCCCTCCCTGTACTGTATGTAGTGTGTGCTCCCGCCCTGTACTGTACTGTATGTAGTGTGTGCTCCCCCTCCTTGTACTGTGCTGTATTTAGTGTGTGCTACCCCTCCTTGTACTGTGCTGTATGTAGTGTGTGCTCCCTTCCTGTACTGTGCTGTATGTAGTGTGTGCTCCCCCTCCTTGTACTGTGCTGTATTTAGTGTGTGCTCCCCCTACTTGTACTGTGCTGTATGTAGTGTGTGCTCCCCCTCCCTGTACTGTGCTGTATGTGGTGTGTGCTCCCTCCCTGTACTGTGCTGTATGTAGCGTGTGCTCCATCCCTGTACTGTGCTGTATGTAGTGTGTGCTCCCACTCCCTGTACTGCGCTGTATGTAGCGTGTGCTCCCTCCCTGTACTGTGCTGTATGTAGTGTGTGCTCCCTCCCTGTACTGTGCTGTATGTAGCGTGTGCTCCCTCCCTGTACTGTGCTGTATGTTGTGTGTGCTCCCCCTCCCTGTACTGTGCTGTATGTAGCGTGTGCTCCCTCCCTGTACTGTACTGTATGTAGTATGTGCTCCCTCCCTGTACTGTGCTGTATGTACTGTGTGCTCCCCCTCCTTGTACTGTGCTGTATTTAGTGTGTGCTCCCCCTCCTTGTACTGTGCTGTATGTAGTGTGTGCTCCCTTCCTGTACTGTGCTGTATGTAGCGTGTGCTCCCTCCCTGTACTGTACTGTATGTAGTATGTGCTCCCTCCCTGTACTGTGCTGTATGTAGTGTGTGCTCCCGCCCTGTACTGTGCTGTATGTAGTGTGTGCTCCCCCTCCTTGTACTGTGCTGTATGTAGTGTGTGCTCCCCCTCCTTGTACTGTGCTGTATTTAGTGTGTGCTCCCCCTCCTTGTACTGTGCTGTATGTAGTGTGTGCTCCCTTCCTGTACTGTGCTGTATGTAGTGTGTGCTCCCCCTCCTTGTACTGTGCTGTATTTAGTGTGTGCTCCCCCTCCTTGTACTGTGCTGTATGTAGTGTGTGCTCCCCCTCTCTGTACTGTGCTGTATGTGGTGTGTGCTCCCTCCCTGTACTGTGCTGTATGTAGCGTGTGCTCCCTCCCTGTACTGTGCTGTATGTAGTGTGTGCTCCCCCTCCCTGTACTGTGCTGTATGTAGTGTGTGCTCCCCCTCCCTGTACTGTGCTGTATGTAGTGTGTGCTCCCTCCCTGTACTGTGCTGTATATAGTGTGTGCTCCCTCCCTGTACTGTGCTGTATGTAGTATGTGCTCCCCCTCCCTGTACTGTGCTGTATGTAGTGTGTGCTCCCTCCCTGTACTGTGCTGTATGTAGTGTGTGCTCCCTCCCTGTACTGTGCTGTATGTAGTGTGTGCTCCCCCTCCCTGTACTGTGCTGTATGTAGCGTGTGCTCCCTCCCTGTACTGTGCTGTATGTAGTATGTGCTCCCTCCCTAAACTGTGCTGTATGTAGTGTGTGCTCCCCCTCCCTGTACTGTGCTGTATATAGTGTGTGCTCCCTTCCTGTACTGTATGTAGTGTGTGCTCCCTCCCTGTACTGTGCTGTATGTAGTATGTGCTCCCTCCCTATACTGTGCTGTATGTAGTGTGTGCTCCCCCTCCCTGTACTGTGCTGTATATAGTGTGTGCTCCCTTCCTGTACTGTATGTAGTGTGTGCTCCCCCTTCCTGTACTGTGCTGTATGTAGTGTGTGCTCCCCCTCCCTGTACTGTGCTGTATGTAGTGTGTGCTCCCTCCCTGTACTGTGCTGTATGTAGTGTGTGCTCCCCCTCCCTGTACTGTGCTGTATATAGTGTGTGCTCCCTTCCTGTACTGTATGTAGTGTGTGCTCCCCCTTCCTGTACTGTGCTGTATGTAGTGTGTGCTCCCCCTCCCTGTACTGTGCTGTATGTAGTGTGTGCTCCCTCCCTGTACTGTGCTGTATGTAGTGTGTGCTCCCCCTCCCTGTACTGTGCTGTATGTAGTGTGTGCTCCCTTCCTGTACTGTGATGTATGTAGTGTGTGCTCCCCCTCCTTGTACTGTGCTGTATTTAGTGTGTGCTACCCCTCCTTGTGGTGCTATTCCTGTAAAAATGTGGTGGCTATGTATGTAATATGGTGGCTATGTATGAAATCAGGGGCAGATTGGCCACTAGGACAGATACTGCTGCACTGGTCCCCTGTGTCTGTGTTTCACTACTTGTATGTGCTCCCTCCCTGTACTGTGCTGTATGTAGTGTGTGCTCCCTCCCTGTACTGTGCTGTATGTAGTGTGTGCTCCCTCCCTGTACTGTGCTGTATGTAGCGTGTGCTCCCTCCCTGTACTGTGCTGTATGTTGTGTGTGCTCCCCCTCCCTGTACTGTGCTGTATGTTGCGTGTGCTCCCTCCCTGTACTGTACTGTATGTAGTATGTGCTCCCTCCCTGTACTGTGCTGTATGTACTGTGTGCTCCCCCTCCTTGTACTGTGCTGTATTTAGTGTGTGCTCCCCCTCCTTGTACTGTGCTGTATGTAGTGTGTGCTCCCTTCCTGTACTGTGCTGTATGTAGCGTGTGCTCCCTCCCTGTACTGTACTGTATGTAGTATGTGCTCCCTCCCTGTACTGTGCTGTATGTAGTGTGTGCTCCCGCCCTGTACTGTGCTGTATGTAGTGTGTGCTCCCCCTCCTTGTACTGTGCTGTATTTAGTGTGTGCTACCCCTCCTTGTACTGTGCTGTATGTAGTGTGTGCTCCCTTCCTGTACTGTGCTGTATGTAGTGTGTGCTCCCCCTCCTTGTACTGTGCTGTATTTAGTGTGTGCTCCCCCTACTTGTACTGTGCTGTATGTAGTGTGTGCTCCCCCTCCCTGTACTGTGCTGTATGTGGTGTGTGCTCCCTCCCTGTACTGTGCTGTATGTAGCGTGTGCTCCATCCCTGTACTGTGCTGTATGTAGTGTGTGCTCCCACTCCCTGTACTGCGCTGTATGTAGCGTGTGCTCCCTCCCTGTACTGTGCTGTATGTAGTGTGTGCTCCCTCCCTGTACTGTGCTGTATGTAGCGTGTGCTCCCTCCCTGTACTGTGCTGTATGTTGTGTGTGCTCCCCCTCCCTGTACTGTGCTGTATGTAGCGTGTGCTCCCTCCCTGTACTGTACTGTATGTAGTATGTGCTCCCTCCCTGTACTGTGCTGTATGTACTGTGTGCTCCCCCTCCTTGTACTGTGCTGTATTTAGTGTGTGCTCCCCCTCCTTGTACTGTGCTGTATGTAGTGTGTGCTCCCTTCCTGTACTGTGCTGTATGTAGCGTGTGCTCCCTCCCTGTACTGTACTGTATGTAGTATGTGCTCCCTCCCTGTACTGTGCTGTATGTAGTGTGTGCTCCCGCCCTGTACTGTGCTGTATGTAGTGTGTGCTCCCCCTCCTTGTACTGTGCTGTATGTAGTGTGTGCTCCCCCTCCTTGTACTGTGCTGTATTTAGTGTGTGCTCCCCCTCCTTGTACTGTGCTGTATGTAGTGTGTGCTCCCTTCCTGTACTGTGCTGTATGTAGTGTGTGCTCCCCCTCCTTGTACTGTGCTGTATTTAGTGTGTGCTCCCCCTCCTTGTACTGTGCTGTATGTAGTGTGTGCTCCCCCTCTCTGAACTGTGCTGTATGTGGTGTGTGCTCCCTCCCTGTACTGTGCTGTATGTAGCGTGTGCTCCCTCCCTGTACTGTGCTGTATGTAGTGTGTGCTCCCCCTCCCTGTACTGTGCTGTATGTAGTGTGTGCTCCCCCTCCCTGTACTGTGCTGTATGTAGTGTGTGCTCCCTCCCTGTACTGTGCTGTATATAGTGTGTGCTCCCTCCCTGTACTGTGCTGTATGTAGTATTTGCTCCCCCTCCCTGTACTGTGCTGTATGTAGTGTGTGCTCCCTCCCTGTACTGTGCTGTATGTAGTGTGTGCTCCCTCCCTGTACTGTGCTGTATGTAGTGTGTGCTCCCCCTCCCTGTACTGTGCTGTATGTAGCGTGTGCTCCCTCCCTGTACTGTGCTGTATGTAGTATGTGCTCCCTCCCTAAACTGTGCTGTATGTAGTGTGTGCTCCCCCTCCCTGTACTGTGCTGTATATAGTGTGTGCTCCCTTCCTGTACTGTATGTAGTGTGTGCTCCCTCCCTGTACTGTGCTGTATGTAGTATGTGCTCCCTCCCTATACTGTGCTGTATGTAGTGTGTGCTCCCCCTCCCTGTACTGTGCTGTATATAGTGTGTGCTCCCTTCCTGTACTGTATGTAGTGTGTGCTCCCCCTTCCTGTACTGTGCTGTATGTAGTGTGTGCTCCCCCTCCCTGTACTGTGCTGTATGTAGTGTGTGCTCCCTCCCTGTACTGTGCTGTATGTAGTGTGTGCTCCCCCTCCCTGTACTGTGCTGTATATAGTGTGTGCTCCCTTCCTGTACTGTATGTAGTGTGTGCTCCCCCTTCCTGTACTGTGCTGTATGTAGTGTGTGCTCCCCCTCCCTGTACTGTGCTGTATGTAGTGTGTGCTCCCTCCCTGTACTGTGCTGTATGTAGTGTGTGCTCCCCCTCCCTGTACTGTGCTGTATGTAGTGTGTGCTCCCTTCCTGTACTGTGATGTATGTAGTGTGTGCTCCCCCTCCTTGTACTGTGCTGTATTTAGTGTGTGCTCCCCCTCCCTGTACTGTGCTGTATGTAGTGTGTGCTCCCGCTCCCTGTACTGTGCTGTATGTAGTGTGTGCTCCCCCTCCCTGTACTGTACTGTATGTAGTATGTGCTCCCTCCCTGTACTGTGCTGTATGTAGTGTGTGCTCCCTCCCTGTACTGTGCTGTATGTAGTGTGTGCTCCCTCCCTGTACTGTGCTGTATGTAGTGTGTGCTCCCCCTCCCTGTACTGTGCTGTATGTAGTGTGTGCTCCCCCTCCCTGTACTGTGCTGTATGTAGTGTGTGCTCCCCCTCCCTGTACTGTGCTGTATGTAGTGTGTGCTCCCCCTCCCTGTACTGTGCTGTATGTAGTGTGTGCTCCCCCTCCCTGTACTGTACTGTATGTAGTGTGTGCTCCCTCCCTGTACTGTGCTGTATGTAGTGTGTGCTCCCTCCCTGTACTGTGCTGTATTTATTGTGTGCTCCCCATCCCTGTACTGTGCTGTATGTAGTGTGTGCTCCCCCTCCCTGTACTGTGCTGTATGTAGTGTGTGCTCCCCCTCCCTGTACTGTGCTGTATGTAGTGTGTGCTCCCCCTCCCTGTACTGTGCTGTATGTAGTGTGTGCTCCCTCTCTGTACTGTGCTGTATGTAGTGTGTGCTCCCTCCCTGTACTGTGCTGTATGTAGTGTGTGCTCCCCCTCCCTGTACTGTGCTGTATGTAGTGTGTGCTCCCGCTCCCTGTACTGTGCTGTATGTAGTGTGTGCTCCCCCTCCCTGTACTGTGCTGTATGTAGTGTGTGCTCACCCTCCCTGTGCTGTGCTGTATGTGGTGTGTGCTCCCTCCCTGTACTGTGCTGTATGTAGTGTGTGCTCCCTCCCTGTACTGTGCTGTATGTAGTGTGTTCTCCCCCTCCCTGTACTGTGCTGTATGTAGTGTGTGCTCCCTCTCTATACTGTGCTGTATGTAGTGTGTGCTCCCCCTCCCTGTACTGTGCTGTATGTAGTGTGTGCTCCCTCCCTGTACTGTGCTGTATGTAGTGTGTGCTCCCTCCCTATACTGTGCTGTATGCAGTGTGTGCTCCCTCCATGTACTGTGCTGTATGTAGTGTGTGCTCCCTCTCCCTGTATTGTGCTGTATGTAGTGTGTGCTCCCCCTCCCTGTACTTTGAAACATATAAAGTAAAAAAAAAGGGGGTTTGTAGAATGAAAAGTCAATAAAATCAGAGTAGATTAAAGGCATGACAGCAGTGTCAGTAGATACTGAAAGTGGGCATATCAGTCCTTGTATATTCAGACATACAGATGTGCATCAGGGAAGGGCATTGTAGCAGCATATGCATAAAGTCGCAGGTAAACGTTAACATAACGTAAAGCAAAGGAGGCCCCAACTGTGTCTATCTCAAAATCAGGTCCTCTGAGGAGTGACCCGCCCTCTTAACATGCCCCTCCCCCTCAACAGACTATACCCCCATTAGGACTGCTTCCATAATTTCCCCGGGCCGGTGTTCGATCTCAATCTGCCCCTGGATGCTCTGATCCTGCCGCAGCGCATGGCAGGCACGTAAGGTAACGAGAGAGCAGCAGAGAGCAGAAAATACCTTGTGGGCATACAGAGGACAGGATCAGCGGCTATGATGTGGTGTATGGGGTGCTTTTGAGAGTCTCTGGCACGTAGTAAAAACACTACACAATATTAACTACAACATTGTAACCATTTGTCTACCTTATGTGAGTTATTATGTATCTAACTGCGTGGGATAAGCGATCAGATCACAGAGACTTGTATGCTGTAGAGCAACAATTATTAGCCTATGGGGGTAATTCCAAGTTGATCGCAGCAGGAAATTTTTTAGCAGTTGGGCAAAACCATGTGCACTGCAGGGGAGGCAGATTTAACATGTGCAGAGAGAGTTAGATTTGGGTGTGGTGTGTTCAATCTGCAATCTAATTTGCAGTGTAAAAATAAAGCAGCCAGTATTTACCCTGCACAGAAACAAAATAACCCACCCAAATCTAACTCTCTCTACACATGTTATATCTGCCTCCCCTGCAGTGCACATGGTTTTGCCCAATTGCTAACAAAATTCCTGCTGCGATCAACTTGGAATTACCCCCTATATACAGAGTAGATTGCAGTGTGGTCACACAGGATCCTAATTATGGGGGTAATTCCAAGTTGATCGCAGCAGGATTTTTGATAGCAATTGGGTAAAACCATGCGCACTGCAGGGGGGGCAGATATAACAAGTGCAGAAAGAGTTAGATTTGGGTGGGTTATTTTATTTCTGTGCAGGGTAAATACTGGCTGCTTTATTTTTACACTGCAAATTAGATTGCAGATTGAACACACCTCACCCAAATCTAACTCTCTTTGCACATGTTATATCTGCCTCCCCTGCAGTGCACATGGTTTTGCCCAATTGCTAACAAAAATCCTGCTGCGATCAACTTGGAATTACCCCCCATATTTGGTCTATTCTAATATACACATATATTATACTGTAGATTATTCCACAAACTGAAATGTATCCAGGCATTTTGAGACTGACTTAATAGTGTATATATACATTGATCACAAAATGTCTTTGTAAACAATATTTGCAGTTTTGGCATCAGTGATTAACACAAAAAGATGCTTGGGGCTAATAACTCATGAGCAAGCCATGGAAAGCTGCCCCTGGGAGAAGCAGCTGAACCTTAGATCTATGTCTGCAGCCCTGAGTGTTTGCCCCTGTAACTTGTTGATCGTCATAGTGAAGCATACTTGACTACTTTTGAAAAAGCATTTCAGGGAGATTGCGAAAGTAACACCTATAAGCGCAGACTTTATACTACTACATCGGAGGAGCGTGTCATGAAAATGACTTACGTCCAAATGTAAATGAGCCCCAAAATTTGTAAGATTTATTTGTTGAAGAAAAGACACTGATACAGTATTTTACAGGATTTGTTCATATATTGTGTTTTACAAGAGGTTCCATATACTGTAAGTGGCCGCGAGAAACCTTATTTAAAAGACATGTAGCCATAGGGATCAATGCAGGGAAATGGCACTGATGAGCCCATTTGAGTGTATGTATCTGTGATTTCTGTTTTCCCCCAAGAATGTAACAGCTACATAAGGGGGGTAAGGTACAATGAGGGAGATTGCTGGACTATTCAGGGAGTGAGGGAGATTGCTGCTATTTCAGGGAGTCTCCTGCAGAATGAGGGAGGGTAGGCAACTATGTAGTGAAGCAGACGCTTACAGGAAACTGCAGGTGCTTAAAATTAAATGGATACTTGTCAGGGATAAGCAGTATATGTGCCAGATCCTGTTAGAATCTCTGCCTCAATTAGGTTCCTCTGCAGAGAAGTCGCTTTAAGTTGGATTCCGGGGTGTGGTATACAAGTTAGACAGTTAAAAGATAGACCATCATTAAGTCGACACCATATGGTCAACAGTCAAAAGTCTGACAGTCAATAGGTCGACAGGGTGAAAATGTCAGCCCTTAATAATTTTTTACCCAAATTTGTTGCTTTGTTATGCTCGCCATGATTCAGGCTCGGTGTCTTGCTCCACTCACCACAAAGTTACTAAAGGTAATAGTGACTTGGATAGTAAATGGAAAAAAAAGTTGTAACAGCATGAAAAATCCATTAAAAAAAACCATGTCGACCTTTTGACCCTTTCGACGACACTTTGTCAGACTGTTGACCATGTAGGACTTTTGACTGTCGACCATATGGTGTCGACCTAATGACTGGTTATATTTTAACTATCTATCTACCGCCTCCCGGATTGCGTTGCATAACTTGGGTGGAGTCAAATTCCCCAGAAGCATGATCAGAACACTAACTTTCATTGCGCCAAGTGTCAACCCTTACAATTTTTATAATGACCATGTCCGTATGGGCAACATATTGCCCATACGGACATGGTCAGCTCTACCATTTGGTACCATTAGGTGGCCTTAGGTAGCTTCCTAGGGTTTCACGATCTGGTGGGGGGGGGGTTTGCGCCATTGAGTCTGCCTATCACAAACTTCATGAAGTCTCTGAAAGAAACATACTGGTATACTTAATGTAATTGGTGACTATTGAACTTATAAAAGTCACACTTTCATCCGAAGGTCTGGGAAGTGCATATTGGGGTTGGTCAGGGGAAGTAGTTTGAAGTTTTGCTTAGGGTGCAGGGAAATCTTGCACCGGCCCAGCGATAGGGGAGTCTTTTTTTTCTCCCTTTCCTTAGTATATAGAATATGCAAAGTGTATAGCGTATATACAGTGCTTGCACAACAACTGACACACAATAGTGAAATAAACAAGTTGAAGTGGGAATTTAGAAATGCTGATAAGTACAGAATTGAGTGGCGGTGGAGCCTTAGAAATTTTAATAGTGTGAGATGAATTTCAGAATTGAGAGCCCATTTAGAATAAGCTGAGATGAATAAGACTGGGCCACCAACGGAAATGTTGCCAATTCAACACTGTCTGTACCCTCCTGTCCCATGTCTAGCACCTGGGACATGAGCTCCACCAGCCCCTTTGGTTTTGCCACTCTGTTAGTGCTTCTTACTGTACGATGTAGGAATATCACTTTAATGCTCACTGTATTACAGAGGGGATTCCCATAGTCTGAACTGGGATCGTCAAAAAAAACCTGTCTGTATAAACAGATGTGATACACCAGTCCTTTCTCAATCACGTCGGCATTACGGCACCTACGTATTAAATATTGTGGCAGTACAAGTATAGAGCTGCTAACCCATGTCTGTGAACACTGGTCCTATAAGGTAAGTTATACCAGTATTACTGAGGCAGTTGAGTATCACACTGCTGCGCTGCCTCAGTGAGGTTTTGTAGGTAACTTGGTAATTGCAGGTTTTTTTTAGTTGTTATGATAAGCCACATCAGAAAACCAAACCTGTCACTAAGGGGTCTATTCATGAAAGAATGTAACTCACCACCTAACATCACATTTTTATGTGTGGGCTTTTAACGTATTTTTTCCGCAATTCATTATTCCTGGACTGGACCCTGAGGTGAAGCACTAACCTGCCCATCCACGATGTCCTATTCTCTGAAGCTGCTTTGCTGGGCTGTCTCTTGCGCATGCGCACTGCACGCTGTCCGATCTCCAGCAGCTGTGTTCGGCTATCCTGAGTGTGTGTGTGCACTACAAGCTGGATAAAAGGGGCAGAGCTTACTGGATAACGCGGCCAGGAACCGAGCAGGAAAAACAGCAAAGCAAAGGACTCATCGTTAGGCAGGTAGACACTACGCCATCCTCAGCTGGCGAAGCTGCACGGAAGAGAGAAGCGGAAAGCAGTGCTTTCTGCTTCTACATGAATTGCAGGTACCATACAAGTGTATGGTACTGCAATTGGAGCACAGAGCAGGAAAACTGCTGGAGAAGTAATATCATTCTCCATGGTAAGCCACTCTGTGAATTGTACGAAGCGGAGTAAAGCCCTGATAACTGCTGCATGAATAGACCCCTTAATAAAAAGTAAACAGTACCAGAAATCCGCTACCTTGTCCCTAGAACCAGTTACTGTGAACGTGATTTTGATAGCGTACTTTTCGCTTTATCAAGTGATGATATGACACAAGATGGAACCAATAAGGAAGACGTCTAGGAGCAATGTAGAAGGAAGAGAACAGAGGACATTTTATGTGTCCATAGTGACATAAAATTCTGAGTTGTATGCTGCATGAGGTAGCTAGCAATGGGTATTTGTCATTACCATGGTTACAGGCCAGCCTATAAGGAGACATATAAATTAGGGATGTGCACTTGAAATTTTTCGGGTTTTGTGTTTTGGTTTTGGGTTCGGTTCCGCGGCCGTGTTTTGGGTTCGAACGCGTTTTGGCAAAACCTCACCGAATTTTTTTTGTCAGATTCGGGTGTGTTTTGGATTCGGGTGTTTTTTTCAAAAAACCCTAAAAAACAGATTAAATCATAGAATTTGGGGGTCATTTTGATCCCAAAGTACTATTAACCTCAAAAACCATAATTTCCACTCATTTTCAGTCTATTCTGAACACCTCACACCTCACAATATTATTTTTAGTCCTAAAATTTGCACCGAGGTCGCTGGATGACTAAGCTAAGCGACCCAAGTGGCCGACACAAACACCTGGCCCATCTAGGAGTGGCACTGCAGTGTCACGCAGGATGGCCCTTCCAAAAAACACTCCCCAAACAGCACATGACGCAAAGAAAAAAAGAGGCGCAATGAGGTAGCTGTGTGACTAAGCTCAACGACCCAAGTGGCCAACACAAACACCTGGCCCATCTAGGAGTGGCACTGCAGTGTCACGCAGGATGGCCCTTCCAAAAAACACTCCCCAAACAGCACATGACGCAAAGAAAAAAAGAGGCGCAATGAGGTAGCTGTGTGACTAAGCTCAACGACCCAAGTGGCCGACACAAACACCTGGCCCATCTAGGAGTGGCACTGCAGTGTCACGCAGGATGGCCCTTCCAAAAAACCCTCCCCAAACAGCACATGACGCAAAGAAAAAAAGAGGCGCAATGAGGTAGCTGTGTGACTAAGCTCAGCGACCCAAGTGGCCGACACAAACACCTGGCCCATCTAGGAGTGGCACTGCAGTGTCACGCAGGATGGCCCTTCCAAAAAACACTCCCCAAACAGCACATGACGCAAAGGAAAAAAGAGGCGCAATGAGGTAGCTGTGTGACTAAACTCAACGACCCAAGTGGCCGACACAAACACCTGGCCCATCTAGGAGTGGCACTGCAGTGTCACGCAGGATGGCCCTTCCAAAAAACACCCCCCAAACAGCACATGACGCAAAGAAAAAAAGAGGCGCAATGAGGTAGCTGTGTGAGTAAGCTAAGCGACCCTAGTGGCCGACACAAACACCTGGCCCATCTAGGAGTGGCACTGCAGTGTCACGCAGGCTGGCCCTTCAAAAAACTACTCCCCAAACAGCACATGACGCAAAGAAAAAAAGAGGCGCAATGAGGTAGCTGTGTGAGTAAGCTAAGCGACCCTAGTGGCCGACACAAACACCTGGCCCATCTAGGAGTGGCACTGCAGTGTCACGCAGGATGGCCCTTCAAAAAACACTCCCCAAACAGCACATGACGCAAAGAAGAAAAAAAAGAGGCGCAATGAGGTAGCTGTGTGAGTAAGCTAAGCGACCCTAGTGGCCGACACAAACACCTGGCCCATCTAGGAGTGGCACTGCAGTGTCACGCAGGATGGCCCTTCAAAAAAATACTCCCCAAACAGCACATGACGCAAAGAAAAATTAAAGAAAAAAGAGGTGCAAGATGGAATTGTCCTTGGGCCCTCCCACCCACCCTTATGTTGTATAAACAGGACATGCACACTTTAACCAACCCATCATTTCAGTGACAGGGTCTGCCACACGACTGTGACTGAAATGACGGGTTGGTTTGGACCCCCACCAAAAAAGAAGCAATTAATCTCTCCTTGCACAAACTGGCTCTACAGAGGCAAGATGTCCACCTCATCATCATCCTCCGATATATCATCATGTACATCCCCCTCCTCACAGATTATCAATTCGTCCCCACTGGAATCCACCATCTCAGCTCTCTGTGTACTTTGTGGAGGCAATTGCTGCTGGTCAATGTCTCCACGGAGGAATTGATTATAATTCATTTTAATGAACATCATCTTCTCCACATTTTCTGGAAGTAACCTCGTACGCCGATTGCTGACAAGGTGAGCGGCGGCACTAAACACTCTTTCGGAGTACACACTTGTGGGAGGGCAACTTAGGTAGAATAAAGCCAGTTTGTGCAAGGGTCTCCAAATTGCCTCTTTTTCCTGCCAGTATAAGTACGGACTGTCTGACGTGCCTACTTGGATGCGGTCACTCATATAATCCTCCACCATTCTTTCAATGGGGAAAGAATCATATGCAGTGCCAGTAGACGACATGTCCGTAATCGTTGGCAGGTCCTTCAGTGCGGACCAGATGTCAGCATCAGCAGTCGCTCCAGACTGCCCTGCATCACCGCCAGCGGGTGGGCTCGGAATTCTGAGCCTTTTCCTCGCACCCCCAGTTGCGGGAGAATGTGAAGGAGGAGATGTTGACAGGTCGCGTTCCGCTTGACTTGACAATTTTCTCACCAGCAGGTCTTTGAACCCCAGCAGACTTGTGTCTGCCGGAAAGAGAGATCCAAGGTAGGTTTTAAATCTAGGATCGAGCACGGTGGCCAAAATGTAGTGCTCTGATTTCACCAGATTGACCACCCGTGAATCCTTGTTAAGCGAATTAAGGGCTCCATCCACAAGTCCCACATGCCTAGCGGAATTGCTCTGTCTTAGCTCCTCCTTCAATGTCTCCAGCTTCTTCTGCAAAAGCCTGATGAGGGGAATGACCTGACTCAGGCTGGCAGTGTCTGAACTGACTTCACGTGTGGCAAGTTCAAAGGGCAGCAGAACCTTGCACAACGTTGAAATCATTCTCCACTGCGCTTGAGACAGGTGCATTCCACCTCCTATATCGTGATCAATTGTATAGGCTTGAATGGCCTTTTGCTGCTCCTCCAACCTCTGAAGCATATAGAGGGTTGAATACCACCTCGTTACCACTTCTTGCTTCAGATGATGGCAGGGCAGGTTCAGGCGTTTTTGGTGGTGCTCCAGTCTTCTGTACGTGGTGCCTGTACGCCGAAAGTGTCCCGCAATTCTTCTGGCCACCGACAGCATCTCTTGCACGCCCCTGTCGTTTTTTAAATAATTCTGCACCACCAAATTCAAGGTATGTGCAAAACATGGGACGTGCTGGAATTTGCCCAGATTTAATGCACACACAATATTGCTGGCGTTGTCCGATGCCACAAATCCACAGGAGAGTCCAATTGGGGTAAGCCATTCCGCGATGATCTTCCTCAGTTGCCGTAAGAGGTTGTCAGCTGTGTGCGTATTCTGGAAACCGGTGATACAAAGCGTAGCCTGCCTAGGAAAGAGTTGGCGTTTGCGAGATGCTGCTACTGGTGCCGCCGCTGCTGTTCTTGCGGCGGGAGTCCATACATCTACCCAGTGGGCTGTCACAGTCATATAGTCCTGACCCTGCCCTGCTCCACTTGTCCACATGTCCGTGGTTAAGTGGACATTGGGTACAGCTGCATTTTTTAGGACACTGGTGACTCTTTTTCTGAGGTCTGTGTACATTTTCGGTATCGCCTGCCTAGAGAAATGGAACCTAGATGGTATTTGGTACTGGGGACACAGTACCTCCAACAAGTCTCTAGTTGGCTCTGCAGTAATGATGGATACCGGAACCACGTTTCTCACCGCCCAGGATGCCAAGGCCTCAGTTATCCGCTTTGCAGCAGGATGACTGCTGTGATATTTCATCTTCCTCGCAAAGGACTGTTGGACAGTCAATTGCTTGGTGGAAGTAGTAAAAGTGGTCTTACGACTTCCCCTCTGGGATGACCATCGACTCCCAGCAGCAACAACAGCAGCGCCAGCAGCAGTAGGCGTTACACGCAAGGATGCATCGGAGGAATCCCAGTTAGGAGAGGACTCGTCAGAATTGCCAGTGACATGGCCTGCAGGACTATTGGCATTCCTGGGGAAGGAGGAAATTGACACTGAGGGAGTTGGTGGGGTGGTTTGCGTGAGCTTGGTTACAAGAGGAAGGGATTTACTGGTCAGTGGACTGCTTCTGCTGTCGCCCAAAGTTTTTGAACTTGTCACTGACTTATTATGAATGCGCTGCAGGTGACGTATAAGGGAGGATGTTCCGAGGTGGTTAACGTCCTTACCCCTACTTATTACAGCTTGACAAAGGCAACACACGGCTTGACAAATGTTGTCCGCATTTCTGTTGAAATACTTCCACACCGAAGAGCTGATTTTTTTTGGTATTTTCACCAGGCATGTCAATGGCCATATTCCTCCCACGGACAACAGGTGTCTCCCCGGGTGCCTGACTTAAACAAACCACCTCACCATCAGAATCCTCCTTGTCAATTTCCTACCCAGCGCCAGCAACACCCATATCCTCCTCATCCTGGTGTACTTCAACACTGACATCTTCAATCTGACTATCAGGAACTGGACTGCGGGTGCTCCTTCCAGCACTTGCAGGGGGCGTGCAAATGGTGGAAGGCGCATGCTCTTCACGTCCAGTGTTGGGAAGGTCAGGCATCGCAACCGACACAATTGGACTCTCCTTATGGATTTGGGATTTCGAAGAATGCACAGTTCTTTGCTGTGCTTTTGCCAGCTTGAGTCTTTTCATTTTTCTAGCGAGAGGCTGAGTGCTTCCATCCTCATGTGAAGCTGAACCACTAGCCATGAACATAGGCCAGGGCCTCAGCCGTTCCTTGCCACTCCGTGTGGTAAATGGCATATTGGCAAGTTTACGCTTCTCCTCCGACAATTTTATTTTAGATTTTTGAGTCCTTTTTTTACTGATATTTGGTGTTTTGGATTTTACATGCTCTGTACTATGACATTGGGCATCGGCCTTGGCAGACGACGTTGATGGAATTTCATCGTCTCGGCCATGACTAGTGGCAGCAGCGTCAGCACGAGGTGGAAGTCGATCTTGATCTTTCCCTATTTTTGGAACCTCAACATTTTTGTTCTCCATATTTTAATAGGCACAACTAAAAGGCACCTCAGGTAAACAATGGAGATGGATGGATACTAGTATACTTATGGATGACGAGCGACTGCCGACACAGAGGTAGCTACAGCCGTGGACTACCGTACTGTGTCTGCTGCTAATATAGACTGGATGATAATGAGACAAAATTAAAATATATATATATATATCACACTAGTACTGCAGCCGGACAGGTATATATTATGTAATGACGGACCTGCTGGACACTGTCTGTCAGCACTGCAGACTCCTAAAGTAAGCTACTAGTATCAAGAAGATAGAAAGAAAAAAAAACCACGGGTAGGTGGTATACAATTATGGATGGACGAGCGACTGCCGACACAGAGGTAGCTACAGCCGTGGACTACCGTACTGTGTCTGCTGCTAATATAGACTGGATGATAATGAGATAAAATTAAAATATATATATATATATCACACTAGTACTGCAGCCGGACAGGTATATATTATGTAATGACGGACCTGCTGGACACTGTCTGTCAGCACTGCAGACTCCTAAAGTGAGCTACTAGTATCAAGAAGATAGAAAAAAAAAAACCACGGGTAGGTGGTATACAATTATGGATGGACGAGCGACTGCCGACACAGAGGTAGCTACAGCCGTGGACTACCGTACTGTGTCTGCTGCTAATATAGACTGGATGATAATGAGATAAAATTAAAATATATATATATATATCACACTAGTACTGCAGCCGGACAGGTATATATTATGTAATGACGGACCTGCTGGACACTGTCTGTCAGCACTGCAGACTCCTAAAGTGAGCTACTAGTATCAAGAAGATAGAAAAAAAAAAAAAACACGGGTAGGTGGTATACAATTATGGATGGACGAGCGACTGCCGACACAGAGGTAGCTACAGACGTGGACTACCGTACTGTGTCTGCTGCTAATATAGACTGGATGATAATGAGATAAAATTAAAATATATATATACTGTATATATCACTAGTACTGCAGCCGGACAGGAATATATTATGTAATGACGGACCTGCTGGACACTGTCTGCAGAATGCGTTTATAAAAACACCACACGACGAGTGTTTAACTTTTTCAGGCAGACAATCACAATATACTGGTGGTCAGCAGACAATCACAATATACTGGTGGTCAGTGGTCACTGGTCAGTCACACTGGCAGTGGCACTCTGGCAGCAAAAGTGTGCACTGTACTTAAAATTAGAGATGAGCGCCGGAAATTTTTCGGGTTTTGTGTTTTGGTTTTGGGTTCGGTTCCGCGGCCGTGTTTTGGGTTCGACCGCGTTTTGGCAAAACCTCACCGAATTTTTTTTGTCGGATTCGGGTGTGTTTTGGATTCGGGTGTTTTTTTCAAAAAACACTAAAAAACAGCTTAAATCATAGAATTTGGGGGTCATTTTGATCCCAAAGTATTATTAACCTTAAAAACCATAATTTACACTCATTTTCAGTCTATTCTGAATACCTCACACCTCACAATATTATTTTTAGTCCTAAAATTTGCACCTAGGTCGCTGGATGACTAAGCTAAGCGACCCTAGTGGCCGACACAAACACCGGGCCCATCTAGGAATGTCACTGCAGTGTCACGCAGGATGTCCCTTCCAAAAAACCCTCCCCAAACAGCACATGACGCAAAGAAAAAAAGAGGCGCAATGAGGTAGCTGTGTGAGTAAGATAAGCGACCCTAGTGGCCGACACAAACACCGGGCCCATCTAGGAGTGTCACTGCAGTGTCACGCAGGATGTCCCTTCCAAAAAACCCTCCCCAAACAGCACATGACGCAAAGAAAAAAAGAGGCGCAATGAGGTAGCTGTGTGAGTAAGATAAGCGACCCTAGTGGCCGACACAAACACCGGGCCCATCTAGGAGTGTCACTGCAGTGTCACGGAGGATGTCCCTTCCAAAAAACCCTCCCCAAACAGCACATGACGCAAAGAAAAAAAGAGGCGCAATGAGGTAGCTGTGTGAGTAAGATAAGCGACCCTAGTGGCCGACACAAACACCGGGCCCATCTAGGAGTGTCACTGCAGTGTCACGCAGGATGTCCCTTCCAAAAAACCCTCCCCAAACAGCACATGACGCAAAGAAAAAAAGAGGCGCAATGAGTTAGCTGTGTGAGTAAGATAAGCGACCCTAGTGGCCGACACAAACACCGGGCCCATCTAGGAGTGTCACTGCAGTGTCATGCAAGATGTCCCTTCCAAAAAACCCTCCCCATACAGCACATGACGCAAAGAAAAAAAGAGGCGCAATGAGGTAGCTGTGTGAGTAAGATAAGCGACCCTAGTGGCCGACACAAACACCGGGCCCATCTAGGAGTGGCACTGCAGTGTTACGCAGGATGTCCCTTCCAAAAAACCCTCCCCAAACAGCACATGACGCAAAGAAAAATTAAAGAAAAAAGAGGTGCAAGATGGAATTGTCCTTGGGCCCTCCCACCCACCCTTATGTTGTATAAACAGGACATGCACACTTTAACCAACCCATCATTTCAGTGACAGGGTCTGCCACACGACTGTGACTGAAATGACGGGTTGGTTTGGACCCCCACCAAAAAAGAAGCAATTAATCTCTCCTTGCACAAACTGGCTCTACAGAGGCAAGATGTCCACCTCATCATCATCCTCCGATATATCACCGTGTACATCCCCCTCCTCACAGATTATCAATTCGTCCCCACTGGAATCCACCATCTCAGCTCCCTGTGTACTTTGTGGAGGCAATTGCTGCTGGTCAATGTCTCCACGGAGGAATTGATTATAATTCATTTTAATGAACATCATCTTCTCCACATTTTCTGGATGTAACCTCGTACGCCGATTGCTGACAAGGTGAGCGGCGGCACTAAACACTCTTTCGGAGTACACACTTGTGGGAGGGCAACTTAGGTAGAATAAAGCCAGTTTGTGCAAGGGCCTCCAAATTGCCTCTTTTTCCTGCCAGTATAAGTACGGACTGTGTGACGTGCCTACTTGGATGCGGTCACTCATATAATCCTCCACCATTCTTTCAATGGTGAGAGAATCATATGCAGTGACCGTAGACGACATGTCCGTAATCGTTGTCAGGTCCTTCAGTCCGGACCAGATGTCAGCATCAGCAGTCGCTCCAGACTGCCCTGCATCACCGCCAGTGGGTGGGCTCGGAATTCTGAGCCTTTTCCTCGCACCCCCAGTTGCGGGAGAATGTGAAGGAGGAGATGTTGACAGGTCGCGTTCCGCTTGACTTGACAATTTTCTCACCAGCAGGTCTTTCAACCCCAGCAGACTTGTGTCTGCCGGAAAGAGAGATCCAAGGTAGGCTTTAAATCTAGGATCGAGCACGGTGGCCAAAATGTAGTGCTCTGATTTCAACAGATTGACCACCCGTGAATCCTTGTTAAGCGAATTAAGGGCTCCATCCACAAGTCCCACATGCCTAGCGGAATCGCTCCGTGTTAGCTCCTCCTTCAATGTCTCCAGCTTCTTCTGCAAAAGCCTGATGAGGGGAATGACCTGACTCAGGCTGGCAGTGTCTGAACTGACTTCACGTGTGGCAAGTTCAAAGGGCATCAGAACCTTGCACAACGTTGAAATCATTCTCCACTGCACTTGAGACAGGTGCATTCCACCTCCTATATCGTGCTCAATTGTATAGGCTTGAATGGCCTTTTGCTGCTCCTCCAACCTCTGAAGCATATAGAGGGTTGAATTCCACCTCGTTACCACTTCTTGCTTCAGATGATGGCAGGGCAGGTTCAGTAGTTTTTGGTGGTGCTCCAGTCTTCTGTACGTGGTGCCTGTACGCCGAAAGTGTCCCGCAATTCTTCTGGCCACCGACAGCATCTCTTGCACGCCCCTGTCGTTTTTTAAAAAATTCTGCACCACCAAATTCAAGGTATGTGCAAAACATGGGACGTGCTGGAATTTGCCCATATTTAATGCACACACAATATTGCTGGCGTTGTCCGATGCCACAAATCCACAGGAGAGTCCAATTGGGGTAAGCCATTCCGCGATGATCTTCCTCAGTTGCCGTAAGAGGTTTTCAGCTGTGTGCGTATTCTGGAAACCGGTGATACAAAGCGTAGCCTGCCTAGGAAAGAGTTGTCGTTTGCGAGATGCTGCTACTGGTGCCGCCGCTGCTGTTCTAGCGGCGGGAGTCCATACATCTACCCAGTGGGCTGTCACAGTCATATAGTCCTGACCCTGCCCTGCTCACTTGTCCACATGTCCGTGGTTAAGTGGACATTGGGTACAGCTGCATTTTTTAGGACACTGGTGACTCTTTTTCTGAGGTCTGTGTACATTTTCGGTATCGCCTGCCTAGAGAAATGGAACCTAGATGGTATTTGGAACCGGGGACACAGTACCTCCAACAAGTCTCTAGTTGGCTCTTCAGTAATGATGGATACTGGAACCACGTTTCTCACCACCCAGGATGCCAAGGCCTCAGTTATCCGCTTTGCAGTAGGATGACTGCTGTGATATTTCATCTTCCTCGCAAAGGACTGTTGGACAGTCAATTGCTTACTGGAAGTAGTACAAGTGGTCTTCCGACTTCCCCTCTGGGATGGCCATCGACTCCCAGCAGCAACAACAGCAGCGCCAGCAGCAGTAGGCGTTACACGCAAGGATGCATCGGAGGAATCCCAGGCAGGAGAGGACTCGTCAGAATTGCCAGTGACATGGCCTGCAGGACTATTGGCATTCCTGGGGAAGGAGGAAATTGACACTGAGGGAGTTGGTGGTGGGGTGGTTTGCGTGGGCTTGGTTACAAGAGGAAGGGATTTACTGGTCAGTGGACTGCTTCCGCTGTCACCCAAAGTTTTTGAACTTGTCACTGACTTATTATGAATGCGCTGCAGGTGACGTATAAGGGAGGATGTTCCGAGGTGGTTAACGTCCTTACCCCTACTTATTACAGCTTGACAAAGGCAACACACGGCTTGACAAATGTTGTCCGCATTTCTGGTGAAATACTTCCACACCGAAGAGCTGATTTTTTTGGTATTTTCACCAGGCATGTCAACGGCCCTATTCCTCCCACGGACAACAGGTGTCTCCCCGGGTGCCTGACTTAAACAAACCACCTCACCATCAGAATCCTCCTTGTCAATTTCCTCCCCAGCGCCAGCAACACCCATATCCTCCTCATCCTGGTGTACTTCAACACTGACATTTTCAATCTGACTATTAGGAACTGGACTGCGGGTGCTCCTTCCAGCACTTGCAGGGGGCGTGCAAATGGTGGAAGGCGCATGCTCTTCACGTCCAGTGTTGGGAAGGTCAGGCATCGCAACCGACACAATTGGACTCTCCTTGTGGATTTGGGATTTCAAAGAACGCACAGTTCTTTGCGGTGCTTTTGCCAGCTTGAGTCTTTTCAGTTTTCTAGCGAGAGGCTGAGTGCTTCCATCCTCCTGTGAAGCTGAACCACTAGCCATGAACATAGGCCAGGGCCTCAGCCGTTCCTTGCCACTCCGTGTGGTAAATGGCATATTGGCAAGTTTACGCTTCTCCTCCGACAATTTTATTTTAGATTTTTGAGTCCTTTTTTTACTGATATTTGGTGTTTTGGATTTTACATGCTCTGTACTATGACATTGGGCATCGGCCTTGGCAGACGACGTTGCTGGCATTTCATCATCTCGGCCATGACTAGTGGCAGCAGCTTCAGCACGAGGTGGAAGTGGATCTTGATCTTTCCCTAATTTTGGAACCTCAACATTTTTGTTCTCCATATTTTAATAGGCACAACTAAAAGGCACCTCAGGTAAACAATGGAGATGGATGGATACTAGTATACTTATGGATGGACTGCCGAGTGCCGACACAGAGGTAGCTACAGCCGTGGACTACCGTACTGTGTCTGCTGCTAATATAGACTGGATGATAATGAGATGAAATCAATATATATATATGTATGTATATATAATATCACTAGTACTGCAGCCGGACAGGTAGATAATATATTTATTAGGTAATGATGACTGATGACGGACCTGCTGGACACTGTCAGCTCAGCAGCACCGCAGACTGCTACAGTAAGCTACTATACTATAGTAGTATGTACAAAGAAGAAAGAAAAAAAAAAAACCACGGGTAGGTGGTATACAATTATGGATGGACTGCCGAGTGCCGACACAGAGGTAGCTACAGCCGTGGACTAACGTACTGTGTCTGCTGCTAATATAGACTGGATGATTGATAATGAGATGAAATCAATATATATATGTATGTATATATAATATCACTAGTACTGCAGCCGGACAGGTAGATAATATATTTATTAGGTAATGATGACTGATGACGGACCTGCTGGACACTGTCAGCTCAGCAGCACCGCAGACTGCTACAGTAAGCTACTATACTATAGTAGTATGTACAAAGAAGAAAGAAAAAAAAAAAACCACGGGTAGGTGGTATACAATTATGGATGGACTGCCGAGTGCCGACACAGAGGTAGCTACAGCCGTGGACTAACGTACTGTGTCTGCTGCTAATATAGACTGGATGATTGATAATGAGATGAAATCAATATATATATGTATGTATATATAATATCACTAGTACTGCAGCCGGACAGGTAGATAATATATTTATTAGGTAATGATGACTGATGACGGACCTGCTGGACACTGTCAGCTCAGCAGCACCGCAGACTGCTACAGTAAGCTACTATACTCTATAGTAGTATGTACAAAGAAGAAAGAAAAAGAAAAAAACCACGGGTAGGTGGTATACAATTATGGATGGACTGCCGAGTGCCGACACAGAGGTAGCTACAGCCGTGGACTAACGTACTGTGTCTGCTGCTAATATAGACTGGATGATTGATAATGAGATGAAATCAATATATATATGTATGTATATATAATATCACTAGTACTGCAGCCGGACAGGTAGATAATATATTTATTAGGTAATGATGACTGATGACGGACCTGCTGGACACTGTCAGCTCAGCACAGCACCGCAGACTGCTACAGTAAGCTACTATAGTAGTATGTATAAAGAAGAATGAAAAAAAAAAACCACGGGTAGGTGGTATACAATATTATATATATATATATATATATATTATATACAATTATATATATATATATATATATATATATATATATTAAACTGGTGGTGATTGATTATTAAACTGGTGGTCACTTCAGGTCACGTTGCAACTTGCAACTAGTACTCCGAGGCCTAAGCAGACAATCACAAAATATATTATTATACTGGTGGTCAGTGTGGTCACAACAATGGCAGTGTGGCACTGACTCTGGCAGCAAAAGTGTGCACTGTACGTTATATGTACTCCTGAGTCCTGCTCTCAGACTCTAACTGCTCCCCACTGTCAGTGTCTCCCCCACAAGTCAGATAATACACTTACAGTCACACTATCTAATCTATAAATATCACTTCAGCAAGTAGTATAGTAGTATACAGTATAGTAGTACTCCTCCTAATAATGCTCCCCAAAATACTGTGTCTCTCTCTTCTCTAAATGGAGAGGACGCCAGCCACGTCCTCTCCCTATGACTCTCAATGCACGTGTGAAAATGGCGGCGACGCGCGGCTCCTTATATAGAATCCGAGTCTCGCGATAGAATCCGAGCCTCGCGAGAATCCGACAGCGTGATGATGACGTTCGGGCGCGCTCGGGTTAGCCGAGCAAGGCGGGAAGATCCGAGCCTGCTCGGACCCGTGTAAAAAACCTGAAGTTCGGGCGGGTTCGGATTCAGAGGAACCGAACCCGCTCATCTCTACTTAAAATATGTACTCCTGCTATAACTGCTCCCCAGTCTCCCCCACAATTAAGCTGTGTGAGCAGTGAGCACTCAGCACAGTCAGATAATGATATACAGTATTACATATGATGCAGCACACTGGGCTGAGCACAGATATGGTATGTGACTGTGTCACACTGTGTATCGTTTTTTTTCAGGCAGAGAACGGATTAATTAAACTGGTGGTGGTCACTGGTCACTGGTCACACTATCAGCAAGTAGTACTCCGTCCTAAGCAGACAATCACAATATACTGGTGGTCAGTGTGGTCACTGGTCAGTCACACTGGCAGTGTGGCACTCTGGCACCAAAAGTGTGCACTGTACTTAAAATATATTATTTATGTACTCGTGCTCTAACTGCTCCCCAGTCTCCCCCACAATTAAGCTGTGTGAGCAGTGAGCACTCAGCACAGTCAGATATACAGTATTACATATGATGATGCAGCACACTGAGGCTGAGCACAGATATGGTATGTGACTGTGTCACACTGTGTATCGTTTTTTTTCAGGCAGAGAACGGATTAATTAAACTGGTGGTCAATGGTCACTGGTCACACTATCAGCAAGTAGTAGTACTCCAGTCCTAATATGCTCCCCAAAATTAGTAAATACTAAATAGTGTCTCTAACTCTCTACTCTCTTCTCTATAAACGGAGAGGACGCCAGCCACGTCCTCTCCCTATCAATCTCAATGCACGTGTGAAAATGGCGGCGACGCGCGGCTCCTTATATAGAATCCGAGTCTCGCGATAGAATCCGAGCCTCGCGAGAATCCGACAGCGGGATGATGACGTTCGGGCGCGCTCGAGTTAACCGAGCAAGGCGGGAGGATCCGAGCCTGCTCGGCCCCGTGTAAAAAAAGCTGAAGTTCGGCGGGTTCGGATTCCGAGAAACCGAACCCGCTCATCACTAGTATAAATCAGATGATGGGCGTGGTTTCGCAGTTATGGAGGAGAGGATTGATTGGATTATCCTTCTTTTCCTGTAGAATTTTGAACAGAAAAGTGCTTTCTGTTTGTGCTGTGGCTAGAGTCTAATAAACAAAGAAAATGTTACAATTTTTGGCGCTCCTGAACAAATAATAGGTGACAGCCTCCAAAGACAAAAAGAATACCACCGTTCTTTACAAATACAGATTTCCAAAAAGAAGAATGTCAAAGGAAGTGGCACTCCTTTCCGTTCTTTATGTTCCTCAAAAAGAAAAATTAAAAAAACAAATCATAGCGTAGTATGTTTCTTATATGTGATTCCACCATGTGTGAAAAAGAGAATTCCAGTATTTGTGATGTAGAAAATATAGAGGATGCCCATCCACACACTAGTTACAAGTAGAGATGAGCGGGTTCGGTTTCTCTGAATCCGAACCCGCCAGAACTTCATGTTTTTTTTCCACGGGTCCGAGCGACTCGGATCTTCCCGCCTTGCTCGGTTAACCCGAGCGCGCCCGAACGTCATCATGACGCTGTCGGATTCTCGCGAGGCTCGGATTCTATCGCGAGACTCGGATTCTTTATAAGGAGCCGCGCGTCGCCGCCATTTTCACACGTGCATTGAGATTGATAGGGAGAGGACGTGGCTGGCGTCCTCTCCGTTTAGAATTAGAATAGATTAGAGAGACACTTGATTTACTAATTTTGGGGAGCATTAGGAGTACTCAGTAGTGTACAGTGCAGAGTTTTGCTGATAGTGACCAGTGACCACCACTTTTATTTATAATCCGTTCTCTGCCTGAAAAAAGCGATACACAGCACACAGTGACTCAGTCACATACCATATCTGTGTGCACTGCTCAGGCTCAGGCCAGTGTGCTGCATCATCTATTATCTATATATAATATTATATATATCTGTCTGACTGCTCAGCTCACACAGCTTATAATTGTGGGGGAGACTGGGGAGCACTACTGCAGTGCCAGTTATAGGTTATAGCAGGAGCCAGGAGTACATAATATATTATATAGTGAGTGACCACCAGACACACAGTGCAGTTTATTTAATATATCCGTTCTCTGCCTGAAAAAAGCGATACACACAGTGACTCAGTCAGTCACATACCATATCTGTGTGCACTGCTCAGGCTCAGGCCAGTGTGCTGCATCATCTATATATATTATATATCTGTCTGACTGCTCAGCTCACACAGCTTATAATTGTGGGGGAGACTGGGGAGCACTACTGCAGTGCCAGTTATAGGTTATAGCAGGAGCCAGGAGTACATAATATTATATTAAAATTAAACAGTGCACACTTTTGCTGCAGGAGTGCCACTGCCAGTGTGACTAGTGACCAGTGACCTGACCACCAGTATATAATATTAGTAGTATACTATCTCTTTATCAACCAGTCTATATTAGCAGCAGACACAGTACAGTGCGGTAGTTCACGGCTGTGGCTACCTCTGTGTCGGCATTCGGCAGCCCGTCCATAATTGTATATACCACCTAACCGTGGTTTTTTTTTCTTTCTTTATACATACATACTAGTTACGAGTATACTATCTCTTTATCAACCAGTCTATATATTAGCAGCAGACACAGTACAGTGCGGTAGTTCACGGCTGTGGCTACCTCTGTGTCGGCACTCGGCAGCCCGTCCATAATTGTATATACCACCTAACCGTGGTTTTTTTTTCTTTCTTTATACATACAAACTAGTTACGAGTATACTATCTCTTTATCAACCAGTCTATATTAGCAGCAGACACAGTACAGTGCGGTAGTTCACGGCTGTGGCTACCTCTGTGTCGGCACTCGGCAGCCCGTCCATAATTGTATATACCACCTAACCGTGGTTTTTTTTTCTTTCTTTATACATACATACTAGTTACGAGTATACTACCTCTTTATCAACCAGTCTATATATTAGCAGCAGACACAGTACAGTGCGGTAGTTCACGGCTGTGGCTACCTCTGTGTCGGCACTCGGCAGCCCGTCCATAATTGTATATACCACCTAACCGTGGTTTTTTTTTCTTTCTTTATACATACATACTAGTTACGAGTATACTATCTCTTTATCAACCAGTCTATATTAGCAGCAGACACAGTACAGTGCGGTAGTTCACGGCTGTGGCTACCTCTGTGTCGGCACTCGGCAGCCCGTCCATAATTGTATACTAGTATCCAATCCATCCATCTCCATTGTTTACCTGAGGTGCCTTTTAGTTGTGCCTATTAAAATATGGAGAACAAAAATGTTGAGGTTCCAAAATTAGGGAAAGATCAAGATCCACTTCCACCTCGTGCTGAAGCTGCTGCCACTAGTCATGGCCGAGACGATGAAATGCCAACAACGTCGTCTGCCAAGGCCGATGCCCAATGGCATAGTACAGAGCATGTCAAAACCAAAACACCAAATATCAGTAAAAAAAGGACTCCAAAACCTAAAATAAAATTGTCGGAGGAGAAGCGTAAACTTGCCAATATGCCATTTACCACACGGAGTGGCAAGGAACGGCTGAGGCCCTGGCCTATGTTCATGGCTAGTGGTTCAGCTTCACATGAGGATGGAAGCACTCAGCCTCTCGCTAGAAAACTGAAAAGACTCAAGCTGGCAAAAGCACCGCAAAGAACTGTGCGTTCTTTGAAATCCCAAATCCACAAGGAGAGTCCAATTGTGTCGGTTGCGATGCCTGACCTTCCCAACACTGGACGTGAAGAGCATGCGCCTTCCACCATTTGCACGCCCCCTGCAAGTGCTGGAAGGAGCACCCGCAGTCCAGTTCCTGATAGTCAGATTGAAGATGTCAGTGTTGAAGTACACCAGGATGAGGAGGATATGGGTGTTGCTGGCGCTGGGGAGGAAATTGACCAGGAGGATTCTGATGGTGAGGTGGTTTGTTTAAGTCAGGCACCCGGGGAGACACCTGTTGTCCGTGGGAGGAATATGGCCGTTGACATGCCAGGTGAAAATACCAAAAAAATCAGCTCTTCGGTGTGGAGGTATTTCACCAGAAATGCGGACAACAGGTGTCAAGCCGTGTGTTCCCTTTGTCAAGCTGTAATAAGTAGGGGTAAGGACGTTAACCACCTCGGAACATCCTCCCTTATACGTCACCTGCAGCGCATTCATAATAAGTCAGTGACAAGTTCAAAAACTTTGGGTGACAGCGGAAGCAGTCCACTGACCAGTAAATCCCTTCCTCTTGTAACCAAGCTCACGCAAACCACCCCACCAACTCCCTCAGTGTCAATTTCCTCCTTCCCCAGGAATGCCAATAGTCCTGCAGGCCATGTCACTGGCAATTCTGACGAGTCCTCTCCTGCCTGGGATTCCTCCGATGCATCCTTGCGTGTAACGCCTACTGCTGCTGGCGCTGCTGTTGTTGCCGCTGGGAGTCGATGGTCATCCCAGAGGGGAAGTCGTAAGCCCACTTGTACTACTTCCAGTAAGCAATTGACTGTTCAACAGTCCTTTGCGAGGAAGATGAAATATCACAGCAGTCATCCTACTGCAAAGCGGATAACTGAGGCCTTGGCATCCTGGGTGGTGAGAAACGTGGTTCCGGTATCCATCATTACTGCAGAGCCAACTAGAGACTTGTTGGAGGTACTGTGTCCCCGGTACCAAATACCATCTAGGTTCCATTTCTCTAGGCAGGCGATACCGAAAATGTACACAGACCTCAGAAAAAGAGTCACCAGTGTCCTAAAAAATGCAGCTGTACCCAATGTCCACTTAACCACGGACATGTGGACAAGTGGAGCAGGGCAGGGTCAGGACTATATGACTGTGACAGCCCACTGGGTAGATGTATGGACTCCCGCCGCAAGAACAGCAGCGGCGGCACCAGTAGCAGCATCTCGCAAACGCCAACTCTTTCCTAGGCAGGCTACGCTTTGTATCACCGCTTTCCAGAATACGCACACAGCTGAAAACCTCTTACGGCAACTGAGGAAGATCATCGCGGAATGGCTTACCCCAATTGGACTCTCCTGTGGATTTGTGGCATCGGACAACGCCAGCAATATTGTGTGTGCATTAAATCTGGGCCAATTCCAGCACGTCCCATGTTTTGCACATACCTTGAATTTGGTGGTGCAGAATTTTTTAAAAAACGACAGGGGCGTGCAAGAGATGCTGTCGGTGGCCAGAAGAATTGCGGGACACTTTCGGCGTACAGGCACCACGTACAGAAAACTGGAGCACCACCAAAAACTACTGAACCTGCCCTGCCATCATCTGAAGCAAGAAGTGGTAACGAGGTGGAATTCAACCCTCTATATGCTTCAGAGGTTGGAGGAGCAGCAAAAGGCCATTCAAGCCTATACAATTGAGCACGATATAGTAGGTGGAATGCACCTGTCTCAAGTGCAGTGGAGAATGATTTCAACGTTGTGCAAGGTTCTGATGCCCTTTGAACTTGCCACACGTGAAGTCAGTTCAGACACTGCCAGCCTGAGTCAGGTCATTCCCCTCATCAGGCTTTTGCAGAAGAAGCTGGAGGCATTGAAGAAGGAGCTAAAAGGGAGCGATTCCGCTAGGCATGTGGGACTTGTGGATGCAGCCCTTAATTCGCTTAACAAGGATTCACGGGTGGTCAATCTGTTGAAATCAGAGCACTACATTTTGGCCACCGTGCTCGATCCTAGATTTAAAGCCTACCTTGGATCTCTCTTTCCGGCAGACACAGGTCTGCTGGGGTTGAAAGACCTGCTGGTGACAAAATTGTCAAGTCAAGCGGAACGCGACCTGTCAACATCTCCTCCTTCACATTCTCCCGCAACTGGGGGTGCGAGGAAAAGGCTCAGAATTCCGAGCCCACCCGCTGGCGGTGATGCAGGGCAGTCTGGAGCGACTGCTGATGCTGACATCTGGTCCGGACTGAAGGACCTGACAACGATTACGGACATGTCGTCTACTGTCACTGCATATGATTCTCTCAACATTGATAGAATGGTGGAGGATTATATGAGTGACCGCATCCAAGTAGGCACGTCACACAGTCCGTACTTATACTGGCAGGAAAAAGAGGCAATTTGGAGGCCCTTGCACAAACTGGCTTTATTCTACCTAAGTTGCCCTCCCACAAGTGTGTACTCCGAAAGAGTGTTTAGTGCCGCCGCTCACCTTGTCAGCAATCGGCGTACGAGGTTACATCCAGAAAATGTGGAGAAGATGATGTTCATTAAAATGAATTATAATCAATTCCTCCGCAGAGACATTGACCAGCAGCAATTGCCTCCACAAAGTACACAGGGAGCTGAGATGGTGGATTCCAGTGGGGACGAATTGATAATCTGTGAGGAGGGGGATGTACACGGTGATATATCGGAGGGTGAAGATGAGGTGGACATCTTGCCTCTGTAGAGCCAGTTTGTGCAAGGAGAGATTAATTGCTTCTTTTTTGGGGGGGGTCCAAACCAACCCGTCATATCAGTCACAGTCGTGTGGCAGACCCTGTCACTGAAATGATGGGTTGGTTAAAGTGTGCATGTCCTGTTTTGTTTATACAACATAAGGGTGGGTGGGAGGGCCCAAGGACAATTCCATCTTGCACCTCTTTTTTCTTTTCTTTTTCTTTGCATCATGTGCTGATTGGGGAGGGTTTTTTGGAAGGGACATCCTGCGTGACACTGCAGTGCCACTCCTAGATGGGCCCGGTGTTTGTGTCGGCCACTAGGGTCGCTAATCTTACTCACACAGTCAGCTACCTCATTGCGCCTCTTTTTTTCTTTGCGTCATGTGCTGTTTGGGGAGGGTTTTTTGGAAGGGACATCCTGCGTGACACTGCAGTGCCACTCCTAGATGGGCCCGGTGTTTGTGTCGGCCACTAGGGTCGCTAATCTTACTCACACAGCTACCTCATTGCGCCTCTTTTTTTCTTTGCGTCATGTGCTGTTTGGGGAGGGTTTTTTGGAAGGGACATCCTGCGTGACACTGCAGTGCCACTCCTAGATGGGCCCGGTGTTTGTGTCGGCCACTAGGGTCGCTAATCTTACTCACACAGCTACCTCATTGCGCCTCTTTTTTTCTTTGCGTCATGTGCTGTTTGGGGAGGGTTTTTTGGAAGGGACATCCTGCGTGACACTGCAGTGCCACTCCTAGATGGGCCCGGTGTTTGTGTCGGCCACTAGGGTCGCTAATCTTACTCACACAGCTACCTCATTGCGCCTCTTTTTTTCTTTGCGTCATGTGCTGTTTGGGGAGGGTTTTTTGGAAGGGCCATCCTGCGTGACACTGCAGTGCCACTCCTAGATGGGCCCGGTGTTTGTGTCGGCCACTAGGGTCGCTAATCTTACTCACACAGCTACCTCATTGCGCCTCTTTTTTTCTTTGCGTCATGTGCTGTTTGGGGAGGGTTTTTTGGAAGGGCCATCCTGCGTGACACTGCAGTGCCACTCCTAGATGGGCCCGGTGTTTGTGTCGGCCACTAGGGTCGCTAATCTTACTCACACAGCTACCTCATTGCGCCTCTTTTTTTCTTTGCGTCATGTGCTGTTTGGGGAGGGTTTTTTGGAAGGGACATCCTGCGTGACACTGCAGTGCCACTCCTAGATGGGCCCGGTGTTTGTGTCGGCCACTAGGGTCGCTTATCTTACTCACACAGCGACCTCGGTGCAAATTTTAGGACTAAAAATAATATTGTGAGGTGTGAGGTATTCAGAATAGACTGAAAATGAGTGTAAATTATGGTTTTTGAGGTTAATAATACTTTGGGATCAAAATGACCCCCAAATTCTATGATTTAAGCTGTTTTTTAGTGTTTTTTGAAAAAAACACCCGAATCCAAAACACACCCGAATCCGACAAAAAAAATTCGGTGAGGTTTTGCCAAAACGCGTTCGAACCCAAAACACGGCCGCGGAACCGAACCCAAAACCAAAACACAAAACCCGAAAAATTTCAGGCGCTCATCTCTAGTTACAAGGAGAAAGCACCTTCCCGCTGGGAACGTATATCAGAACACATTTATAATATAAGAAAGGGCTTAATAACCCATTCATTGTCCTGTCACTTTAAGGAAAAACATAAGTGTGATGAGCAAAACATTTCATCCTTTTGGGCTATAGAACAAATAACCCCAAATTGGAGATCAAGAAATTTAGATAATATTTTATCCCGAACAGAAATGTTTTACATGTCATATTTATAATATGTTTATGTTGTTCTATGATTGTCTTTGAAAATTCCAGGGAACTACAACACGGGACGTGGTGTGAGTTTTAGATTCATATTGTGGCTTGAGGTATAATTACTAAAGGAACATGAAAAAGTGACATGTTTCAGATTCACTGCAATGTATGGCTCTGACAGTAACAATCATGAAGCAAGAGACAGGCAGCCTGACACAGATTTATATAATGATTTCCTATCTGATTTACCACAAACTCAGTTCACATGCTCATGCTCAGTACTAGAGGAGACCGCAATCAGTGTTGCTCTAAAGAGGAAAATGACATGTTACTGGAGAAAATTCTAGACTGCAAAAGAAAAAGAAAAAATCTAAACCCAGTGCTGTCAGCATTGTGGACACTGTAAAGAAATGAATTATTTTTGACATGCTTATAATTTCTCAGGCACAATACTCTTCTAAACCAAGCTCTCAATCAAAATTTAATGGCAGACAGGCAAAGTGACTCGTCCAAAGTCATAGGACTCTACTTGATTTGAACTGGATTCTCCATGCAAAAGGCATTGTTATATAATTAGTGCATGGAATAGGATTTGGGCTTGACTTTGGGCTACTGTACATTCTAACCTCAAATAAAATGATTTCTCAGCACTGCACTTAGAACCTGATTTAGGCCTGATCGTTGCTGAGCATTTTCGCACAGCGGCCGTTTATTGATTGACTGCGCATGTGTATACAACGCCATGCACACGCACGTCACCACACAGCGACAAGCTTGTGTGAAAATTTGGATCACACAGTCATTCGCAAGCTGATTAACACAAAGAGGACGTTTGTGGGTGGTAACTGCCCGTTTTCTGGGAGGGTTTGTGACGTCAGCTTCGGACTCGATCAGCCTATTTTTTTCGCACTGTAGGAGTAAGTCCTGGGCTGTGCACAGACTGCACACACTGGTAAAAACATTCAATGGTGAGTGAGTTGCGAACGGATTTGCAGCTATGCGTTGACTGAGTGACATTTTCGCATGGCATACACATGCGATCGCACACTTGCACAGGGTTAATTTACACTCCCCTTGGGCGGCGACTATCTGATCGCAGGACAAAAAAATTAGAAGCACAGCGATCGGGTCTGAATAAGGCCCTTTGTGCATACTACTACTCCACCCTCTGCAACTTTGCCTGGTAATTCTTCTTAATATTGCATAACATTTTCTATTATTATAGTATGCTTGTAAACTGTCCTCAGTACTTTTGCATTATTTCACCTTTCTTATTAATCTATTGTTAATGTTCTTCTACGTGTGAAACACTGACTGCTGTCCATATTTCTCCAAAGTACTGTACTCCTGCATACCCCCTTTCCTGTGATGGTGGGATATTTTTTCCCCACTGTATAATTCATTGTAGTTAACCCCATCTGGTAAATTCATGGGAAGGATGAACAGAGGCGTCACCGGGTGTGGTGACACCCGGTGCGCGCCCCTGATCTCCTGCCGCGATGGCGGCAAAAAGGGGTGGGGCCTTGTACTTGGGGGGCGTGGCTTCGCGGGGATCCCGGGATCGTCACTCTGGGGGCGTGCCCAGCTGGGCTTCCCCCAGAGCCAGTCTCCATCCGCTGTCGGCTCCTCTTCTGTGACAGGAGCCGGGTGCTGTAGGAGACTTTCTCACTGCAGCACCTGGTTCCTGTCAGTGCGGAGGAGCTGACATTTGGTGTCACCCTCCTCCAGGCGTCACACCCGGGTGCGGGCCGCACCCCCCGCACCCGCCTTGTGACGCCACTGAGGATGAAGAACACTTAAACTATTTATGCAATGGTTATCATGTTAGTTGCTTTTTATATTTCCTTGTATGTGCTCCATGTATTGATTATTTCACACATTGAAACCAATGTAGTGCAGTCCAGATGGCTGCGTCACTTGGTACTCTCATGGGCAGGGCCGTAAAGAGCTATGCTGGGCCCCAGTAAATGGGGAGTGGCTTAAAAAGGGGGCATGATGATGCACTTTACTATTAAAATATTTACATCATAATTGTGGGGTCACTAAGTGCCCCCCCATGCACTCCATGGGGGGTGTAATCTTAACACGGGGGTGGTGGGTAGCGGCATGGTGGCACGGGGGAGAGCAGCCACTTCCTATCTTACTTTATCAGGAAGTGGGTCCCTTCTCTCTGCCAGGTGCCATCTTCCAAGTGATATTTGGGAAGATGACACTGACCACTAGAGAGAAAAGACAGAGTCTGCTCTCTATGTGCCGTGCCATCTTCCCGAATAGATCATCAGGAAGATGACGCCGCCGACGCCGGCAATAGCACAGGTATATTGGGGTGGGTATCAGACCAGGCCTGGGTAATTTGTACTGGCTCCCACTCCCTACTCGGCATCACTGCTCGTGGGTAACACAGTAACATAGTATCCAAGGTCGAAAAAAAGACAATTGTCCATCGAGTTAAACCTATTTGTGGTCTACTCTGCAGGATTATTTTGGTCTAAAATTCCGTTGCGTTTTATCCCTCTTTTTATAGTAACTATAGTGTGTGACTATGCACCATAACGCTGGATATCCTTATCCATTAGGAATTTATCTAGCCCATTCTTAAAAGTGTTGACTGAGTTGGCCATTACAACTCCCTCAGGCAGGGAATTCCAAACATGTATTGTCCTTACCGTGAAAAAGCCTTTACGCCGTATTGTGCGGAATCTCCTCTCCTCTAACTTGAGCGAGTGTCCACGAGTCCTCTGTGCTGATCTAACCAAAAACAGGTCCTGCACAAGCTCTGTGTATTGTCCCCTTATATATTTGTAGATGTTGATCATGTCCCCACTTAATCTCCTCTTTTCCAGTGTAAATATGCCTAGTCTTGCAAGCCTTTCCTAGTATTCCAGCATCTCCATGCCCTTAGTTAGTTTGGTCGCCCGCCTCTGAACCTTTTCTAGCTCCAGGATATCCTTTTTGCAGTATGGTGCCCAGAATTGTACACAGTATTCAAGGTGTGGCCTCACTAGTGATTTATATAACGGGAGTATAACACTCTCGTCCCTTGCATCAATTCCCTATTTTATGCATGCTAATATCTTATTAGCCTTCTTTGCTGCAATCCTACTTTGGGTACTGCTGCTTAGTTTGCTATCTATGAGAACACCTAAGTCCTTTTCCAGTACAGAATCCCCTAATTTTACCCCATTTAATATGTAGGTGTTATTTTTGTTCTTGTTACCCCAGTGCATTACCTTACACTTGTCTGTATTGAAGCGCATTCTCCATTTGGCTGCCCATGCTTCTAATTTAACTAAGTCGTTCTGAAGCGACTTATCATCCTTCTCCGTATTTATAGCCTTACACAATTTGGTATCATCTGCAAAAATTGACACCATGCTCTCTAGACCTTCTGTTAGGTCGTTAATGAAAATGTTGAACAATAGCGGTCCTAATACCGAGCCTTGTGGCACACCACTTAGCACTTCAGTCCAAGTTGAAAAAGATCCATTAACCACAACGCGCTGCTCCCTATTATCTAACCAATTTCTGACCCAAGTGCATATTGTGCTTCCTAGCCCTATTTCCTGTAGAATAAACCATGTATGGATCAGATGATTTTGTAAGGATCCTGCATTTCACTTTAGTATTCTGTAGCTCCCTGTTATGTGTCACCTCTTTCATGCATTGCCTATCCCACCCAGTAGTGTGTAGTGTATGCTTTATGCCCAAGATGGATGTTTTAGCTGGCACCGTCATTTGCAGAATGAAATAGCCTAGAATTTATGACCCAGAATGTTCATGATTTCTATAAAACATCTTAAAAACTTTTGGAGAAAAATGCTATATAAACAACTCCAGTCCCCATAGAAAACAAAAATGACCAAACTTGGTAGAGGTGCACCCTTTATTGGGAGGAGGATGTCTCACTTGTTCCAGCAGTTCACTTAACTTTGTACCTTGCCTCTCTGTCCCCTGGGCTGGACTTATTTTCCCATTATGGCGATTCCTACACTGTACTTGCATAGGAGTTCTCCTGGGATACTTTAATTGTGGGTGGAAGCAGTAAGTTGGTTGGTGTACCAAATTAATCACCCATTGGACTATGAACTTCACCTGGACATCCTGAACCAGCCTCAAAAAGGAGTAAGCCAGTTTGCTGAAGACCGAATTTTTTCCATTAAACATTTGGAGCCAAATATGACCGCACGGAATTGAGGACTTGCCATATACCTAAAAGGCTTGCATGGCGTCCAAAGGATTTACCCTCTAGTGGTCATCATTACAACATATCTCAGGTTCCATTGGACATATTACAAGGTCCCTTAAATGCCATCAGCGTATCATCAACACTACCAGAAGCAGTAATAGGAACAGGAATATACCAGGACTTGAGTGTACATATACAGTATGTAATCATCTGATTACTGGTATGGGTGAGATACCAGTTGCTATATACAATGGCTGTTTTTAATGTGTTATCAAAGAGTTGTTTTTAATTGATATAAAAAAATTATACAATTTATTGAAGCCTATAATTAGCTCTACTTCATACCATTGTGTGAATACCCCTTTTCCAGTCCTCATAGACTCATAACAGTGCATGTTTTATGGATCTCCTCAGTATAACAATAGAAATAATTAGCTCCACCTGTGGACCTTTTAAACTATATCAGCCATGAATGAATACACCTGTGCAACATCTAGGAGATTTGTATAACATGCACTCAGAGGAGCTTTAAAGAAATGAGGGTCAGTGCAGTAGACTGTGGCAATATGCCAGAGTCTACTGCATATGTACAGGTCTCCGCGTTCACGGGGACATCTTTAATAATAATGTGCGAATCACCAGAAAATAACCACGTGGCCATTTTCTGAGTGATATTTGCTGCTGTGTAGTCAGCGCCGGGCCGACGGAGAGGTGAGTATAGTTAAATAGGTGCAGGGTGTGCGGTGAGTGGGCCTAGGGGTCCATGTGCACCACACACCTTGCACTCATTATAGCTACACCAGTACATGCACTGTTAGGGGTCCCTAGGGACTGGAGTTGGGAAACATTGTATTATAGTAGAAATCACTGACCCCTGTTTATAAGTACAAAACTTAATAAATAGAATGAGAGCATGATGTATAGCTTAAAGTTCTTATGTAATGCTTATCAGCTTCCGGTATCATGTACTGTACAAGAGCAATAGACTTTTTTTTTTTTGTTCCAGCTAGATATTGCATCACTGCTATGTTGAAGTATGGCAACAGCTGCAGGCTGAGCATTGCTTTGCTAGCTATACTGGAGGGTAAAGTAGGTGGCGCTGTATTATACTGTACGTTATCACTTTGTAACATATTATGCACATATATAGTGTAAGACTGAAAAGTGGATATAGTGCCATCTCCTTGACATCAATGACTTCCATAATGTTTACCTCGCACAGACTATACAGGAAGTGATCAAATGTCATGGTGGAAAAGTGCTCACTGCAATCTGTGAGCTCTAAAAAACACTCTGAGCTTTTTACAATGTAACATAGACACTGGGGAATTAGTCTTTGCCTGCTATGAAAAGTAGTGTCACACTGCTCTTATTCAAAATGTTATTGTTACAAGCATTTAATGTGCATTGATGTACTACATTTGTGATTGCTTTCTACCATATAACATATAGAAAATGAGTAGACACTGTGTAGGCAATTGAAAAATCCATACTGAATGTCACTTTCAAATTCAAATAAATTATCAAGGTAAGATTTCTATTGCAAGAGCTATTTCTGGATTATTTCATAGACTTCAAAATCAACATTGTCTGAGAAGGTCATGCTAATGTGCATATATACAGTATGCATAGGCAAACACGGAGGGGGAGGGTCCAGTTGCCCAGAAACCCCCCTTCCCCCTCCAGAAATCCTTTGTTTGCCCCTAAGATGTGTATTCAGCAAGCACAACTTAAACATTAATCTGTTTTGCTGATAAGGCTGTATATCAACAACTTACTTTCCTGTATTTTCATGAATTTTTAATAGGAAAAATGGTAAGCGCACATTAAAAAGTGAAGAAATATTTTCTAACGGAATTGTTAGGCTTAAAAAAAAGCCTGCTTAATGTGACATAAACCTGAAACAGATTACAATATTTCTGGTACTCACTGCTATTTGTGACATTTTTCCTCATTAAAATGAAGAATGACAGAGTCAGAAAGAGAGCAGAATCTGGTCTCTTTGTATCACTGGTTCAAAAAGATGTCTGCAGTAAATTGTCCCGGAGAGACAGAATATTAAGAAACAGAAGTGAAGACTGCATGCAATTAATTCAGTACACTTTCCTGGCTGTCAATGTCCGTGGGCCCAAATGATTGAGATTTAGAATCGTCTTGCAATGTCTCCATTCCATTCTAATGAAGCCATGCTGATGCCTGTATAGATTTGATTTTTAATAGATATAAATAAATAAATACAGAATAATATTTTTGGGAAATTGCACCATAACATGTAGTAACTATCTATCAGAACGAAGTACATGAGGCTTATACAGTAGACAGCAAGCTACAGTACATGCTGTGCAGGAATTCTAGTGAGTCTGTCTATTTTTGAAGCGGCAATCATTTAAAAAGCAAAAACAGATTGATTTTGCTTTTTACATGATTGCCACTTTAAAAATATGGACAGACACACCGGAATTCCCGCACAGCAGCTCGCAGGCTATTACATAAGCCCTAAGACTTCTAAATAAGAGCTAACCATATACAGGTTGAGTATCCCATATCCAAATATTCCGAAATACGGAATATTCCGAAATACAGACTTTTTTGCGTGAGAGTGAGATAGTGAAACCTTTGTTTTTTGATGGCTCAATGTACACAAACTTTGTTTAATACACACAGTTATAAAAAATATTGTATTAAATGACCTTCAGGCTGTGTGTATAAGGTGTATATGAAACATAAATGAATTGTGTGACTATAGATACACTTTGTTCAATGCACAAAGTTACAAAAAATATTGCCAAAAATGACCTTCAGTCTGTGTGTATAAGGTGTATATGTAACAAATGCATTCTGTGCTTAGACTTAGGTCCCATCACCATGATATCTCATTATGGTATGCAATTATTCCAAAATACGGAAAAATCCCATATCCAAAATACCTCTGGTCCCAAGCATTTTGGATAAGGGATACTCAACCTGTACTAATAATGTTACAGTATTAATGTTCAACTGATTATAAAATTAATCCAATAATATTACAAAGGAAAATAACTAGGGCCCTCATTCCGAGTTGATCGCTCGCTGCCATTTTTTGCAGCGCAGCGATCAGGTTACTACTGCGCATGCATATGCACCGCAATGCGCACCCGCGTCGTATGGGTACAAACAGCATTGTTGCTGTGCAATGCTTCTAGCAACTAATCCATTCGCACAACCGATCACAAGGAGATTGACAGGAAGAGGGCATTTATGGGTGTCAACTGACAGTTTTCTGGGAGTGGTAGGGAAAACGCAGGCGTGTCCAGGCGTTTGCAGGGCGGGTGTCTGACGTCAATTCCGGGACCGGACAGGCTGAAGTGATCGCAAGGGCTGAGTAAGTCCCGAGCTACTCAGAACTGCAAAAAACTTTTTCGGCCCGCTCGGCTGCACAAGCGTTCGCACACTTGCAAAGCGAAAATACATTCCCCTATATGCGGCGACTATCTGATCGCTGCTCTGCAAAAAATAGCTAGTGAGCGATCAATTCGGAATGAGGGCCAAGATTATTAGATACTTGGACTTATTAACCCCCCTCTCTCTGTGCTTCTGAATAGCATAGTTTTTCCCAAGAGTTCTATTGCTATTCAAATGTTGCCCATTAGTCTTTCAAAGTCAGATATCCAGAAATGTGAGACCCTGTTTACTAAATTGTACTTGCAAGGGGAAACAACAAAGATTGCTTTTACCAGTTGTTCTAATAATAATAATAATAATAATAATAATAATAATTTTATTTATATAGCACACTTTTGTTACCTAGAGCTCATGGGAGATTGGGGGTTCCTGATCGCCTGACTTTTAAAATGGCACTGTTTTTCAGATACAGGATAAGTATCCCATATCCAAATATTCCGAAATACGGAATATTCCGAAATACAGAATTTTTTGAGTGAGACTGAGATAGTGAAACCTTTGTTTTCTGATACCTCAATGTACACAAACTTTGTTTAATACACAAAGTTATTAAAAATATTGTATTAAATGACCTTCAGGCTGTTTGTATAAGGTGTATATGAAACATAAATGAATTGTGTGTATGTACACATACTTTGTTTAATGCACAAAGTTATTAAAAATATTATCAAAAATTGCCTTCAGGCTGTGTGTATAAGGTGTATATGAAACAGAAATTAATTCTGTGCTTAGACTTGGGTCCCATCACCATGATATCTCATTATGGTATGCAATTATTCCAAAATACGGAAAATCCAATATCCAAAATACTTCTGGTCCCAAGCATTTTGGATATGGGATACTCAACCTTTATATAGAAGACTGGCTGCTACAGAAAATAGATAAATACAGTATATAGTGATAAACTGCCTGCCAGAAGGAGCCCTTTTCTCTCCATAATCTCCGTCTGGCATTTTTCTCTGTCCTAGGTGCAATATGTTGATAGAGTGCTGCTGCACAGACTCCAGCCTTACTGTTCTCCAAGGAGGCTTAATGCCCTTACCCAAGATGCTCACAGAGATCACTACTAAGGGGTCATCATGTGTGACTGTGTAGATGGACATGGTGGGAGGCAGAAGTCTCCTGCTTAGCTCATATGAGAGACCGGTTAATACCTGCATATAAAGCTGTTCTAGTATCCCTGCACTGGTACCCATTAACACAGTATGCACACTCTGCTCTATCACCAGTGTGCATGTAACAGTGAGTACAGCTGGCTGTACCTGCTATCTTTCAATAAGCTATCCCTACTGGTTAAGTAACTGGGCTGTTCAATCATAGTTTGGGCTATCCATTGGTATGTGACTATATAACTTCAATGTCAACACTTGCACACACATCATTTCCAGTGCAAATTTCCCCCCAGAGAAATTGTATGAAATCTTTTTATTGAAACTTATCATTCTTGGTTGGTCATCAGTAAGCATTATCACAGGAATCATACTGTATGTCTAAACCTTATGTAACATTTTGAGGAAACCCAACTTTTGTGCCAGGACTCAGGGCTAGATTAAGAATGGGGGATGCCCAGGGCACTTAAGACAAGGGGGCCCCTGTGGAAGGGGGAGGTGTATATTATACCCCTTTCACACCGCACAAATTACCCGGTATCGACCCGGCATATAGCATGCGGTGTGAAAGGGGCATAGCCGAAATCCTGGGTCGCCTGACCCGGCAATTCAACCCAGGAATAAAGCAATGTTGTACCCGGGTTGAATACCGGGTCAGTGGCTGCGTAAACGGGCTCCCGGGACCCGTTTACTACAGCAGGGAGAGGCGGCGCAGAGATGATCTCTCCGCCCCCCGCTACTATGGCAACCCACCCGGCATATTGCCGGGTCGGGGAAGCCTGCAGCAGCGGCCAATGTCGGATCCCACCCGGGAAGGACCCATTTCCAATTCCTGGGTGTGATCCGGCATTGGCAGTGTGAAAGGGGTATTAGATTGTGCATACCTCCCAACATGAACCATTCCAGGAAGGTCAAAATACTCTGTACCTGGACTTCCCACTTTGCATATGATTGGTGTCACCTGTGTTGAACTATTGTATTTCAAAACAGGTGATTACAATCATAAATTAAGAGGGAAGTCCAGGTAGAGAGCATTTTAACTCTCCTGAAACAGGCCATGTTGGGGTTTTTGGATTGTGTATATTAAATTTAAACCAATGGTGTATATTAGTTTAATAAAGCCTGGGTACTGTTTATAGTGCCACCTAATTAAAAGACATCTATTTTATCAAATTTTCTTGTAGTGGAACAAAGACAACCTTAAAATACACATAGAAAAATAAAATCTATAATTTATCTTATCACATGCAAGAATAGCAGCAGCCTCTTTACTACTTACACACTGGGACAGGACTCAGGAGGACTGTGTGTGTGTGTGTGTGTGTGTGTGTGTGTGTGTGTGTCTGTGTGTGTGTGTGTCTCTAAACCCTCCTAAGATAACACAGGACTCAGACACCCAGGTGGAGAGGAGACGAAGCTGGGATCCATGTGTCACTTACAGCTCTGTACGTCCTCCTATCTGTCTTCTAGTCAGAATGCTCCATCGGTAGCTCATGAAACATGATACTCCTGTGTCTCTGCCTGCACTGCATACTGTACATACTGTCCTGCTAGCATTCAGGCTGCTGCCGCATAAAATGGAAAGCTAGTGATGTCAGGGTGCTCTGGCTTGGGGGGGGGGCTGACAAAGGGGGGGCCTGGGGTACAGTATGCCCTGCATCCCCCTTAATCTGGCTATGTCAGGGCTAGGGAGTAACCTACTGCTCATTTAGTGGGATATAGGTGTCTCAGCAATTAAAGATGTTTTCAACCCCCATGGGAGTTTTACTTTCCTTCTCTGCTCTGCGTGAGAAATATAGCATCCCAAACACTCATTTTTACTAGAGATGAGCGCCGGAAATTTTTCGGGTTTTGTGTTTTGGTTTTGGGTTCGGTTCCGAGGCCGTGTTTTGGGTTCGACCGCGTTTTGGCAAAACCTCACCGAATTTTTTTTGTCGGATTCGGGTGTGTTTTGGATTCGGGTGTTTTTTTCAAAAAACACTAAAAAACAGCTTAAATCATAGAATTTGGGGGTCATTTTGATCCCAAAGTATTATTAACCTCAAAAACAATAATTTACACTCATTTTCAGTCTATTCTTAATACCTCACACCTCACAATATTATTTTTAGTCCTAAAATTTGCACCTAGGTCGCTGGATGACTAAGCTAAGCGACCCTAGTGGCCGACACAAACACCGGGCCCATCTAGGAGTGTCACTGCAGTGTCACGCAGGATGTCCCTTCCAAAAAACCCTCCCCAAACAGCACATGACGCAAAGAAAAAAAGAGGCGCAATGAGGTAGCTGTGTGAGTAAGATAAGCGACCCTAGTGGCCGACACAAACACCGGGCCCATCTAGGAGTGTCACTGCAGTGTCACGCAGGATGTCCCTTCCAAAAAACCCTCCCCAAACAGCACATGACGCAAAGAAAAAAAGAGGCGCAATGAGGTAGCTGTGTGAGTAAGATAAGCGACCCTAGTGGCCGACACAAACACCGGGCCCATCTAGGAGTGGCACTGCAGTGTCACGCAGGATGTCCCTTCCAAAAAACCCTCCCCAAACAGCACATGACGCAAAGAAAAAAAGAGGCGCAATGAGGTAGCTGTGTGAGTAAGATAAGCGACCCTAGTGGCCGACACAAACACCGGGCCCATCTAGGAGTGTTACTGCAGTGTCACGCAGGATGTCCCTTCCAAAAAACCCTCCCCAAACAGCACATGACGCAAAGAAAAAAAGAGGCGCAATGAGGTAGCTGTGTGAGTAAGATAAGCGACCCTAGTGGCCGACACAAACACCGGGCCCATCTAGGAGTGGCACTGCAGTGTCACGCAGGATGTCCCTTCCAAAAAACCCTCCCCAAACAGCACATGACGCAAAGAAAAATTAAAGAAAAAAGAGGTGCAAGATGGAATTGTCCTTGGGCCCTCCCACCCACCCTTATGTTGTATAAACAGGACATGCACACTTTAACCAACCCATCATTTCAGTGACAGGGTCTGCCACACGACTGTGACTGAAATGACGGGTTGGTTTGGACCCCCACCAAAAAAGAAGCAATTAATCTCTCCTTGCACAAACTGGCTCTACAGAGGCAAGATGTCCACCTCATCATCATCCTCCGATATATCACCGTGTACATCCCCCTCCTCACAGATTATCAATTCGTCCCCACTGGAATCCACCATCTCAGCTCCCTGTGTACTTTGTGGAGGCAATTGCTGCTGTCAATGTCTCCACGGAGGAATTGATTATAATTCATTTTAATGAACATCATCTTCTCCACATTTTCTGGATGTAACCTCGTACGCCGATTGCTGACAAGGTGAGCGGCGGCACTAAACACTCTTTCGGAGTACACACTTGTGGGAGGGCAACTTAGGTAGAATAAAGCCAGTTTGTGCAAGGGCCTCCAAATTGCCTCTTTTTCCTGCCAGTATAAGTACGGACTGTGTGACGTGCCTACTTGGATGCGGTCACTCATATAATCCTCCACCATTCTTTCAATGGTGAGAGAATCATATGCAGTGACAGTAGACGACATGTCCGTAATCGTTGTCAGGTCCTTCAGTCCGGACCAGATGTCAGCATCAGCAGTCGCTCCAGACTGCCCTGCATCACCGCCAGCGGGTGGGCTCGGAATTCTGAGCCTTTTCCTCGCACCCCCAGTTGCGGGAGAATGTGAAGGAGGAGATGTTGACAGGTCGCGTTCCGCTTGACTTGACAATTTTCTCACCAGCAGGTCTTTCAACCCCAGCAGACTTGTGTCTGCCGGAAAGAGAGATCCAAGGTAGGCTTTAAATCTAGGATCGAACACGGTGGCCAAAATGTAGTGCTCTGATTTCAACAGATTGACCACCCGTGAATCCTTGTTAAGCGAATTAAGGGCTCCATCCACAAGTCCCACATGCCTAGCGGAATCGCTCCGTGTTAGCTCCTCCTTCAATGTCTCCAGCTTCTTCTGCAAAAGCCTGATGAGGGGAATGACCTGACTCAGGCTGGCAGTGTCTGAACTGACTTCACGTGTGGCAAGTTCAAAGGGCATCAGAACCTTGCACAACATTGAAATTATTCTCCACTGCGCTTGAGACAGGTGCATTCCACCTCCTATATCGTGCTCAATTGTATAGGCTTGAATGGCCTTTTGCTGCTCCTCCAACCTCTGAAGAATATAGAGGGTTGAATTCCACCTCGTTACCACTTCTTGCTTCAGATGATGGCAGGGCAGGTTCAGTAGTTTTTGGTGGTGCTCCAGTCTTCTGTACGTGGTGCCTGTACGCCGAAAGTGTCCTGCAATTCTTCTGGCCACCGACAGCATCTCTTGCACGCCCCTGTCGTTTTTTAAAAAATTCTGCACCACCAAATTCAAGGTATGTGCAAAACATGGGACGTGCTGGAATTTGCCCATATTTAATGCACACACAATATTGCTGGCGTTGTACGATGCCACAAATCCACAGGAGAGTCCAATTGGGGTAAGCCATTCCGCGATGATCTTCCTCAGTTGCCGTAAGAGGTTTTCAGCTGTGTGCGTATTCTGGAAAGCGGTGATACAAAGCGTAGCCTGCCTAGGAAAGAGTTGGCGTTTGCGAGATGCTGCTACTGGTGCCGCCGCTGCTGTTCTTGCGGCGGGAGTCCATACATCTACCCAGTGGGCTGTCACAGTCATATAGTCCTGACCCTGCCCTGCTCCACTTGTCCACATGTCCGTGGTTAAGTGGACATTGGGTACAACTGCATTTTTTAGGACACTGGTGAGTCTTTTTCTGACGTCCGTGTACATTCTCGGTATCGCCTGCCTAGAGAAGTGGAACCTAGATGGTATTTGGTAACGGGGGCACACTGCCTCAATAAATTGTCTAGTTCCCTGTGAACTAACGGCGGATACCGGACGCACGTCTAACACCAACATAGTTGTCAAGGCCTCAGTTATCCGCTTTGCAGCAGGATGACTGCTGTGATATTTCATCTTCCTCGCAAAGGACTGTTGGACAGTCAATTGCTTACTGGAAGTAGTACAAGTGGGCTTACGACTTCCCCTCTGGGATGACCATCGACTCCCAGCAGCAACAACAGCAGCGCCAGCAGCAGTAGGCGTTACACGCAAGGATGCATCGGAGGAATCCCAGGCAGGAGAGGACTCGTCAGAATTGCCAGTGACATGGCCTGCAGGACTATTGGCATTCCTGGGGAAGGAGGAAATTGACACTGAGGGAGTTGGTGGGGTGGTTTGCGTGAGCTTGGTTACAAGAGGAAGGGATTTACTGGTCAGTGGACTGCTTCCGCTGTCGCCCAAAGTTTTTGAACTTGTCACTGACTTATTATGAATGCGCTGCAGGTGACGTATAAGGGAGGATGTTCCGAGGTGGTTAACGTCCTTACCCCTACTTATTACAGCTTGACAAAGGCAACACACGGCTTGACACCTGTTGTCCGCTTTTCTGTTGAAATACCTCCACAATGAAGAGCTGATTTTTTTGGTATTTTCACCAGGCATGTCAACGGCCATATTCCTCCCACGGACAACAGGTGTCTCCCCGGGTGCCTGACTTAAACAAACCACCTCACCATCAGAATCCTCCTGGTCAATTTCCTCCCCAGCGCCAGCAACACCCATATCCTCCTCATCCTGGTGTACTTCAACACTGACATCTTCAATCTGACTATCAGGAACTGGACTGCGGGTGCTCCTTCCAGCACTTGCAGGGGGCCTGCAAATGGTGGAAGGCGCATGCTCTTCACGTCCAGTGTTGGGAAGGTCAGGCATCGCAACCGACACAATTGGACTCTCCTTGTGGATTTGGGATTTCGAAGAACGCACAGTTCTTTGCGGTGCTTTTGCCAGCTTGAGTCTTTTCAGTTTTCTAGCGAGAGGCTGAGTGCTTCCATCCTCATGTGAAGCTGAACCACTAGCCATGAACATAGGCCAGGGCCTCAGCCGTTCCTTGCCACTCCGTGTGGTAAATGGCATATTGGCCAGTTTACGCTTCTCCTCCGACAATTTTATTTTAGGTTTTGGAGTCCTTTTTTTACTGATATTTGGTGTTTTGGATTTGACATGCTCTGTACTATGACATTTGGCATCGGCCTTGGCAGACGACGTTGCTGGCATTTCATCGTCTCGGCCATGACTAGTGGCAGCAGCTTCAGCACGAGGTGGAAGTGGATCTTGATCTTTCCCTAATTTTGGAACCTCAACATTTTTGTTCTCCATATTTTAATGGGCACAACTAAAAGGCACCTCAGGTAAACAATGGAGATGGATGGATACTAGTATACTTATGGATGGACTGCCGAGTGCCGACACAGAGGTAGCTACAGCCGTGGACTAACGTACTGTGTCTGCTGCTAATATAGACTGGATGATTGATAATGAGATGAAATCAATATATATATGTATGTATATATAATATCACTAGTACTGCAGCCGGACAGGTAGATAATATATTTATTAGGTAATGATGACTGATGACGGACCTGCTGGACACTGTCAGCTCAGCAGCACCGCAGACTGCTACAGTAAGCTACTATACTATAGTAGTATGTACAAAGAAGAAAGAAAAAAAAAAAACCACGGGTAGGTGGTATACAATTATGGATGGACTGCCGAGTGCCGACACAGAGGTAGCTACAGCCGTGGACTAACGTACTGTGTCTGCTGCTAATATAGACTGGATGATTGATAATTAGATGAAATCAATATATATATGTATGTATATATAATATCACTAGTACTGCAGCCGGACAGGTAGATAATATATTTATTAGGTAATGATGACTGATGACGGACCTGCTGGACACTGTCAGCTCAGCAGCACCGCAGACTGCTACAGTAAGCTACTATACTATAGTAGTATGTACAAAGAAGAAAGAAAAAAAAAAACCACGGGTAGGTGGTATACAATTATGGATGGACTGCTGAGTGCCGACACAGAGGTAGCTACAGCCGTGGACTTACGTACTGTGTCTGCTGCTAATATAGACTGGATGATTGATAATGAGATGAAATCAATATATATATATGTATGTATATATAATATCACTAGTACTGCAGCCGGACAGGTAGATAATATATTTATTAGGTAATGATGACTGATGACACTGGACACTGTCAGCTCAGCAGCACCGCAGACTGCTACAGTAAGCTACTATACTATAGTAGTATGTACAAAGAAGAAAGAAAAAGAAAAAACCACGGGTAGGTGGTATACAATTATGGATGGACTGCTGAGTGCCGACACAGAGGTAGCTACAGCCGTGGACTAACGTACTGTGTCTGCTGCTAATATAGACTGGATGATTGATAATGAGATGAAATCAATATATATATGTATGTATATATAATATCACTAGTACTGCAGCCGGACAGGTAGATAATATATTTATTAGGTAATGATGACTGATGACGGACCTGCTGGACACTGTCAGCTCAGCAGCACCGCAGACTGCTACAGTAAGCTACTATACTCTATAGTAGTATGTACAAAGAAGAAAGAGAAAAAAAAAAACCACGGGTAGGTGGTATACAATTATGGATGGACTGCCGAGTGCCGACACAGAGGTAGCTACAGCCGTGGACTAACGTACTGTGTCTGCTGCTAATATAGAGTCTAGACTGGATGATAAATTATTGATAATGAGATGAAATCAATTTAATATCACTAGTACTGCAGCCGGACAGGTACTATATATATTTATTATGTAATGACTGATGACGGACCTGCTGGACACTGTCAGGTCAGCACAGCACCGCAGACTTCTACAGTAAGCTACTATAGTAGTATGTATAAAGAAGAATGAAAAAAAAAAAAAAAACACGGGTAGGTGGTATACAATATTATATATATATATATATATATATATATATTATATACAATTATATATATATATATTAAACTGGTGGTGATTGATTATTAAACTGGTGGTCACTTCAGGACAGGTCACGTTGCAACTTGCAACTAGTACTCCGAGGCCTAAGCAGACAATCACAAAATATATTATTATACTGGTGGTCAGTGTGGTCACAACAATGGCAGTGTGGCACTGACTCTGGCAGCAAAAGTGTGCACTGTACGTTATATGTACTCCTGAGTCCTGCTCTCAGACTCTAACTGCTCCCCACTGTCAGTGTCTCCCCCACAAGTCAGATAATACACTTACAGTTACACTATCTAATCTATAAATATCACTTCAGCAAGTAGTATAGTAGTATACAGTAGTACTCCTCCTAATAATGCTCCCCGAAAATACTGTGTCTCTCTCTTCTCTAAACGGAGAGGACGCCAGCCACGTCCTCTCCCTATGACTCTCAATGCACGTGTGAAAATGGCGGCGACGCGCGGCTCCTTATATAGAATCCGAGTCTCGCGATAGAATCCGAGCCTCGCGAGAATCCGACAGCGTGATGATGACGTTCGGGCGCGCTCGGGTTAGCCGAGCAAGGCGGGAAGATCCGAGCCTGCTCGGACCCGTGTAAAAAACCTGAAGTTCGGGCGGGTTCGGATTCAGAGGAACCGAACCCGCTCATCTCTAATTTTTACATGTTCTTGCAAGCTAGACATTTTGTTGTATCTCTCCCTGCTGTCATGTCCTCTCCCATTGACTCTGATTACCTTCTTCGTCTGGTATTCACAGATTTGCTACAGTATAACTTAGATTATTGCGTGGACTTGCTGTACGGAGGCAAGCCAATATTGACTTGGCTGTCTCTCCTCCCCAGTTCCCTGTCCACTTTGAGAAACTGCAGTATGCAGATATTACACTCTGCTACTGTATGGTACTAGGAGTGCATTGTAAGACTTTACATTGAGCTTTCTAATCAGAGTCAGGACAGCTCATGGTGAAGGATGAGTCAAATATTTGATTGAAATGTCATTATCCCCAGATGGATTTATTTCATAATATTATTAATTAATGTTATTGATTGTTCTTGTTATTAACCTTTCTTCTGCTGCTGAATTTCACCCCGGCAATTGGATAGAAAAAAACTGTGAGAAAAAACCCCAGCGCCACAGGCTTTTTCAAAGATTTGCTCTCTATTGGATTTGCCCCTAAGTGTCTTTATATTTTCCAGTGACCCTACATCATATTATGACAATTTTTATGCCTGTTGTCATTGACTATACTGTTGTTGTTTCCTACCCACCTTATTTATGTACGGCCTTTATTTTTCTGTTTGCTTCTCTGACGTGTGTGCTTTGTACACTTTTTGTACGGTTTTGCTTTTTACATTGCTCAACTAAGAAAAACATGTTAAAGAGAAGCAATAGATTCAAAGAACCATTACTCCCTCAGCCCCCCCCCCCAGTGGTAATAGATCCCAGTAGCATAACCCACATCCCCCGAGATAATAGTTTCCATTGTAGCACAGGTGTGGTATGATATGTCAACATTCATAATCTCATGAAAATGTCGACGTTATCATAATGTCAATATTGACCATGTTGACATTCATCATGTAGGCACTGATGAAATGTCAACATGTTAGAATGTTGACATATTGTTCCTGGTGTCCCAAAGGTGATTTACCTCCTCCTGACAGCTGCAGTGGCTCCAGCGCAGCTTCTGGATCCCCAGCGGTCATGTAACTTGTCAGACCTGTGATCCTCCAGCATTTCTTGTGAGTATTCTACTGCTATCCCTACCCTTCCCTATCCCTACCTCTAGTGCCTATTCCTAACACCTCCACTGACATGCAGCCTAAGCCTAACCCTCCCTCTAGTGCCTATTCCTACCCCCCCCCCCCCCACTGACACAGCTAAACCCTAACCCTCCCTATAGTACCTTTCCCTAAAACTCCCCACTGACATACAGCCTAATCCTAAACATCTCTTTAGTGCCTCCCACTGACACAACCAAACCCTAACCCTCCCTCTAGTATCTTTCCCTAACACCCCCCACTGACACAGCTAAACCCTAACCCTCCCTATAGTACCTTTCCCTAACACCCCCCACTGACACAGCTAAACCCTAACCCTCCCTATAGTACCTTTCCCTAACACCCCCCACTGACACAGCTAAACCCTAACCCTCCCTATAGTACCTTTCCCTAAAAACCCCCACTGACACACAGCCTAACCCTAACATCCCTCTAGTGCCTATCCCTAACACCCCGCACTGATACACAGCCTAACCCTAAGCATCTCTTTAGTGCGTATCCCTAACACCCCGCACTGATACACAGCCTAACCCTAAGCATCCCTCTAGTGCCTATCCCTAACACCCCGCACTGATACACAGCCTAACCCTAGCATCTCTTTAGTGCCTATCCCTAACACCCCGCACTGATACACAGCCTAACCCTAAGCATCTCTTTAGTGCCTATCCCTAACACCCCGCACTGATACACAGCCTAACCCTAAACATCTCTTTAGTGCCTATTCCTATCACCTCCCACTGACACAGCCAAACCCTAACCCTCCCTCTAGTACCTTTCCCTAAAACCCCCCACTGACACACAGCCTAACCCTAACATCCCTCTAGTGCCTATCCCTAACACCCCACACTGTCACACAGCCTAATCATAACCCTCCAACTAGTGCCTATTCCTAGCCCCCACCCCACTGACACAACTAAACCCTAACCCTCTCTATAACACCTTTCCCTAAAACTCCCCAATGACACACAGCCTTACCCTAGCATCCCTCTAGTGCCTATCCCTAATGCCATGCACTGATACACAGCCTAACCCTAATATCCCTCTAGTACCTATCCCTAACACCCCGCACTGACACAGCTAAACCCTAACCCTCCCTATAGTGCCTATCCCTAACACCCCGCACTGATACACAGCCTAACCCTAGCATCCCTCTAGTGCCTATCCCTAACACCCCGCACTGATACACAGCCTAACCCTAGCATCCCTCTAGTGCCTATCCCTAACACCCCGCACTGATACACAGCCTAACCCTAGCATCCCTCTATAGCCTATCCTTAACACCCCACACTGTCACACAGCCTAATCATAACCCTCCCTCTAGTGCCTATTCCTAACCCCCACCCCACTGACACAACTAAACCCTAACCCTCTCTTTAATACCTTTCCATAAAACTCCCCAATGACACACAGCCTAACCCTAAGCATCCCTTTAGTGCCTATCCCTAACGCCATGCACTGATACACAGCCTAACTCTTACATCCCTCTAGTGCCTATTCTTAACACCCCCACTAACACAGCCTAACCCTAACCTCTCTCTAGTCCCTATCCCTAACACCCGGGCACTGATACACAGCCTATCTCTAAGCATCCCTCTAGTCCCTATCCCTAACACCCCGCACTGATACACAGCCTAACCCTAACATCCCTTTAGTGCCTATCCCTAACACCCCGCATTGATACACAGCCTAACACTAGCATCCCTCTAGTGCCTATCCCTAACACCCCGCACTGATACACAGCCTAACCCTAGCATCCCTTTAGTGCCTATCCCTAACACCCCGCACTGATACAAAGCCTAACCCTAAGCATCCCTTTAGTGCCTATCCCTAACACCCCGCACTGATACACTGCCTAACCCTAGCATCCCTTTAGTACCTATCCCTAACACCCCGCACTGACACACAGCCTAACCCTAAGCATCCCTTTAGTGCCTATCCCTAACACCCCGCACTGATACACAGCCTAACCCTAGCATCCCTCTAGTGCCTATCCCTAACACCTCGCACTGATACACAGCCTAACCCTAGCATCCCTTTAGTGCCTATCCCTAACACCCCACACTGATACACTGCCTAACCCTAGCATCCCTCTAGTGCCTATCCCTAACACCCCAGACTGATACACAGCCTAACCCTAGCATCCCTCTAGTGCCTATCCCTAACACCCCGCACTGATACACAGCCTAACCCTAAGCATCCCTCTAGTGCCTATTCCTAACACCCCACACTGATACACAGCCTAACCCTAGCATCCCTCTATAGCCTATCCTTAACACCCCACACTGTCACACAGCCTAATCATAACCCTCCCTCTAGTGCCTATTCCTAACCCCCACCCCACTGACACAACTAAACCCTAACCCTCTCTTTAATACCTTTCCATAAAACTCCCCAATGACACACAGCCTTACCCTAGCATCCCTCTAGTGCCTATCCCTAACGCCATGCACTGATACACAGCCTAACCCTAATATCCCTCTAGTACCTATCCCTAACACCCCGCACTGACACAGCTAAACCCTAACCCTCCCTATAGTGCCTATCCCTAACACCCCGCACTGATACACAGCCTAACCCTAGCATCCCTCTAGTGCCTATCCCTAACACCCCGCACTGATATACAGCCTAACCCTAGCATCCCTCTAGTGCCTATCCCTAACACCCCGCACTGATACACAGCCTAACCCTAGCATCCCTCTATAGCCTATCCTTAACACCCCACACTGTCACACAGCCTAATCATAACCCTCCCTCTAGTGCCTATTCCTAACCCCCACCCCACTGAGACAACTAAACCCTAACCCTCTCTTTAATACCTTTCCATAAAACTCCCCAATGACACACAGCCTAACCCTAAGCATCCCTTTAGTGCCTATCCCTAACGCCATGCACTGATACACAGCCTAACTCTTACATCCCTCTAGTGCCTATTCTTAACACCCCCACTAACACAGCCTAACCCTAACCTCTCTCTAGTCCCTATCCCTAACACCCGGGCACTGATACACAGCCTATCTCTAAGCATCTCTCTAGTCCCTATCCCTAACACCCGGGCACTGATACACAGCCTATCTCTAAGCATCCCTCTAGTCCCTATCCCTAACACCCCGCACTGATACACAGCCAAACCCTAACATCCCTTTAGTGCCTATCCCTAACACCCCGCATTGATACACAGCCTAACACTAGCATCCCTCTAGTGCCTATCCCTAACACCCCACACTGATACACAGCCTAACCCTAGCATCCCTTTAGTGCCTATCCCTAACACCCCGCACTGATACAAAGCCTAACCCTAAGCATCCCTTTAGTGCCTATCCCTAACACCCCGCACTGATACACAGCCTAACCCTAGCATCCCTTTAGTACCTATCCCTAACACCCCGCACTGACACACAGCCTAACCCTAAGCATCCCTTTAGTGCCTATCCCTAACACCCCGCACTGATACACAGCCTAACCCTAGCATCCCTCTAGTGCCTATCCCTAACACCTCGCACTGATACACAGCCTAACCCTAGCATCCCTTTAGTGCCTATCCCTAACACCCCACACTGATACACTGCCTAACCCTAGCATCCCTCTAGTGCCTATCCCTAACACCCCAGACTGATACACAGCCTAACCCTAGCATCCCTCTAGTGCCTATCCCTAACACCCCGCACTGATACACAGCCTAACCCTAAGCATCCCTCTAGTGCCTATTCCTAACACCCCGCACTGATACACAGCCTAACCCTAGCATCCCTTTAGTGCCTATCCCTAACACTTCGCACTGATACACAGCCTAACCCTAGCATCCCTCTAGTGCCTATCCCTAACACCCCGCACTGATACACAGCCTAACTCTAACATCCCTCTATAGCCTATCCCTAACACCCCACACTGTCACACAGCCTAATCATAACCCTCCCTCTAGTGCCTATTCCTAACCCACACCCCACTGACACAGCTAAACCCTAACCCTCTCTATAACACCTTTCCCTAAAACTCCCCAATGACACACAGCCTAACCCTAAGCATCCCTTTAGTGCCTATCCCTAACGCCATGCACTGATATACAGCCTAACCCTAACATCCCTCTAGTGCCTATTCCTAACACCCCCCACTGACACAGCCTAACCCTAAGCATCCCTTTAGTGCCTATCCCTAACGCCATGCACTGATATACAGCCTAACCCTAACATCCCTCTAGTGCCTATTCCTAACACCAGGGCCGGCTCGAGGCATGTTCGACTCGAGCGGCCGCGCAGGGCGCCACCCTTAATGGGCGCCGTGCGCTGGCGCCGCCATGTCGGAGCCTGGAGCCGGCCCTGATCTCCCCTGCTGTCCCGGCTGACACTGCTGTGTGCGCCGCCACTGTGTGCGCTGTGTGCGCTATGCGGCGCCGGCGTCTGATGTCAGACACCGGCGCCGCTCAGCGCGCGCAGACAGCACAGACAGCAGGCGCGCACAGCAGCACTCCCAGCAGCACTCCCCCTCCCTCGGCACAGCAGGTACTGGGGGCATATGTGGCACTGTGGGGGGCATTTATCTGGCACTGTGGGGGGCATTTATCTGGCACTGTGGGGGGCATTTATCTGGCACTGTGGGGGGCATTTATCTGGCACTGTGGGGGGCATTCATTTATCTGGCACTGTAGGGGGCATTCATTTATCTGGCACTGCGGGGGGACGGGACATTTATCTGTGCACTGTGAGGGGGCATTAATGTATCTGGCATTGTGGGGGCATTTCTGGCACTGTGGGGGCATATCTGCGCTGTGGGGGCATTTATGTATCTGCACTGTGGGGGCATGTATGTATCTGGCACTGTGGGGGCATTTCTGTGTCTGGCACTGGGGGGGCATATCGGCACTGTGGGGGTATTTATGTATCTGGCACTGTGGGGCTATATCTGCACTGTGGGGGCACTTATTTATCTGGCACTGGGGGCATTTATTTATCTGGCACTGTGGGGGCATTTATTTATCTGGCACTGTGGGGGGCATTTATTTATCTGGCACTGTGGGGGGCATTTATTTATCTGACACTGTGGGGGCATTTATTTATCTGGCACTGTGGGGGGCATTTATTTATCTGGCACTGTGGGGGGCATTTATTTATCTGGCACTGTGGGGGCATATCTGGCACTGGAGGCATTAATGTATCTGGCACTGTGGGGGCATTAATGTATCTGACACTGTTGGGGGCAATAATGCATCTGGCACTGTGTGGGCACTTATGCATCTGGCACTGGGGGCATTTATGCATCTGGCAATGTGTGGGCATTTATGTATCTGGCACTGGGGGCATTTATGTATCTGGCCCTGTGGGGGCATATCTGGCACTGTGGGGGCATTTTTATATATGGCACTGTGGGGACATATCTGGCACTGTGTGGGCATTTTTATATCTGGCACTGTGGGGGCACTTATGTATCTGGCACTGTGTGGGCACTTATGTATCTGGCACTGTGGGGGGCATATCTGCACTGTGGAGGCATTTATGTATCTGGCACTGTGGGGGGCATATCTGCACTGTGGAGGCATTTATGTTTCTGGCACTTTGGGGGCATTTATGTATCTGAACTGTGGGTGCATATCTGGCACTGTGTGGCCATTTATGTAGCTGGTACTGCTGGGGGGGCATGTCACGTGTAGCTGACACTGCTGGGGGGGGGCATGTCGCGTGTAGCTGGCACTGCTGGGGAGCATGTCGCGTGTAGCTGGCACTGCTGGGGGGCATGTCGCGTGTAGCTGGCACTGCTGGGGGGCATGTCGCGTGTAGCTGGCACTGCTGGGGGGCATGTCACGTGTAGCTGGCTCTGCTGGGGGGCATGTCACGTGTAGCTGGCACTGCTGGGGAGCATGTTATGTAGTGTTCCCGCTAGGCGTCTGTGGCTAGGCAATGTGTCTCAGTTATCTCCCTGGTGCAATGTGTCTCAGTGCTGTGCCTGGCGCAAAGTGTATAGGAGGTTCTACCTGGTGCAGTGTGTATTAGCTGCACTACTGTGTGGTGTAATGCAAATTGCCACTATTATGTGGCCACGTACCTTCCCCACGAAGTAACTCCCCTTAATTTTTGCTGCGCGCTTTCGGCGCGCACTGTCCATGCTTTTACATATAGATATGGGAACAACAAGCATTATGTACATCATTTTGCCCTCCTAACTTAAAAATGTGCCCTCCCTGTGATCAGCACCATGCCCTAAAAAGTGAACACTATCATGTGTAGCTGGCACTGCTGGGGGGCATGTCATGTGTAGCTGGCACTGCTGCGGGGCATGTCATGTGTAGCTGGCACTGCTGCGGGGCATGTCATGTGTAGCTGGCACTGCTGCGGGGCATGTCATGTGTAGCTGGCACTGCTGGGGGGCATGTCATGTCTATCTGGCACTGCACATTATGTGTATCTGGCACTATACTGGAGACATTGTGTGTAAGGAACACTACTGTGGCTATGTGTAAGGCTGCTAATTGTGTGAAAATATGTTTATAGTTTGATGTTATGAAGATACGAGGCCACGCCCACTTCTCCAGAGGCCACACCCACTTTTCCGGGAGCGCGCGCACCTTCGGCGCGCGCATGGGGGGGGGGGGGGCGCTTTTACATTTTCTCGCTCAGGGTGCTAGTAGGCCTGGAGCCGGCCCTGCCTAACACCCCCACTAACACAGCCTGACCCTAACCTCCCTCTAGTCCCTATCCCTAACACCCGGGCACTGACATACAGCCTAACCCTAACCTCCCTCTAGTGCCTATTCCTAACAACCCCCACTGATATGCAGCCTAACCCTAGCATCCCTCTAGTGCCTATCCCTAACATCCCCGACACACAGTCTCTCCCTAAACTTCCCTCTATCGCCTATCCCTAACACCCCCTGAGAATGGCGACACGTTGTCTGTTGACATTTTAACAATGTCGACATTACAGTTGTCAACTTCGTGGTGTTGACATTATGAATGTTGACATTATAAATGTTGACAAAATGAGTTTATCCCTGGATTAATCATTTAATATGTATCAGTGGCAGGTGTAACACAACAATGAAATGTTTGGAAACCATTTCCCTAATTTAATGTTTATGACATTTACTGCATTAGAACAAGTCATGTTGGATTACAGTAAGGCATACTTTCTAATCTGTTATTCCATGTTGTAAATGTTTTCCAAACAGAAAACAAGACCTTTCTTCGGGTTAAGTGCATCAAATCAACAGACAGAATATTTGTGTTACTCAAAGTCTACATTACATTAAGACATTTCAAAGTACAGAATACTGGGCATTGATTGAGTTCAAGGCCTCAATATTTCCATACTCCAAATGAAATGTATTCCTTAGAGCACAAGAAAATGTGTGATTCTGAAGGGAAACGGAGATTCTATGGGGTAAATTTACTAAGATTCGTATTTTCCCGTTTCAGGTCAAAGTTCAATCACGAATGACATCGAAAGTGTAAAACTGCAACTTTTTGAATTTATTACGACTAATTTACTAAGCTGCCGTATTCGGGTTTTTCTTTTCTTCCGATGTCGATGTCATTCGTGTTTTTTTTTGTGTTTTTTACGGCAGTGATTAGCAAAACACTGCCGACTTTTTTTACAATTAATCTCGGCCGGATCTGTGTGATCCGTGCTGGGGTTCAATTTTTTTTTTTTTTTAATTAAACACTGTAAAATTTAAAAAAAAAAATTGCGTGGGGTCCCCCCTCCTAAGCATAACCAGCCTCGGGCTCTTTGAGCCGATCCTGGTTGCAAAAATATGGGTAAAAAAATGACAGGGGTTCCCCCATATTTAAGCAACCAGCATCGGGCTCTGCGCCTGGTCCTGGTTCCAAAAATACGGGGGACAAAAAGAGTAGGGGTCCCCCGTATTTTTAAAACCAGCACCGGGCTCCACTAGCTGGACAGATAATGCCACAGCCAGGGGTCACTTTTATATAGTGCCCTGCGGCCGTGGCATCAAAAATCCAACTAGTCACCCCTGGCCGGGGTACCCTTGGGGAGTGGGGACCCCTTCAATCAAGGGGTTCCCCCCCCCAGCCACCCAAGGGCCAGGGGTGAAGCCCGAGGCTGTCCCCCCCCATCCAATGGGCTGCGGATGGGGGGGCTGATAGCCTTTGATGTAAATGAAAAGATATTGTTTTTAGTAGCAGTACTACAAGTCCCAGCAAGCCTCCCCAGCATGCTGGTACTTGTAGAACCACAAGTACCAGCATGCGGCGGAAAAACGGGCCCGCTGGTACCTGTAGTACTACCACTAAAAAAATACCCAAAAAAACACAAGACACACACACCTTGAAAGTATAATTTTATTACATACATACACACAAACATACATACATACTTACCTATGTTCCCACGCAGGTCGGTCCACTTGTCCAGTAGAATCCAAGGGTACCTGTTGAATAAATTATACTCACGAGATCCAGGGGCCCAGGGTCCTCGTCGCATCCATTTATAATCCAGGTACTTGAATAAAAAAACAAAACGCAGAGCCGAGCCACGAACTGAAAGGGGACCCATGTTTTCACATGGGTCACCTTTCCCCGAATGCCAGAAACCCACTCTGACTGATGTCTAAGTGGGTTTCTTCAGCCAATCAGGGAGCGCCACGTTGTAGCACTCTCCTGATCGGCTGTGTGCTCCTGTCCTAACTGACAGGCAGCACACGGCAGTGTTACAATGTAGCGCCTATGCGCTACATTGTAACCAATGCTGGGAACTTTCTGCCCTGCGGTTGACCTAAAGTGACGTCACCGCTGAGCAGAAAGTTCCCAGCATTGGTTACAATGGAGCGCATAGGCGCTACATTGTAACACTGCCGTGTGCCGCCTGTCACTCAGTACAGGAGCACACAGCCGATCAGGAGAGTGCTACAACGTGGCACTCCCTGATTGGCTGAAGAAACCCACTTAGACATCAGTCAGAGTGGGTTTCTGGCAGTCGGGAAAAGGGGATCCATGTGCAAACATGGGTCCCCTTTTAGTGCGTGGCTCGGGTGTCCGTTTTGTTATTTTTTTCAAGTACGTGGATTACACCTGGATTCCCCGAGGACCCTGGACCCCTGGATCTCGTGAGTATAATTTCTTCAACAGGTACCCCTTGGATTCTACTGGAGAAGAAGACCGACCTGCGTGGGAACATAAGGTAAGTATGTATGTATGTGTGTATGTATGTAATAAAATTATACTTTCACGGTGTGTGTGTCTTGTGTTTTTTTGGGTATTTTTTTAGTGGTAGTACTACAGGTACCAGCGGGCCCGTTTTTCCGCCGCATGCTGGTACTTGTGGTTCTCCAAGTACCAGCATGCGGGGGAGGCTTGCTGGGACTTGTAGTACTGCTACTAAAAACAATATCTTTTCTTTTACAACAAAGGCTATCAGCCCCCCCATCCGCAGCCCATTGGATGGGGGGGGGACAGCCTCGGGCTTCACCCCTGGCCCTTGGGTGGCTGGGGGGGGGGACCCCTTGATTGAAGGGGTCCCCACTCCCCCAGGGTACCCCGGCCAGGGGTGACTAGTTGGATTTTTGATGCCACGGCCGCAGGGCACTGTATAAAAGTGACCCCCGGCTGTGGCATTATCTGTCCAGCTAGTGGAGCCCGGTGCTGGTTTTAAAAATACGGGGGACCCCTACTCTTTTTGTCCCCCGTATTTTTGGAACCAGGACCAGGCGCAGAGCCCGATGCTGGTTGCTTAAATATGGGGGAACCCCTGTCAATTTTTTCCCCATATTTCTGCAACCAGGATCGGCTCAAAGAGCCCGAGGCTGGTTATGCTTAGGAGGGGGGACCCCACGCAATTTTTTTTGAAAAAATAAGCACTTTCCCACCCTTTCCCACTGATATACATGCACGGATCTCATGGATCCGTGCATGCCTATCCAATCACGAATAAAAAATAAAGGTCTGGTTTTTTTTAGCACTTTTTTACGAGTTGTAATTTTTCACGGCAGTGTTTGTTTTTTTTTTGCTTTGCACTTCTTAGTAAATGACCGAGATTCATACTTAAACAGCCGCGTTTTGACCGATGGTGTATTCATTCGTGATTTTTTTCCTAGGACTTCAAAATATTACGAATGCCCTCATCACTGCCGTGATTTGAGTTTAGTAAATTACCGAGATGACACTTTGATGAAAAAACGGCATCTCGGTCAAAATCGGGAGCTTAGTAAATTTCCCCCTATGTCTCTTTTGCCCTTAAGAATTATTTATATTTATATGAATCAAAGTTATTTTTCAAGTACTTATTTTATATAAGTTGCCCCCAGCAACAAGTTTTCTTCTTGCTCAGGCAAGAAACACCCTCCTAACGCAAAGATTCTACACCCTCCTAACGCAAAGATTCTAAGAGCCCTACCATTATCACCATGTCCACTTTCTCTCAATAACCTCACTATTGAGGGAAGGATGTACTAATGGGAAAATGCTGTAAACCCCCCGTTTTTGGGGGTTTTACCACATTTTCATATGTACTAACCCCCGGCCACCGCGTTTTCGCCGCACAGGGTATCGCCATCTTTTGATGAAGCCTATGGGCTTCTTACCACCGGCCGTGGCATCCCGCCGCTGACGCCGCCCCGCTGATGCCTGCCTCCGGCATACCTCCGTCTAGACAGCCTGGATCCGGAAGTCAAACTCCTCCTCCCCCTAGCAACACAGCCGGAGGTCCTTCTGGCTGCAGGTAGGAGGCGCCCAGGACAGCCTGCTGCTGCTTCTCGGTCTGGGAGGAGTGTGGAGAACCCAGGGATGTGATGGAACACCCCCCCCCCTCCCGCACACCACCTCACAGGTATCGCGGGGGGCCTCCATCACCGTATTTCGATGTTAATCGCATATGTTAGTACATCCCACCCTAAGGCATGATTCAGAGCCAAAAAGAAATGCCTATGTTAATGTAGTTGAGCGATTATTTGAAACTGTGCATGCGCGCATGCATTACACAGAGTGTAGACACAAAGGTGCAAATGCACTCGATTCAGTATCAGAAAGTTGGTGTAAAAATGATGGGCATTCCTGGGACTGCGAGGCAGCTTCTAGTGCAGGCAAAAATGGTTTATTTAGGGGGGTGTTATGGGAGAGTCACAGATGTGTCAATGTAAGTGGCTGCATTCACAGGCAGACAGCAGCAAGCATAGGAGGCTATCAGATGGACAAGCTGCACCTGCCATAGGGTGTGACCGATAGTGGCACATAAGGCACTGGCGTCTCAGTCTTTGCAAATTCGGCTGAACGGATGTACAACAGGGAAGGAGTTTGTAGCTCATTTCCATAAACTCACAGATGGACAACTGCCAAAAGACGTCGCTGCACAAGCTATTGCATGCAACTCTGAATCAGAGTTTTATGACATCATCTATCTATAGTTGTCTATTGCAAAAATTACTGCAAAGAGCCAGCTGAAAATGTGTGATTTTATTGGAGATATTTTTATATGGATATCCATCTTAGAGGACCATTAAACCATTCTAAAATATTTTATTTCAACCCCTGCCATGTCACCACATCTACCTAACTCTTTGCCAAGCCCACTATGCACAGCAGGAGAGTCGATACTGGGTTGAACAGGTTGGAAACCCCACCCATTTCCCTATCAGAAGAAAAACAAATCATGGACCGCAGGTACTACTGTACACTTACTGTAGCGCAAAAATACTTTGTTTTTATACTTACATTTAGAGTTGAACTAGGTATAGTAAGAGTCAAATACACTCTTACCAACTTTTAAGTCTGTATGCTCATTATAAAATGTTAACCCGTAATCCCCCCCTTCCTGCCCCTCCCCTCGCCTTGGCTGTGCAACATGGTTTTGCCAAGGTGCAAATTTGTCCTTTATTGGGTCCTGGCAGCTCAATCATATCTTTACAAATATATGCAAACAGAGATCTCTGTATTTCTATTATCATGTAGATTTCAGATATCATTGCTGATCCTTTTCAGTGTGCTGAGGGAATTTTTTTTAATTTTTCTTGTCTAGAATAAACCCTACCTTTCATGTACCTGTGAAGGATCATTAAACTGATTAAGTAGCTACCATTTTATTATTACTGTCCTAGGGGACCTGCCAAACACCAGTAACTGTCCATTTACATTTTATTTATAAAATGTATTTATTTAAAAACAAAAATGTAAAAAAAACCTTCCTTACGAGTAAGTAGAACTCAGGGACCAGGTGAACATGGGTCTGCAAAGTATGACTGTGCCCCCAGGTCAGGACCTAAAGTGCTAATAGCAGAGTGCCAAAGCTATAAATACAGTGGAGCAGGGGCTGTTATTCCTGCTGCAGTGCCTCTATTGGCTCACCGATCACAGGCTGAACATCAGGGGTCAGAGGAGTGCGTGCTGGGCCCTGATTGGAGGGAATTATTACCTGTAGCTGTATGCAAGGTGTTCTTAGAGATTTGGGTGTACAACTGCACAAACTGTGTAGTGCAGCACATTATGGGGGTCATTCTGAGTTGATCGCTCGCTAGCTAGTTTTAGCAGCCATGCAAACGCTATGCCGCCGCCCACTGTGGAGTGCATTTTAGCTTAGCAGAAGTGCGAACGCATGTACAGCCGAGCTCTGCAAAAACAGTTTGTGCAGTTTCTGAGTAGCTCTGAACCTACTCAGCGCTTGCGATCACTTCAGCCTATTCGTGTCCGGATTTGATGTCATACACCCGCCCAGCAAACGCCCAGCCACGCCTGCATTTTTTCAGACACGCCTGCGTTTTTGCAAACACTCCCTGAAAATGGTCAGTTGACACCCAGAAACGCCCCCTTCCTGTCACTCTTCTTGCGGCCGCCAGTGCGACTGAAAACTTCGCTAGAACTTGTGCACAACCACAATGGGCTTTTGTACCCGTACATCGCGCGTGCGCATTGCGATAGCATACGCATGCACAGAAATGCCAATTTTTAGCCTGATCGCTGCGCTGCGGACAAAGGCAGTTAGCGATCAACTCAGAATGACCCCCAATATTACATACCTTGCTCTGTTTTCATCATACTACTGTCATTGTATACAGCAGGACATACTATTTTTGTTTCAAAGCATAGATTCAAAGGACTACCATATACAGTAAATAATTCACAATACATAGAAGGAATGGTCGATTTGAATGACAAAGGACATTTCTCAAATAAATTATGAATTGTATGGAATTATAAGTACACTATATTTTTAAAAAACAAAATTCACTTTTTTTTTAAGTGCAAGGTAATCAATTTTGTAGAAAATGTGCAGACTCCCATCTTGTCAAATGCAGCCTATACATCTGTCAAACCATAGTTTAGCCACCTATTTCAATAGGATACAATTGTCACACAGAAAGCAACGGCAGGGGGGGGGGGGGGGGATGGGCGATAGGAGCTTGTGCCACCGTTACTAGACATGGGCAGGATGCCAGCATAAGGGCAGTTGCAGGATTTTTAGAGGTAGGTTTCCAAATGTGGTGGTCATGGTGTGGGGTGGTTTGGGGGTTTCCTGTCAGCCTGGTGTTTGCCTATGCCACCAGGTTCCAAGAGCAAGGAACATAAGCTAGCCAAGTGATTGGGTTAATTCAACTCCTCAGGAAGACTGAAAACCCTGACCTGAGAGGAAGTGTGTTCACTTCACTTCCTGTCTGAGTAGTATAAGAGTCAGAAGACACAGTGAAGCGGAACTGCATCAGAAGCTTTTCCCACAGTAAAAGGGTAAGAGGACAACTATTGGCTAGTGAGAGCTGTGAGAGGGGTTTGAGACCTCTGAGGGAAATGTGAGGGGGCAGTAAAATGAGTGTAAGGTGTGTGTTTTTGGGAAGGAATGGCAGAGAAAACTGTGAGAGGAGAGTGACAAATGTGAGGGGCAGAAAGAGCTACGAGTTGGCAGTAATAGCTGTGAGGGGCAGTGAGAGATGTGAGGTGCAGAGAGAGCTGTGATAGGGCAGTGAGAGCTGTAGTGGGGAAGAGAGAGCTCTGAAGGAGCTTTTAAGGGGCAGTGAGAGTTGTGAGTGGCAGTGAGAGCTATGGAGGTGCAATGGGATATGGAGAGAAGGCGCAATGGCATAAATATGAAAAGAAAAGAGAAAGCTATGGGGTGGGCAATGAGAGATACTTGGAGGGGCAGTAAGGGAGATATGAAGTAGCAATGACAGAAATATGGAGAGAGAGATACAGTATGGCGAGGTCAATATTATGGCCCGCCATGCGGTCTGTGTCAGATGCAGGTCCAGGTCGATGCCAGGCGATCGGACTCTGCATCTCTTCTGGCTGCAATGGCTGTTGGGCCTGCCCGGCTTCTAGCAACCCTGATGCTGCACCCGCACTGCCTGCTGGGAACCACCAGGTGCTTGGCAACCTGGATGCCGGACACAGATGTCGTTCCCGGTTGCTAGACAACCAGAAGGCAGGGTGGTGACACTCTGCTGGAACGTGCAGCAGTGCAGCTGCACATCTTTAAGTCATTACTGCTCCCTTTCTCAGTCAGGTAGCCGATTGGTGCAGCTACCCTTAATATCCCCTCTTTGCCACTCCCTCAGTGGTGGTTATAATTTATGCCTGCAGTATAACCGCTGGCCCCTGACACTAGTCCTGATAATTTCTGTGGATACTCATACTATGCCATATTACAGTGCCCCAGTTCATATTATGCCACACTATAGAGCCTCCCCTTTATATTGTGCCACATTACAAGTGTCCCAGTTTATATTATGTACATTACAAAAGATTGTAAGGGCCCCTATGTACCACCCAATGGTAATAAAATTTTTTATATAACACATGTAACTATGGCAAGGCCCCATAGCAGCTGCACTCTCTGCATCTATGGTAGCTATGCCCTTGCATATAACACATGTAACTGTGACAGGGAAGGTCGGCCCCTCTCAGCTCTGGGCCCCATTAGCAGGTGCACTCCTTGCACCTATGGTAGCTATACCCTTAAACAGCAGGGGATATTCATGGATATGGAGATGGATTCTGAAAGTAATTATTTTACCGTGTTTAGTGGTCCTTTAAAATAGAGATGAGCGGGTTCGGTTCTCCGGGAACCGAACCCCCCCCCCCGAACTCCACGTGTCAAACAAGGGTCCAAGCAAGGCTCGGTTGTTCCCGCCTGACTCGGAAAACCTGAACGAAGCAAAACGTCATCATCCCGCTGTCGGATTCTCGTGAGATTCTCGTGAGATTCGGATTCCATATAAGGAGCCGCATGTCGCCGCCATTTTCACTCGTGCAGTGTAGAGGGTACAGAGAGGACGTAGCTACATTCTCTCAGTGTCAAATCTCAGTATCAGTGCTCAGCATCAGTTCTTATTGCTGCTCAGTAATTCTAGTACAGTGTCTCTCTTGTGCTGCATCTTGCTGCTGTAGGGTACTCTGGTAGTAGTGTCCTGTGACTGCATCGGCCATCATCATTCCAGTCACAGTGGTATCTGGGGGATGACAATTCCAGAGTGCTTTTGTGCTGCTCAGTAATACTAGTACAGTGTCTCTCTTGTGCTGCATCTTGCTGCTGTAGGGTGCTCTGGTAGTAGTGTCCTGTGACTGCATCGGTCATCATCATTCCAGTCACAGTGGTATCTGGGGGGTGACAATTCCAGAGTGCTTTTGTGCTGCTCAGTAATACTAGCACAGTGTCTTGTGCTGCATCGTGCTGCTCAGTGTCAGTTCTCCATAGTATCATCAGTGCTCAGTAACATCAGTGCTCAGTATCAGTGCTCAGTATCAGTGCTCAGTATCATCAGTGCTCAGTATCAGTGCTCAGTATCATCAGTGCTCAGTATCAGTGCTCAGTATCATCAGTGCTCAGTGTCTTGTGGTGCTCAGTAATACTACATTACTAATACTAGTACAGTGTCTTGTGCTAATCGTGCTCAGTGTCAGTTCTCCCTAGTATCATCAGTGCTCAGTATCATCAGTGCTCAGTATCAGTGCTCAGTATCATCAGTGCTCAGTATCAGTGCTCAGTATCATCAGTGCTCAGTATCATCAGTGCTCAGTATCAGTGCTCAGTATCATCGGTGCTCAGTATCAGTGCTCGGTATCATCAGTGCTTAGTATCATCAGTGCTCAGTATCAGTGCTCAGTATCATCAGTGCTCAGTATCATCAGTGCTCAGTATCACTGCTCATTGTCTTCTGGTGCTCAGTAATACTATATTACTAATACTAGTATAGTCTCTTGTGCTAATCGTGCTTCTCAGTGTCAGTTCTCTGTAGTATCAGTATCATCAGTGCTCAGTATCACTGCTCATTGTCTTGTGGTGCTCAGTAATACTACATTACTAATACTAGTACAGTGTCTTGTGCTGCATCTTGCTGCTGTAGGGTGCTATGGTAGTGTCCTGTCACTGTGCATAGGTCATCATCATTCCAGTCGCAGTGGAATCTGGTATCTATCTAGTGGTATCTAATTCCAGACATTACTGCCGTCTAATTCCACATATATTACTGGCATATAATTCCACACATTGAAAAATGGAGAACAAAAATTTGGAGGGTAAAATAGGGAAAGATCAAGATCCACTTCCACCTAGTGCTGAAGCTGCTGCCACTAGTCATGGCAGAGACGATTCAATGCCATCAACGTCATCTGCCAAGGCCGATGCCCAATGTCATAGTAGAGAGCATGTAAAATTCAAAAAGCAAAAGTTCAGTAAAATGACCCAAAAATCTAAATTAAAATCGTCTGAGGAGAAGCGTAAACTTGCCAGTGTGCCATTTACGACACAGAGTGGCAAGGAACGGCTGAGACCCTGGCCTATGTTCATGGCTAGTGGTTCAGCTTCACATGAGGATGGAAGCACTCATCCTCCCGCTAGAAAAATTAGAAGAGTTAAGCTGGCAAAAGCACAGCAAAGAATTGTGCGTTGCGTTCTTCTAAATCACAAATTCTCAAGGAGAATCCAATTGCGTCGGTTGCGATGCCTGACCTTCCCAACACTGGACGGGAAGAGGTGGTTCCTTCCACCATTTGCACGCCCCCTACAAGTGCTGGAAGGAGAACCCACAGTCCAGTTCCTGATATTCAAATTGAAGATGTCACTGTTGAAGTAGACCAGGATGAGGATATGGGTGTTGCTGGCACTGAGGAGGAAATTGACGAGGAGGATTCTGATGGTGAGGTGGTTTGTTTAAGTCAGGCACCCGGGGAGACACCTGTTGTCCATGGAATGAATAAGGCCATTGACATGCCTGGTCAAAATACAAAAAAAAATCACCTCTTCGGTGTGGAATTATTTTAACAGAAATGCGGACAACTGGTGTCAAGCCATGTGTTGCCTTTGTCAAATTGTAATAAGTAGGTGTAGGGATGTTAACCACCTAGGAAAATCCTCCCTTATACGTCCCCTGGAGCGCATTCATCAGAAGTTATTGACAAGTTCAAAAACTTTGGGTGACAGCGGAAGCAGTCCACTGACAACTAAATCCCTTCTTCCTCTTGTACCCAAGCTCCTGCAAACCAAACCACCAACTCCCTCATTGGCAATTTCCTCCTTAGACAGGAACGCCAATAGTCCTGCAGGCTATGTTACTGGCAAGACTGACGAGTCCTCTCCTAACTGGGATTCCTCCGATGGATCCTTGAGTGGAACGCCTACTGCTGCTGGCGCTGCTGTTGTTGATGCTGGGAGTCGATCGTCATCCCAGAAGGGAAGACGGAAGACCACTTGTACTACTTCCGGTAAGAAATTGACTGTCCAACAGTCCTTTGCGAGGAAGATGAAATATCACAGCAGTCATCCTGTTGCAAAGCGGATAACTCAGGAACTCAGACCTTGACAACTATGTTGGTGTTAGACATGCGTCCGGTATCCACCGTTAGTTCACAGGGACTTAAAGAATTGCTTGAGGTAGTGTGTCCCCGGTACCAAATCCCATCTAGGTTCCACTTCTCTAGGCAGACGATACCGAGAATGTACACAGACGTCAGAAAAACTGTCCTAAGTGTCCTAAAAAATGCAGTTGTACCCACTGTCCACTTAACCACGGACATGTGGACAAGTGGAGCAGGGCAGACTAAGGACTATATGACTGTGACAGCCCACTGGGTAGATGTATTGCCTCCCACAGCAACAGCAGCGGCGGCACCAGTAGCAGCATCTTGCAAGCGCCAACTCATTTCTAGGCAGGGTACGCTTTGTATCACCGCTTTCCATAAGAGGCCCACAGCTGACAGCCTCTTACGGAAACTGAGGAACATCATCGCAGACCGGCTTACCCCAATTGGACTCTCCTGGGGATTTGTGACATCGGACAATGCCACCAATATTGTGCATGCATTACAACTGGGCAAATTCCAGCACATCCCATGTTTTGCACATACAATTAATTTGGTGGTGCATAATTTTTTTTTAAACGAGAGGGGCGTGCAGGAGATGCTGTCGGTGTCCCAAAAAATTGCGGGACACTTTCGGCATTCAGCCACCGCGTGCCGAAGACTGGAGCGCTAGCAAACACTCCTGAATATGCCCTGCCATCATCTGAAGCAAGAGGTGGTAACGAGGTGGAATTCAACCCTCTATATGCTTCAGAGGATGGAGGAGCAGCAAAAGGCCATTCAAGCCTATACATCTGCCTACGATATAGGCAAAGGAGGGAGAATGCACCTGAATCAAGTGCAGTGGAGAATGATTTCCATGTTGTGCAAGGTTCTCCAACCCTTTGAACTTGCCACACGTGAAGTCAGTTCAGACACTGCCAGCCTGAGTCAGGTCATTCCCCTCATCAGGCTTTTGCAGAAGCAGCTGGAGACATTGAAGGAGAAGCTAAAACGGAGCGATTCCGCTAGGCATGTGGGACTTGTGGATGGAGCCCTTCATTCGCTTAACCAGGATTCATGGGTGGTCAATCTGTTGAAATCAGAGCACTACATTTTGGCCACCGTGCTCGATCCTAGGTTTAAAGCCTATGTTGTATCTCTCTTTCTGGCAGACACAAGTCTGCAGATGTTCAAAGACCTGCTGGTGAGACAATTGTCAAGTCAAGCGGAATGTGACCTGCCAACAGCTCCTCCTTCATTTTCTACCGCCACTGGAGCTGCCAGGAAAAGATAACATTTCCAAAACCACCCGCTGGCGGTGATGCAGGGCAGTCAGGAGCAAGTGCTGACATCTGGTCCGGACTGAAGGGCCTGCCAACAATTACTGACATGTCGTCTACTGTCACTGCATATGATTCTGTCATCATTGAAAGAATGGTGAAGGAAAAAGAGGAAGGGTCTTGCACAAACTGGCTTTATTTTACCTAAGTTGCCCCCCCTCCAGTGTGTACTCCGAAAGAGTGTTTAGTTCAGCCGGTCACCTTCTCAGCGATCGGCATAGGAGGTTACTTGCACTAAATGTGGAGAAGATGATGTTCATCAAAATGAATTATAAATTCCTCTGTGGAGACATTTACCAGCAATTGCCTCCAGAAAGTACACAGGGACCTGTGATGGTGGATTCCAGTGGGGACGAATTAATACTATGTGAGGAGGAGGATGTACACAGTGAAAGGGGTGAGGAATCGGACGATAAGGAGGAGGTGGACATCTTGCCTCTGTAGAGCCAGTTTGTGCAAGGAGAGATTGATTGCTTCTTTTTTGGTGGGGGCCCAAACCAACCAGTCATTTCAGCCACAGTCGTGTGGCAGACCCTGTGGCTGAAATTATGGGTTTGTTAAAGTGTGCATGTCCTGTTTATACAACATAAGAGTGGGTGGGAGGGCCCAAGGACAATTCCATCTTGCACCTCTTTTTTTTATTTATCTCTACATCATGTGATGTTTGGGGCTAATGTTTTTAAGTGCCATCCTGTCTATCAATGCAGTGCCACTCCTAGATGGGCCAGGTGTTTGTACCGCCCACTTGGGTCGCTTAGCTTAGTCATCCAGCGACCTTGGTGCAAATTTTAGGACTAAAAATAATATTGTGAGGTGTGAGGTGTTCAGAATAGATTGGAAATTAGTGGAAATTATTGTTAGTGAGGTTAATAATACTATAGGATCCAAATTACCCCCAAATTCTATGATTTTAGCTGTTTTTGAGTTTTTTTTAAAAGAAAACACCCAAATCCAAAACGCATCCGAATCCGACAAAAATCCGAAAGGGTGGTTTTGCCAAAACGCATCCGAATCCAAAACACGACCGCGGACCCGAATCCAAAACCAAAACACAAAACACGAAAAATGCCCGCTGCACATCTCTACTTTAAAATGAAACTAAGCATGGCATATTTATTTCTGTTCTGTTTCAAATTTTTTTGACTAGTACATTCATGGCAGCTTTCAATTAAAGTTATAAAAGGCCTAATTTGTTTGTGGCTCACAAGCCAGCCCTGTATAGATGTCCCGTCGGTATCTGGGAGGTGAGTGCATGTAACTGTAATGAAATGGAGTGCTGAGTATATAGGCTAGTGTAGAGATTTGAAGAAAATTGGGGTCCCTTGACATGTGCTGCAAAAGTAAATGTTTTGCTCAAACTATGACAATACCCCCTCTATTTTACTTGTTACATACACACAGATTTGCAGAATATTATTGTTAGCACCAACAGCAAAAGTCTTTCTGTTTTGTATATACTGTATATGGCATTAATACTGCCACGCAGCTGGTACCATGTACAATATGGGTAAAACTGAACACAGGCATATATCTTTTCTGTTTTATTTTTTTTTTAAATTCTTTCCACCTAGGTGTATTTTAAAATGGGTTTGGCAGACTTCCGGTTCAGGCTCTGGCGGGGATGGCAGCAAGTCAGTGCTGCTCCTCTGTGCCTGCAGCTTCTCTTCCCACAGCTGCCACATGAACCGCTGCCACCGCTAGCAGGGGGTTGCTCCCTGGAGTGCATGGAGAGGTTTCTCACCTTCTCCATGCCCAGTAAGCAGCAGCGCCGCCGCCGAGATCAGAAGAGCCGCTTGTCCAAAATGACAGCTGCGGCTTCTCCTCCAGCTTCCCCCACTGTTCCCAACCCCCCTCTGCTCTGGCTGCTGATGCTGGGGCACCTCCTGACCCTTCCTGCTCCCCACTGGCCAGCTATATGGACATAGTGTGCAGGCTATTAAGTCCACTACGGCCCCCCTTATGCAGGAGCAGGCTGAATCATTTAAACAAGCATTGCAGGAAAGTAATACTAACATCCTGCAGCTCACTCACAGAGTGCATTCTACTGAGGTTTCTTTGGGAGAGAATTTCCAAGATGTTTTCACCCTTAAGCAACAATATGAGGACCTGCACAAACAGTATCTCCAAGTCCTGGACAAGCTGGATAATTTGGAAAACAGGTCCAAGAGAAAGAATCTCCATATTGAGGGGCTCCCTGAATTTCTTAAAGGGGAAGCGCTCACTCAATTCTTAACCACTACCCTGCTGGACTTATTGGATGTGAATGACTCTTGCTCGGACCTGGTCGTGGAAAGGGCGCACCGTATTGGCCCCACCCGTAATAATGCAAACTCCCGGACACGGGGCACAATTTTTCGCTGCCTTAACTTCCTGTATCGCAGGCCTCCAGGAAACAACGTCCTTTGATGTGGTACAGCCACAAGCTACTGATATTCCGGGACTACTCGGCTGAGGTCACTAGGGCACGCAAGGCATTCTCCACGGTTTGTGCGGAGTTGGTGAAGTCTGGTTGTCGCTTTGCCCTTTTGTTTCCAGCCCGGCTGCGACTCTTCGCCAGTGATTCCACTGTGGATCTCTCTAGTCCTGATAACTCTGTGTGGTATTCACGGGAAGAGGCTTCCGCACGTGACTCTTCAACATCTCCCTCACGTTTCTGTGAAGGGGGGTGCCCCCTTCTCCCCCACGTCGCATCGGGCGGCGGCGCGGCGGGCAGGTCCCAGTCTGGAGGGGCTTGCATCCGAAAGGATTCAAGCCCCTCCAATCACCGCGGCGCATTTCAAACGGCGCGCCAAGCGCGAGCTGATCAGGGCTCGCGCCTTGGCCGCCAATCAGAGCTCACTCCCGGCGCCATATAAGAGGCGCTGCGGAGCGGGAGCAGGCAGTCGGGCGGCGGACGGCGGCGGAAGAAGAGCTCCAGCGGAAGAAGACGGCAGCCGAGCAGCGGGAGAAGACGGCGACGGAGCAGCAGAAGAAGACGTCGGCGGAGCAGCAGAAGAAGACGTCGGCAGTGCTGGAGAAGACGTCGGTGGAGCCAAGCAGGAAGGCAGAAGACGGCGACCAGCGACGGAAGTCCGGCGGAGAGTGCTGCAGCGTGTGGAGAGCAAAAGAGCTAACGAAGCTCCCCGCTGCAGCCTCTCCCTCCGCGACAGGTAGACGGCCTTGGGCCACCTCCACTTATTTATAAACCCTCCCTAGAGCACCAGGGACAGGCACTAGGCCTGCGGGGAGAGTCAGGCCCTGTCGGCCTGTGCGCCCAGTAGGCAGGTTCCGGCCTGTGCCCACACCAGGCCTCCGGCCTGCGCCCACACCAGGCCTCCGGCCTGCGCCCCTCACCCAGGCCTCCGGCCTGCGCCCCTCACTTAGGCTCCTGCCTGCGCCCCTCCGGCTGGAAGTGGGCTGTGCAGCAGCTCTTCAGGGATCCGTGGCTGGTGTTTGAAGCCGACCGGCCCCACGCGGTGTATGGTCTAGGGGATTGGAAGTGTGGAGTAACGTTCCCGTCCCACACGTCGCCATCCCCCGGCCGTCGGGAGTGGGCCACCGTCTGCTCCAGACCCCCGTCCTTCATTGCGAGCCAAAGGCACCGGCCGGTGCCCAACATCTGGAAGGTAGGAGTGGTAAATCGGGGTATACTGTTGGGCCGGGGAATTGTTCCACTGATTTGCCGGGTAGTGCACGTGATTAATCAGTCCGGTCTCTGTTTGATTGGGATAGAACCAGTAGCCTCCAGTTGTTTAAGGTAGTTTGTTTAGGCAGGCGTATTTGGCTGTATCGTTGTTTGCCGTAGTGTAGCCTGCAGGTAGGGAGGCTGTTCTTCTTGCCCCAACAGGAGCGGAGAGGTGCGACAATCAAGGTGACCCGCAAGTTGGAAGTGAGTATCACCCTGTGCCTGTCTGTCTGTCATCCCCCCCCTGTATACCGGTCAGGAGGGTCTGCTCGCGGACGCGAGGACCCCCTCTCACCACACAACGTGCGAGAGTGCGAGTGTGTGAGAATTGGGTAGCTGAGGCCTATTGGCCAGTGATGACCTTCCGCCCAGCCGGTGAAGGTCGCGGCTACCCCTGACGTGTCCCGTACTGTAGGCGAAGGTCGGGTGTACGTCTCAACCGGCATATCCCTTTCTTTTCAGACCCCCGTCATCCGCGGTGAGGTGGTGTCCGCGCTGGTGAGTGGTCTAGAGAGCGAAGTCCCTGGCGCGTCTGGATATCGTCTGTGGCGACGTTGCACAGGTGGGTGGAGTGACGACACCTGCACAGCGGCAGGCGGTACATCCTTGTTAGGCCGCTCACACTTGGCGTAGTCGGCAGGATGGACGGAGATCAGTCACTACCCACAGCCGAGAAGCCATGGACAGATGTGCCGAAACTACCCACTCGGAGAGGCTCGACTGCCAGCTCCACTGATGTGGTACCAAGGGGAACGGACGATGAGCGACGAAGGTCATCGCGTCGACTCAACGTCGGACCAGCCCTCGCCCACCTACCCCGTTACGACGGTCGCAATATGACCAGAGAGGACTGGAAGGCCCGACTAGAGGCGACGTTTCTCATCTATCGGGTGCCCGACGACCTGCAGGTGCCCCTCGCCCTGAATTCTCTGGAAGGCGAGGCTCGTCGGACGATTCTTTTACGACCCGGACGGGAGGCACACGACTTACAACTGTCCGGGACTGAGGAGGTAACGCCCCTCGCCCCTGCCAAATGGGTCGAAGACCATCGCCTACGGCTGAAGGCGGCACACGAGTTGGCTGGGAGGCTGATCGCAGACCACCAGCATCCACCTGTGAGGTCCCACGAGCCTGGACCGCTGGCCGTGGGCCAGCGAGTGTTGGTGCGAGAGGTTCGCCCGGGGGGGAAATTGTCTGAACGGTGGGAAGTTACCCCATACCTTGTTCGCCGTCGCTTGGCCCCAGGTGGGCCAGTGTATCAAGTGGAGTCTACCGATGGGACGGGACGCCTGCGCACGTTACATCGGAGTAAGCTGCGACCTTGTCCGTTCCTGGATCCGGTGAGCGAGGCTGAGCCCCCTGTAGCGGAGGACGGGGTGGGGGCCCCTGCCTGGGAAGCTCAGACCCCTCTGTCAGACGAGGAATGGTGGTCGCCGGTCGAGGAGAATCAGCCGGAGGAGGCATCGGAGCCTCAACCCCCAGCCGATGTAGTTGCCTCCCCCCTACCAAGACGCTCTCTGCGTTCGAATAGGGGCGTCCCGGGCCCTCGCTACGCGGATCCGAACTTTGTGTGGTCGGATTCTTGCTTTGTGGGGACCACAAAGGACAAAGGGGGGGGAAATGTGAAGGGGGGTGCCCCCTTCTCCCCCACGTCGCGCCGGGCGACGGAGCGACGGGCGGCGGCGCGGCGGGCAGGTCCCAGTCTGGAGGGGCTTGCATCCGAAAGGATTCAAGCCCCTCCAATCACCGCGGCGCATTTCAAACGGTGCGCCAAGCGCGAGCCAATCAGGGCTCGCGCCTTGGCCGCCAATCAGAGCTCACCGCGGCGAGCCAATCGGGGCTCGCCGCGTCATAGCTCCGCCCGCTTCCGGCGCCATATAAGAGGCGCTGCGGAGCGGGAGCAGGCAGTCGGGCGGCGGACGGCGGCGGAAGAAGAGCTCCAGCGGAAGAAGACGGCGGCCGAGCAGCGGGAGAAGACGGCGACGGAGCAGCAGAAGAAGACGTCGGCGGAGCAGCAGAAGAAGACGTCGGCAGAGCGGGAGAAGACGTCGGCGGAGCCAAGCAGGAAGGCAGAAGACGGCGACCAGCGACGGAAGTCCGGCGGAGAGTGCTGCAGCGTGTGGAGAGCAAAAGAGCTAATGAAGCTCCCCGCTGCAGCCTCTCCCTCCGCGACAGGTAGGCGGCCTTGGGCCACCTCCACTTATTTATAAACCCTCCCTAGAGCACCAGGGACAGGCACTAGGCCTGCGGGGAGAGTCAGGCCCTGTCGGCCTGTGCGCCCAGTAGGCAGGTTCCGGCCTGTGCCCACACCAGGCCTCCGGCCTGCGCCCACACCAGGCCTCCGGCCTGCGCCCCTCACCCAGGCCTCCGGCCTGCGCCCCTCACTTAGGCTCCTGCCTGCGCCCTTCCGGCTGGAAGTGGGCTGTGCAGCAGCTCTTCAGGGATCCGTGGCTGGTGTTTGAAGCCGACCGGCCCCACGCGGTGTATGGTCTAGGGGATTGGAAGTGTGGAGTAACGTTCCCCTCCCACACATCGCCATCCCCCGGCCGTCGGGAGTGGGCCACCATCTGCTCCAGACCCCCGTCCTTCATTGCGAGCCAAAGGCACCGGCCGGTGCCCAACATCTGGAAGGTAGGAGTGGTAAATCGGGGTATACTGTTGGGCCGGGGAATTGTTCCACTGATTTGCCGGGTAGTGCACGTGATTAATCAGTCCGGTCTCTGTTTGATTGGGATAGAACCAGTAGCCTCCAGTTGTTTAAGGTAGTTTGTTTAGGCAGGCGTAGTTGGCTGTATCGTTGTTTGCCGTAGTGTAGCCTGCAGGTAGGGAGGCTGTTCTTCTTGCCCCAACAGGAGCGGAGAGGTGCGACAATCAAGGTGACCCGCAAGTTGGAAGTGAGTATCACCCTGTGCCTGTCTGTCTGTCATCCCCCCCCCCCCTGTATACCGGTCAGGAGGGTCTGCTCGCGGACGCGAGGACCCCCTCTCACCACACAAGGTGCGAGAGTGCGAGTGTGTGAGAATTGGGTAGCTGAGGCCTATTGGCCAGTGATGACCTTCCGCCCAGCCGGTGAAGGTCGCGGCTACCCCTGACGTGTCCCGTACTGTAGGCGAAGGTCGGGTGTACGTCTCAACCGGCATATCCCTTTCTTTTCAGACCCCCGTCATCCGCGGTGAGGTGGTGTCCGCGCTGGTGAGTGGTCTAGAGAGCGAAGTCCCTGGCGCGTCTGGATATCGTCTGTGGCGACGTTGCACAGGTGGGTGGAGTGACGACACCTGCACAGCGGCAGGCGGTACATCCTTGTTAGGCCGCTCACATTTCCAGCCTGATTCCTGTGATTAATCCGTATGACTTTGGAGACCTTCCTGTATATTTCGATACCTGAGCGGTAAAACCGTAAATTATTACCCTCCTTATATGTGCCGATATCTAGTTCTTGCTATTATGCCCTTCTTTTCTTTATTTTTCTTACTGATTGTTATAATGCCATTTCGGGTATGATGCTATGGTATATATTATCCCATTTCTTCATGTCTTCCCTCCACCCCACACCCCGTTACACTAGCTGGCGGTGTGTGGCGGTTGGCTGATTTCAGTTTACCACCAGACATCTTCTGTACCTTTTCATCATATTATATTTTCTAAGTTACTGTTTCGAAGATGTCGCTTCCTTTATAGCTGCGGCCCTATGGGGCTTTAGCTCTCTTATGTTGTTTTTTACTGTGATATAATGTTATTGTATTTCCTAGGAAGTCTGGTCTCTTGCTTCTGGGACATTTTGGGAGGCTTCTCCTCCCTCCTTTCCATTGGTTTCTTTCTATTCTCCTTTTTTATTCCTCTCTGTTCTTTCTATGGTCTGTACTTCTCCTTTTCTTCCTTGTTCTCCTCTCCTCTCTAGTCTACTCCCCTCTCCTGTCTGCAAGTATACCTGTTCCTGTTTTGTGCTGGTTAACTGCTCCCTCTCCCTCCCCTTCTGGGACATGCTGGTGCTTTCGTTTGTGCAGGGGCTCACCTCCTTTCCTCTTAAACGCTGTAAGATGGCCCCTTTAAAATTTGGTTCCTGGAATTGAATACCGCCCCACGTGTTCATATTTTTAACTGATGTCTAATAATGCTATAAATTGAAACTACCCTATGGTACTGTTTAAGGGTTGATGTTCCTCTAGTGCCAAGGTTTTACAGTTTGTTTTATGTTGCAATTCCAGGTGTGAATAAGCACATTTTATCAGCAATATAATTTATAATCCCAAAATTTGGCCTCAGTACAGATTGTAGAGAATTGATTGCAAATCATATAGTTTTCTACCTTATTACATTTTGCGAACTCATAAACTGAATATTATTAGAATTACAATTTGTTTAATGCAAAATTTGTCTTTCAGTATTTACAAGAATGATGCTAGTTACTGAGTACACATTCACTGCATTCTCTTATTCTTTAATTAATGATTATCCCATGCACTTGATTAATTGAGCCAAAAATATAAGAGCTGGATTCAATTATATGCAGCAAATCACAACGCAGAGAAAAGAGTTTTAACCTTGGGCTTTAACGTTTGAGCTATTCAATTACAGCCCCTTTTCCTCACGTAGTAAATTACCTACTACTGCATGTATTGTTAACCCATAGAGGGCGGGATGTACTAAAGGGAAAATGCGGTAAAACCCCCGTTTTACTGCATTTTCATATGTACTAACTCCAGACCGCCGCGTTTTCGCCCCATAGGGTATCGCCATATTTTTATGGTGATACCCTATAGAAGCCTATGGGATGCTTACCGCCGCCTCGCGCCACTCATGATGACACCCCCTCCCCCCGGCATACCAGTGTGTCACTGTGAGCTGCTGCTGGTGTGGCCCCCCGCAGCACAGCCTTGTCTCCTTCCGGCTGTAGGGGGGAGGAGGAGGAGCCCGGGGACTCCCTGCAAATGTCACCTCCCGTGTCTGGGAGGTGACGGAGACAACCGCTGACCCCCGCGACCCCTGAAGACATCATCTCGGGGGCCTTCTATACCGCATTACGATACTAATTGCATATGTTAGTACATATGTGATTAGTATCGCAGCGGTAGGCGGCGAGGGGCGGCGATGACTTATAGTACATCCCGCCCAGAATCTGGGATAAATTCCCGGACCTATGGGTTAACAGGTTATCGGCACCCGCGATCAGGGCACTTAACACAGACTTCTGTTTGAGCCTCCTCAGACTTGAACAGAAATACACATTATATGCATCCTGCAAACTGCCACCAGCTATAATTGAATAGCCCGGGCAGTTCAATTAGCCCGTGGTAATTAACACTGGCTAATTGAATTTGGCCCTTTAAATATGTGTCAACCCCTCAGGAAACAAAATGCAGAATCTTATTTCTCCCACTAAAACTTGAATGCATCATTATGGCATCCTGATATTCTTTTGGCATGTGATACTATGGTGTAAGCAGTTACTTTATTCCACAATGCACACACTCCCTATATGGCAGCTCCTCAGACAGAGTGCTCTACTTATCAGAGTTCTCTGTACTTTGCAAATTGCAGTGCACAGGAGATGGGTGAGCGGAGCAGTGGGCACTTGGGAGCGGCAGAAGCAGCAGGCACTCGGCAGCATTGCGCTCCGGAGCGGTAGGCATTCAGCTGCAATATTATTAGTGATGTGCACCGGACATTTTTCGGGTTTTGTGTTTTGGTTTTGGATTCGGTTCCGCGGCCGTGTTTTGGATTCGGACGCGTTTTGGCAAAACCTCACCGAAATTTTTTTTGTCGGATTCGGGTGTGTTTTGGATTCGGGTGTTTTTTTACAAAAAACCCTAAAAAACAGCTTAAATCATAGAATTTGGGGGTCATTTTGATCCCATAGTATTATTAACCTCAATAACCATAATTTCCACTCATTTCCAGTCTATTCTGAACACCTCACACCTCACAATATTATTTTTAGTCCTAAAATTTGCACGAGGTCGCTGGATGGCTAAGCTAAGCTAAGCGACACAAGTGGCCGACACAAACACCTGGCCCATCTAGGAGTGGTACTGCAGTGTCAGGCAGGATGGCACTTCAAAAAAATTGTCCCCAAACAGCACATTTTGCAAAGAAAAAAAGAGGCGCACCAAGGTCGCTGTGTGACTAAGCTAAGCGACACAAGTCGCCGACACAAACACCTGGCCCATCTAGGAGTGGCACTGCAGTGTCAGGCAGGATGGCCCTTCAAAAAAATTGTCCCCAAACAGCACATGATGCAAAGAAAAATTAAAGAAAAAAGAGGTGCAAGATGGAATTGTCCTTGGGCCCTCCCACCCACCCTTATGTTGTATAAACAGGACATGCACACTTTAACGAACCCATCATTTCAGCGACAGGGTCTGCCACACAACTGTGACTGAAATGACTGGTTGGTTTGGGCCCCCACCAAAAAAAGAAGCAATCAATCTCTCCTTGCACAAACTGGCTCTACAGAGGCAAGATGTCCACCTCATCATCATCCTCCAATTCCTCACCCCTTTCACTGTGTACATCCCCCTCCTCACAGATTATTAATTCGTCCCCACTGGAATCCACCATCACAGGTCCCTGTGTACTTTCTGGAGGCAATTGCTGCTGGTAAATGTCTCCACGGAGGAATTGATTATAATTCATTTTGATGAACATCATCTTCTCCACATTTTCTGGAAGTAACCTCGTACGCCGATTGCTGACAAGGTGAGCGGCTGCACTAAACACTCTTTCGGAGTACACACTGGAGGGAGGGCAACTTAGGTAGAATAAAGCCAGTTTGTGCAAGGGCCTCCAAATTGCCTCTTTTTCCTGCCAGTATACGTACGGACTGTCTGACGTGCCTACTTGGATGCGGTCACTCATATAATCCTCCACCATTCTTTCAATGGTGAGAGAATCATATGAAGTGACAGTAGACGACATGTCAGTAATTGTTGGCAGGTCCTTCAGTCCGGACCAGATGTCAGCACTCGCTCCAGACTGCCCTGCATCACCACCAGCGGGTGGGCTCGGAATTCTTAGCCTTTTCCTCGCACCCCCAGTTGCGGGAGAATGTGAAGGAGGAGATGTTGACGGGTCACGTTCCGCTTGACTTGACAATTTTCTCACCAGCAGGTCTTTGAACCTCTGCAGACTTGTGTCTGCCGGAAAGAGAGATACAACGTAGGTTTTAAATCTAGGATCGAGCACGGTGGCCAAAATGTAGTGCTCTGATATCAACAGATTGACCACCCGTGAATCCTGGTTAAGCGAATTAAGGGCTCCATCCACAAGTCCCACATGCCTAGCGGAATCGCTCTGTTTTAGCTCCTCCTTCAATGTCTCCAGCTTCTTCTGCAAAAGCCTGATGAGGGGAATGACCTGACTCAGGCTGGCAGTGTCTGAACTGACTTCACGTGTGGCAAGTTCAAAGGGTTGCAGAACCTTGCACAACGTTGAAATCATTCTCCACTGCGCTTGAGTCAGGTGCATTCCCCCTCCTTTGCCTATATCGTGGCCAGATGTATAGGCTTGAATGGCCTTTTGCTGCTCCTCCATACTCTGAAGCATATAGAGGGTTGAATTCCACCTCGTTACCACCTCTTGCTTCAGATGATGGCAGGGCAGGTTCAGGACTGTTTGGTGGTGCTCCAGTCTTCTGTACGCGGTGGCTGAATGCCGAAAGTGGCCCACAATTCTTCGGGCCACCGACAGCATCTCTTGCATGCCCCTGTTGTTTTTTAAATAATTTTGCACCACCAAATTCAATGTATGTGCAAAACATGGGACGTGCTGGAATTTGCCCAGATGTAATGCACGCACAATATTGCTGGCGTTGTCCGATGTCACAAATCCCCAGGAGAGTCCAATTGGGGTAAGCCATTCTGCGATGATCTTCCTCAGTTTCCGTAAGAGGTTGTCAGCTGTGTGCCTCTTCTGCAAAGCGGTGATACAAAGCGTAGCCTGCCTAGGAACGAGTTGGCGTTTGCGAGATGCTGCTACTGGTGCCGCCGCTGCTGTTCTTGCTGCGGGAGGCAATACATCTACCAAGTGGGCTGTCACAGTCATATAGTCCTGAGTCTGCCCTGCTCCACTTGTCCACATGTCCGCGGTTAAGTGGACATTGGGTACAACTGCATTTTTTAGGACACTGGTGACTCTTTTTCTGACGTCTGTGTACATTTTCGGTATCGCTTGCCTAGAGAAATGAACCTAGATGGTATTTGGTTCCGGGGACACAGTACCTCAATCAAGTCTCTAGTTGCCTCTGAATTAGCGGTGGATACCGGAACCACGTTTCTCCCCGCCCAGGCTGCCAAGGCCTAAGTTATCTGCTTTGCAGCAGGATGACTGCTGTGATATTTCATCTTCCTCGCAAAGGACTGTTGGACAGTCAATTGCTTACTGGAAGTAGTACAAGTGGTCTTCCGACTTCCCCTCTGGGATGACGATCGACTCCCAGCAGCTACAACAGCAGCGCCAGCAGCAGTAGGTGTTACACTCAAGGATGCATCGGAGGAATTCCAGGCAGGAGAGGACTCGTCAGACTTGCCAGTGACATGACCTGCAGGACTATTGGCTTTCCTGGGTAAGGAGGAAATTGACACTGAGGGAGTTGGTGGTGTGGTTTGCAGGACCTTGGTTACAAGAGGAAGGGATTTAGTGGTCAGTGGACTGCTTCCGCTGTCACCCAAAGTTTTGGAACTTGTCACTGACTTATGATGAATGCACTGCAGGTGACGTATAAGGGAGGATGTTCCGAGGTGGTTAACGTCCTTACCCCTACTTATGACAGCTTGACAAAGGCAACACACGGCTTGACACCTGTTGTCCGCATTTGTGTTGAAATAATTCCACACCGAAGAGCTGATTTTTTTTTGTATTTTGACCAGGAATGTCAATGGCCATATTCGTCCCACGGACAACAGGTGTCTCCCCGGGTGCCTGACTTAAACAAACCACCTCACCATCAGAATCCTCCTTGTCAATTTCCTCCCCAGCGCCAGCAACACCCATATCCTCATCCTGGTGTACTTCAACAGTGACATCTTCAATTTGACTATCAGGAACTGGACTGCGGGTGCTCCTTCCAGCACTTGCAGGGGGCGTGCAAATGGTGGAAGGCGCAAGCTCTTCCTGTCCATTGTTGGGAAGGTCAGGCACAATTGGACTCTCCTTGAGGATTTGTGATTTAGAAGAACGCACAGTTCTTTGCTGTGCTTTTGCCAGCTTAAGTCTTTACATTTTTCTAGCGAGAGGATGAGTGCTTCCATCCTCATGTGAATCTGAACCACTAGCCATGAACATAGGCCAGGGCCTCAGCCGTTCCTTGCCACTCTGTGTCGTAAATGGCATATTGGCAAGTTTACGCTTCTCATCAGATGCTTTCAGTTTTGATTTTTGGGTCATTTTACTGAACTTTTGTTTTTTGGATTTTACATGCTCTCTACTATGACATTGGGCATCGGCCTTGGCAGACGACGTTGATGGCATTTCATCGTCTCGGCCATGACTAGTGGCAGCAGCTTCAGCACGAGGTGGAAGTGGATCTTGATCTTTCCCTATTTTAACCTCCACATTTTTGTTCTCCATTTTTTAATGTGTGGAATTATATGCTAGTATCAATAGCAATGGCCTACTACTATATATACTGCGCACAACTGAAATGCACCACAGGTATGGATGGATAGTATACTTGACGACACAGAGGTAGGTAGAGCAGTGGCCTTCCGTACCGTACTGCTATATATACTGGTGGTCACTGTGTCAGCAAACTGCAAAACTAAAATGCACCACAGGTATAGAATCTAGATGGATAGTATACTTAATGACGACACAGAGGTAGGTACAGCAGTGGCCTTCCGTACCGTACTGCTATAAATAGTATACTGATGGTCACTGTGTCAGCAAACTGCAAAACTAAAATGCACCACAGGTATAGAATGTAGATGGATAGTATACTTAATGACGACACAGAGGTAGGTACAGCAGTGGCCTTCCGTACCGTACTGCTATATATAGTATACTGGTGGTCATTGTGTCAGCAAACTGCAAAACTAAAATGCACCACAGGTATAGAATGTAGATAGATAGTATACTTAATGACGACACAGAGGTAGGTACAGCAGTGGCCTTCCGTACCGTACTGCTATATATAGTATACTGGTGGTCACTGTGTCAGCAAACTGCACAACTGAAATGCACCACAGGTATAGAATCTAGATGGATAGTATACTTAATGACGACACAGAGGTAGGTACAGCAGTGGCCTACTGTACCGTAATGCTATATATTATATACTGGTGGTCACTGGTCAGCAAAACTCTGCACTGTACTCCTCCTATATAATATTATACTGGTGGTCCCCAGTCCCCACAATAAAGCAGCACACTGAGCACAGATATGGAGTGTTTTTCAGGCAGACAACGTATACTGGTGGTCACTGTCAGCAAAACTCTTCAATTTACTCCTGCTATATAATACAGCTGCTCCCCAGTCCCCACAATTAAGCAGTGTGAGCACAGATATATGCAGCACACTGAGCACAGATATGGAGCGTTTTTTTCAGGCAGAGAACGGATAACTGGTGGTCACTGATCAGCAAAACTCTGCACTGTACTCCTCCTATATTATACAGCTGCTCCCCAGCCCTCCCCACAATTAAGCAATAATGCACAATCAAGTTCAACAATAACGGAGAGGACGCCAGCCACGTCCTCTCCCTAACATTTCCAATGCACGAGTGAAAATGGCGGCGACGCGCGGCTCCTTATATAGAATCCGAATCTCGCGAGAATCCGACAGCGGGATGATGACGTTCGGGCGCGCTCGGGTTAACCGAGCCATACGGGAGAATCCGAGTATGGCTGGGACCCGTGTAAAAAGGGTGAAGTTCGGGGGGGGGTCCGGTTTCCGAGAAACCGAACCCGCTCATCACTAATTATTATGCAGCAGAAGTGTGTCAGTTAGAGGAGGACGGAGGGCTTCCAGCTCCAGATGCTTAAATGTAAAATAAGTATGTATATGTATATATATATATATATATACTCAAATGTATGAATGCGCGACCAATGTTCAAGAGTTCTTTTAGAAATATAAATCGTCCGCTTCCAATGATGAAATGCAAGCGCACGCACCTTCCAGCAGCCTTTACCATCAGCTGTATCTTCCACATGTAAAACACATTAATGAAGGGCGCACTTGAGTAAAATGTCAGGTAAGATTTACTCAAGTAAATAGCTCACATACATTTCAGTTAAAGTAAATCAGCATAAAAACCATTCCCTTCGTGCTTCCAGATAACCACCAGGTATACAATCCCAGATGCTGTGTCTCATTGCTTTATTTTTCTTACTGATTGTTATAATGCCATTTCGGGTATGATGCTATGGTATATATTATCCCATTTCTTCATGTCTTCCCTCCACCCCACACCCCGTTACACTAGCTGGCGGTGTGTGGCGGTTGGCTGATTTCAGTTTACCACCAGACATCTTCTGTACCCTTTCATCATATTATATTTTCTAAGTTACTGTTTCGAAGATGTCGCTTCCTTTATAGCTGCGGCCCTATGGGGCTTTAGTTCTCTTATGTTGTTTTTTACTGTGATAATGTTATTGTATTGCCTCGGAAGTCTGGTCTCTTGTTTCTGGGACCTTTTGGGAGGCTTCTCCTCCCTCCTTTCCATTGGTTTCTTTCTATTCTCCTTTTTATTCCTCTCTGTTCTTTCTATGGTCTGTACTTCTCCTTTTCTTCCTTGTTCTCCTCTCCTCTCTAGTCTACTCCCCTCTCCTGTCTGCAAGTATACCTGTTCCTGTTTTGTGCTGGTTAACTGCTCCCTCTCCCTCCCCTTCTGGGACATGCTGGTGCTTTCGTTTGTGCAGGGGCTCACCTCCTTTCCTCTTTAACGCTGTAAGATGGCCCCTTTAAAATTTGGTTCCTGGAATTGAATACCGCCCCACTTGTGCATATTTTTAACTGATGTCTAATAATGCTATAAATTGAAAAACTACCCTATGGTACTGTTTAAGGGTTGATGTTCCTCTAGTGCCAAGGTTTTACAGTTTGTTTTATGTTGCAATTCCAGGTGTGAATAAGCACATTTTATCAGCAATATAATTTATAATCCCAAAATTTGGCCTCAGTACAGATTGTAGAGAATTGATTGCAAATCATATAGTTTTCTACCTTATTACATTTTGCTAAGTCATAAACCGAATATTATTAGAATTGCAATTTGTTTAATGCAAAATTTGTCTTTCAGTATTTACAAAAATGATGCTAGTTACTGAGTACACATTCACTGCATTCTCTTATTCTTTAATTAATGATTATCCCATGCACTTGATTAATTGAGCCAAAAATATAAGAGCTGGATTCAATTATATGCAGCAAATCACAACGCAGAGAAAAGAGTTTTAACCTCGGGCTTTAATGTTTGAGCTATTCAATTACAGACCCTTTTCCTCACGTAGTAAATTACCTACTACTGCATGTATTGTTAACCCATAGAGGGCGGGATGTACTAAAGGGAAAATGCGGTAAAACCCCCGTTTTACTGCATTTTCATATGTACTAACTCCAGACCGCCGCATTTTCGCCCCATAGGGTATCGCCATATTTTTATGGTGATACCCTATAGAAGCCTATGGGATGCTTACCGCCGCCTCGCGCCACTGATGACGACCCCCCCTCCCCCCGGCATACCAGTGTGTCACTGTGAGCTGCTGCTGGTGTGGCCCCCCTCCTCCTTCTCTCCCGCAGCACAGCCTTGTCTCCTTCCGGCTGTAGGGGGGTGGAGGAGGAGCCCGGGGACTCCCTGCACATGTCACCTCCCGTGTCTGGGAGGTGACGGAGACCACCGCGACCCCTGAAGACATCATCTCGGGGGCCTTCTATACCGCATTATGATACTAATCGCATATGTTAGTACATATGTGATTAGTATCGCTGCGGTAGGCGGCGAGGGGCGGCGATGACTTATAGTACATCCCGCCCAGAATCTGGGATAAGTTCCCGGACCTATGGGTTAACAGGTTATCGGCACCCGCGATCAGGGCACTTAACACAGACTTCTGTTTGAGCCTCCTCAGACTTGAACAGAAATACACATTATATGCATCCTGCATACTGCCACCAGCTATAATTGAATAGCCCTGGCAGATCAATTAGCCCGTGGTAATTAACACTGGCTAATTGAATTTGGCCCTTTAAATATGTATCAACCCCTCAGGAAACAAAATGCAGAATCTTATTTCTCCCACTAAAACTTGAATGCATCATTATGGCATCCTGATATTCTTTTGGCATGTGATACTATGGTGTAAGCAGTTACTTTTTTCCACAATGCACACACTCCCTATATGGCAGCTCCTCAGACAGAGTGCTCTACTTATCAGAGTTCTCTGTACTTTGCAAATTGCAGTGCACAGGAGTTGGGTGAGCGGAGCAGTGGGCACTTGGGAGCGGCAGAAGCAGCAGGCACTCGGCAGCACTGCGCTCCGGAGCGGTAGGCATTCAGCTGCATTATTATGCAGCAGAAGTGTGTCAGTTAGAGGAGGACGGAGGGCTTCCAGCTCCAGATGCATAAATGTAAAATAAGTATGTATGTATATATATATATATATATATATATATATACTCAAATGTATGAATGCGCAACCAATGTTCAAGAGTTCTTTTAGAAATATAAATCGTCCGCTTCCAATGATGAAATGCAAGCGCAAGAACCTTCCAGCAGCCTTTACCATCAGCTGTATCTTCCACATGTAAAACACAATAATGAAGGGCGCACTTGAGTAAAATGTCAGGTAAGATTTACTCAAGTAAATAGCTCACATACATTTCAGTTAAAGTAAATCAGCATAAAAACCATTCCCTTCGTGCTTCCAGATAACCACCAGGTATACAATCCCAGATGCTGTGTCTCGTTTGCTCAGCATGATCCTGTGCACATCGAAACTGGCTTGTGACGTCAGCACGTCCATAACATACTCTAAGCCACGCCCAATGCGTTTCGCCACTCACGGACTTCGTCAGGGTGGCGTGGCCTAACCCTTTCAAACTCATTATTTACAGGCACAGGCACAATTAGCAATTTATTCATTACAATACAATCATTTACAGCAGCATTTATATATATATATATAGCCAAAAAGGTTGCACTCACATCCTCAGAAAAAAACGACTGGGGTGTCCACTCCAATGACAAAGCATTGTAATTATAGAGAAATAATAGAGGCACTCTCCAGATTTTCCAAATATGCAAGAAATGTTCTCATTTATTATGATATACGTTACATGATCCACTTGAATAGTATCCTCAAGCGCTTTCGGCCCTCACCGAACCTTCCTCAGGAGGCTATCTGAAGCAACTATACATCAAGTAATGAAACCAAGCAGCAGATCATCCCAGGCATCCAGCAGTAAAATAAGTCATACCTGACTGGCTCTATATACACCTATTCACAATTGAAATTGGCGCCAAAACCGCCCATTTTATGACCTCATAGTAGTGTGACTTAAAATACACTAGTACACATCCTACATCACAATCTCTAATAGTAAACAAGAAGAAAGAGAGAGAGAGCCAGTGGGGCACATCCACGCCGGGAATAGAACTCACTTGAAAAGCAAAACAAACCCGCTATGTGACCTCGGCAAGCTCGCAAGCGCAGCCCTTGCAGTCCGCCAGCCGCTCACGTCAGCGGATCAGCTGGGAGGCACCAAGTTCCTGGTCACGCGTTGCTAAGCAACGACTACTACTTCCGGCCCGTGGGACGCACGCGTCACCCGGGCGGAAGCACACCCTACTACAGTGAAACGCAAGCAGGAAGAATACCCGCAGAGCTCACAGCTCATCTCCATTAGGGCACATATATTAATATACATCTATTAATAGACCAGGAAATAGTGCATACATAGGTCACCATATTTTTTTTTTTTTAAACATTTTATTTACACCAAGAGAGACTGAAAAATCTACAATACACAATACAGAGTTAAAGGCATAATAAAATATGAATGGCAGTCTACATGGTGTTGGTTTTTCAAATAATTTTGTGCATATGGTAACAGGAAAACAAGAACTTCTCCCGGTACGGGGAGAACATACATTGAGAAAGCAGGAACAACAGGGAATAATGATAGAGGGGGAGGGGGGTGGGGGGGGTGGGGGGAAACAGAGAAAGAGGAAGAGAAAGGGGACAACAGAACCATTCCATGCCACATTAGAAGCAAAATATCTGATATATTCATGGCGAGTGTATACGCTAAACACAATATAAGCATACCTGCAGGTTATGTATCATTACACTTCCAATAAAGATCTGGAGGGGCAAGACGGCGCCCGGAGGGAGGGCCCAGGTGCAACCCGGTCAGCGTCCTGGCAAGCGGGTCAGAAAAATGGTTCGGACCTCATAATGGGGGGGACATCGCGATCAACCAGGGACCCCAAATGAACTCAAATTTGTGGGGACAGTCATGCAGATAATAAGTGATTTTCTCAATATTAGCTACGAACCAAATATAGTTGTTCAGAGCTGGTATAGTAGGAGGGGCAGTGTTTTTCCAATTTTTAGCTATTAGAGCTTTAGCCGCTACTAATATATGGGAGAATAATTTATTCATTATGGGATCAAGGTCTGGGTGTGGGCGGGCCAGTAGAAACATCCACGGGTGCAACGTAAGCATAAGTCCAGATAGGGAGTTCAGTAAGTCCAGTACTTTTTCCCAGTAGTTAACAATACGTGGACATGTCCACCAAATGTGGAGGAGAGTACCACGTTGACCGCATCCCCGCCAGCAGACCGGGGTGGCAGAAGGGAACATCCGAGATAGTTTGTCTGGGGTATAATACCACAGATAATACAATTTATAGGACGTCTCCTTGAGTCGGGTGGAGATAGAGCTTTTAGCAATGCTCTCCCTTACTTCTTCCCAACAGGTTTCGTCTGGAGGGGGACCCAGGTCCCTCTCCCACTCCCGTTCATGGCGGGTCTGCGGTCCAGAGGAGGTCCCAACCAACAGGGTATATACCTGCGAGATCAGTCCTCTGCTTATGGGTTTTGCAAGACATATAGACTCAAAGGGAGTAAGGTCCCGTTGAGTGTCGACCTGAGGTAGGGAGAGGAGGAAATGGCGAAGTTGAAAATATTCGTAGAAGGGGGGGGACAGTGAGGGAAATTTGGACTTAATATCATCTATTGACATCCAGTGACCTTGTAGGGATAGGTCGTGAGCCACAAGGATCCGGGCGTTAAACCAAGATGTGAATCTACGGAAAAGGGATCCCAGCGGGGAAGTCCGGGTTGTCCCATAGGGGTGTGAGAGGGGAGTGGGAGGAGGACAGATTATATTTCGCAAGAGATTTATGCCAGAGAGATAGGTGAAATTTAAGGGAAGGGGAGGCGTTTCTGAGTGCCAGCAGATGTGATTTGCCCAGGCCCCAGAGCGAAGCCAGTGAACAAAGTCCCATAGAAAGCGCAGTAAGATCAACCCAGGCGATACAGCCGTGGGGTACAAATGAGGCCACTATTTGACTTAGGTGGCTAGCCAGATAATAAAATTTGACATCGGGAAATCCTCGACCCCCCTCGGATCGGGGGAGCCGGAGCACAGTGAAGGCTATCCGTGGGGGTTTGTCGTTCCAGACAAACTTCACAAATGAGGCCTGGGCATCTCTGAGAACCTTCTCCGGTACACTCACAGGTAGAGTTTGGAAAAGGTAGAGAAGTTGTGGCATAACTGTCATCTTGAGGGCAATAATCCTACCCAGCCAGGATATGATTGTCAAGACTAAGGTTTTGTGAACCCGGTGTTAGTGAAGTCCGCTGCAGACACTGTGCCAATCGATGCTGAGTCGACTCCAGACCTTCCAAGCGTCCTGCAATATTGCTTAGGAGGTCATGCGTCAGACAAACACTTTCGGCCGGGTCCATGTGGCCAGTTCCTACTGTCAAGACTAAGGTTTTGTGAACCCGGTGTTAGTGAAGTCTGTGCGGGCGACTGGAGGATTATATGAATACTACCACTGACCTGGTTTGGGACTGTTGTGGACTCTGGGTTTCTTCCAGTGACTGGGAAGAGGAACCGCAGCAGAGATGGCCGAATCTAGGTTCTCCTCATGCAGGATTAGGTCGGCAGACAGGAGGCATGCTGAAGGTCTCCTGAAAGACAGAAGTGGCACGGAGGTACTGAGGCACGGAGGTACTGAGGCACGGAGGCACGGAGGTACTGAGGCACGGAGGTGCTGGAAGCACGGAGATGCTGAGGCACGAGGTACTGAGCCCTGGAGATCCCAACTACAACAGTAGTAAAACTGAAACACGACAGCTGTGGTTTTCAGTGGAGAACACGGAATTCAGTACTGTGCCTTTAAGACGAAACATTGCAGCTGTACCTTTACATTGAGACTCAGGGAAATGGTGAAATCAAATGGCAACACACAAATAAACCAAACGGTAACAAGGGAACAGAGTTTCCACAGGAACTTAGGTACAAAGGTTACCTTTAGGGAGCTCAGCTTAAGACCCACACAAGGCTGTATGTGACACAAGGAACTGGCCCAGATTCCAACTCAGCCTCCTGATTTATACTTCCTGGTCCTTGATGATTGGTGGGCAGGATTAGGTGATGTCACTGTCATGTGACTACTCTAGCCAAGGCTGTGATGTAGAATGAGGCCTAGCAGGCCAAGAGAACACTGAAGCCTGGACTTCTGCAAAACACAGGATGCTTGCTTTTAGATTACTGAATTCAGCCTCACACAGGAGATCACCACAGGTGGAGCTGATTACCTCTCAGGCAGAGAACTCAGGAAAACTCATAGTGCTGACAAGCTGTTTAACTCCGTGAGTGAAAAGACACAGGATCCAGGACAGATGGCATGGGTAAGTCACCAAATATAAACCTACAGTCAGGATTGTGACAGTATCCCCCTCTTCAAGGGTGGACTCCGGACACCCATCTTGAATCTTAGAGGAACTTGATGAATAACTTGTACACAAAGCTTCTAAAAAGTGGAAACCAGAGGGTCCAGAACAAAACTTAAGCTGGATTCTTTAGAAGTCTTCCTGATCTTCATCTTCAGAACAGGTAGACCATCCATCATAGACAAGACTGGAATTTCCTTCATCCGAAAGGACTGAGGAATAAACTGTAGAAGGTTCCTCTCCTCGTTTTGTAGTGCGAGAAGATTGTGCTTTCGAAGCTAGCACTCCACTGAGGCTTAAATTAAATCTTGTTCTATAACGAGGACTTTTCATACAGAGACCTGTAGAGCTTTTTGGTGATTCTGGAACCTCTTCATGCATGGAAGCATAACAGGAAGGAACAGCACCTCCCAGGAAAGGAGTAGCATCATAAACTGGATCAAATTCAGAGTCTGAGTCCAAGTCTAACAGAAAATACGAATCTCCTTTAGATACACAGTTTGAAAATGACCTAGAAGTGCACTGTAACTTTAAATTCTTTGGCGGAGAACTTAGTATTGAGCTAGGAGAGACTCCTACATGACCAACCTGAATGGTCGGATTCCTAAGGAAGGAGATACTTGGACTATCTTTGGCAGGCTTAGAGGATGAAACTGAAGAAAGCTTTGGCTGGACGAGTAGGACTGGATTGGATCCGAGGATACTTGAATTGGCTGGAGCCAAAGGAGACGGACCAGGCTGGTCCTGGAGTATTGCTGGACCGGCTGTAACCGGGACGGACTGACCAGGCAGAACCTGGAGTATTGCTGGACCGGCTGGAACCGGGACGGACTGACCAGGCGGAGCCTGGAGTATTGCTGGACCGGCTGGAACCGGGACGGACTGACCAGGCTGGGCCTGGAGTATTGCTGGACCGGCTGGAACCGGGACGGACTGACCAGGCAGGGCCTGGAATATTGCTGGACCGTCTGGAACCGGGACGGACTGACCAGGCAGGGCCTGGAGTATTGCTGGACCAGCTGGAACCGGGACGGGCTGAGCCCTTTCTTCACAGGGCTGGGCTGAGGCAAGAGCCCCCACTTCACGGGGCTGGGCTGAGGCAAGAGCCCCCTCTTCACGGGGCTGGGCTAAGGCAAGAGCCCCCTCTTCACGGGGCTGGGCTGAGGCAAGAGCCCCCTCTTCACGGGGCTGGGCAGCACTCTGTAGAATCTCGGGCTGGGCAGCACTCTGTAGAATCTCTGGCTGGGCAGCACTCTGTAGAATCTCTGGCTGGGCAGCACTCTGTAGAATCTCTGGCTGGGCAGCACTCTGTAGAATCTCTGGCTGGGCAGCACTCTGTAGAATCTCTGGCTGGGCAGCACTCTGTAGAATCTCTGGCTGGGCAGCACTCTGTAGAATCTCTGGCTGGGCAGCACTCTGTAGAATCTCTGGCTGGGCAGCACTCTGTAGAATCTCTGGCTGGGCAGCACTCTGTAGAATCTCTGGCTGGGCAGCACTCTGTAGAATCTCTGGCTGGGCAGCACTCTGTAGACTCTCTGGCTGGGCAGCACTCTGTAGACTCACTGGCTGGGCAGCACTCTGAAGACTCACTGGCTGGGCAGCACTCTGAAGACTCTCTGGGGCTGGACGCTCTGAAGACGCCCCTCCTGGGGCTGGATGCTCTGAAGACGCCCCTCCTGGGGCTGGACGCTCTGAAGACGCCCCTCCTGGGGCTGGACGCTCTGAAAACGCCCCTCCTGGGGCTGTGGACACGGACTCCTCTGTGACTGTAAATGGCTTGAACATTCTTCTCTGGACACCCAACTTGGGATAAGGTCTTTTAACCACCGGACCCCAGTCATAAATTTGAGTCTCTCTCAGAAGAGTAGCCTTCTTGATACCCCCGTCAGCAGCAGAAGGATCGGATACTGTGGATGACTTGTAAACATGAGCACTATGATACTGAGATTTGTCACTATTACCTGGCTTGCGAAGAATGCAGTCTTTAACAAAATGACCAGAATTTCCACAGTAAAGACAGAGATGTAGCTCCTTACGCCGCTGACGTTCAGCTTCAGAGAGCTTGGGCCGTGGATAGCTCTGATGAAAAACTTTCCCTTGCGCAGAGGAAGAGACTCTATTAACTGGATGGGACTTAACAGGATCAACAACGTTGGTAGTATTCCTGAGGAGATCAGGCATCACAGAGAGAATACTAGGCAAAAGTTCTTGTAACTGTAGTAACATCTGGTAGAAAATCTGCAGTTGGTCAGGAGTCTTAGAGCAGAAGGTCATAGAATCTCTGGAGGACGAATTCCGCTGCAGACACTGTGCCAATCGATGCTGAGTCGACTCCAGACCTTCCAAGCGTCCTGCAATATTGCTTAGGAGGTCATGCGTCAGACAAACACTTTCGGCCGGGTCCATGTGGCCAGTTCCTACTGTCAAGACTAAGGTTTTGTGAACCCGGTGTTAGTGAAGTCTGTGCGGGCGACTGGAGGATTATATGAATACTACCACTGACCTGGTTTGGGACTGTTGTGGACTCTGGGTTTCTTCCGGTGACTGGGAAGAGGAACCGCAGCAGAGATGGCCGAATCTAGGTTCTCCTCATGCAGGATTAGGTCGGCAGACAGGAGGCATGCTGAAGGTCTCCTGAAAGACAGAACTGGAAAGGCACTGATGAATCAGTGAAGAATACCAGGTATAATTGTGCTAAAGGGCACGGGGTGCTTGGAGACACTGAGGTGCTTGCGGACACTGAGGTGCTTGCGGACACTGAGGTGCTTGCGGACACTGAGGTGCTTGCGGACACTGAGGTGCTTGGAGACACTGAGGTGCTTGGAGACACTGAGGTGCTTGCGGACACTGAGGTACGTGGAGACACTGAGGTGCTTGGAGACACTGAGGTACGTGGAGGCACTGAGGTGCGTGGAGGCACTGGGGTGCGTAGAGACACTGGGGTGCGTAGGGGTGCTGAGGCACGGAGGTGCTGGAAGCACGGAGATGCTGAGGCACGGAGGTACTGAGGCACGGAGGTGCTGTGGCACGGAGGTGCTGGAAGCACGGAGGTACTGAGGCACGGAGGTACTGAGGCACGGAGGTACGGAGGCACGGAGGTACGGAGGTACTGAGGCACGGAGGTGCTGGAAGCACGGAGATGCTGAGGCACGAGGTACTGAGCCCTGGAGATCCCAACTACAACAGTAGTAAAACTGAAACACGACAGCTGTGGTTTTCAGTGGAGAACACGGAATTCAGTACTGTGCCTTTAAGACGAAACATTGCAGCTGTACCTTTACATTGAGACTCAGGGAAATGGTGAAATCAAATGGCAACACACAAATAAACCAAACGGTAACAAGGGAACAGAGTTTCCACAGGAACTTAGGTACAAAGGTTACCTTTAGGGAGCTCAGCTTAAGACCCACACAAGGCTGTATGTGACACAAGGAACTGGCCCAGATTCTAACTCAGCCTCCTGATTTATACTTCCTGGTCCTTGATGATTGGTGGGCAGGATTAGGTGATGTCACTGTCATGTGACTACTCTAGCCAAGGCTGTGATGTAGAATGAGGCCTAGCAGGCCAAGAGAACACTGAAGCCTGGACTTCTGCAAAACACAGGATGCTTGCTTTTAGATTACTGAATTCAGCCTCACACAGGAGATCACCACAGGTGGAGCTGATTACCTCTCAGGCAGAGAACTCAGGAAAACTCATAGTGCTGACAAGCTGTTTAACTCCGTGAGTGAAAAGACACAGGATCCAGGACAGATGGCAGGGGTAAGTCACCAAATATAAACCTACAGTCAGGATTGTGACAATGATATATGTTTTCCATCTTGCCAAATCAGATTTGATCTTGGTCAGTAACCTCAGGAAATTTTCAGAGTACAGGGAATTATAATGAGAGGTAATATTAACACCTAGGTACTTAATCTTATTGGTCTGCCATCGAAGGTCATAGGAGGACTGCAGGGAGCGCTTGAGATCTCCAGGCACATGTAATAACATGGCTTCAGACTTGGTAAAATTTATTTTATAGCCCGATAGGGAACCATATTCCTCTATAATCCGATATAAGGCGGGGAGGGAAGACTGCGGCTGAGTGAGAGATAGTAGTACATCATCGGCGAAGAGCGAGATCTTAGACTCCTGTGAGCCCATCTGCACTCCCCGAACGCTACCGGACTTTCTTATCATAGCCGCCAATGGCTCAATGACCATGGCAAACACCAGGGGGGGGAAAGAGGACACCCCTGTCTAGTTCCATTGGCTAATGGGAAGGAGGGGGACAGTATCCCGTTGGTAAGGACCTTTGCTATTGGAGAGGAGTAGAGGGCAGAGACCCCGGAGAGAAATTCTGCCGATATCCCGAACGCCTGTAGAGTCTGAAATAAGAGCGGCCAGGAGAAACGGTCGAACGCCTTCTCAGCGTCGAGGGAGAGGATAATAGATGGAGTTTGCCTGCTATTCAACAGATGAATAACGTCAATCGCTTTTCTAATGTTGTCTCTGGCCTGGCGTCCTGGGATAAATCCCACCTGGTCATAGTGTATCAGGTCAGAGAGCACACCATTGAGGCGGGTAGCCAAGATCTTTGCATATATTTTAATGTCTAGATTCAATAAGGATATCGGGCGATAATTAGCGCAATTTCGTGGATCTCTGCCCTCTTTATGGATGACTATTGCTCTGGCCTCTAGCATAGTGCTTGGGAATGGAGTGCCATGCAGGACTGTGTTAAACAATACCCAGAGATGGGGGACCAACAAGGGAGCAAATTTTTTATAGTAGGAGGCCGAGAAGCCATCAGGACCTGGGGCTTTAGAAGATTTAAGGTTTCTCAGGACGGCCGTTATTTCTTCCTCTGTGATATCTCTATTCAGTTCCACAGAGTCGGTTTCAGATAGTTGAGGGAGATCGGCTCGGCGTAAGAATTCTGAAATTAACGCGTCAGGGGGGCCGGGATTTGGGGGCGTGGGGTTTAAATTATAAAGTTTGGTGTAATAATCCCAGAACACCCTGTTTATACCCCCTGGGTCATATGTGATTTCGCCAGATTCGGTATGAACCGCTAGGATATTGTTACGGGATCGTTGTGCTCTAAGACGGGAGGCCAGAATTCTATCGGCTTTGTCGCCTTTCTCGTAGAAGGTCTGGTTAAGCCTCTGAAGAGTCTTTGCTGTACGTTCCGACAGAGAGAGTGACATTGCATTTCTAGCTTCTAGCAGGGGCTCTAGATTAGACGGGGTAGGAGAGAGTTTATGTTGACGCTCAAGGGCTTGGAGTTTAGTAGAGAGGGAAAGGAAGCTGAGCTCCCGGGTTTTTTTAAGCCTAGCTGCCTGGCTAATCAAATGGCCACGTAGGACAGCTTTATGCGCCTCCCACAGAGTGATTGGGGAAGTCTCCGGGAGATCATTGAGAAGGAAGTAGTCAGCAAGGCAGTCTTTAATCTGAGTGGTAACTTCCTGGTTGTGTAATATGGAGTCGTTTAGACGCCAGGAAACGGGGGGAGGGCGTGGGGTGATAGATTGGAGTTCGGCAGAGATTGGACAATGGTCAGACCAAATCATAGGTCACCATATTTGTTTATATAAAGTAACAGCACCCCCGAACGTGAATGTGCGCCACTAGCTCTAAAAATAGAGCCAGTCAGATGCAGTTAAGAGCAATACCCATTAAGTCCTATATAGCTAGACCGTGGCTGTTAATAAGGAGGGCTATAGGAACTCACCTACACTACTTCAAAAGAAAAATCTCATAGCTATATCTTACTACTTTCATAGAGCTAAATAAATATCGTCCCAGCCCACCATTGTACAGACACAGTAACTCAGCTACCACTAAAAAACATCATAGTGAAAAAACCTGTGTTGACAAATACACCTAACTCCATATGTAAACACAGTCTAGTGATGTGCACCGGACATTTTTCGGGTTTTGTGTTTTGGTTTTGGGTTCGGTTCCGCGGCCGTGTTTTGGATTCGGACGCGTTTTAGCAAAACCTTACCGAAAATTTTTTTTCGGATTCGGGTGTGTTTTGGATTCGGGTGTTTTTTTCAAAAAACCCTCAAAAACAGCTTAAATCATAGAATTTGGGGGTCATTTTGATCCCATAGTATTATTAACCTCAATAACCATAATTTCCACTCATTTCCAGTCTATTCTGAACACCTCACACCTCACAATATTATTTTTAGTCCTAAAATTTGCCCCGAGGTCGCTGGATGGCTAAGCTAAGCGACCCAAGTGGCCGACACAAACACCTGGCCCATCTAGGAGTGGCACTGCAGTGTCAATCAAGACAGGATGGCCCTTCCAAAAAATACTCCCCAAACAGCACATGATGCAAAGAAAAAAAAGAGGCGCACCAAGGTCGCTGTGTGACTAAGCTAAGCGACCCAAGTGGCCGACACAAACACCTGGCCCATCTAGGAGTGGCACTGCAGTGTCAATCAAGACAGGATGGCCCTTCCAAAAAATACTCCCCAAACAGCACATGATGCAAAGGAAAAAAAGAGGCGCACCAAGGTCGCTGTGTGACTAAGCTAAGCGACCCAAGTGGCCGACACAAACACCTGGCCCATCTAGGAGTGGCACTGCAGTGTCAGACAGGATGGCACGTCAAAAAAATAGTCCCCAAACAGCACATGATGCAAAGAAAAAAAGAGGCGCAATGAGGTAGCTGTGTGACTAAGCTAAGCGACCCAAGTGGCCGACACAAACACCTGGCCCATCTAGGAGTGGCACTGCAGTGTCAGACAGGATGGCACTTCAAAACAATAGTCCCCAAACAGCACATGATGCAAAGAAAAAAAGAGGCGCCCCAAGGTGGCTGTGTGACTAAGCTAAGCGACACAAGTGGCCGACACAAACACCTGGCCCATCTAGGAGTGGCACTGCAGTGTCAATCAAGACAGGATGGCCCTTCCAAAAAATACTCCCCAAACAGCACATGATGCAAAGAAAAAAAGAGGTGCACAAAGGTTGCTGTGTGACTAAGCTAAGCGACCCAAGTGGCCGACACAAACACCTGGCCCATCTAGGAGTGGCACTGCAGTGTCAGACAGGATGGCACTTCAAAAAAATAGTCCCCAAACAGCACATGATGCAAAGAAAAAAAGAGGCGCAATGAGGTAGCTGTGTGACTAAGCTAAGCGACCCAAGTGGCCGACACAAACACCTTGCCCATCTAGGAGTGGCACTGCAGTGTCAGACAGGATGGCACTTCAAAAAAATAGTCCCCAAACAGCACATGATGCAAAGAAAAAAAGAGGCGCACCAAGGTGGCTGTGTGACTAAGCTAAGCGACACAAGTGGCCGACACAAACACCTGGCCCATCTAGGAGTGGCACTGCAGTGTCAGGCAGGATGGCCCTTCAAAAAAATACTCCCCAAACAGCACATGATGCAAAGAAAAAAAGAGGCGCACCAAGGTGGCTGTGTGACTAAGCTAAGCGACCCAAGTGGCAGACACAAACACCTGGCCCATCTAGGAGTGGCACTGCAGTGTCAATCAAGACAGGATGGCCCTTCCAAAAAATTGTCCCCAAACAGCACATGATCCAAAAAAAAAAGAGGTGCACCAAGGTGGCTGTGTGACTAAGCTAAGCGACACAAGTGGCCGACACAAACACCTGGCCCATCTAGGAGTGGCACTGCAGTGTCAGGCAGGATGGCCCTTCAAAAAAATTGTCCCCAAACAGCACATAATGCAAAGAAAAATTAAAGAAAAAAGAGGTGCAAGATGGAATTGTCCTTGGGCCCTCCCACCCACCCTTATGTTGTATAAACAGGACATGCACACTTTAACGAACCCATCATTTCAGCGACAGGGTCTGCCACACGACTGTGACTGAAATGACTGGTTGGTTTGGGCCCCCACCAAAAAAGAAGCAATCAATCTCTCCTTGCACAAACTGGCTCTACAGAGGCAAGATGTCCACCTCATCATCATCCTCCGATTCCTCACCCCTTTCACTGTGTACATCCCCCTCCTCACAGATTATTAATTCGTCCCCACTGGAATCCACCATCTCAGGTCCCCGTGTACTTTCTGGAGGCAATTGCTGCTGGTGAATGTCTCCACGGAGGAATTGATTATAATTCATTTTAATGAACATCATCTTCTCCACATTTTCTGGAAGTAACCTCGTACGCCGATTGCTGACAAGGTGAGCGGCTGCACTAAACACTCTTTCGGAGTACACACTGGAGGGAGGGCAACTTAGGTAGAATAAAGCCAGTTTCTGCAAGGGCCTCCAAATTGCCTCTTTTTCCTGCCAGTATACGTACGGACTGTCTGACGTGCCTACTTGGATGCGGTCACTCATATAATCCTCCACCATTCTTTCAATGGTGAGAGAATCATATGCAGTGACAGTAGACGACATGTCAGTAATCGTTGCAGGTCCTTCAGTCCAGACCAGATGTCAGCACTCGCTCCAGACTGCCCTGCATCACCGCCAGCGGATGGCCTCGGAATTCTTAGCCTTTTCCTCGCACCCCCGGTTGCGGGAGAATGTGAAGGAGGAGCTGTTGACGGGTCACGTTCCGCTTGACTTGACAATTTTCTCACCAGCAGGTCTTTGAACCTCTGCAGACTTGTGTCTGCCGGAAAGAGAGATACAACGTAGGTTTTAAATCTAGGATCGAGCACGGTGGCCAAAATGTAGTGCTCTGATTTCAACAGATTGACCACCCGTGAATCCTGGTTAAGCGAATTAAGGGCTCCATCCACAAGTCCCACATGCCTAGCGGAATCGCTCTGTTTTAGCTCCTCCTTCAATGTCTCCAGCTTCTTCTGCAAAAGCCTGATGAGGGGAATGACCTGACTCAGGCTGGCAGTGTCTGAACTGACTTCACGTGTGGCAAGTTCAAAGGGTTGCAGAACCTTGCACAACGTTGAAATCATTCTCCACTGCACTTGAGTCAGGTGCATTCCACCTCCTTTGCCTATATCGTGGCCAGATGTATAGGCTTTAATTGCCTTTTGCTGCTTCTCCATCCTCTGAAGCATATAGAGGGTTGAATTCCACCTCGTTACCACCTCTTGCTTCAGATGATGGCAGGGCAGGTTCAGGAATGTTTGGTGGTGCTCCAGTCTTCGGTACGCGGTGCCTGAATGCCGAAAGTGGCCCGCAATTCTTCAGGCCACCGACAGCATCTCTTGCACGCCCCTGTCGTTTTTTAAATAATTCTGCACCACCAAATTCAAGGTATGTGCAAAACATGGGACGTGATGGAATTTGCCCAGATGTAATGCACGCACAATATTGCTGGCGTTGTCCGATGTCACAAATCCCCAGGAGAGTCCAATTGGGGTAAGCCATTCTGCGATGATCTTCCTCAGTTGCTGTAAGAGGTTTTCAGCTGTGTGGCTATTCTGGAAAGCGGTGATACAAAGCGCAGCCTGCCTAGGAACGAGTTGGCGTTTGCGAGATGCTGCTACTGGTGCCGCCGCTGCTGTTCTTGCTGCGGGAGGCAATACATCTACCCAGTGGGCTGTCACAGTCATATAGTCCTGAGTCTGCCCTGCTCCACTTGTCCACATGTCCGTGGTTAAGTGGACGTTGGGTACAACTGCATTTTTTAGGACACTGGTGAGTCTTTTTCTGAGGTCTGTGTATATTTTCGGTATCGCCTGCCTAGAGAAATGGAACCTAGATGGTATTTGGTACCGGGGACACAGTACCTTAATCAAGTCTCTAGTTGGCTCTGAATTAACGATGGATACCGGAACCACGTTTCTCACCGCCCAGGCTGCCAAGGCCTCAGTTATCCGCTTTGCAGCAGGATTACTGCTGTGATATTTCATCTTCCTCGCAAAGGACTGTTGGACAGTCAATTGCTTACTGGAAGTAGTACAAGTGGTCTTCCGACTTTCCCTCTGGGATGACGATCGACTCCCAGCAGCAACAACAGCAGCGCCAGCAGCAGTAGGCGTTACAATCAAGGATGCATCGGAGGAATCCCAGGCAGGAGAGGACTCGTCAGAATTGCCAGTGACATGGCCTGCAGGACTATTGGCATTCCTGGGGAAGGAGGAAATTGACACTGAGGGAGTTGGTGGGGTGGTTTGCGTGAGCTTGGTTACAAGAGGAAGGGATTTACTGGTCAGTGGACTGCTTCCGCTGTCAGCCAAAGTTTTTGAACTTGTCACTGACTTATGATGAATGCGCTGCAGGTGACGTATAAGGGAGGATGTTCCGAGGTGGTTAACGTCCTTACCCCTACTTATTACAGCTTGACAAATGCAACACACGGCTTGACACCTGTTGTCCGCATTTGTGTTGAAATAATTCCACACCGAAGAGCTGATTTTTTTTGTATTTTGACCAGGCATGTCAAGGGCCATATTCCTCCCATGGACAACAGGTGTCTCCCCGGGTGCCTGACTTAAACAAACCACCTCACCATCAGAATCCTCCTTGTCAATTTCCTCCCCAGCGCCAGCAACACCCATATCCTCATCCTGGTGTACTTCAACAGTGACATCTTCAATTTGACTATCAGGAACTGGACTGCGGGTGCTCCTTCCAGCACTTGCAGGGGGCGTGCAAATGGTGGAAGGCGCAAGCTCTTCCCATCCAGTGTTGGGAAGGTCAGGCATCGCAACCGACACAAGTGGACTCTCCTTGGGGATTTGTGATTTTGAAGAACGCACAGTTCTTTGCTGTGCTTTTGCCAGCTTAAGTCTTTTCTTTTTTCTAGCGAGAGGATGAGTGCTTCCATCCTCATTTGAAGCTTAACCACTAGCCATGAACATAGGCCAGGGCCTCAGCCGTTCCTTGCCACTCCGTGTCGTAAATGGCATATTGGCAAGTTTACGCTTCTCCTCAGACGCTTTTAATTTTGATTTTTGGGTCATTTTATTGAACTTTTGTGTTTTGGATTTTACATGCTCTCTACTATGACATTGGGCATCGGCCTTGGCAGACGACGTTGATGGCATTTCATTGTCTCGGCCATGACTAGTGGCAGCAGCTTCAGCATGAGGTGGAAGTGGATCTTGATCTTTCCCTTTAACCTCCACATTTTTGTTCTCCATTTTTTAATGTGTGGAATTATATGCCAGTATCAATAGCAATGGCCTACTACTATATTTACTGCGCACAACTAAAGGCACCACAGGTATACAATGTAGATGGTTGGATAGTATACTTAATGGATGACGAGTGATGACACAGAGGTAGGTACACAGCAGTGGCCTACCGTACTGCTATATACAGTATACTGGACCTGGTGGACACTGTCAGCAAACTGCTAAACTAGTCTAAGAAAAAGGCACCACAGGTATACAATGTAGATGGATGGATAGTATACTTAATGGATGACGAGTGACGACACAGAGGTAGGTACACAGCAGTGGCCCACCGTACTGCTATATACAGTATACTGGACCTGGTGGACACTGTCAGCAAACTGCTAAACTAGTCTAAGAAAAAGGCACCACAGGTATACAATGTAGATGGATGGATAGTATACTTAATGGATGACGAGTGACGACACAGAGGTAGGTACACAGCAGTGGCCTACCGTACTGCTATATACAGTATACTGGACCTGGTGGACACTGTCAGCATACTGCTAAACTAGTCTAAAAAAAGGCACCACAGGTATACAATGTAGATGGATGGATAGTATACTTAATGGATGACGAGTGACGACACAGAGGTAGGTACACAGCAGTGGCCTACCGTACTGCTATATACAGTATACTGGACCTGGTGGACACTGTCAGCAAACTGCTGAACTAGACTAAAAAAAAGGCACCACAGGTATACAATGTAGATGGATGGATAGTATACTTAATGGATGACTAGTGACGACACAGAGGTAGGTACAGCAGTGGCCTACCGGTCTGCTATATACAGTATACTGGACCTGGTGGACCCTGTCAGCAAACTGCTAAACTAGTCTAAAAAAAAGGCACCACAGGTATACAATGTGGATGGATGGATAGTATACTTAATGGATGACGAGTGACGACACAGAGGTAGGTACACAGCAGTGGCCTACCGTACTGCTATATACAGTATACTGGACCTGGTGGACACTGTCAGGAAACTGCTGAACTAGTCTAAGAAAAAGGCACCACAGGTATACAATGTAGATGGATGGATAGTATACTTAATGGATGAAGAGTGACGACACAGAGGTAGGTACACAGCAGTGGCCTACCGTACTGCTATATACAGTATACTGGACCTGGTGGACACTGTCAGCAAACTGCTAAACTAGTCTAAGAAAAAGGCACCACAGGTATACAATGTAGATGGATGGATAGTATACTTAATGGATGAGGAGTGACGACACAGAGGTAGGTACACAGCAGTGGCCTACCGTACTGCTATATACAGTATACTGGACCTGGTGGACACTGTCAGCAAACTGCTAAACTAGTCTAAAAAAAAGGCACCACAGGTATACAATGTAGATGGATGGAAAGTATACTTAATGGATGACGAGTGACGACACAGAGGTAGGTACACAGCAGTGGCCTACCGTACTGCTATATACAGTATACTGGACCTGGTGGACACTGTCAGCAAACTGCTAAACTAGTCTAAAAAAAGGCACCACAGGTATACAATGTAGATGGATGGATAGTATACTTAATGGATGACGAGTGACGACACAGAGGTAGGTACACAGCAGTGGCCTACCGTACTGCTATATACAGTATACTGGACCTGGTGGACACTGTCAGCAAACTGCTGAACTAGTCTAAAAAAAAGGCACCACAGGTATACAATGTAGATGGATGGATAGTATACTTAATGGATGACTAGTGACGACACAGAGGTAGGTACAGCAGTGGCCTACCGGTCTGCTATATACAGTATACTGGACCTGGTGGACCCTGTCAGCAAACTGCTAAACTAGTCTAAAAAAAAGGCACCACAGGTATACAATGTGGATGGATGGATAGTATACTTAATGGATGACGAGTGACGACACAGAGGTAGGTACACAGCAGTGGCCTACCGTACTGCTATATACAGTATACTGGACCTGGTGGACACTGTCAGGAAACTGCTGAACTAGTCTAAGAAAAAGGCACCACCATGGCTTAAAGTGGTCCTGGTGAGGTGGTGGAACTCATGGAGGAGGACCATGGAGGCACCAGGACCTGAGGAAGGAGTAGGTGACTGCAGCTCATCAGTAACACTAGTGCCGCCTGTATCATCGATTGACGCAGATGATGGGGTGGGCTTTTCTGTTGGAATTACTGTGCAGGGCAATGGAGATGGTGGAACTAGTTCCCCATACTATTACAGGTGGTGGAACTCCGTTCCACCTCGTTCCCCCTTACTTTAACCTCTGGGCACCACAGGTATACAATGTAGATGGATGGATAGTATACTTAATGGATGAAGAGTGACGACACAGAGGTAGGTACACAGCAGTGGCCTACCGTACTGCTATATACAGTATACTGGACCTGGTGGACACTGTCAGCAAACTGCTAAACTAGTCTAAGAAAAAGGCACCACAGGTATACAATGTAGATGGATGGATAGTATACTTAATGGAAGAGGAGTGACGACACAGAGGTAGGTACACAGCAGTGGCCTACCCTACTGCTATATACAGTATACTGGACCTGGTGGACACTGTCAGCAAACTGCTAAACTAGTCTAAAAAAAAGGCACCACAGGTATACAATGTAGATGGATGGAAAGTATACTTAATGGATGACGAGTGACGACACAGAGGTAGGTACACAGCAGTGGCCTACCGTACTGCTATATACAGTATACTGGACCTGGTGGACACTGTCAGCAAACTGCTAAACTAGTCTAAGAAAAAGGCACCACAGGTATACAATGTAGATGGATGGATAGTATACTTAATGGATGACAAGTGACGACACAGAGGTAGGTACACAGCAGTGGCCTACCGTACTGCTATATACAGTATACTGGACCTGGTGGACACTGTCAGCAAACTGCTAAACTAGTCTAAAAAAAGGCACCACAGGTATACAATGTAGATGGATGGATAGTATACTTAATGGATGACGAGTGACGACACAGAGGTAGGTACACAGCAGTGGCCTACCGTACTGCTATATACAGTATACTGGACCTGGTGGACATTGTCAGCAAACTGCTGAACTAGTCTAAAAAAAAGGCACCACAGGTATACAATGTATCACTGACCTGGTTTGGGAGTGTTGTGGACTCGGGGCTTCTTCCGATGACCGGGAAGAGGAACCGCCACTGGGTCGTAGTAGAGATGGCCGGATGTAGGTCTTCCTCATGCAGGACTAAGACGGCAGGCGGGAGGCCCAGAGGAATTCTTGAAGGTCTCCTGTAAGACAAGACTTGTAGAAATACTGAAGGCTGGTGTACTGAGATATTGGAGACACTGTGGTATTGGAGGCACTGAGGTGCTGGGAGTACAGGGAGTGCTGGGAGGCCCTTGGAGGCACGGAGGTGCTTGGAGGCACGGAGGTGCTTGGAGGCACGGAGGTGTTTGGAGACACCGAGGTGTTTGGAGGAATGAGGTGCTTGGAAGCACGAGGTGCTTGGAGACACGGAGGTAACTGGAGGCACGGAGGTGCTTGGAGGCACGGAGGTGCTTGGAGTCACGGAGGTGCTTGGAGGCACGGAGGTGTTTGAAGACACCGAGGTGTTTGGAGGGATGAGGTGCTTGGAGGCACGAGGTGCTTGGAGACACGGAGGTAACTGGAGGCACGGAGGTGCTTGGAGGCACGGATGTGCTTGGAGGCACGGAGGTGCTTAGAGGCACAGAGGTGCTTGGAGGCACAGAGGTGCTTGGAGGCATGAGGTGCTTGGAGGCACGAGGTGCTTGTAGGCACGGAGATAATTGGAGGCACGGAGATAATTGGAGGCATGGAGATAATTGGAGGCACGGAGGTGCTTGGAGGCACAGAGGTGCTTGGAGGCACGAGGTGCTTGGAGGCTCAGGATGCTTGGAGGCACAAGATGCTTGGAGGCACAGGATGCTTGGAGGCACAGGATGCTTGGAGGCACAGGATGCTTGGAAGCACAGGATGCTTGGAAGCACAGGATGCTTGCAGGGACGAGGGAGCTCTGGAATCACAGCTTCCGCAGGAGAAACGAAGATACTCAGGCACCGGATCTCTGCCTGGTATCTGATTTTAAATTCCCCGCCCTAGCCTGATTGGCGGAGCAGGCAGGTGACGTCAGACCTGCTCCGCCTCCTTGCCCTCGCTTGTGATGGCGGCGTCCTTGCTTCCGGGAAGCCGCCGGAGAGCAGCGCCGACCCGCCGCTGAAGCCGGAGACCGTCAGGGGAAGAGAGGCGCCGGGCAGACCAGGCCACCCGCAGGGACAAGCGCGGTCGCCGCTGCCCGAGGTTCGTGACAGTACCCCCTCCTCCAGGAGTGGCCCCTGGACACTTCCCGGGCTTAGTCGGATGTCTGGAGTGGAAGATCCGAATCAGACGAGGAGCCGTTACTTCAGTAGCCCCAATCCAACTTCTCTCCTCAGGACCATAACCCTTCCAGTCCACCAAGTACTGTAATTTTTTATGAAGATAACGAGAGTCAAGAATAGCTTTGATTTTAAACTCCGCTCCAGCTTCTGCCACTACGGACGTTGGCCTAGGGAGTGCTGAGTGGAACCGATTCAGAATGAGGGGACGGAGTAGAGAAACATGAAAGGCGTTAGGTATTCGAAGATGGGCAGGCAAACCCAGTTTACAGACCACAGGATTTAAGACTTGTAGCACAGGGTAAGGACCGATGAACCTTGGAGCAAATTTCATGGTGGGCACCTTCAACCGGAGATTCCGTGTGGACAGCCATACCCTGTCCCCAACTTTATATTGAGGTGCGGCTTGCCGTTTCTTATCTGCGAAGAACTTGTACCGAACAGAAACCTGCTTAAGATTAGCATGAACCTTTCTCCAAATTTGTCCAAAGTGTCGTAGAGTGGACGCTACAGCAGGAACCTCTATTATCGGAAGGCTTGGAAATTCCGGAACACGGGGATGGAACCCGTAGTTGATGAAAAATGGTGATTCCCCAGTGGAAGAATGAAACAAATGGTTATGGGCAAACTCCGCCCAAGGCAACAACTCCACCCAGTTGTCCTGTGAAGGAGAGAGATACAAACGAAGAAAAGTCTCTAGATCTTGATTGACTCGTTCCGTTTGCCCATTTGTTTGGGGATGATAAGCAGACGAAAACTTAAGTTTAATGTGTAGAGTTGTACAAAGGGCTTTCCAAAACCTGGCGGTGAACTGTACTCCACGGTCAGAAACAATCTCTTGTGGCAACCCATGCAAACGAAAATGTTCTCGGATAAACAATAGAGCCAGTTTCGGTGCTGTCGGGAGACCAGTCAAGGGCACAAAGTGTGCCATCTTCGAAAAACGGTCAACGATAACCCAAACGGTGTTGCAACCCTTGGAACAAGGCAAGTCAGTGATGAAGTCCATGGAAATGTGAGTCCAGGGTCTCACAGGGATAGGCAGAGGACGAAGTAACCCTGCAGGAGGCAGACGAGGAGATTTATGTTGTGTACATTGGGGACACGAATTAACGCAATCTTGTACATCCTTCCTCATGGTGTTCCACCAGTAAGACCTTTGCAGAAACTTGTACATCTTCTGAGCGCCGGGATGACCAGAAAACTTGGAGTTATGGGCCCACAGTAGTATTCCTGGGCGGAATCTAGCTGGCACGGACATTCTTCCAGGAGGAGGAGCTGGAGTAGTTAAAGCAGCAGAGACAGAAACTGGATTCAGAATTAAACCCCACTCCGGAGGTTCATCCTCGTCTGTGGGAACTTGTGAACGAGAAAGCGCATCTGCTTTAATATTGAGAGTCCCGGCCCGGTACTTGATAATGAACGAGAATCGGGAAAAGAAAAGTGCCCATCTCGCCTGGCGAGGATTCAAGCATTGTGCGGATTTGATGTACAGCAAATTCTTGTGATCCGTGTAGATGGTAAACACATGTTTAGCCCCTTCTAGAAGATATCTCCATTCTTCCAAGGCAGATTTGATTGCCAAGAGTTCCTGGTCTCCAATAGTGTAATTTCGTTCGGCTGGAGAGAATTTACGAGAATGGAAGCCACACGGATGTAATTTTTTATCAGAGGAATACTGGGAGAGAACAGCCCCAACCCCGACTGAAGATGCATCAACTTCTAAGAAGAAGGGTTCCTCGAAATTTGGTTGTTGGAGAACTGGAGCCGTCATGAAAGCTAACTTTAGGCGAGAAAAAGCTACAATGGCTTCCGGAGGCCACAAACTAGGATTAGAACCCTTCCTCGTCAGGGCAGTAATGGGCGCAACAATGGTGGAGAAACCCTTAATGAATTTCCTGTAGTAGTTCGCAAAGCCCAGGAACCTTTGTATTGCTTTCAGGGAAAGAGGCTGAGTCCAGTCACGAATGGCCGACAACTTTTCCGGATCCATGCGAAGCTCCGTCCCCGAGATGACATAACCGAGGAACGGAATAGATGTTACTTCAAAGGTACATTTGGAAAGCTTGGCGTAGAGATGATTCTCTCGTAAACGGTGTAGCACCTCTTTGACTTGAGTCCTGTGTTCGACAAGATTCTTGGAAAAAATCAGTATGTCGTCCAGATATACCACAACGCTCTGATACAGCATATCACGAAAGATTTCGTTGACGAATCCCTGGAAAACCGTGGGAGCATTACTAAGACCAAACGGCATCACCAAGTATTCGTAATGCCCATCTCGGGTATTAAAGGCAGTCTTCCATTCATCCCCCTCTCGGATGCGTATAAGATTATAAGCTCCTCTCAAGTCGAGTTTTGAAAAAATGCGGGCACCACGAACCCTATCAAATAACTCTGTGATTAGTGGCAAGGGGTATTTATTCTTAATAGTAATGTCGTTTAGGCCGCGGTAGTCGATGCATGGTCTCAACCCCCCGTCCTTTTTCTTCACGAAAAAGAAGCCTGCACCAGCAGGGGAGGAAGAGGGGCGAATGAATCCCTTGAGCATATTGGACTTAATATACTCCGACATGGCTTGAGTCTCGGGAAGAGACAGAGGATATGTGCGACCACGAGGTGGCGTCTTCCCTGGGACAAGGTCAATAGGGCAGTCCCAAGGCCTGTGAGGTGGTAACAGGTCAGCAGCTTGTTCCGAAAATACGTCCTTGTACCCTTGATATGCCTCCGGAATGTGCTCTTCATCCGTTTTGGAGGTAACACGGAGCGGACAAACAGGAGTAAGACAGTTAGTGTGACAAAAGGGACTCCAGGACAGAATTTGTGACGACTTCCAGTCGATGTGGGGATTATGACTTTTCAGCCAAGGCATTTCAAGAACCAGATCATGGGGCATTTCTGGGATTACCAAGAGTTCCAAATCTTCCTGATGTAGAGCCCCGACCTGCAGCTTAACTGGCCCCGTGCGCCACATTATAAGACCTTTGGAAATTCTAGTCCCGTTGATAGCCGTCAGTGAAATTGGCCGCTCGATAGGCCGTAACTTTAAACCCAAACTTTGGGCACAGAAGGAAGAAACGAAGTTCCCTGCAGCTCCGGAATCCAATAGGGCTTCACAAGACCTGGAGACTGAATTGGAGACTAGAGTTACTGGAAGCAAGCAGTCCGAAGTTGGAGAAGCTTTTGTCGTAACTCCCAGCTTGACTCCTCCGGAACAAGCTAGGCCTGCCCGTTTCCCGGACGGGCTTTACAAGATTTAAGAAAATGATCTGCGGCTCCACAGTAAAGGCAGAGTTTACCCTCACGACGACGCTGTCGTTCTTCCGGAGACAGTCGGGAGCGGTTAATTTGCATGGGCTCTTCTGAGCTAGGTGAGGCCACCGGCCTAGGAGTAGGATTCCGGAACCTGGAACGATCCGAACGGCTACGTTCTCTTCCACGCTCCTGCATCCGAAGATCCACCTTGACGCAAAGGGAAATCAAATCTTCTAATGGATCCGGCAGATCTCTAGTAACCAGCTCATCTTTTAGCCACTCGGAAAGACCGTTCCAGAAGGCAGCTCTCAGGGCGTCATTATTCCAGCGTAGTTCGGAAGCAATGGTCTGGAAATGAACCACGTACTGGCCCACGGAACGGGCGCCCTGCCGAACACGGAGCAAATCGGAAGAAGCAGTGGTCATTCTGCCGGGCTCGTCGAAAATCCTTCGAAAGGACGAGATGAAGTTGGTGTAGTTGGAAACCATGGGATCAGATCTTTCCCATAATGGAGACACCCAATCCAAAGCAGAACCTTCCAACAGAGAAATAATATATGCTACCTTGGACCGGTCTGTAGGAAAGTTGTGTGCAAGTAGCTCGAAATGTACCTCGCATTGGTTCAAGAAACCACGACAATTTTTGGGATTCCCATTATAGCGGGACGGAGTAGGCAACTGAAGGCGTGGAGTGACACCGGCCGATGGTTGAACATTGCTGGCAACGGCAACTGGTGCGACTACTGGAACAGGTGCCGGAATTACTGAGGCCAGAGACGCCTGAATCTGATCCAGACGCCCGGACAACTGCTGGAGGTACTGCATCACCTGGCCTTGCGCTGCTTCCTGACTTTGCACTCGAGAAGCCAGGTTCTGGATGGCACTCGAGTCCGTGTTCCGATTCCCCGAGTCCATGGGGCCTGAGTATACTATCACTGACCTGGTTTGGGAGTGTTGTGGACTCGGGGCTTCTTCCGATGACCGGGAAGAGGAACCGCCACTGGGTCGTAGTAGAGATGGCCGGATGTAGGTCTTCCTCATGCAGGACTAAGACGGCAGGCGGGAGGCCCAGAGGAATTCTTGAAGGTCTCCTGTAAGACAAGACTTGTAGAAATACTGAAGGCTGGGGTACTGAGATATTGGAGACACTGTGGTATTGGAGGCACTGAGGTGCTGGGAGTACAGGGAGTGCTGGGAGGCCCTTGGAGGCACGGAGGTGCTTGGAGGCACGGAGGTGTTTGGAGACACCGAGGTGTTTGGAGGAATGAGGTGCTTGGAAGCACGAGGTGCTTGGAGACACGGAGGTAACTGGAGGCACGGAGGTGCTTGGAGGCACGGAGGTGCTTGGAGGCACGGAGGTGTTTGAAGACACCGAGGTGTTTGGAGGGATGAGGTGCTTGGAGGCACGAGGTGCTTGGAGACACGGAGGTAACTGGAGGCACGGAGGTGCTTGGAGGCACGGAGGTGCTTGGAGGCACGGAGGTGCTTAGAGGCACAGAGGTGCTTGGAGGCACAGAGGTGCTTGGAGGCACGAGGTGCTTGGAGGCACAGAGGTGCTTGGAGGCACAGAGGTGCTTGGAGGCACGAGGTGCTTGGAGGTACGAGGTGCTTGTAGGCACGGAGATAATTGGAGGCACGGAGATAATTGGAGGCACGGAGATAATTGGAGGCACGGAGGTGCTTGGAGGCACAGAGGTGCTTGGAGGCACGAGGTGCTTGGAGGCTCAGGATGCTTGGAGGCACAGGATGCTTGGAGGCACAGGATGCTTGTAGGCATAGGATGCTTGGAGGCACAGGATGCTTGGAAGCACAGGATGCTTGGAAGCACAGGATGCTTGCAGGGACGAGGGAGCTCTGGAATCACAGCTTCCGCAGGAGAAACGAAGATACTCAGGCACCGGATCTCTGCCTGGTATCTGATTTTAAATTCCCCGCCCTAGCCTGATTGGCGGAGCAGGCAGGTGACGTCAGACCTGCTCCGCCTCCTTGCCCTCGCTTGTGATGGCGGCGTCCTTGCTTCCGGGAAGCCGCCGGAGAGCAGCGCCGACCCGCCGCTGGAGCCGGAGACCGTCAGGGGAAGAGAGGCGCCGGGCAGACCAGGCCACCCGCAGGGACAAGCGCGGTCGCCGCTGCCCGAGGTTCGTGACACAATGTAGATGGATGAATAGTATACTTAATGGATGACTAGTGATGACACAGAGGTAGGTACAGCAGTGGCCTACCGGTCTGCTATATACAGTATACTGGACCTGGTGGACCCTGTCAGCAAACTGCTAAACTAGTCTAAAAAAAAGGCACCACAGGTATACAATGTGGATGGATGGATGGATAGTATACTTAATGGATGACGAGTGACAACACAGAGGTAGGTACACAGCAGTGGCCTACCGTACTGCTATATACAGTATACTGGACCTGGTGGACACTGTCAGGAAACTGCTGAACTAGTCTAAGAAAAAGGCACCACAGGTATACAATGTAGATTGATGGATAGTATACTTAATGGATGACGAGTGACGACACAGAGGTAGGTACACAGCAGTGGCCTACCGTACTGCTATATACAGTATACTGGACCTGGTGGACACTGTCAGCAAACTGCTAAACTAGTCTAAGAAAAAGGCACCACAGGTATACAATGTAGATGGATGGATAGTATACTTAATGGATGAGGAGTGACGACACAGAGGTAGGTACACAGCAGTGGCCTACCGTACTGCTATATACAGTATACTGGACCTGGTGGACACTGTCAGCAAACTGCTAAACTAATCTAAAAAAAAGGCACCTCAGGTATACAATGTAGATGGATGGAAAGTATACTCAATGGATGACGAGTGACGACACAGAGGTAGGTACACAGCAGTGGCCTACCGTACTGCTATATACAGTATACTGGACCTGGTGGACACTGTCAGCAAACTGCTAAACTAGTCTAAAAAAAAGGCACCACAGGTATACAATGTAGATGGATGGATAGTATACTTAATGGATGACGAGTGACGACACAGAGGTAGGTACACAGCAGTGGCCTACCGTACTGCTATATACAGTATACTGGACCTGGTGGACACTGTCAGCAAACTGCTAAACTAGTCTAAAAAAAAGGCACCACAGGTATACAATGTAGATGGATGGATAGTATACTTAATGGATGACGAGTGACGACACAGAGGTAGGTACACAGCAGTGGCCTACCGTACTGCTATATACAGTATACTGGACCTGGTGGACACTGTCAGCAAACTGCTAAACTAGTATAAAAAAAGGCACCACAGGTATACAATGTAGATGGATATATAGTATACTTAATGGATGACGAGTGATGACACAGAGGTAGGTACACAGCAGTGGCCTACCGTACTGCTATATACAGTATACTGGACCTGGTGGACACTGTCAGCAAACTGCTAAACTAGTCTAAGAAAAAGGCACCACAGGTATATAATGTAGATGGATGGATAGTATACTTAATGGATGACGAGTGACGACACAGAGGTAGGTACACAGCAGTGGCCTACCGTACTGCTATATACAGTATACTGGACCTGGTGGACACTGTCAGCAAACTGCTAAACTAGTCTAAAAAAAGGCACCACAGGTATACAATGTAGATGGATGGATAGTATACTTAATGGATGACGAGTGACGACACAGAGGTAGGTACACAGCAGTGGCCTACCGTACTGCTATATACAGTATACTGGACCTGGTGGACACTGTCAGCAAACTGCTAAACTATTCTAAAAAAAAGGCACCACAGGTATACAATGTAGATGGATGGATAGTATACTTAATGGATGATGAGTGACGACACAGAGGTAGGTACAGCAGTGGCCTACCGGTCTGCTATATACAGTATACTGGACCTGGTGGACACTGTCAGCAAACTGCTAAACTAGTCTAAAAAAAGGCACCACAGGTATACAATGTAGATGGATGGATAGTATACTTAATGGATGACGAGTGACGACACAGAGGTAGGTACAGCAGTGGCCTACCGTACTGCTATATACAGTATACTGGACCTGGTGGACACTGTCAGCAAACTGCTAAACTAAAATGCACCACAGGTATAGGAATGTAGATGGATAGTATACTTAATGGATGACGACACAGATGTAGGTACAGCAGTGCACTCTGCACTGTACTCCTCCTATATAATATTAATTATACTGGTGGTCCCCAGTCCCCACAATAAAGCAGCACACTGTGAGCACAGATATGGAGTGTTTTTCAGGCAGACAAACGTATACTGGTGGTCACTGTCAGCAAAACTCTGCACTGTACTCCTGCTATAGCTGCTCCCCAGTCCCCACAATTAAGCAGTGTGAGCACTCAGCACAGATATATCATGCAGCACACTGAGCACAGATATGGTATGGAGCATTTTTTTCAGGCAGAGAACGGATAAAAACTAAACTCTGCACTGTACTCCTCCTAACAGCTGCTCCCCAATCCTCCCCACAATTATAGTAATAAACAAGCACAAGCAATCAAATCAACTGTCTTCTACTAAACGGAGAGGACACCAGCCACGTCCTCTCCCTATCATATCCAATGCACGTGTGAAAATGGCGGCGACGCGCGGCTGCTTATAGAATCCGAATCTCGCGAGAATCCGACAGCGAGATGATGACGTTCGGGCGCGCTCGGGTTAACCGAGCCATACGGGAGAATCCGAGTATGGCTCGGACCCGTGTAAAAAAGGTAAAGCTCGGGGGGTTCGGTTTCTCGGAAACCGAACCCGCTCCTCACTAAAACACACATCCATGTATGAAAAGAAACAACACACATGGAGGGAAAAAATAAAGGAAAATTTTACACACATAAATGTATTCAATAAAGAGTGTATGTCGGTCAGTTCATCCAACTAGCAGCTTAGAACAAAAAAAGAAAAAAGAAGAAATGAAAAAAGACTTTTTTCATTGTTTTTAGCGTAGCAATTTTTTTAGTGGATTAGATTCATTGAGTCCATTGGGCACTACCGACCCCAATCTGTGAATCCACCTTGCTTTTAACTTCTTTAAAAGGTGTGATCGAACTCCGCCCCTTTTGGGAACTGGGACCCAATCAATAATGCGACACTTAAGGGAGGCCACTTGATGTCCTGCTGTCAAAAGTGCTGAGCAACTGGCTTATCGGTGCGTCCTGTCACCAGTGCTTGATGGATCGAGCTACGGTGATTGGCCATCCTCTCCCTAAAAGTACATGTGGCCATCCTCACATATGGAAGGCCACACGGGCAGACCAAAATATAGATTACGTGATCAAGGCGGCAATGTAGCCTAAATCTGATGTTAATCAACTTCCCACTCCGAGAGTGTGGGAACTTGAATTCTTAGAAAGGTACGTATTCTTGGGCTACAGGACGGTGGATCAAACACACTTGGTTTTTTAAGAATGGATGATCGAATCATTTCAACCCCCTCACCACTGGACTGATCACTAAAAAATTCCCTTAATCTCAACTTCCGTCCGAATTTGTAATGATCAACCGCTAGGTTGAACTCATCATGTCTGGATGTCGGCACAAAAGATAAACCAAGTGACAAGAGGGAGGTCTCACTCACAGTGAGATCATGATCAGATAAATTAAATACACTGTTCAATCCTTCTTCCTTCGCCCGCTTCTCTTTAAAGCCACTCCTCCTAGGGTGGGGTCTTCTACTCCTCTGTTTTTTACTGTTGCTATCTGTATACCTCTCCCTAAAAAACCACTTGGTGGCCTTGTCCCTAAGGAGTCAGAGTCTGAAGCTGAGTGCGATGTAGATGAGTCTGTGCTCAACTGAGCTCTATTTCGAAACGGTCTATTCTGTCTAAACCGCCTAGAGTTACCTGTACCACCTGTTAACCATCTATATACCTGATGAGTGGCATAGTCATGATTCACAGCCTGTCATTTTTTCCTTTTGAACGTCACCAGTTCATCTCTGAATGATTCAACCTGTGCCTGAATTTTCTCACACCATGGCCAATATTTACTAAAAATCCGAGTTTGTCCGATTTGTGTTTTTTTCTCTAAGTCCCAACACGGGAATTCACTAAGCACAAATCTCGGCAGTGTTTGGGCTATTCGTAATGGTTTGATTGGCAAAGTTCAGAAATACGAATGAATAGACCATCGGTCAAACGCGGCTGTTATTTCATACAACACGGGTATTTACTATTCATTCGTATTTGGGTGTTAGTCTCTGAGTGCTCAAGTGCGGGTGTATTTTTTTGCGAATCGTTAAAAAAAGCAGCAAAAAAATAGACCTGCTTTTTCCAGTCGAGTTTGGAAAACCATGCACGGATCAGTGAGATCTGTGCATGGTTATCTATGGGAAAGGGTCTGTTTACTGTAAAAAATGGGGGGGGGAATTTGCGTGGGATCCCCCCTCCTAAGCATAACCAGCCTCGGGCTCTTTGAGCCGGTCCTGGTTGAAAAAATATGGGGAAAAAAATGACAGGGCTTCCCCCATATTTGATCAAACAGCACCGGGCTCTGTGCCTGGTCCTGGTGCCAAAAATACGGGGGACAAAAAGTGTAGGGGTCCCCCGTATTTTTGGAACCAGCACCGGGCTCCACTAGTCAGAGAGATAATGCCACAGCCAGGGGACACTTTTATCTTGGTCCCTGCGGCCCTGGCATTATATAACTAACTAGTCACCCCTGGCAGGGGTACCCTGGAGGAGTGGGGACCCCTTAAATCAAGGGGTCCCCCCTCCAGCCACCCAAGGGCCAGGGGTGAAGCCGAGGCTGTCCCCCCCATCCAAGGGCTGAGGATGGGGGGCTGATAGCCATGTGTAAAAATAAGAATATTGTTTTTGTAGCAGTACTACAAGTCCCAGCAAGCCTCCCCCGCAAGCTGGTACTTGGAGAACCACAAGTACCAGCATGCGGTGGAAAAACAGGTCCGCTGGTACCTGTAGTACTACTACAAAAAAAATACCCAAATAAAAACAGAACTCACACACCTTGAAAGTAAAACTTTATTACATACATGCACACCTACATTCACACATACTTACCTATGTTCACACGAGGCTCGGTCCACTTCTCCAAGTAGAATCCATGGGGTACCTGAAAATAAAATTATACTCACAAAAATCCAGTGTAGATCGGTCCTCTTCTGATCTTGTAATCCACGTACTTGGCAAAAAAACAAACCGAAAAAGCCGAACCACGCACTGAAAGGGGTCCCATGTTTACACATGGGACCCCTTTCCCCGACTGCTGGGACCCCCCCTGACTCCTGTCAAAGAGGGTCCCTTCAGCCAATCAGGGAGCGCCACGTCGTGGCACTCTCCTGATTGGCTGTGCGCTCCTGTAGTGTGATTGAGGCTGCACACTGAAGATACAATGTAGCGCATAGACGCTCCATTGTATCCAATGGTGGGGACTTTGCGATCAGCGGTTGACCGCGAGTAACCTCACCGCTGACCGCAAAGTTCCCACCATTGGATACAATGGAGCGCCTATGTGCTACATTGTATCTCTGCCGTGCGCAGCCTGACTAACAGCTCAGGAGCGCACAGGCAATCAGGAGAGTGCCACGACGTGGCGCTCCCTGATTGGCTGAAGGGACCCTCTTTGACAGGAGTCAGGGGGGGTCCCAGCAGTCGAGTGAGCATTTATTAAGTACTCCACACCATTTGGTACAAAATACCGCATTAGTTCTTCCTAATGCGGTATTGCTCACTCGAAAGCCATGCTGTATTTTTTTGGAACAGTGGTATTCGGAAAGGAATTGGCCATGGAGCGTGAGCTCAACCTCTCTACGTTTCAGACGTGTAATTCTATGAAATAAACCAATAGATTTTTCAGCTGGTAAAGAGGTGAATTCAAAATGGTCAAAATAGACCTTCTCTGCATCATCGTCTGTTAATGATACTAGTTGATTCTCAGCTGCAAAGAGAAGGCCTTCATCAAAAGCAGGAGTACCTGATTGGGTCATTCTATATGTACACACTGAAATAAAACAGCAAAGAGGTCTTTAGAAAAGAGTATATAAATACAGTATATATACTGCGTGTGTGTGCGTATATATGTGTATATATATATATATATATATATATACTGTATATATAGCTTGGCGGCACTCACGGACTCACAGCAGATAATAATCGGGTGTACACCCAAATATTGTTTCAATGTTTCGGTTTATTTCAACCATTGTCGGGAATGTATATACAGTACTAGTGTTTGCCCGTGGCTTCGCTCATGTGTATGTCTGTTATTGCTCAGCGGAGATAATTTTTACAAAGTCAGTAGTGTCATCTAATATTGTAATGTATATTTTAGATTGTACACACTGATTACAAAAAAAAATTGTAAACATTATTTGCAGTTTTTCCTTCAGGGATTAACACAAAACGGTGCTTGGGGCTACTAACTTGTGAGCAAGCTACGTACAGCGGCCCGTGGGAGAAGAAGCTGGTCCTGAGCTCTACGCTTGCAGCCCTGAGGTGTCAAGCGACTGGTTTTCCTTTATTGCTCCTCTCCTTGATGTCACATCAAGATCATACATATCTCAGATTCTTTCTAGGTCACTAAACTATACAATAATGAAAATGCAATCCAAATTCATCCAGTTGTTTTTGCATGATGCTGGAATGAACAGAAAGGCAGACAAAAAAAATCTGAATTTTTTTTTCATCTCCATGGTTCATAAACAGTCCCCAGAAGTATATGTACAGACACAACCCTTACTGTTTTATTATATGTATAGATGTACTGTATATACATATTTCCCAACTAGAAATCTGGGTAGCGGGTGTGCACTCTCTCAAAAGGGGGCATGATCTCAGGTGCATGAGGCCATGCCCCGGTACGTGACATTTTGGAGGTGTGACCGTGTGTCACACCCAGTGTCGGACTGGGGCATGAAGGGCCCACCGGGGAATGCAGTAGTAGGGGCCCATGTTTAAGGGTATGGTCAGTCTCCAGAGGGGGTGTGGCCAGACGCTACATTGGTTTGCCTCAGGGCTGTTTCTAGCCAATTTGGCTCCCAGTGTGATAATTAAAAATTCGCCCTCCCCATTCACATAAGAAAAAATGTGCCCCCCCCCATAGATATAAAGAGGAAAAGTATGTGCGCGCCGAAGACGCGCGCGCTCCCGGCAAGGGGGTGTGGCCTCGTTAAAATGGGCGTAGCTTTGTTAAGATGGGTGTGGCCTCATCTGATCTCATCTTCACGGCCACCACACGATAAAAAAAAAAGTCCTCATTTTACACATTACAGCAGGCACGCGACCCCATTTTACACAGCACGGCAGGCAAGTGTCCCCATTTTACACAGCACGGTAGGCAAGTGTCCCCATTTTACACAGCACGGTAGGCAAGTGTACCTATTTTACACATTGCGGCAGGCACATGCCCCCATTTTACACATTGCGGCAGGAAAGTGTCCCCATTTTACACATTGCGGCAGGCACGTGCCTCCATTTTACACAGTACGGCAGGCAAGTGTTCACATTTTACACATTGCGGCAGGAAAGTGTCCCCATTTTACACATTGCGGCAGGAAAGTGTCCCCATTTTACACATTGCGGCAGGTACGTGCCCCCATTTTACACAGTACGGCAGGCAAGTATTCACATTTTACACATTGCGGCAGGAAAGTGTCCCCATTTTACACATTGCGGCAGGAAAGTGTCCCCATTTTACACATTGCGGCAGGCACGTGCCCCCATTTTACACAGTACGGCAGGCAAGTGTTCACATTTTACACATTGCGGCAGGAAAGTGTCCCCATTTTACACATTGCGGCAGGAAAGTGTCCCCATTTTACACATTGCGGCAGGAAAGTGTCCCCATTTTACACATTGCGGCAGGCACGTGCCCCCATTTTACACAGTACGGCAGGCAAGTGTTCACATTTTACACATTGCGGCAGGAAAGTGTCCCCATTTTACACATTGCGGCAGGAAAGTGTCCCCATTTTACACATTGCGGCAGGAAAGTGTCCCCATTTTACACATTGCGGCAGGAAAGTGTCCCCATTTTACACATTGCGGCAGGCACGTGCCCCCATTTTACACAGTACGGCAGGCAAGTGTTCACATTTTACACATTGCGGCAGGAAAGTGTCCCCATTTTACACATTGCGGCAGGAAAGTGTCCCCATTTTACACATTGCAGCAGGAATGTGTCCCCATTTTACACATTGCGGCAGGCACGTGCCCCCATTTTACACAGCATGGCAGGCAAGTGTCCCCATTTTACACATTGCGGCAGGAAAGTGTCCCCATTTTACACAGTACGGCAGGCAAGTGTTCACATTTTACACATTGCGGCAGGAAAGTGTCCCCATTTTACACAGCATGGCAGGCAAGTGTCCCCATTTTACACATTCCGGCAGGCAAGTGTCCCCATTTTACACAGTACGGCAGGCAAGTGTTCACATTTTACACATTGCGGCAGGAAAGTGTCCCCATTTTACACATTGCGGCAGGAAAGTGTCCCCATTTTACACATTGCGGCAGGAAAGTGTCCCCATTTTACACATTGCGGCAGGCACGTGCCCCCATTTTACACAGTACGGCAGGCAAGTGTTCACATTTTACACATTGCGGCAGGAAAGTGTCCCCATTTTACACATTGCAGCAGGAATGTGTCCCCATTTTACACATTGCGGCAGGCACGTGCCCCCATTTTACACAGCATGGCAGGCAAGTGTCCCCATTTTACACATTGCGGCAGGAAAGTGTCCCCATTTTACACAGTACGGCAGGCAAGTGTTCACATTTTACACATTGCGGCAGGAAAGTGTCCCCATTTTACACAGTACGGCAGGCAAGTGTTCACATTCTACACATTGCGGCAGGCACGTGCCCCCATTTTACACAGCACGGCAGGCAAGTGTCCCCATTTTACACATTGCGGCAGGAAAGTGTCCCCATTTTACACAGCATGGCAGGCAAGTGTCCCCATTTTACACATTGCGGCAGGCACGTGCCCTTATTTTACACATTCCGGCAGGCAAGTGTCCCCATTTTACACAGTACGGCAGGCAAGTGTTCACATTTTACACATTGCGGCAGGAAAGTGTCCCCATTTTACACATTGCGGCAGGAAAGTGTCCCCATTTTACACATTGCGGCAGGAAAGTGTCCCCATTTTACACATTGCGGCAGGCACGTGCCCCCATTTTACACAGTACGGCAGGCAAGTGTTCACATTTTACACATTGCGGCAGGAAAGTGTCCCCATTTTACACATTGCGGCAGGAAAGTGTCCCCATTTTACACATTGCGGCAGGAAAGTGTCCCCATTTTACACATTGCGGCAGGAAAGTGTCCCCATTTTACACATTGCGGCAGGCACGTGCCCCCATTTTACACAGTACGGCAGGCAAGTGTTCACATTTTACACATTGCGGCAGGAAAGTGTCCCCATTTTACACATTGCGGCAGGAAAGTGTCCCCATTTTACACATTGCAGCAGGAATGTGTCCCCATTTTACACATTGCGGCAGGCACGTGCCCCCATTTTACACAGCATGGCAGGCAAGTGTCCCCATTTTACACATTGCGGCAGGAAAGTGTCCCCATTTTACACAGTACGGCAGGCAAGTGTTCACATTTTACACATTGCGGCAAGAAAGTGTCCCCATTTTACACATTGCGGCAGGCACGTGCCCCCATTTTACACAGCACGGCAGGCAAGTGTCCCCATTTTACACATTGCGGCAGGAAAGTGTCCCCATTTTACACAGCATGGCAGGCAAGTGTCCCCATTTTACACATTGCGGCAGGCACGTGCCCTTATTTTACACATTCCGGCAGGCAAGTGTCGCCATTTTACACATTACGGCAGGCAAGTGTCCCCATTTTACACATTCCGGCAGACAGGTGTCCCCATTTTACACATTCCGGCAGACAAGTGTCCCTATTTTACACATTCCGGCAGAGAAGTGTCCCCATTTTACACAGTACGGCAGGTGGTGGTGGGGGGGAGGGAGAGGGGCTGACTTACATTTGAAGCGGTTCTTCCCGCTCTTCAGCCGCCTCTCCCTCGTCTGCGCAGCGCTGGCCGTCTTGGCTCACCCTTCTCCCTCCTCCCGAGTGCCCAGCTGGGGGGCGGGGTTTCGCGGAATGACGCGATTGCGTCGTGACGTCACAACGCAAACGCGTCATTCCGTGAAATCCCGCCCCCCGAGCTGGGCACTCGGGAGGAGAGGGGAGGGGGGTTTGAAAGTACTCAGGAAGAGCCGCGGCGGGCGCCCCGTGCGGTTGCACGGCTCGCCCGCCGCAAGAAATGGCACTGGTTTGCCTAACCATTAGTGAGTGTATGGGCTGGGCCCCTTGACAAATATATAAATACTGCTAGTGGTAGTGCGTGCATGATAATGTACAAGATAAATATTGGCAATGCACTGTAGAGAATACATCATAGTCTTGTGCAGTATAATGTAACATATGTATAATGTATAATTCAAGAACACAGTCTGGATCCTGATCACTAGAGGAGGAGGAGGGCCCTCAGGCAATGGGGCCCACCGGTGGTTTCCCCTGTGCCCCTGTGGGCCAGTCCGACCCTGGTCACACCTCATTTCTCATCATGCAGGTGGCCTTCCGCCTGTGGGACAGTTGCTGCACACAGGAAATATGTTTACAAATTTTTTCATGTCATCATTCTTTTGTACTATAAAAGTTGACTTGCAGTCATTTAAAATTCCCATTTGTTTTCTACATATTTACTGTATAATGATTCGTACCACCTGACAATGTTATATATATTCAACATACAATAAAACTCATTGACGCTTATCTAGAAACACGATGATATGTGCAATAATACCATATAACTTATAGCAGCCAACCAGATATTCACATTTCACCATGCTAATGTGTGTAATTAAAAATAAGGGAATTTCAGCTTCTGCAGATATTTCAATAGATATCTTAGATATATGCAGCATAAAGAAATGTTTCATAAATTTCACTTTAAATGTGACCTGTGCAAAATGAATTTATAAATATTCTTCCCACTGTTTCTTGTATCATTCTCCTCATTCAAATTCAGAGTAGAGAGTCAATTAGGATGAAGGAGGCACATTAATAAAATAGAGTACTGTTCTACGCAGCACGATATAGCCTTGTAAACTGAAATTGAATGAAATGCTGCATTTGGTCTCCCACAAACTCAATAAACTAGTTTCGCTCCAATGCATGGTCTTAGTGCACTACTGAGATTGATGGTTTCGTTTACAATAGCATATATTAAATTTGGAGTGTAATTTAACAAGAAATACTGCATGCCTGGCTGGCAATATAAAAATGAGTTCAATTTGGAAAAACATAACATCTTTTTGGTTGGACTGAACGTTAGGTTCAAATATTTTTGTTTATTTGAAGATTGAGATTTCTTTCAGAGTGGAGAATTTAAGCAGAGGTTGGGAGATAGGGAGATAGTTATATCAGGTATATTTTTAACACCGTCCACTGAGACATTGACGTGACCTCAGAGGATGGCAGATTTATAACATCTAATTAAACATCTGCCTGATAAAAACAGGGTTTTATTGCAATTGGACTATCATCTGTGTGATTATATGTGTGACTTATCTACTGAAACACCTTGTCATTGTTGTCTCTCTAAGGCCCATAATAAATTGGTAATTCTCTTGTCATCTCTAGACACGGAGCGACTGACATCCCTACTGGAAACAAATGGTCCTTCAATCTCCAACCAAGTACAGATTTAAGATTAGAGATGTGCAGCGGGCACTTTTTTCGTGTTTTGTGTTTTGGTTTTGGTTGTGGTTCCATGCTCGTGTTTTGGATCTGGATTGGTTTTGCCAAAACCGCCCTTTCGTGTTTTGGTTTTGGTTTTGGATCTGGATGATTTTGGGGGGAAAAACATAAAGACAGCTAAAATCACAGAATTTGGGGGTAATTTGGATCCTACGGTATTATTAACCTCAATAACATTAATTTCCTCTCATTTCCAGTCTATTCTGAACACCTCATACCATACAATATTGTTTTTAGGCCAAAAGGTTGCACCGAGGTGGCTGTATGACTAAGCTAAGCGACACAAGTGGGCGGCACAAACACCTGGCCCATCTAGGAGCGGCACTGCAGTGGCTGATAGGATGGCAGATTTCAAAACTAGGCCCCAAAGAGCACATGATGCAAAGAAGAAAAAGAGGTGCAATGAGGTAGCTGGATGACTAAGCTATGCGACACAAGTGTGCGGCACAAACACCTGGCCCATCTAGGAGTGGCACTGCAGTGGCAGACAGGATGGCACTTAAAAAAAACTAGTCCCCAAAAAGCACATCATGCAAAAAAGAAAAAGAGGTGCAATGAGCTACTGCAGATACATGTTCCTACTATCTGTATGTGACAGCTGCACAATATCACTTCTCTCATTCTATACGATCAGTGTAATTATACTGCAAAAACATGTTCCTTATATCTGTATGTGACACCTGCTCAGTATCTCTTCTCTCATTCTGTATGATCAGTGTAATTATACTGCAGATACATGTTCCTACTATCTGTATGTGACACCTGCACAGTATCACTTTTCTCATTCTGTACGATCAGTGTAATTATACTGCAGATACATGTTCCTACTATCTGTATGTGACATTGCACAGTATCACTTCTCTCATTCTGTATGATCAGTGAAATTATACTGCAAATACACGTTCCTACTATCTATTTGTGACAGCTGCACAGTATCACTTCTCTCATTCTGTACGATCAGTGTAATTATACTGCAGATACACATTCTGGACTGATGCAGCACAAGACACCACCACTGCACTGATGCAGCACAAGACACCACCACTGCACTGATGCAGCACAAGACAGCACCACTGGACTGGACTTATACAGCAGCACTGGACAAATGTAAGCAGAGGACACAACCACTGTGACTGGACTAATGCAGCACAAGACACCACCACTGAACTGATGCAGGACACATAGGATGGAGACACGTCCTCTCTCTACACTCTCCAATGCCGGAGTGAAAATGGCGGCAACGCGCGTCTCCTTATATGGAATCCAAACCCTGCGAGATTCCGACAGCGGGATGATGACGTTTTGCCTCGTTCTGGTTTCCGAGTCAGTCAGGAAAACCCGAGCCGGACTCAGATCCGGGCTTGGTAGTTAAGTTCGGGGGGGGGGGGGAGGTTTCGGTTCTCAGGAAACCGAACCCGCTCATCTCTATTTAAGATAAATTTAAATTTATGCACCGAAATCACAAAATCACAGGGGTGCCAAAAATGTTATATATATCTCCTATATAATAGCCCAGATCTGTGACTTTGTGACTCATTTGCTAACGCTGGGCGGAGTCACAACACTGGGCGGAGTTAGTCAAATGAGTCACAGATCTGGGCTAATCTATAGGAGACTAGGAGCTGAAGCAGATGGTATGGGCACGGCACAGGCGGGGGTGCATACCTCCCAACTTTCTTCAGGCAGAAGGAGGGGCACACATGCGGCGAAAAGGGGCGTGGCCAACGAACAGGGGGCGTGGCTTCACGGGAGGGCCCCCGTTTTCGTCAGTGAGGGGGCATGCCCAGCGCTCTGTGAGCTGCTGGCATGCCCCCAGGGGCTGATTATGAGTCCGGGGGGCCCAGGGCACTTAAGACAGGGTGCCCTGTCTCATTGCTGTGCCTGCTGTGGGGTTGGGGCGTGGCCTAATCACGTACGCGAGGCCACGCCCCTTATGCAAATTCCGGGATATATATATTTTTTTTTTTATGGAATTTTGGCCCCTCAGCTAGGGCTAAATCCAGAGGGGGTGGTCGCTCCCCCCTACACACCCGCACAGGCAGAAGAAAGCAGGGAGACTGCTGCCTCCCTGTAACACCACAGACCTGCCAACACGCAGCAACGTGTGCTGACTGTAGCACAATGCTGCCGCTGTTGCTGGCAGGACGGGGGAGCTTCTGAGCTGGGACAGAGCTACTCCAGTCGGGGTGGCTCCTAAAACTGTGGGGCCAACGGTACGTACCCCCTGCCCCCCCCCCCCCCTAATCGGGCTCTGCTGCCGGAACCCCCCCTTAATCCGTGCCCCCTGATGCCCCCTCTCCCTCTGTCTCCACTATACACCGCTGAACAGCGAGTACAGGAGCTTTCCAACTGCCCCCCGCCCCCACCGCGGGACACTGCGACCCCCCGATGGGACAGACCCCAAAAAATGGGACTGTCCCGCGAAAATCGGGACAGTTGGGAGGTATGGAGGTGCGTGAGGGGGTATGCCGTACAGACAGACGGGCACCGGCTCACTGTGTGCTTGACCCCCCACATCAGCATACTCAGCAGGGGCTCTCTGGCACGGAGGAGGGTCACTTTCTGGCACACTCCACGCTTCTTAGCTGCAGTTTTGTGGGGCACCTACCTCTGTGCAGGTTCTGTACTGCCTCTGTTATCTCCAGCCCCGGCAACCCCAACGCTAGCTGCAGCGCTGCCACCCGCAGTGAGGTGCGCCCAGCTCATTCACACACTTTAGCTGGCGGGTAGCGCTGCAGAAGTCCGAGCTGCTTGCAGGCTCCGACCCCCTCCTCCTTCCAGCCGCAGCGTCTCCTGGGAGCTAACCAGTCACTCCCAGTCTCCCCTTACCACAGTGCCCAGCAGCCGCGAGGTCTTTGCCGCGTGCATGCTATGACCCCCTTCTCCCTCCAGCCGCAGCGTCTCCTGGGTGCTAACCAGTCACTCCCAGTCTCCCCTTACCACAGTGCCCGGCAGCTGCGCGAGGTCTGCGGTGTGTGACTGAGGAGGGAGGGAGGGATGCGGATGGGCAGAGGAAGCAGGACTCCAGCCTGAGAGAGTCATCCATGCCAAGTCTCCACCAGCAGCAGATCCCAACAGGTTGGAGTGGAACAGCAGCAGCCAGCAGCAGTGACTCCGGTAAGACACATCTGTCTGTCACCACTGTTTTGTCCCTAATACCAATCTCTCCCGTGCCCTGTGTTCTGTCATGTCCCTGTCACCCCTGGCCTTGCCCTGTCACCCCTGGCCTGGCCCTGTCACCCTTATCCTGGCCCTGTCACCTCTATCCTGGCCCTGTCACCCCTGTCCTGGCCCTGTCACCCCTGTTCTGGCCCTGTCACCCCTGTCCTGGCCCCGTCACCCCTGTCCTGGCCCTGTTACTGCATTCCCTCCAACTACCTTTTTGGCAGGTTCAGTACCCGCAGCTCCTCCAGACCCCTCCCCAATGCACCACACCTCCGCACCTTCCCCTCCACCACATGTGGCACTCCACCCCTCCCCCACACGCTGTGCCTCCAGACCCCCTACACTACCCTCGGCTCCCACTCCTCCGCCCCTTCACCACCCACAGCACCTCCAGATGCCCTCCACCATCCACCCCCCATATATGTCTCCCCCCACACCTGCCCTCCTCCACCTGCAGCATCTGCAGACACCCTCCTCCATCCGCGGTCCCCCCCTCCCCCACCCATGGCACACCCGCACCTGCCCCTCCACCACCTACAGCACCTCCGGACCTCCTTCCCCATCCGCCGCACCACCCGTACCTGCCCCATCCCTACCCACGGCGCCTGCGGACTCCTACCCCACCTCCGGCACCCCCGCCCCTTCCCATCCCACAGCACCTCTGGAACCCTTCACCCATCCGCAACATCCCCACACCTGCCCCTCTCCCACCCGTGGCACCCCTGCCCCTCCCCCACCTGCAGTGCCTCCGGACCCCTCCCCCATCTGCAGCCCCCACTCCTCTGCCCCTCCCCCACCCGCAGCACCTCCCGACCCTTCCCCATCCGGACCCCCCCCTTCCGCCCCCTCCACCCGCAGCATCTACAGACACCCTCCCCTATCCGCAGTCCCCCCCTCCCCCCACCCGCTACATTCTGTACATCGTGCCCTGCAGGTGCTGTTCACGCCGTCGCAAGGGGCTGCACCTCCTTCAACGTCGCACGCCCTTTCATTTTGCAATATTTAACCACTAACAAAGAAATGCAGGTAATACTCCATATAATACAAATATTGAACCCCAGAGAGGCATGCAAGGGTTAAGGGGGCGTAGCCCCTTGTGACGGTGTGAAAAGCGCCCGTAGGGCGCGATAAAGCACCTAGTATATATATATATATATATATATATATAGCAGCAAAGAGGAAAAAACGGCACTCAGGAATTCAAAGATGATTAAATCTGGTCTACGTTTCGGAGACCTTTAATCTCCGTCGTCAGGACATAAATACAACAGTGAACAAAAACATACCTTAAATACCTCACCCAGGTGCACAAGAATGCCCGCGGCCGCATCCCGTCGCTGTCCCGCTGACGTCACCGGAAGTGACTTCACGCCCGCGTCACCAGCTGACCGAACCGGGAGGAGGGGCCGGGGCCATCCACAATAGTGTTTATCCCATCACCATGGTTACAAGGCTGCATGAAAACCAAAACAATGTCAGGAGCAACTAGAATTAATCAGCTATACTAAACATCTTAGAAATATAAATCGAAAACTTAAGTTACATCAATTCTCTGCAAGAAGCTATAGTAACGTGGCTGTAGGAGATATAAATTACTGGCTATAATAATAGTAAAACAAACACCAATACCAAGCTTAGGAACCTAAGAAGCAACTGTAAGAGAGTTGCTCATTTAGCCCAAAAGACAGCAATGTTTGCAGCTTGTAGATCCACTTAGATTCGAGACGAAGTAATAAATTATCTCTGTTCCCTCCTCTTTTGCATGGGGGGACCCAATCTATCATTTTATACCTTAACGTGGCTAAACCATGATGGAAATCCCGAAAGTGTCTGGCTACTGGTTGATCGTTCATTTTAGCTCTGGTATTAGCACTAGCCTCAGCGGTTTCTATCGCTTTTCTAATGCTAGATCTGTGGTCTGCCGTCCTTTCCTTAAAACAACGTATTGTCTTGCCCACATAAAGTAAGCCACAAGGGCATTTAATGTAGTACACTACGTGGGTACTTGAGCATGTAAGAGGATAATTGATCTTAAACCTTCTACCAGATCGTGGATGTGAAAAAAAGGCTCCTGTCTCTAGGTATTGGCAGGTGGTGCAGTTAATGCATTTGAAATTTCCCGGTTTTCTAGACAGAAAGTGTGTTTGTTGATCAACTACAAAGCCGTGATGTCATTATGCACCACGGCATCCTTAATATTACGGCCTCTGCGATAACCTGGCATCAAGGATTTATTGAGTAAGCCTGGTAAAGTGGGATCACTGTTGACAATAGGCCAGTATCTTTTGGCTGCTGTCACAAAAGACTCAGAGTTAGATGTATATTGTTGTGGCCATATCATTTTGTTTTGTATGGTGGATTCCTTTTTGTACCTCAATGCCTGCTCTGTGGGGTATGACAAAGCTTTATCCCTGGCTTCCCTGAGCATCTTTGGGGAGTATCCTCTCAGAAGGAACTTATTCAACATCAGGTTAATTTGTAGAACTGCATCTTCATGCTTAGGGGGACATTTACTAAGCAGTGATAAGAGCGGAGAAGTGAGCCAGTGGAGAAGTTGCCCATGGCAACCAATCAGCACTGAAGTAACAACTATAATTTGCATACTATAAAATGATACAGAGCTGCTGATTGGTTGATGGGGCAACTTCTCCACTGGCTCACTTCTCCGCTCTTATCACTGCTTAGTAAATGTTCCCCTTAGTGCAAATGCGGATTATGCGTAAGAACTGTGAGAAAGGTAATCCTCGTTTGAGGGATGTCGGATGCTGACTATCCGCATGTAAATACGTATTTCTATCTACTGCTTTGTGGTACACATTAGTCACTATTTGAAGATCAATCAGTGAAACTGAGACGTCCAAATAGTGTATGTTCTGTGTGCTATGCTCATAGGTGAATTTGATGTCCTCATCTTTAGTATTCAAAACCCTTAAGTACTGTCTGAGATCAGGTTCCGGACCATTCCAAAACATGCACACGTCATCAATGTAGCGACAGTAGAAAGAGATGTATCATGTAACACCTGGGTCAGAGAAAAACAAATCATTTTCTACTGAAAACATGAAGATGTTTGCGAAGCTCGTGCCACGCAAGACCCCATTGCACATCCGAGTAACTGGATGTACAAGGAGCCATCGAACAGGAAGTAATTCCTTTTGAGAGTCAACTCCACCAAAGTCAGGAAAAGATCCAAGTCTGGACCTTTATAGTGGGCATTGTTAGTTAAATGAGCCCTAAGTGTGAGGAGGCCCCGATGATGGGGAATACTAGTGTACAAACTGACTACATCAATAGTACACATGATGGTGGTCTCTGTCACTGGACTCAAGCCCTGTAATTTCAAGATAAAGGCAGTGGTGTCTTTAAGGAAGGTTTTTTCGGCTTGTACAACTGGCTGAAGGTAATAATCCAGGAATTGGGACACAGCATACAGCAGGGAGTCTCTGGCAGCAATTATCAGCCTACCTGGTGGTTTTTGTGGATCTTTGTGTAATTTGGGGATTAAATAAAAGACCGGTATCTTAGGCCAGTCCTGTCTAAGAGAATCCCTCATCTTTTTGTCCAAGAGCCCCTGTGCCACTGCTGTGTCCAAAACCTGGTTTAATTCTTGCTGGAATCTTACCGTGGGGTCATGATCTAACTGTTCATTGACTTTTGTGTCCCCGGCCCCTCCTCCCGGTTCGGTCAGCTGTTGACGCGGGCGTGAAGTCACTTCCGGTGACGTCAGTGGGACAGCGACGGGATGCGGCCGCGGGCGTTCTTGTGCACTGGGTGAGGTATTTAAGTTATGTTTTTGTTCACTGTTGTATTTATGTCCTGACGACGGAGATTAAAGGTCTCCGAAACGTAGACCAGATTTAATCATCTTTGAATTCCTGAGTGCCGTTTTTTCCTCTTTGCTGTCTATCATTTCAATTCGGGCACCGGGATCAGTTGTTTCCAGTATTGGAGTGTCGGACACCATTGTGCACTATATATATATGTTGTAACACTGTAGGGGTGCAAGGTGCCTTTTCCTGGGGAATATGGCAGCACGCAGCAGCTGAGGAACAACACAAGTCCAGTTTCTGGTACAACTGACCCCGGACAGTTTTATTGAAACAGAAAATAAAACAAACCCCAAAATAAAAATACCTTGCCTGTCCGGCACTAACTAAACATAAGACGTTCCTAACTGTCACTAAACAAAACACAGAGTTCTTCAGTACATACTGTATAGCTTACTTGCATCAGAAAGCGTGTCTCTCACACACAGATCCTGCAGCCTTCCCAGGCAGTCTGCCCATACTAATCAGGTTAGAAGCACTATATCACTCTTACACAGCTGAAACCCTGATTAGCCCTCTGTGAGGCCAAAGACCCGAACTGGGCCCAATGTCTAGAACTCGCCTTATCTCTCTCTCAGAGCCTTTACCCAGCTTTTACAGCAAACTGAAAAGGTTCAGACAAAACAAAAAGCATTTTTCCTAGAAGTTAACATTTTCTAAAACATGTAAGACAAGAACCTGGGACAAATATACCTGCCCTCAAACACTATCCCAGTGTTCTTGTCACATATCCCCCTCCCCTGTTTCGACCTAGGGGCCGGAACACTTGTAGCCCCCAAACAGAAGATGCGAGACAATGCATCTGCGTTGGCCAATTGTGTTCCCGGTCTATGTTCGACAGTAAACTTAAAGTCCTGCAACGCTAGAAACCATCTAGTTACACGAGCATTCTTGCCTCTATTTACATACATCCATTTTAAAGGGGCATGGTCTGTCACTGGTCTGAATTGTCTACCCAAGAGGTAATATCTCAAGGTATCTAGTGCCCACTTAATGGCCAAAGCCTCCTTTTCCACAATGGCATACCTTTTTTCATGCTCATTGAGTTTCCTACTCAAATAAATGATAGGGTGTTCGTCCCCATCTCTGGTTTGGGACAGCACAGCACCTATCCCTACCTCTGAGGCATCTGTCTGTACCACAAATTCTTTTGAAAAATCTGGTGTTATCAACACCGGTTGTGAACACAAAGCCACTTTTAACGCTTGGAACGCCTTTTCTGCATCAGGGTTCCATTTCACCACATTTGACTGCTTCCCTTTGGTAAGGTCTGACAACGGCACCGCTGTGGTCGCAAAATTAGGAATAAACCGTCTATAGTACCCAGTAATTCCCAAAAAAGCCCTTACCTGTTTTTTATTCACTGGACGAGGCCAGTTTTGAATAGCATCAACTTTATTCAATTGGGGCCTAATCAGACCTCTGCCTATGGTGAAGCCCAAGTATTTGACCTCCTCCATTGCGAGGCAGCACTTCTTTGGGTTAGCAGTTAACCCTGCCTCTCTGATTGAGTCCAGTACTGCTTGTACTTTAACCAAATGTGACCCCCAGTCTGTACTGTGAATTACCACATCATCCAAATAGGCAGCTGCATATTTTCTATGGGGCCTCAAAATTTTATCCATCGCCCGTTGAAAGGTTGCTGGAGCCCCATGCAACCCAAAGGGTAACATCTTATACTGGTACAGCCCCTCCGGAACCGAAAAGGCTGTTTTTTCTTTGGCGCTATCAGATAAAGGTATTTGCCAGTAACCTTTGGTCAGGTCCAATGTGGTGAGAAACCTGGCTGTTCCCAGCCTTTCTACAAGCTCATCCACACGGGGCATGGGGTATGCGTCAAACTTGGACACCTCATTTAACTTACGAAAGTCATTACAGAAGCGTATGCTACCGTCGGGCTTCGGGATGAGCACTATGGGACTGGACCACTCACTGTTAGACTCCTCTATGACTCCAAGTTCTAACATGGTTTTAACTTCCTTAGAAATAGCTTCTCGCTGAGCTTCAGGAATCCTATATGGCTTTAAATGAACCCTGACCCCTGGTTCTGTGACAATGTCATGTTTTATTATGGTCGTTCGGCCAGGCAGCTCTGAAAATACCTCCCTATTTTGGATGAGAAATTCTTTAACCTGATTGTTCTGATCAGCTGATAATGTCTCTGACACCTTCACTGCGGGAAGCAACCGGGGTGAAGACACCGAAGGGCAAGGCTCCGCTGACAGAGACAACCTATCTTTCCAGGGTTTGATTAAGTTAACATGGTAGATCTGTTCGGGTTTTCTCTTTCCCGGCTGGTATACTTTGTAATTAACCTCATTCATTTTTTCCCTAATCTCAAATGGACCCTGCCATTTAGCTAGGAATTTGCTTTCCACAGTGGGTACCAAAACAAGAACTCTATCTCCAGGAGCAAATTCCCGTATCTTGGCACTCCGGTTATAGACCCTCTGTTGAGCACTTTGGGCCTGTTCCATGTGCTCTCTGACAACAGGTACCACGGCTGCAATCCTATCCTGCATTTGTGTTACATGCTCAATAACGCTTCTATAAGGAGTGGGCTGTCCTTCCCACGTCTCTTTGGCAACATCCAACAGCCCTCTGGGGTGTCTACCATACAACAAATCAAATGGAGAAAACCCCGTAGAGGACTGAGGAACTTCTCTGATGGCCATTAACAAGTAGGGCAACAAACAATCCCAGTTTTTCCCATCTCTCTCAACAACCTTTTTTAACATACTTTTTAATGTTTTATTAATCCTTTCCACCAACCCGTCAGTTTGGGGATGGTAGATGGACGTCCTGAGGTGAGTGACCTTAAATAACTTGCACAATTCTTTCATGATCCTTGACATAAATGGAGTACCTTGGTCAGTCAAAATTTCTTTTGGTATTCCCACTCTACTAAATACCTGCACCAGCTCCCTAGCTATCGCCTTGGTTGTGATAGTGCGTAAAGGGACAGCCTCAGGATATCGAGTGGCATAGTCCATAATTACCAGGATATACTGATGGCCCCGAGCAGACTTTAACAAGGGCCCCACGAGATCCATGGCTATTCTGTCAAACGGGACCTCTATAATAGGCATGGGAACTAGTGGGCTCCTGAAATGGGGTCTAGGGGCATGATACTGGCATTCAGGACAGGAAGAACAATATTCAGACACTTCTTTATAAACCCCTGGCCAAAAGAACCTTTGTAAAACTCTTTCAGTGGTTTTTTCTGCCCCTAAATGTCCTGCGGTAACGTGACTATGAGCTAAATCTAGTACCGTTCTCCGATAAGGCTGGGGAACTACCAGCTGTTCCACCACATCCTCACCCCTTTTGACAATGTGGTACAAGAGCTCATTACAGATGGCCATGTGGGGATACGTAACCCTGTCACCTGGTACCACAGGTTCCCCATTAACAATCTTAACATTCTCTCTAGCCTTTATTAAGGTAGGATCCTTTAACTGTTCAGACGCAAACAGATCCTTCTTTACCTCCAGGTCAGGCACGCTTTCAGTTCTAACTACTATGTCTCTGTTCCCGGCAAGAGGGTCCTCACTGGACTCCCCATCTGTCACTTCCCCAGCCAAACTAGCAAAAGGCAAAGGGCCAGAAAGTTCCGAAGACCCACGTACATCCATAAAATCACTGGTATTATCAACTGGCTTTTTACTTCTCACATCTGTTGATAACCGTGATTCCCACAGTTTCCAAAAATGAGGAAAATCCCTCCCTATTATGGCCTCATGCACCAAGGTAGGGACCAGTCCCACTTTAACCATTGCTGACCCACAACAAGTTTCTATATTCACCTCAGCAGTGGCATAATGTTGGGTATCCCCATGTATGCAAGTTACCCCAATAGGTATTTGCTGGACCTTTAAGGGGTTCACTAACCCAGCTTTCACGAGGGTAACTAAACTTCCTGAATCTAGCAAGGCCTCTACCCGGTTACCTTCTAAGAACACATCACACATTTGTTTTTCCAGCTCAGGTGAAGGTACCACAGTACAGGCTAACCTAGCAAAGAAAGACATTCTGCGACATTCAAAGGCAGCATCACATTGCATGGGTTCTTGCGTGACTGGGCAATTGGCAATAACATGACCTGGCATACCACACCTAAAACATTTAACCACACGATTATCAACCCATTTGGGCAGCATAGACCGTTCTAGCCCCATTGGCCTGTTTCCAGGGCCAGTGTTTACAGTCTCTCCAGCCTTGCGTTCTCTTAACCGCCCAGCAACGTTTTCCCACGGAACAGTCTTACCAGTCTTTACTGAAGGGCGCTGTCGAGGATCTATGGGTTGCTGGGTGGTCATCAGTAGTTCCTCTGCTGCCAAATACCTCTCTACCATGTCCACTAATTGGTCAGCAGTACCCGGGTTTCCATGGCTCACCCACTTGCGCAGGACCATGGGCAAAGATCTCAAGTAGCGGTCCATGACGACTCTTTCCACCATCTGGGGACCAGTTAATGTCTCTGGCTGTAGCCATTTTTTTGTTAGCTGAATAAGGTCGTGCATCTGGGAGCACGGAGGCTTCTCCATGGCGTACAGCCAACGGTGCACCCGTTGTGCTCGTACTGACAGCGTGACTCCCAGGCGGGTCAGGATCTCAGTCTTTAGTTTATCATAGTCCCGAGCCTCAGCAGGGCTTAAATCAAAGTAAGCTTTTTGGGGCTCACCTGACAGGAAAGGTGCCAGCAGACTGGCCCACTGTGCTTTCGGCCAGTTCTCACGCTCGGCAGTCCTTTCAAACGTGGTCAGATAGGCCTCCACATCATCAGCCTCTGTCATTTTCTGCAGGAAGTGACTGGCTCGTATAGAACTAGAACTGGTTGGAGCACTGACGGCCACATCTCCAACCCGAGCTGCAAGTCTCTGCACCACTTCTGCTAAGGCCTCTCTATCCTGACGCTGTTGCCTGTAAAGTTCATCAACAACTGCCTGCTGTTGTCTCTTATTTTCCTCCATTGCCACCTGCTGCTGTCTGTTGGCCTCCTGCTGTAGTCTCCAATTTTCCTCCATTGCCACCTGCTGCTGTCGGTTGGCCTCCTGCTGAGCCGCTGTAGCTTGCAGCAAGGCTTTAAGCAGATCCTCCATGTCAACAGATTTTTCAGGCGGCTTTGCAGCTGCTTTCACCCAGGACATATATCAAACCCTCAGGGGTGAGTCTCAGTAACTTCACACTGGGCTGTATCTGCATAAACCACCGTTTTCTGCAGGCCTCACAAAGCTGCTGCTTTCACTTATGCGCAGAACGGCCTGCTCGCATTCTCCACCAAGTTGTAACACTGTAGGGGTGCAAGGTGCCTTTTCCTGGGGAATATGGCAGCACGCAGCAGCTGAGGAACAACACAAGTCCAGTTTCTGGTACAACTGACCCCGGACAGTTTTATTGAAACAGAAAATAAAACAAACCCCAAAATAAAAATACCTTGCCTGTCCGGCACTAACTAAACATAAGACGTTCCTAACTGTCACTAAACAAAACACAGAGTTCTTCAGTACATACTGTATAGCTTACTTGCATCAGAAAGCGTGTCTCTCACACACAGATCCTGCAGCCTTCCCAGGCAGTCTGCCCATACTAATCAGGTTAGAAGCACTATATCACTCTTACACAGCTGAAACCCTGATTAGCCCTCTGTGAGGCCAAAGACCCGAACTGGGCCCAATGTCTAGAACTCGCCTTATCTCTCTCTCAGAGCCTTTACCCAGCTTTTACAGCAAACTGAAAAGGTTCAGACAAAACAAAAAGCATTTTTCCTAGAAGTTAACATTTTCTAAAACATGTAAGACAAGAACCTGGGACAAATATACCTGCCCTCAAACACTATCCCAGTGTTCTTGTCACAATATATATATATATATATATATATATATATATATATACATTATAAATAGGGAGGAAGTCAGTGTTCCGGCTGTCAGGATCCTGGATGTCAGAATACCGCCGGCTTGAATCCCCACTTCGGTGGTGGGGAATATCACCTGAAGTGTGGCGAGCGCAGCGAACCCATGAGGGAACACGCTGCGATCACCAATGGTCTCCTGCGCATCCCATTGTTGCCCGGGTGTCCGCCTTGCTGGCCGCATTCAGTCGCAGATGGAGCAACGATTAGCGTGGCTCCATCTGTATAACATTATATACAATATTATAAACAATAGGCTAGAATCCACAGCACTCATACATCTGCAGTGCCAGTTGTTTATATAAAATTTTTGTGATCGCACTTTTTCTTGCACCCCTATTGTCTATAAGTAAATTAAATGTTAAGAAATTCTCCAGGTGTTTATTAACTGATATGCTTGGGTGTGGTTCCTGTCTCTTTAAAAGAATGAGACAGGACCTAAACCCTCCGGTATGGCATACCGTTAAGAATTTGGCAGTAGGTACGCCGTACCTACCACCGCACACTTTGCAGCGCACCTGTGACCCGCCCCGCCATTACTGCCGCCTCACACTTTGCCAGGGCTTGCTGGGAGGTGGAGCCTCATCTCCTACGCTTGCTACTGCTCAGCCTGGGCGGGGAAGGTTGCATGTCCGGGGGTTGGAAGGTGTCCAGTGTACCCGTCTCTGAAGTGAGTGGCGCACAGCTCCTGGGAGTGGGGACTAATGGAGGCACCACCATGTGCGACACATGGAGGAACGGTGCCGCAAATGAGGGAGAGAGGGGGGATCATGCGCCTGGTAGGAGGGTCCGGCAGCGAGCACAGTGCTGCATGACACATACACATACTGTATACAAAAACACTGGCAGCAGCAGCCCCACACAGCCTCCTATGAACAATACACACAGTACTCAGCCCCCCCACCACACTGTGCCTTGTGTAACACAGTACACACCTCTCCACCACATTGTGCCATGTCATACAATGGTGCAAGTGTGCGGGTACCCTTAAGAATTGGTACGCCGTACCGCCTGTCGCACACTTTGCAGCACACCTGTGACCCACCCCACCATTACTGTTGTGGCCACCTCCCACTTTGCGAGGGCTGCCTGGAGGCGGGAGCGCGATGCAGACACGCTGCCTGGTCTGTCTGCTGTGGAGCGAAGAAGATACCACTCTCTGTTTTTCTTCCAGCGTCTGCCTGGCCTCAATGTCCACTGGGTCCCACAGGCCTATGGGTGAGGGCGGCTGACAGGCATTGTGGGAGGAGAGGTACGGGGGTGATGAAAGACTGAAAGAGTGAATGGGGCAGGCTGAGAGACACCGAATGAAAAGGGGGATGGACAGTCTGAGAGACACAGAATGAAGGGAGAGCGAGGCTGAAAGAGTGAAGGGCAGGCCCGCCGTCAGGGAGGTGGTGTGGGTACAGCTGTCGAGGGCCTTGCCTCCTAACTGTCACGATCCGGGACACCATTATTTACCTTTCAGGTGTCTCCTAAGGCTGGCTCAGCGTCCTAGGCCCGGTTCCCAGCTATGTTGCTAGCATTCATATGTCATGTCTCATCTTTGCTGATCCGTGGATATTGTCCTTCCAATGCCCGGGCGACTGGCATGGCGTCACCTGCCGGCGGGGCCTCGGGCATCGTCTCCTATTCTCAAGGCACTACAGGGTATGTGGCACTCTTCACCTACTGCGGCCGCGGCCATCCATGCTGGAGGTTTGAGACGCAAGTCGGCGTTCTCTGTGTTCACCGCCGCCATTACAGAGGAATCTCCATGTGGTGTTACAAACAAGGTTTCCCTCCACTGGCCGGTATGGGCGCAGCCATCTTGGTTCTAGTCACATGATCCTGACCTCCAACCCATAGCTCCGCTGAAGTCTGCCTAATTTGTCATCCAATCCCTGCATACCTAAGGGTATAAAGGGATTGAGCCTGCACCAGGAAATCGTCAGTGCTTTGGTTGTCAAACCTTGTTTCCAGTCTCTCTCTCCTGTGGTTGTTTTCATTCCAGGTTTCCAGCTCCTGTTTCCAGTTACCACTAAGAGACCCGCACCAGCTTACCACCTTGCGGTGCAGCCTGACTCTGCAGTCTTCTGTGTTTGCTCCAGCTTCCAGCTACAGTTTCATCTGCTTCCAGCAGTCAGATTCCAGCAGTGATCAGCTTCCTTAAAGAGCCGGTGCTTCTCCAGCGGCTACCTTCATACCATCGGTACCCGCATACCATCGGTACCCGCAAACCATCTGTACCCGCACACCATCGGTTCCTATATCCTCGCTCCCTAGCTTCATTCTACTATTTGGCTGGTTCCATCCAGCATCCACTCCATGTTTTAACACCTGACTGGTTCCATCCAGCGTCCACAGCAGCTACCTCAGCTACAGTGTTATCGGCTTCCAGTGATACATCAGCTGGTGTGTTCCTTGGCTACACTTAATACTACGGACGGGTCTGGTAAGGACATTCCATCTCTGGGACATTAAGAACTGTACCTACTGCTACCAGTACCCTGTGGCCTTTGCCAAACCCATAGTTATCCAGGAACTGTTTTATCATATCTGCTGTATATCTTCATTCATTTATCACTGCTGTGAATACATGGAGTTTTGTTAATAAACTTTTATTGACTTTTAATCCTGGTTGTCGTGGTCACGCCTTCGGGCAACCTTTCTACAGCTTACTAGTATGTCCAGGGGTCTGATTAAACCTCCGAAGTTTAGCTTCACCTCAGCCCCTACAACTGAGGCTTCCTCCTGTCAGCTCAGGCCCTCAGTTGTGACAGTAAGCACTGACCATATGAATACAGCCGGAGATCAGGATAAAGCGGCCAGGCCAATGTAAGAACTGGCAGCCAGACTCGAACATCAGGAGGCTGCACAAGGCCACATCATCCGCTGTCTCCAGGATCTCTCTACTCGGCTAGATGGGATCCAAACGACCCTCCGTGGATCGGGGGCGTCCGGTGCGTCCACCACAGTGACACCAGTTGTGACCCCACCCACCTTGCCCATTTCTGCTCCACGTCTTCACCTTCCAACGCCAGCAAAATTTGATGGATCTCCAAGATCTTGCAGGGGATTTCTCAATCAATGTGAAATACATTTCGAGCTACAACCTGGCAGTTTCCCTAGTGAACGCACTAAAATTGCTTATATTATTTCCCTCCTTAGTGGCTCAGCCCTTGATTGGGCATCACCTTTATGGGAGAAATCTGACACCCTGTTGTCCTCATATACTGACTTTGTAACGACATTCAGGCACATCTTCAACGAGCCAGGCCGTGTAACTTCAGCTTCTTCTGAGATTCTTCGTTTACGCCAAGGAACGCGTACTGTGGGACAGTACCTAATACAGTTCAAGATCCCGGCATCCGAACTGGCATGGAACGACGAAGCCCTGTATGCTGCATTCTGGCATGGCTTATCTGAACGCATCAAAGACGAATTAGCTACCAGAGACTTGCCCTCTAAGTTGGATGAGCTAATATCTCTATGTACAAAAGTTGATTTACGGTTCAGAGAAAGAGAAACTGAGCGGGGAAGGTCATCTATCCCAAAATCTTCTGCTCCTCCTCCTCGTCAACCGTCTCCATCCAAAGATGAGCCCATGCAAATTGGTTGTTCCCGTCTATCTCCAGCTGAGCGTCGAAGACGTCTTTCTGAGTACCTCTGTCTTTACTGTGCAGCTCCGTCTCATGCAATCAATGCCTGTCCCAAACGTCCGGGAAACTTCAAGTCCTAGCCCGCCAAGGAGAGGGCCGGCTAGGAGTAATGCTCTACTCTCCATCTCCTCATGATTGTAATCTCCCAGTCTCGCTTCAAATTGCTCAACGTTATAGGAACGTCATTGCCCTCCTAGATTCCGGAGCAGCTGGGAATTTCATAACTGAAGCATATGTTAAACGGAGGTCCCTACCCACTGAGAGACTTTCCTCGTCCCTATCTTTGACTGCCGTGGATGGCAGTAAGATTTTTGATGCAGTTATTTCTTTAAGAACTCTACCAGTTCATCTGAAAGTAGGAGTTCTTCACTCAGAATTAATTTCTTTTCTAGTTATTCCAAGAGCCACACATCCAGTGGTTTTGGGCCTTCCATGGCTTCGTCTCCATAACCCATCGATTGACTGGACGACTACTTAAATCCTGGCATGGGGTCCTTCCTGTACTGAGACCTGTTTGTCCAAAGTGCTTCCTGTATGTTCTTCCTCCTCTAAGTCGTTTGATGTTGCACCTCCTCCGTATCAAGATTACACGGACGTGTTCAGTAAAGCTTCTGCTGATATCCTTCCTCCTCATAGGGAATGGGACTGTCCGATCGATCTCATCCCGGGGAAGGTTCCACCTCGAGGCCGAACCTATCCGTTGTCTATACCAGAAACGCATTCTATGGAAGAATATATTAAGGAGAATCTGGCGAAGGGTTTCATTCGACCTTCTTCCTCCCCAGCTGGCGCAGGTTTCTTCTTCATTAAGAAGAAATACGGTGGCCTGCGGCCATGCATCGACTACAGAGGCTTGAACGACATCACTGTCAAGAACCGATATCCTTTACCCTTGATTACAGAACTCTTCGATCGAGTTAGCGGAGCAAACATCTTCACGAAGTTAGATTTGAGGGGTGCCTACAACCTCATCCGGATCCGAGAGGGTGACGAGTGGAAGACCGCATTTAACACCCGTGATGGACATTATGAGTACCTCGTCATGCCTTTCGGATTAAGTAATCCTCCAGCTGTCTTCCAGCATTTCGTAAACGAGATCTTCAGAGACATCTTATATCGCCATGTCGAGGTTTATCTAGATGATATACTTATCTTTGCCAACAATCTGGAAGAACATCGTTTCTGGGTAAAGGAAGTTCTGTCCCGTCTCCGTGTCAATCATCTCTATTGCAAATTGGAGAAGTGTGTTTTTGAAGTTAAATCCATTCCGTTTCTAGGCTACATTGTGTCCGGTTCCGGACTAGAGATGGATCCTGAGAAACTACAAGCAATTCAGAATTGGCCGATACCTTTAACCCTCAAAGGGGTACAGAGATTTTTAGGTTTCGCCAATTATTACAGAAAGTTTATACGAGATTTTTCCACCATTGTGGCACCTATCACTGCATTAAGCAAGAAGGGTGCTAACCCGTCCAAGTGGTCTGAAGAAGCTATGCAAGCCTTTCATCTATTAAAGCAACGATTCATCTCTGCTCCGGTTTTGAAACAGCCCGACATCAACTCACCTTTCATCCTTGAAGTGGATGCCTTTTCCGTTGGAGTAGGGGCGGTGCTTTCCCAGAGAGCTAAAGATGGTCATCTACATCCTTGCAGCTTCTTCTCCCGGAAGTTTTCTCCAGCTGAGCGCAACTATGCCATTGGCGATCAGGAGTTGCTGGCAATCAAACTCGCTCTGGAGGAGTGGAGATACCTGCTGGAGGGAGCTTCTCATTCAGTTACTATACTTACCGATCACAAGAATCTTTTGTATTTGAAAGGCGCACAATGTCTTAATCCTCGTCAGGCCAGATGGGCACTTTTCTTTTCTAGGTTCGACTTTAAACTCCAGTTTTGTCCAGGTTCTCAGAATCGCAAGGCCGATGCCCTTTCCCGCTCTTGGGAGCAAGAAAATGAGTCGGAGTCTTCTGACAAGCATCCTATTATCAATCCGTTGGCATTCTCCACGGTAAGGATGGACTCTACGCCCCCACCAGGGAAAAGTTTTGTGAAGTCGGTGTTAAGGAAGAAGCTCATGCATTGGGCACATGCTTCCCGTTTTGCCAGACATACAGGCATTCAGAAAACCCTTGAGTTCATCTCTAGGTCTTATTGGTGGCCAACTCTGAAGAAGGACGTCATGGAGTTTATTGCTTCTTGCCCAAAGTGTGCCCAACACAAAGTATCCCGCCAGTCGCCTGCGGGGCAACTGGTTCCATTATCTGTTCCCCGTCGACCGTGGACCCATTTGTCGATGGACTTCGTCACAGACCTGCCTATGTGCAACAAGTTTAATACCATCTGGGTAGTGGTTGACCGGTTTACCAAGATGGCACATTTCATTCCTCTCACCAGTCTTCCGTCAGCTTCCAAGTTGGCTCAAGTATTCATTCCGGATCTCTTCCGACTACACGGTCTTCCCGAGGAGATCATCTCTGATAGAGGAGTACAATTCGTAGCCAAATTCTGGCGAAGTTTGTGTCAAGCCCTCCAAGTCAAGTTAAAGTTCTCTACAGCTTACCATCCTCAGACCAATGGTCAAACTGAGAGGGTGAATCAGGACTTGGAGGCCTTCCTCCGCATCTATGTGTCTTCCTCTCAAGATGACTGGGTTCAACTTCTTCCCTGGGCCGAGTTCAGCCATAATAACCAATATCATTACTCATCTTCTTCAACACCATTCTTCATCAACTACGGATTCCACCCTAAAGTTCCAGAATTCCAGCCACTTCCAGCGACTTCTGTACCAACAGTTGATATCACCTTGCACCAGTTTTCAAACAACTGGAAAAATGTTCGAGCGGCCCTGCTCAAAGCATCATTTAGATACAAGAAGTTTGCAGATAAGAAGCGTAGGGCAGTTCCTGCCCTCAAAGTGGGTGATCGTGTGTGGTTGTCTACAAAGAATTTGAGATTGAGAGTTCCAAGCATGAAGTTTGCGCCCCGTTACATCGGTCCTTTTCAAATTGAACAAGTTATCAATCCTGTTGTTTACAAACTCCAGTTACCCCCATTCTTGAAAATTCCTAGGACATTCCATGTTTCCCTTCTGAAACCGCTGATCCTGAATCGATTTCATTCTGCACTACCTTCGGCTCCTAAAGTCCAGACACAACGGGGAGTTGAGTATGAAGTTGCCAAGATTCTGGATTCACGTTTCCGTTATGGTCAGTTACAATATCTTATTAATTGGAAGGGCTATGGCCCCGAGGAACGCTCTTGGACCAATGCTTCAGATGTCCATGCTCCTACCTTGGTCCGGAATTTCCACTCCAGATTTCCTCAGAAGCCTAAGAAGTGTCCTGGGGCCACTACTAAAGGGGGGGGGGGTGCTGTCACGATCCGGGTATCTGGACGCCATTATTTACCTTTCAGGTGTCTCCTAAGGCTGGCTCAGCGTCCTAGGCCCGGTTCCCAGCTATGTTGCTAGCATTCATATGTCATGTCTCATCTTTGCTGATCCGTGGATATTGTCCTTCCAATGCCCGGGCGACTGGCATGGCGTCACCTGCCGGCGGGGCCTCGGGCATCGTCTCCTATTCTCAAGGCACTACAGGGTATGTGGCACTCTTCACCTACTGCGGCCGCGGCCATCCATGCTTGAGGTTTGAGACGCAAGTCGGCGTTCTCTGTGTTCACCGCCGCCATTACAGAGGAATCTCCATGTGGTGTTACAAACAAGGTTTCCCTCCACTGGCCGGTATGGGCACAGCCATCTTGGTTCTATTCACATGATCCTGACCTCCAATCCATAGCTCCGCTGAAGTCTGCCTAATTGGTCATCCAATCCCTGCATACCTAAGGGTATAAAGGGATTGAGCCTGCACCAGGAAATCGTCAGTGCTTTGGTTGTCAAACCTTGTTTCCAGTCTCTCTCTCCTGTGGTTGTTTTCATTCCAGGTTTCCAGCTCCTGTTTCCAGTTACCACTAAGAGACCCGCACCAGCTTACCACCTTGCGGTGCAGCCTGACTCTGCAGTCTTCTGTGTTTGCTTCAGCTTCCAGCTACAGTTTCATCTGCTTCCAGCGGTCAGCTTCCAGCAGTGATCAGCTTCCTTAAAGAGCCGGTGCTTCTCCAGCGGCTACCTTCATACCATCGGTACCCGCAAACCATCGGTACCCGCATACCATCGGTACCCGCAAACCATCGGTACCCGTACACCATCGGTTCCTATATCCTTGCTCCCTAGCTTCATTCTACTATTTGGCTGGTTCCATCCAGCATCCACTCCATGTTTTAACACCTGGCTGGTTCCATCCAGCGTCCACAGCAGCTACCTCAACTACAGTGTTATCGGCTTCCAGTGATACATCTGCTGGTGTGTTCCTTGGCTACACTTAATACTACGGACGGGTCTGGTAAGGACATTCCATCTCTGGGACATTAAGAACTGTACCTACTGCTACCAGTACCCTGTGGCCTTTGCCAAACCCATAGTTATCCAGGAACTGTTTATCATATCTGCTGTATATCTTCATTCATTTATCACTGCTGTGAATACATGGAGTTTTGTTAATAAACTTTTATTGACTTTTTATCCTGGTTGTCGTGGTCACGCCTTCGGGCAACCTTTCTACAGCTTACTAGTATGTCCAGGGGTCTGATTAGACCTCCGAAGTTTAGCTTCACCTCAGCCCCTACAACTGAGGCTTCCTCCTGTCAGCTCAGGCCCTCAGTTGTGACACTAACAGAGAGGAGAGGGCCCGGTCCGCTCATGCCGCCGTGCGCCCGCTCTGCCCACTATTCATGACAGAGTCCTGGCACTGTCACGGGAGGGGGAGATTACGCTACAAGCTTTTATTATAAACGTCCCTCCAAAAACTGTCCACCGCCTCAGAGGAGACAGTTATTAAAGCTATTAGAGGAGGCTCCTCTTATATCTTTAATAACTGTCTCCTCTGAGGTGGTGGACATTTCGGCAGGGACCTTTCAAAAGAAGCTTGCAGCATACTCTCCCACTCCTGTGACAGTGCTAGATCTCTGTCATGAAAAGGGTGTGGAGCTACACAAAATGGAGGGGGTGGAGCTACACGGGACTAGGCTGCTACCACATCTGCTACAGCTGTGGCCAGCCTGTGATAGGTAAGTTGAGGGAGAGTGAGTGGGAGAGAGAAAGTGTGTGTGTGTGTGTGTGTGTGTGTGTGTGTGTGTGTGTGTGTGTGTGTGTGTATATTTATTTCATACGGCTTTATATATATATCTATATATATTTTTTTTTAAATCAGGGGGGCCCTGCCTATTTTGTGAGTCCCGGGCCCCTGAATTACTGATGGCGGCCCTGGAGAAAGGCGAGGGCAGGCTGAGAGACACAGAGTGAAGGGCAGGGGCAGGCTGATCGACAGAGTGACGGGTGGGAGGCTGAGAGACATATAATGAAGAAGGAGCAGGCTGAGAGACACATACAGTCAGGTCCATAAATATTGGGACATCAACAAAATTCTCATATTTTGGGCTCTATACACCACCACAATGGATTTAAAATGAAACAAACAAGATATGCTTTAACTGCAGACTTTCCGCTTTAATTTGAGGGTATTTACATCCAAATCAGGTTAACTTAACGGTGTAGGAATTACAACGGTTTCTATATGTGCCTCCCACTTTTTAAGGGACCAAAAGTAATGGGACAAACCAAACAATCCTAAATCAAACTTTCACTTTTTAATACTTTGTTGCAAATCCTTTGCAGTCAAATACAGCCTGAAGTCTGAAATGCATAGACATCACCAGACGCTGGGTTTCATCCTTGGTGATGCTCTGCCAGGCCTCTACTGCAAATGTCTTCAGTTCCTGCTTGTTCTTGGGGCATTTTCCCTTCAGTTTTGTCTTCATCAAGTGAAATGCATGTTCAATAAGATTCAGGTCAGGTGATTGACTTGGCCATTGCATAACATTCCACTTATTTGCCTTAAAAAACTCTTTGGTTGCTTTCGCAGTATGCTTCGGGTCATTGTCCATCTGCACAGTGAAGCGCCGTCCAATGAGTTCTGAAGCATTTGACTGAATATAAGCAGATAATATTGCCCGAAACACTTCATCATTCATCATTCATTCATCCTGCTGCTTTTGTCAGCAGTCACATTATCAATAAATACAAGGGAACTAGTTCCATTGGCAGCCATACATGCCCACGCCATGACACTACCACCACCATGCTTCACTGATGAGGTGGTATGTTTTGGATCATGAGCAGTTGCTTTCCTTCTCCATACTCTTCTTTTCCCATCACTCTGGTACAGTTGATCTTTGTCTCATCTGTCCATAGGATGTTGTTCCAGAACTGTAAAGGCTTTTTTAGATGTTTGGCAAACTCTAATCTGAACTTCCTGTTTTTGTGGCTCACCAATGGTTTACATCTTGTGGTGAACCCTCTATATTCACTCTTGTGAAATCTTCTCTTGATTGTTGACTTTGACACATATACACCTACTTCCTGGAGAGTGTTCTTGATCTGGCCAACTGTTGTGGAGGGGTTTTCTTAACCAGGGAAATAATTATTCTGTCATTCACCACAGTTGTTTTCCGTGGTCTTCCGGGTCTTTTGGTGTTGCTGAGCTCTCCGGTGCGTTCTTTCTTTTTAAGAATGTTCCAAACAGTTGATTTGGCCACACCTAATGTTTTTGCTATCTCTCTGATGGTTTTTTATTTATTTTTCAGCCTAATGATGGCTTGCTTCACTGATAGAGGCAGCTCTTTGGATCTCATATTGAGAGTCGACAGCAACAGATTCCAAATGCAACTGTCACACCTGGAATCTACTCCAGACCTTTGACCTGCTTAATTGATGATGAAATAACAAGGAAATAGCCCACTCCTGTCCATGAAATAGCTTTTGAGTTGATTGTCCCATTACTTTTGGTCCCTTAAAAAGTGGGAGGCACATATAGAAACCTTTGTAATTCCTACACCGTTCACCTCATTTGGATGTAAATACCCTCAAATTAAAGAGGAAAGTCTGCAGTTAAAGCACATCTTGTTTGTTTCATTTCAAATCCATAGTGGTGGTGTATAGAGCCCAAAATATGAGAATTGTGTCAATGTCCCAATATTTATGGACCTGACTGTATTTAAAGGTAGCAGGCTGAGAGTAGCAGGGGAGATGACGGTGTGGCTGAGAGACGCAAGGGGGAGATGGCGGTCTGGCTGAGAGACGCAGGGGGAGATGACGGTGTGGTTGAGAGACACAGGCGGGAGATGACGGTGTGGTTGAGAGACACAGGCGGGAGATGACGGTGTGGCTAAGAGATGCAGGCAGGAGATGATGGTGTGGCTGAGAAATGCAAGGGGAAGAAAATGGTGTGCTGCCCATCTGACCTCATATACTCTTTCATTGTGTCAACATGAAAAAAAATGTTCATATTCTTTACAAAATAATTTATTTCTAGAATGACATGAATAAATGCCATAAAGATTTATTTTTTTAACAAACAGGAACCAAAATATGAAAACATTTTTCATTTTGCAGAAAATATCACCTTCCCCTCCTGCTACCATCTCATTTCCTTCTTTTCCATTCATGCTCGCTACAGTATGTACCATCAAGTCCAATCATTTTTCATAGCTAATTGCCATACAGGACATTCTTATCATAGTATAAACTCAAGAGCAATTTATCTCATTCCTGTATAATGTTATTATAAATAGACTGGTTACCGAAGCTCAATCTTGTTAATAGTCCCCTAAAGCTTTGTTAACGTGGATTTGTTTTGTAACTGCCACTCAGTTTCTGTTTAGCTGCTATTCGTAGTTAACTATATGTCTGGCGTGTTTTCAAACAAACTGACTAAAACACCAATCTAAAAACTGCAGAGGAGACATACGCTTCCCTATTAAAGCTTTAACAGACTGGCAGGGACAGGACCCGGCTGATGCAGGGTATGATCTCTTTGACGTACAGTACATAGGATGAAGTAGTGACAGGCAAGGGCAGCTAAGTATCAATGTGAATGAACTTTCAGACTGCCAAACAAGGATAAAAATATTGATAAACTATAGCTATGAAAATGTTCAAGTTTACACTGCTACATTTCTATCTACAGGATATATCAAGATTATTTATTGAAATTTAATTTAATTATATTTATTTATTTTTTCATTTTACTGTAACATAATTGTGGTTTGAATTCTTTTCTTCCTCAGTCAATCAAAGGGTATTCATCGGCACAGTCGTAAGTAGGTGTGTGTGCTAGTGGTACCTGGCACACAGCGCAGACGTGCTGGAGGCGTAGGACCACTGGCAACACCTGGCAGTTCCACCGCCCGCCCGCAGTCACCGGCTGGCTCGCCACCCGGCTACCTCTCACATAGGTAGCCGGGAAGCGCTGCAGCTCCCCACCGCTCCCTTCCCTCCCATGTGCTGGGAGAGATGACGTCTCTCCCAGCACACCTTCAATGCCCTGCGCTGTGAAGAGCGCAGTGTAGGGCAGGAAAAGGAGAGGGAAGACACATCTACCATGGCAGCTCATCACATGTGAGTCTCCCCCCCCCCCGCTTGCCTTTATTTGTAAAAAAGGGGGACTGCCAATCATACTGTGTAAAAAAGGGGGACTGTGTGCCGTAATGTGTAAAAAAATGGGACTGCCTGTCAAACTGTGTAAAAAAAGGGGACTGCCTGTCAAACTGTGTAAAAAAGGGAGACAGCCTGCTTTATTGTGTAAAAAAGCGGGACTGTCTGCCATAATGTGTAAAAAAGCGGGACTGCCTGCCATAATGTGTAAAAAAGGGGGACTGCCTGTCATAATGTGTAAAAAAGGGGGACTGCCTGTCATAATGTGTAAAAAAGGGGGACTGCCTGCCATAATATGTAATAAAGTGGGATTGCCTGCCATAATGTGTAAAAAAGGGGGACTCTGCTGCCTAATGTGTAAAAAAGGGGACTATGCCTGCCTAATGCGTGAAAAGGGGGACTCTGCCTCCCGTAATGTGTAAAAGGGGAACTCTGCCTGCCATAATGTGTAAAAAGGAGGACTCTGCCTGCCGTAATGTGTAAAAGGAACCTATGCCTGCCATAATGTGTAAGAGGGAGGTTTGTGGCCATGCCCCTTCCCCGTGAAGCCACGTCCCTATATGTTTGGTGCAAGCCTACGGCATGCACTGGCCCTGATTTGTATAAGGGGGGGGGAGCACCGATGCTGTTTCTTGCACACAGTACTAAAATGTCTAATTATGGCACTGTTCACCGGAGCCATATATTGTAAAGAAAAAACATACCCACACACATCAAATTTTTGATTAGAGAAACCATTTTATTTGTGTGTGTGGGTGTTAATGCATGTAGACAGGCAGACGGTCAGACAGGTAGATAGATACCTTACCCCCATTCTCTGCGCCCTTGACTTTGCTACAAATTTCAAATCCCAAAACACTACTATCCACCATCTTGTATCTGACTCTGACTGCCTGTCCACCCCTGCCATTAATCACTTAACTGGCATGATCAGATCACAAGCGAATGCTTTCATTAGTTAAGTAGTTAATATGAAGTCTGCGCAGGTCTATCATTTTCTCACATCTTCACTAGTGATGTGCACCGGAAATTTTTCGGGTTTCGTGTTTTGGTTTTGGATTCGGTTCCGCGGCCGTGTTTTGGATTCAGACGCGTTTTGGCAAAACCTCCCTGAAATATTTTTGTCGGATTCGGGTGTGTTTTGGATTCGGGTGTTTTTTTATAAAAACCCCTCAAAAACGCTTAAATCATAGAATTTGGGGGTCATTTTGATCCCATAGTATTATTAACCTCAATAACCATAATTTCCACTCATTTTCAGTCTATTCTGAACACCTCACACCTCACAATATTATTTTTAGTCCTAAAATTTGCACTGAGGTCGCTGGATGACTAAGCTAAGCGACACAAGTGGCCGACACAAACACCTGGCCCATCTAGGAGTGGCACTGCAGTGTCAGGCAGGATGGCACTTCAAAAAAATAGTCCCCAAACAGCACATGATGCAAAGAAAAAAGAGGTGCACCAAAGTCGCTGGATGGCTAAGCTAAGCGACCCAAGTGGCCGACACAAACACCTGGCCCATCTAGGAGTGGCACTGCAGTGTCAGACAGGATGGCCGATTTAAAAAATAGTCCCCAAACAGCACATGATGCAAAGAAAAAAAAGAGGTGCACCAAGGTCGCTGGATGGCTAAGCTAAGCGACCCAAGTGGCCGACACAAACACCTGGCCCATCTAGGAGTGGCACTGCAGTGTCAGACAGGATGGGCGATTTAAAAAATAGTCCCCAAACAGCACATGATGCAAAGAAAAAAAGAGGTGCACCAAGGTCGCTGGATGGCTAAGCTAAGCGACCCAAGTGGCCGACACAAACACCTGGCCCATCTAGGAGTGGCACTGCAGTGTCAGACAGGATGGCACTTCAAAAAATAGTCCCCAAACAGCACATGATGCAAAGAAAAAAAGAGGTGCACCAAGGTCGCTGGATGGCTAAGCTAAGCGACCCAAGTGGCCAACATAAACACCTGGCCCATCTAGGAGTGGCACTGCAGTGTCAGACAGGATGGCCGATTTAAAACATAGTCCCCAAAAAGCACATGATGCAAAGAAAAAAAGAGGTGCACCAAGGTCGCTGGATTGCTAAGCTAAGCGACCCAAGTGGCCTACACAAACACCTGGCCCATCTAGGAGTGGCACTGCAGTGTCAGACAGGATGGCACTTCAAAACATAGTCCCCAAACAGCACATGATGCAAAGAAAAAAAGAGGTGCACCAAGTTCGCTGGATGACTAAGCTAAGCAACCCAAGTGGCTGACACAAACACCTGGCCCATCTAGGAGTGGCACTGCAGTGTCAGACAGGATGGGCGATTTAAAAAATAGTCCCCAAACAGCACATGATGCAAAGAAAAAAAGAGGTGCATCAAGGTCGCTGGATGGCTAAGCTAAGCGACCCAAGTGGCCGACACAAACACAGACACAAACATACTGTCTGACACTGCAGTGCCATCTAGGAGTGGCACTGCAGTGTCAGACAGTATGGCACTTCAAAAAATAGTCCTCAAACAGCACATGATGCAAAGAAAAAAAGAGGTGCACCAAGTCGCTGGATGACTAAGCTAAGCGACCCAAGTGGCCGACACAAACACCTGGCCCATCTAGGAGTGGCACTGCAGTGTCAGACAGGATGGCCGATTTAAAAAATAGTCCCCAAACAGCACATGATGCAAAGAAAAAAAGAGGTGCATCAAGGTCGCTGGATGGCTAAGCTAAGCGACCCAAGTGGCCGACACAAACACCTGGCCCATATAGGAGTGGCACTGCAGTGTCAGATAGGATGGCACTTCAAAAAATAGTACTCAAACAGCACATGATGCAAAGAAAAAAAGAGGTGCACCAAGGTCGCTGGATGACTAAGCTAAGCGACCCAAGTGGCCGACACAAACACCTGGCCCATCTAGGAGTGGCACTGTAGTGTCAGACAGGATGGCACTTCAAAAAATAGTCCCCAAACAGCACATGATGCAAAGAAAAAAAGAGGTGCACCAAGGTTGCTGGATGGCTAAGCTAAGCGACCCAAGTGGCCGACACAAACACCTGGCCCATCTTGGAGTGGCACTGCAGTGTCAGACAGAATGGCAGATTTAAAAAATAGTCCCCAAACAGCACATGATGCAAAAAAAAAAAAGAGGTGCACCAAGGTCACTGGATGGCTAAGCTTACCGACCCAAGTGGCCGACACAAACACCTGGCCCATCTAGGAGTGGCACTGCAGTTTTCTAGCGAGAGGATGAGTGCTTCCATCCTCATGTGAATCTGAACCACTAGCCATGAACATAGGCCAGGGCCTCAGCGGTTCCTTGCCACTCCGTGTCGTAAATGGCATATTGGCAAGTTTACGCTTCTCATCAGACGCTTTTAATTTTGATTTTTGGGTCATTTTACTGAACTTTTGTAGTATACTTGACGACACAGAGGTAGAGCAATGGACTACTGTACCATACTGCTATATATATACTGGTGGTCAGCAAAGTTCTGCACTGTCCTCCTACTATATAGTATACTGCGCACAACTAAAATGCAGCACATGTATGGATGCATAGTATACTTGACGACACAGAGGTAGAGCAGTGGACTACTGTACCGTACTGCTATATATATACTGGTGGTCAGCAAAATTCTGCACTGTCCTACTATATACTGCGCACAACTAAAATGCAGCACAGGTATGGATGCATAGTATACTTGACGACACAGAGGTAGAGCAGTGGACTACTGTACCGTACTGCTATATATATACTGGTGTTCAGCAAAATTCTGCACTGTCCTCCTACTATATAGTATACTGCGCACAACTAAAATGCAGCACAGGTATGTATGCATAGTATACTTGACGACACAGAGGTAGAGCAGTGGACTACTGTACCGTACTGCAGCAAAATTCTGCACTGTCCTCCTACTATATAGTATACTGTGTCACGTCTAGCAGAGTTTGAGGATCCGGCTGCTGAGATTTGCCCGAGGAGGTAGCAGGCTGTGAATGAACCAGATGAGGGGGCTGGATATAGTTCCTTGGCATGGGACACGGAGCAATGAAGAACGTAGGCGGGGTTTGAGAGTCAATGGAAAGTATTTATTATGTACAGGGCTGAGGTATAGAACCGAGGCTGGGGTATTATGGTTAAAGACGTGGCTGGAGGCGAAGAACTGTGGACTGTGATTTGAAAGACGAGACTGTAGATGATGAACTGTGGAACTGTGGATGGTGGTTGAAGACGTGGCTTGAGACAAGGACTGTGGACTGTGGTTTGGAAAACGAGGATGAAGATATTAATCTGCAGGCTGTGGTCGGTGGTACAAAGGCGTGGCTGGTAAATGAGATCTGTGGAGTGTGGCTTGAAAGACGAGGCAGAAGACCTGGGGCCGACTGTTCCCAAAGAGTCTTACTGGACCGGGAGGAGAAACCAGAATACAGCAGGAATCCTGGGAGCACAGGCTAAAGCACCTACAACAGGGTTGTAACTTGAAGCACTGGCATCCCTGTCCTAAACCAGCCCTCTTTTATAGGGAGAGCTTCCCCTGGATTGGCTGGAAGAAACAGAAAACAGGAACTATGCTTAAAACTTGGTCTCCAACATGGCGACGCCCAGTAATGCAGACCTTTTTGCAAAGCCACAATGCTCACTGCCCCATGTCTCCTAGCAACGGCTCAGCAAGAGCAACCCACTGTAGCGGGAGCGGACCCCCTCACCGCCGTTACTGCTGCCCACGGATCCGGCGCAGCAGCCCACCTCCGCCGCTGCCCGCACATCGCCAAGGAAGCCAGCCCCGCGGCACCAGCGTACCGGTAAGACTCTGGACGCTGACAGTACCCCCCCTTTGCGGGTGAACTCCGGACACCTATGTGGTTTAGTTGGAAACTTGGTATGAAATGTCCGAAGAAGTCTTGGAGCATGGACATCCTCTGTTTCTATCCAAGATCTCTCCTCTGGCCCATACCCCTTCCAATCAACAAGGTACTGGATGCGACCATAACGTTTGCGAGAATCGAGGATCTTGTGAATCTCAAATTCGTCTCCATGTGCTGATTGGATCTTGGGTGATTTAGGCACAGCGGCTCTGAACCGATTAAGTACCAATGGTTTTAAGAGAGAAATATGAAATGCATTAGGAATTCTTAACTGCGGAGGTAATTTCACTTTGTAAGCCACAAGATTCAACACTTTTTCGATTGGGTAAGGCCCAATAAATCTGGGAGCAAACTTCTTTGTAGGAACCTTTAATCTTAGGTTACGTGTGGAAACCCAAACCCGATCTCCTACCTTAAGGCTTGGTACAGCTTTTCGTTTCAGATCTGCATAGGTCTTATATCCTCTTGGATGTCTTGAGCAAAGTCTTGTGAACTTGTTTCCAGGCTTCAGTAAATTGTCGAAGTGTTGACTCAGTGGCAGGAACCTCGAGCGTAGGCAGAAGTTGGAAGTTAGGAACTCTTGGATGGTAACCATAATTAATGAAGAATGGAGAAGATTTTGTGGCAGAGTGATAAAGATTGTTATGGGCAAATTCTGCGAATGGGAGGAAGTCCAGCCTGTCGTCTTGTGAGGAGGACATGAATAAACGCAGAAAAGTCTCCAGATCCTGGTTCACTCTCTCTGTTTGACCATCCGTTTGGGGATGATATCCTGAGAAGAAGTTTAATTTCACGCCAAGAGCAGAACATAGGGATCTCCAAAACTTGGCCACAAATTGAGGACCTCTATCAGACACGATTTCTTATGGTAGACCATGGAGTCGAAAGATCTCTGCTATAAACAATTTTGCCAACTGGAATGCAGATGGAAGATTAGCCAGAGGAACAAAGTGTGCCATTTTAGAGAATTGGTCAACTATGACCCATATGGTGTTCCGCCCACCAGACATAGGTAAATCTGTAATAAAGTCCATAGAAATATGCGTCCATGGTCTTAGTGGTACCGGCAAAGGATGGAGTAACCCAGCTGGTGGACCTTTGGGACTTTTATGCTGGGCACATTTTGGACAGGCAGCTACGAATTCCTGAACGTCAGTCCTGAGATGAGGCCACCAGTAGGAGCGCTGAATGAATTTAAGTGTCTTATAACTGCCCGCATGGCCCATGAAGGAGGAGGAGTGAGCCCATGTAAGAATTTTTTTGCGAAGATTTGGAGCAAAGAAGATCTTCCCTGGAGGAGGAAGTGGAGAGGTATTAGTTGCAGAAAAAGAGGTGGATTCCAGGATAAATTGCTCTTTTGAACGGTCAGAGGGTTCTTCTGAACTTAGGGAGCGAGATAATGCATCTGCCTTTTTGTTGAGGGAACCTGGTCGGTAACTGAGTTTAAAATTAAAATGGGTAAAGAAGAGTGCCCATCTTGCTTGGCGTGGGTTCAGACATCGGGCTGACTGTAGATACAGGAGGTTCTTGTGATCCGTGGTCACTGAAATTGGAAGCTGAGCTCCCTCCAACAAATACCTCCACTCCTCAAAGGCCAACTTAATTGCCAGTAATTCCTGTTCCCCAATAGCATAATTCTGTTCAGCGGGGGAGAAACTTCGTGAGAAAAACGCACAAGGATAGACCTTCTTGTCCTTGAAAAGCTGGTATAATACTGCTCCTACTCCTACAGTAGAGGCATCAACCTCCACCAAGAACGGATGGCTGAGATTGGGTTGTCGAAGAACTGGAGCAGTCGTGAAGGCCTCCTTTAAAGATGAAAAAGCTTCCAAAGCCTCTGGAGACCACTTGGCAGGATCGGCTCCCTTCCTAGTTAATGCGGTTATAGGAGCTATGACAGAAGAATAATTTTGAATGAATCTTCGGTAGAAGTTAGCAAACCCCAGGAAACGTTGAATTCCTTTAAGGGTAGCTGGAAGTGCCCAATACTGAATCGCCTGGACTTTAGCGGGGTCCATCTGTAACCTCTGCCCTGAAAGAATGTAACCGAGGAATGGAATCGTGGGTACTTCAAAGGTGCACTTCTCTAACTTACAGAATAACTGATTCCTTTGTAAACGAGTTAACACTTCTTTGACTTGTTCCCGATGGGTCTTTAGATCCCTAGAAAAAAGGAGGATGTCGTCCAGATACACTATCAAGCAATCATAGAGAAGATCTCTGAAGATTTCGTTAACGAACTCTTGAAAGACGGCTGGGGCGTTACATAGGCCAAAAGGCATTACCAGGTATTCGTAATGGCCGTCGCGGGTATTAAATGCTGTCTTCCATTCGTCCCCTGGGCGAATACATATAAGATTGTAGGCCCCCCCGTAAGTCCAACTTAGTAAATACAGTAGCTCCTTTAACACGGTCGAACAGTTCTGGAATCAGAGGTAACGGATATCTGTTCTTTACTGTTATGTCATTGAGACCTCTATAGTCAATACAGGGCCGCAACCCCCCATCCTTCTTTTTGACGAAGAAAAACCCCGCTCTGGCCGGAGATGTAGAAGACCTGATGAACCCTTTCTCCAAGTTCTCCCGGATATACTCCGACATGGCCTGTGTCTCGGGAAGTGAGAAAGGGTAAATTCGACCTCGGGGAGGAGTCTTACCGGGTACTAGCTCAATGGGACAATCCCAAGTACGATGCGGAGGCAAGGTGTCCGCCCCATGCTTACTGAAAACATCTTGAAAATCTTGGTACTCCATAGGAAGGCTGGAAGAACAGAGAGGTCTAACTGAAGGTAAACAGTTCTGAAAGCAGTCTTGTCCCCAAGAGATAACATCCATAGTTTGCCAATCTATGTGGGGATTGTGTCTGATTAACCATGGAAACCCTAGGATTAGTTCATGAGAGGCTTTAGGAATTACAAGGAAAGAGATTTCTTCTGAATGGAGAACTCCGACCTTTATCTTGAGAGGAATAGTACGAAAGGATATAATACCCTCAGGGATATAACTTCCTTCCACTGCGGTAACAGAAATGGTACGATCCAAAGGAACCATTTGTATTCCAGATCGTTTGACCAGAGCTGACGTAATGAAGCTTTCAGCGGCTTCGGAGTCGAGTAGTGCAGGGATGAGAAGAGAAGAAGAAGGGAGCTCCAATTGGGTTAACAGGACAGACTCTTTCTTGGTATGTAATTCTGAGAATTCTCCTAGCTTGACCACTCCAGCACAAACTAGGAGCGGGCGTTTCCCGGACGTAGATTGCAAGTTTTAACAAAGTGATCAGATGCACCACAATACAGGCAGAGGTTCCCTTGTTGCCGTCTCCGACGTTCTTCATTGGAGAGATGGGAACAATTAATCTGCATGGGTTCTTCCACAGTTGGTGATGATGGTGTTGGTGGAAGAACAACTCTAGGCTTACGGCGATCTGACCGCAACCTCTCCATACAGCGTTCTCTGTACCTCAGGTCTAACTTATTGCATAAAGAAATTAGTTTATCCAACTTATCAGGTACATCCTGAGTTGCGAGGTCATCTTTGATCTTTTCGGAGAGACCGTTCCAGAAAGCTGCAATGAGAGCCTCCTCGTTCCAGTTCAGTTCTGAGGAAAGGGTGCAAAACTGGATCACGTACTGACTGACCGTACGCGTGCCCTGACGCAGGCGCAGGATCTCCAATAAGGTGGCAGACGTCCTGCCCAGTTCGTCGAAGATTCTTCGAAAGGTGGCCACGAATTCTGGATAGTTAGATAAGATGGGATCCAACCTCTCCCACAAAGGTGAAGCCCATTCCAACGCTTGCCCGGTAAGTAAAGAAATTATATAGGCTACTTTGGTTCATGCTGATGGGAAGTTGGCCGACTGTGGTTCGAACTGGATTTCGCACTGGTTAAGAAACCCGCGGCATTGTTTTGGATTCCCATCGAATTTACTGGGAGGTGGCAAATGCAACCATGGAAGTGGGACTGGTACAGGAGGAAGCGGGACCGGAGGTGCTAATGTGGGAGCAGCTGTAGATACTTGAGGGGCCGTCATGGCAACACAGAGAGAATCGAGACGTTCGGATATACTCTGCATGAACTGCACGATTTGAGATTGTGTGGCCTCCTGCTTACTTAAGTGAGACCAGATATCTGCACTGAGGCCTGATCACCCGTCGAATCCATTGGGCCAGTGCTTACTGTTACGTCTAGCAGAGTTTGAGGATCTGGCAGCTGAGATTTGCCCGGAGAGGTAGCAGGCTGTGAATGAACCAGATGAGGGGGCTGGATATAGTTCCTTGGCATGGGACATGGAGCAATGAAGAATGTAGGCGGGGTTTGAGAGTCAATGGAAAGTATTTATTATGTACAGGGCTGAGGTAGAGAACCGAGGCTGGGGCACGATGGTCAAAGACGTGGCTGGAGGCGAAAAACTGTGGACTGTGATTTGAATGACGAGACTGTAGATGATGAACTGTGGAACTGTGGATGGTGGTTGAAGACGTGGCTTGAGACAAGGACTGTGGACTGTGGTTTGGAAAACGAGGCTGAAGATAATAATCTGCAGGCTGTGGTCAGTGGTACAAAGGCATGGCTGGTGAAGGAGATCTGTGGAGTGTGGCTTGAAAGACGAGGCAGAAGACCCGTGGGCCGACTGTGCCCAAAGAGTCTTACTGGACCGGGTTTTCCAGGGGCGCTTCCACAGGCAGTAGCAGGCTAGTAACGGCAGGGCTGCAGCAGCAACAGAGAACCGACCAAGCAGGATCAGGAGGAACCAGAATACAGCAGGAATCCTGGGAGCACAGGCTAAAGCACCGACAACAGAGTTATAACTTGAAGCACTGGCATCCCTGTCCTAAACCAGCCCCCTTTTATAGGGAGAGCTTCCCCTGGATTGGCTGGAAGAAACAGGAAACAGGAACTATGCTTAAAACTTGGTCTCAACATGGCGGCGCCCAGTAATGCAGACCTTTTTGCAAAGCCACAATGCTCACTGCCCCTGGTCTCCTAGCAACGGCTCAGCAAGAGTGACCCGCTGTAGCGGCGTCCCGCCGCCACGAGCGGACCCCCTCACCGCCGCTACTGCTGCCCACGGATCCGGCGCAGCAGCCCACCTCCGCCGCTGCCCGCACATCGCCAAGGAAGCCAGCCCCGTGGCCCCAGCGTACCGGTAAGACTCTGGACGCTGACATACTACGCACAACTAAAATGCAGCACAGGTATGGATGCATAGTATACTTGACGACACAGAGGTAGAGCAGTGGACTACTGTACCGTACTGCTATATATATACTGGTGGTCAGCAAAATTCTGCGCTGTCCTCCTACTATATACTGCGCACAACTAAAATGCAGCACAGGTGTGGATGCATAGTATACTTGACGACACAGAGGTATAGCAGTGGACTACTGTACCGTACTGCTATATATATACTGGTGGTCAGCAAAGTTCTGCACTGTCCTCCTACTATATAGTGTACTGCGCACAGCTAAAATGCAGCACAGGTATGGATGCATAGTATACTTGACGACACAGAGGCAGAGCAGTGGACTACTGTACCGTACTGCTATATATATGCTGGTGGTCAGCAAAATTCTGAACTGTCCTCCTACTATATACTGCGCACAACTAAAATACAGCACAGGTATGGATGCACAGTATACTTGATGACACAGAGGTAGAGCAGTGGACTACTGTACCGTACTGCTATATATATACTGGTGGTCAGCAAAATTCTGCACTGTCCTCCTACTATATAGTATACTGCGCACAACTAAAATGCAGCACAGGTATGGATGCATAGTATACTTGACGACAGAGAGGTAGAGCAGTGGACTACTGTACCGTACTGCTATATATATACTGGTGGTCAGCAAAATTCTGCGCTGTCCTACTATATACTGCGCACAACTAAAATGCAGCACAGGTATGGATGTATAGTATACTTGATGACACGGAGGTAGAGCAGTGGACTACTGTACCGTACTGCTATATATATACTGGTGGTCACAGCAAATTTCTGCACTGTCCTCCTACTATATACTACAATGCAGCACAGATATGGAGCATTTTTCAGGCAGAGAACGTAGATATTTGCAGCACACTGAGCACAGATATTTGCAAGCACACTGAACACAGAAACTGAGACAACGCAGCCACGTCCTCTCGCTATCATCTCCAAAGCACGAGTGAAAATGGCGGCGACGCGCGGCTCCTTATATAGAATACGAATCTCACGCGAATCCGACAGCGGGATGATGACGTTCGGGCGCGCTCGGGTTAACCGAGCAAGGCGGGAAGATCCGAGACTGCATCGGAACCGTGTAAAATGGGTGAAGTTCGGGGGGGTTCGGATCCTTAGGAACCGAACCCGCTCATCACTAATCTTCACACACCCTCTTGAGCCCATTCCATTTCCCCTCCTCCGCTATTTCTCTAATAACACCTTCTGCACCCTCTTCAACTAGTCCACCTCCTCTGTTACTGCCCTTTTTCTTCAAGCATGCCCTCATTTCACCCAGTATCAAGAATTCCCTCACATAACTCAACCACCATCATATTTCTCTCCTTCCCTTTGCATTCAAGATCTTTGAGTGGCTTGCCTATCACTACCTTACCACTTTCCTCTCATCCCACAAAATAAATGAGTGTTAAAAATGTGTTAAATATATAGAGATGTAAATTTGAGACATCTTAATGTAAGTAAATATTAATCCATGGTTCTTGGCATTACCTGTGGAGCACCCGTAGCAGATACAGTAAAAAGTGACAGGACCATTTTTGTAGTTTATTAAATTCTAAACACTGGAAGTGCAATACAAATTTTGATCTGATTGTCCATTTGGGCGTTATCGTTCACGCAACGCAAGCCACGCATCGGTAATGACATCATTATGTCAACCCCCTTTTCATCCCCTTAGGGGAGGTTTATTAATATTCTAATTACGTAGTTTTCCTATTCCCACCAGAAGAATACCTATGTTAAATTTCATCTTCCTAACATATTGAGAAGTAAGAGATTTTGGGGGTCATTCCGAGTTGTTCGCTCGCAAGCTGCTTTTAGCAGATTTACTCACGCTAAGCCGCCGCCTACTGGGAGTGAATCTTAGCTTCTTAAAATTGCGAACGACGTATTCGCAATATTGCGATTACACCTCTCTTAGCAGTTTCTGAGTAGCTCCAGACTTACTCGGCATCTGCGATCAGTTCAGTGCTTGTCGTTCCTGGTTTGACGTCATAAACACACCCAGCGTTCGCCCAGACACTCCTCCGTTTCTCCAGCCACTCCCGCGTTTTTCCCAGAAACGGTAGCGTTTTTCCGCACACACCCATAAAACGGCCAGTTTCCGCCCAGTAACACCCACTTCCTGTCAATCACACTACGATCAAGAACGATGAAAAAGCCGTGAGTAAAATTCCTAACTGCAAAGCAAATTTACTTGGCGCAGTCGCACTGCGGACATTGCGCATGCGCACTAAGTGGAAAATCGCTGCGATGCAAAAAAATTACCGAGCGAACAACTCGGAATGACCCCCTTAGTGATGAGTCACTGAGTGAGTGAGTGAGTGAGTGAATGAGTGAGTGAGTGAGTGAGGGCTTTTGCATTTATATATATAGATGAGGGTCACATTCTCTATATAAAACACACCTATGTGACCACACCTTCCCCTCTGTCATCACAATCAGCAGACATTTGCACCAGCTCTCTGCCTAGGGCAAGTAATCTATTCAGGTTCCTGCATACACACAACTCTACATAGGCCCCAATTCAATCTACACACCCATGACACGCACTCAACACCATGTAACCCCACAGTAACACCATGTAACCCCACACTTACAGTCATCTAACTGCCGTGGAGAAGCGAGTAGCTGTATATTGTAACATATGCTTAGTTATGTGGTAGGTGCAATGCTAGAAATCCCAAGATCCATCCATAAATCAGATGTTCCATGCAACTCTCTATCACCACCACAGTGTCTAATGCTGCCCAGTGTTACAGTTGCATACTTCCCACCTTTTGCAAACCCAATAAAAACCATACTTACCTACTCTCCCGGATTCTGCGGGAGACACTCGGTTTCTCGGGTAGTCCTCCGCAGCCCTGGAAGAGTGGGCACCCTTCCCGCATTCTGCCCACTTCCGAGGGAAGTGGGCAGAATGGGTAGCTAAATAGGACAAAATTGCGGACCTGGCGGAGGGGGCGGGGCTTAATGATGTAATTATATGCAAATTGTGTCATTGAAGCTCCGTCCCTATCCAAATACCGACCAATTGTGGTATTTTCTCGTGCAGTGGGTGTGGCCTAATGATGCCATTGTCTCGGTCCCACTTCCGTCACCGCCCACTTGCTTCTCCTCTCCGAGTATCTCCCGGAGAGGAGAAAAGAAATGTAGGTATGATAAAAATTAGTATCTGTGGCGTCCCAGATAAACGCGACTGTTGCACTGAAATCGGGGTATGCAGTTAGCTCAGCTACTGCAGTGTGTTGATAACCATACTCACTGGCGTATCTATAATGGGTGCAGTGTGTGCGGTGCACATGGGCCCCTGAGTCCAGAGGGGGCCCACACCGCGCACACTGCACCCATTTTTTCTATATTTACCTTTCCGGCGTCCATCGGTGAGGTGTGTGGGTCCCCTCCTTTCCTGTAGCTGTCACCGCCGCTGCTAGCACACTGAGCACTAGAGACTCTGGCACAGTGCCAGAGTCTACAGCGCATGCGCAGGACTCTGGAAAAATGGCGCGGCAGCCATTTTTCAGAGACCTGCGCATGCGCTGTAGACTCTCTTACTGTGCCAGAGTCTCAGCACGGACAGCGGCGGTGTCGGCTACAGGAGAGGAGGGTGCCCACACACGGAGTCTGCACACGGGTCCCCTTCTCTCTAGAAACGCCGCTGGCCATACTCAAAGCAAATTGTCAACCTAATTCATTGCCTTAATGGCTATATGCCAACGTAACCATGGAACATATTGGCAGCACTTAGGTTTAGTAACAATTATTTTCTCATGTTTTTTTTATTACCACTTATAGAAAGAACACCCAGTGACCTTCACAGTTGCATAAAAGCAAACATGAAGCAATAGCCTGGGCCGTGTCAGTAAATGTTTGTGCATGGGCTGCAGTCAGACCTTTCGATAGAAAGCCTGTAAAATGCTGCCTACATTCTGTGACCTTTCTGAGTGTGTTTGAACAAGCAATATTAATCATACAAGCACTGAGCAGCCAACTAGCCTGTGTCCGACCTGTTTCACATATTGCTTAGTAGAGATGAGCGGGTTCGGTTTCTTTGAATCCGAACCCGCACGAACTTCACTTTTTTTTCCACGGGTCCGAGCGACTCGGATCTTCCCGCCTTGCTCGGTTAACCCGAGCGCGCCCGAACGTCATCATGACGCTGTCGGATTCTCGCGAGGCTCGGATTCTATCGCGAGACTCGGATTCTATATAAGGAGCCGCGCGTCGCCGCCATTTTCACTCGTGCATTGAGATTGATAGGGAGAGGACGTGTCTGGCGTCCTCTCCATTAGAATAGAGATAGATAGATTAGATAGAGAGAGATTGTGCAGAGTCGCAGACAGAGTTAGTTTACCACAGTCAGTGACCAGTGCAGTTGCTAGTTAACTTTTATTTAATATAATATATCCGTTCACTTCTCTCTGCTATATCCGTTCTCTGCCTGAAAAAAAAAACGATACACAGCACAGTCAGTCACACAGTGTGACTCAGTCTGTGTGCACTCAGCTCAGCCCAGTGTGCTGCACAGTCATCAATGTATAAATTAAAAGCTTATAATTAATTGTGGGGGAGACTGGGGAGCACTGCAGGTTGTTAGCAGGAGCCAGGAGTACAATTATATTAATTAACAGTGCACACTTTTGCTGCAGGAGTGGTGACCAGTGCCTGACCACCAGTATAGTATTGTTGTATACTACTAATATCTCTTTAAATATCAACCAGTCTATATTAGCAGCAGACACAGTACAGTGCGGTAGTTCACGGCTGTGGCTACCTCTGTGTCGGCACACGGCAGGCAGTCCGTCCGACCAGAATTGTATTATTTATTATTATATACCTACCACCTAACCGTGGTTTTTTTTTCATTCTTTATACCGTCATAGTGTCATCCTAATTGTTACGAGTATACTACTATCTCTTTATCAACCAGTGTACAGTGCGGTAGTTCACGGCTGTGGCTACCTCTGTGTCGGCACACGGCAGGCAGTCCGTCCGACCAGAATTGTATTATTTATTATTATATACCTACCACCTAACCGTGGTTTTTTTTTCATTCTTTATACCGTCATAGTGTCATCCTAATTGTTACGAGTATACTACTATCTCTTTATCAACCAGTGTACAGTGCGGTAGTTCACGGCTGTGGCTACCTCTGTGTCGGCACACGGCAGGCAGTCCGTCCGACCAGAATTGTATTATTTATTATTATATACCTACCACCTAACCGTGGTTTTTTTTTCATTCTTTATACCGTCATAGTGTCATCCTAATTGTTACGAGTATACTACTATCTCTTTATCAACCAGTGTACAGTGCGGTAGTTCACGGCTGTGGCTACCTCTGTGTCGGCACACGGCAGGCAGTCCGTCCGACCAGAATTGTATTATTTATTATTATATACCTACCACCTAACCGTGGTTTTTTTTTCATTCTTTATACCGTCATAGTGTCATCCTAATTGTTACGAGTATACTACTATCTCTTTATCAACCAGTGTACAGTGCGGTAGTTCACGGCTGTGGCTACCTCTGTGTCGGCACACGGCAGGCAGTCCGTCCGACCAGAATTGTATTATTTATTATTATATACCTACCACCTAACCGTGGTTTTTTTTTCATTCTTTATACCGTCATAGTGTCATCCTAATTGTTACGAGTATACTACTATCTCTTTATCAACCAGTGTACAGTGCGGTAGTTCACGGCTGTGGCTACCTCTGTGTCGGCACACGGCAGGCAGTCCGTCCGACCAGAATTGTATTATTTATTATTATATACCTACCACCTAACCGTGGTTTTTTTTTCATTCTTTATACCGTCATAGTGTCATCCTAATTGTTACGAGTATACTACTATCTCTTTATCAACCAGTGTACAGTGCGGTAGTTCACGGCTGTGGCTACCTCTGTGTCGGCAGTCGGCAGGCAGTCCGTCCATCCATAATTGTATTATTATTATTATAATATATACCACCTAACCGTGGTTTTTTTTTCATTCTTTATACCGTCGTCATAGTGTCATACTAGTTGTTACGAGTATACTACTATCTCTTTATCAACCAGTGTACAGTGCGGTAGTTCACGGCTGTGGCTACCTCTGTGTCGGCAGTCGGCAGGCAGTCCGTCCATCCATAATTGTATTATTATTATAATATATACCACCTAACTGTGGTTTTTTTTGCATTCTTTATACCGTCGTCATAGTGTCATACTAGTTGTTACGAGTATACTACTATCTCTTTATCAACCAGTGTACAGTGCGGTAGTTCACGGCTGTGGCTACCTCTGTGTCGGCAGTCGGCAGGCAGTCCGTCCATCCATAATTGTATTATTATTATAATATATACCACCTAACCGTGGTTTTTTTTTTCATTCTTTATACCGTCGTCATAGTGTCATACTAGTTGTTACGAGTATACTACTATCTCTTTATCAACCAGTGTACAGTGCGGTAGTTCACGGCTGTGGCTACCTCTGTGTCGGCAGTCGGCAGGCAGTCCGTCCATCCATAATTGTATTATTATTATAATATATACCACCTAACCGTGGTTTTTTTTTCATTCTTTATACCGTCGTCATAGTGTCATACTAGTTGTTACGAGTATACTACTATCTCTTTATCAACCAGTGTACAGTGCGGTAGTTCACGGCTGTGGCTACCTCTGTGTCGGCAGTCGGCAGGCAGTCCGTCCATCCATAATTGTATTATTATTATAATATATACCACCTAACCGTGGTTTTTTTTTCATTCTTTATACCGTCGTCATAGTGTCATACTAGTTGTTACGAGTATACTACTATCTCTTTATCAACCAGTGTACAGTGCGGTAGTTCACGGCTGTGGCTACCTCTGTGTCGGCAGTCGGCAGGCAGTCCGTCCATCCATAATTGTATTATTATTATAATATATACCACCTAACCGTGGTTTTTTTTTCATTCTTTATACCGTCGTCATAGTGTCATACTAGTTGTTACGAGTATACTACTATCTCTTTATCAACCAGTGTACAGTGCGGTAGTTCACGGCTGTGGCTACCTCTGTGTCGGCAGTCGGCAGGCAGTCCGTCCATCCATAATTGTATTATTATTATAATATATACCACCTAACCGTGGTTTTTTTATACCACCTAACCGTGGCAGTCCGTCCATAATTGTATACTAGTATCCAATCCATCCATCTCCATTGTTTACCTGAGGTGCCTTTTAGTTCTGCCTATAAAATATGGAGAACAAAAAAGTTGAGGTTCCAAAATTAGGGAAAGATCAAGATCCACTTCCACCTCGTGCTGAAGCTGCTGCCACTAGTCATGGCCGAGACGATGAAATGCCAGCAACGTCGTCTGCCAAGGCCGATGCCCAATGTCATAGTACAGAGCATGTCAAATCCAAAACACCAAATATCAGAAAAAAAAGGACTCCAAAACCTAAAATAAAATTGTCGGAGGAGAAGCGTAAACTTGCCAATATGCCATTTACCACACGGAGTGGCAAGGAACGGCTGAGGCCCTGGCCAATGTTCATGGCTAGTGGTTCAGCTTCACATGAGGATGGAAGCACTCAGCCTCTCGCTAGAAAAATGAAAAGACTCAAGCTGGCAAAAGCACCGCAAAGAACTGTGCGTTCTTTGAAATCCCAAATCCACAAGGAGAGTCCAATTGTGTCGTTTGCGATGCCTGACCTTCCCAACACTGGACGTGAAGAGCATGCGCCTTCCACTATTTGCATGCCCCCTGCAAGTGCTGGAAGGAGCACCCGCAGTCCAGTTCCTGATAGTCAGATTGAAGATGTCAGTGTTGAAGTACACCAGGATGAGGAGGATATGGGTGTTGCTGGCGCTGGGGAGGAAATTGACCAGGAGGATTCTGATGGTGAGGTGGTTTGTTTAAGTCAGGCACCCGGGGAGACACCTGTTGTCCGTGGGAGGAATATGGCCGTTGACATGCCAGGTGAAAATACCAAAAAAATCAGCTCTTCGGTGTGGAGGTATTTCACCAGAAATGCGGACAACAGGTGTCAAGCCGTGTGTTCCCTTTGTCAAGCTGTAATAAGTAGGGGTAAGGACGTTAACCACCTCGGAACATCCTCCCTTATACGTCACCTGCAGCGCATTCATAATAAGTCAGTGACAAGTTCAAAAACTTTGGGTGACAGCGGAAGCAGTCCACTGACCAGTAAATCCCTTCCTCTTGTAACCAAGCTCACGCAAACCACCCCACCAACTCCCTCAGTGTCAATTTCCTCCTTCCCCAGGAATGCCAATAGTCCTGCAGGCCATGTCACTGGCAAGTCTGACGAGTCCTCTCCTGCCTGGGATTCCTCCGATGCATCCTTGCGTGTAACGCCTACTGCTGCTGGCGCTGCTGTTGTTGCCGCTGGGAGTCGATGGTCATCCCAGAGGGGAAGTCGTAAGCCCACTTGTACTACTTCCAGTAAGCAATTGACTGTTCAACAGTCCTTTGCGAGGAAGATGAAATATCACAGCAGTCATCCTACTGCAAAGCGGATAACTGAGTCCTTGACAACTATGTTGGTGTTAGACGTGCGTCCGGTATCCGCCGTTAGTTCACAGGGAACTAGACAATTTATTGAGGCAGTGTGCCCCCGTTACCAAATACCATCTAGGTTCCACTTCTCTAGGCAGGCGATACCGAGAATGTACACGGACGTCAGAAAAAGACTCACCAGTCTCCTAAAAAATGCAGTTGTACCCAATGTCCACTTAACCACGGACATGTGGACAAGTGGAGCAGGGCAGGGTCAGGACTATATGACTGTGACAGCCCACTGGGTAGATGTATGGACTCCCGCCGCAAGAACAGCAGCGGCGGCACCAGTAGCAGCATCTCGCAAACGCCAACTCTTTCCTAGGCAGGCTACGCTTTGTATCACCGCTTTCCAGAATACGCACACAGCTGAAAACCTCTTACGGCAACTGAGGAAGATCATCGCGGAATGGCTTACCCCAATTGGACTCTCCTGTGGATTTGTGGCATCGGACAACGCCAGCAATATTGTGTGTGCATTAAATATGGGCAAATTCCAGCACGTCCCATGTTTTGCACATACCTTGAATTTGGTGGTGCAGAATTTTTTAAAAAACGACAGGGGCGTGCAAGAGATGCTGTCGGTGGCCAGAAAAATTGCGGGACACTTTCGGCGTACAGGCACCACGTACAGAAGACTGGAGCACCACCAAAAACTACTGAACCTGCCCTGCCATCATCTGAAGCAAGAAGTGGTAACGAGGTGGAATTCAACCCTCTATATGCTTCAGAGGTTGGAGGAGCAGCAAAAGGCCATTCAAGCCTATACAATTGAGCACGATATAGGAGATGGAATGCACCTGTCTCAAGTGCAGTGGAGAATGATTTCAACGTTGTGCAAGGTTCTGATGCCCTTTGAACTTGCCACACGTGAAGTCAGTTCAGACACTGCCAGCCTGAGTCAGGTCATTCCCCTCATCAGGCTTTTGCAGAAGAAGCTGGAGGCATTGAAGAAGGAGCTAACACGGAGCGATTCCGCTAGGCATGTGGGACTTGTGGATGCAGCCCTTAATTCGCTTAACAAGGATTCACGGGTGGTCAATCTGTTGAAATCAGAGCACTACATTTTGGCCACCGTGCTCGATCCTAGATTTAAAGCCTACCTTGGATCTCTCTTTCCGGCAGACACAGGTCTGCTGGGGTTGAAAGACCTGCTGGTGACAAAATTGTCAAGTCAAGCGGAACGCGACCTGTCAACATCTCCTCCTTCACATTCTCCCGCAACTGGGGGTGCGAGGAAAAGGCTCAGAATTCCGAGCCCACCCGCTGGCGGTGATGCAGGGCAGTCTGGAGCGACTGCTGATGCTGACATCTGGTCCGGACTGAAGGACCTGACAACGATTACGGACATGTCGTCTACTGTCACTGCATATGATTCTCTCAACATTGATAGAATGGTGGAGGATTATATGAGTGACCGCATCCAAGTAGGCACGTCACACAGTCCGTACTTATACTGGCAGGAAAAAGAGGCAATTTGGAGGCCCTTGCACAAACTGGCTTTATTCTACCTAAGTTGCCCTCCCACAAGTGTGTACTCCGAAAGAGTGTTTAGTGCCGCCGCTCACCTTGTCAGCAATCGGCGTACGAGGTTACATCCAGAAAATGTGGAGAAGATGATGTTCATTAAAATGAATTATAATCAATTCCTCCGCGGAGACATTGACCAGCAGCAATTGCCTCCACAAAGTACACAGGGAGCTGAGATGGTGGATTCCAGTGGGGACGAATTGATAATCTGTGAGGAGGGGGATGTACACGGTGATATATCGGAGGGTGAAGATGAGGTGGACATCTTGCCTCTGTAGAGCCAGTTTGTGCAAGGAGAGATTAATTGCTTCTTTTTTGGGGGGGGTCCAAACCAACCCGTCATATCAGTCACAGTCGTGTGGCAGACCCTGTCACTGAAATGATGGGTTGGTTAAAGTGTGCATGTCCTGTTTTGTTTATACAACATAAGGGTGGGTGGGAGGGCCCAAGGATAATTCCATCTTGCACCTCTTTTTTCTTTTCTTTTTCTTTGCATCATGTGCTGATTGGGGAGGGTTTTTTGGAAGGGACATCCTGCGTGACACTGCAGTGCCACTCCTAGATGGGCCCGGTGTTTGTGTCGGCCACTAGGGTCGCTAATCTTACTCACACAGCTACCTCATTGCGCCTCTTTTTTTCTTTGCGTCATGTGCTGTTTGGGGAGGGTTTTTTGGAAGGGACATCCTGCGTGACACTGCAGTGCCACTCCTAGATGGGCCCGGTGTTTGTGTCGGCCACTAGGGTCGCTAATCTTACTCACACAGTCAGCTACCTCATTGCGCCTCTTTTTTTCTTTGCGTCATGTGCTGTTTGGGGAGGGTTTTTTGGAAGGGCCATCCTGCGTGACACTGCAGTGCCACTCCTAGATGGGCCCGGTGTTTGTGTCGGCCACTAGGGTCGCTAATCTTACTCACACAGCTACCTCATTGCGCCTCTTTTTTTCTTTGCGTCATGTGCTGTTTGGGGAGGGTTTTTTGGAAGGGACATCCTGCGTGACACTGCAGTGCCACTCCTAGATGGGCCCGGTGTTTGTGTCGGCCACTAGGGTCGCTAATCTTACTCACACAGTCAGCTACCTCATTGCGCCTCTTTTTTTCTTTGCGTCATGTGCTGTTTGGGGAGGGTTTTTTGGAAGGGCCATCCTGCGTGACACTGCAGTGCCACTCCTAGATGGGCCCGGTGTTTGTGTCGGCCACTAGGGTCGCTAATCTTACTCACACAGCTACCTCATTGCGCCTCTTTTTTTCTTTGCGTCATGTGCTGTTTGGGGAGGGTTTTTTGGAAGGGCCATCCTGCGTGACACTGCAGTGCCACTCCTAGATGGGCCCGGTGTTTGTGTCGGCCACTAGGGTCGCTAATCTTACTCACACAGCTACCTCATTGCGCCTCTTTTTTTCTTTGCGTCATGTGCTGTTTGGGGAGGGTTTTTTGGAAGGGACATCCTGCGTGACACTGCAGTGCCACTCCTAGATGGGCCCGGTGTTTGTGTCGGCCACTAGGGTCGCTTATCTTACTCACACAGCGACCTCGGTGCAAATTTTAGGACTAAAAATAATATTGTGAGGTGTGAGGTATTCAGAATAGACTGAAAATGAGTGTAAATTATGGTTTTTGAGGTTAATAATACTTTGGGATCAAAATGACCCCCAAATTCTATGATTTAAGCTGTTTTTTAGTGTTTTTGGAAAAAAACACCCGAATCCAAAACACACCCGAATCCGACAAAAATAATTCGGTGAGGTTTTGCCAAAACGCGTTCGAACCCAAAACACGGCCGCGGAACCGAACCCAAAACCAAAACACAAAACCCGAAAAATTTCAGGCGCTCATCTCTATATGCTTAGGATATTTAGCAAACACATATATTTATAGTATGTTTCACACTGTAGTTAAAACTAGTGATGTGCACCGGAAATTTTTCGGGTTTTGGGTTTTGGTTTTGGGTTCGGTTCCGCGGCCGTGTTTTGGGTTCGACCGCGTTTTGGCAAAACCTCACCGAATTTTTTTTGTCGGATTCGGGTGTGTTTTGGATTCGGGTGTTTTTTTCAAAAAACCCTAAAAAACAGCTTAAATCATAGAATTTGGGGGTCATTTTGATCCCAAAGTATTATTAACCTCAAAAACCATAATTTACACTCATTTTCAGTCTATTCTGAATACCTCACACCTCACAATATTATTTTTAGTCCTAAAATTTGCACCTAGGTCGCTGGATGACTAAGCTAAGCGACCCTAGTGGCCGACACAAACACCGGGCCCATCTAGGAGTGGCACTGCAGTGTCACGCAGGATGTCCCTCCAAAAAACCCTCCCCAAACAGCACATGACGCAAAGAAAAAAAGAGGCGCAATGAGGTAGCTGTGTGAGTAAGATAAGCGACCCTAGTGGCCGACACAAACACCGGGCCCATCTAGGAGTGGCACTGCAGTGTCACGCAGGATGTCCCTTCCAAAAAACCCTCCCCAAACAGCACATGACGCAAAGAAAAAAAGAGGCGCAATGAGGTAGCTGTGTGAGTAAGATAAGCGACCCTAGTGGCCGACACAAACACCGGGCCCATCTAGGAGTGGCACTGCAGTGTCACGCAGGATGTCCCTTCCAAAAAACCCTCCCCAAACAGCACATGACGCAAAGAAAAAAAGAGGCGCAATGAGGTAGCTGTGTGAGTAAGATAAGCGACCCTAGTGGCCGACACAAACACCGGCCCATCTAGGAGTGGCACTGCAGTGTCACGCAGGATGTCCCTTCCAAAAAACCCTCCCCAAACAGCACATGACGCAAAGAAAAAAAGAGGCGCAATGAGGTAGCTGTGTGAGTAAGATAAGCGACCCTAGAGGCCGACACAAACACCGGGCCCATCTAGGAGTGGCACTGCAGTGTCACGCAGGATGTCCCTTCCAAAAAACCCTCCCCAAACAGCACATGACGCAAAGAAAAAAAGAGGCGCAATGAGGTAGCTGTGTGAGTAAGATAAGCGACCCTAGTGGCCGACACAAACACCGGGCCCATCTAGGAGTGGCACTGCAGTGTCACGCAGGATGGCCCTTCCAAAAAACATTCCACAAACAGCACATGACGCAAAGAAAAATTAAAGAAAAAAGAGGTGCAAGATGGAATTGTCCTTGGGCCCTCCCACCCACCCTTATGTTGTATAAACAGGACATGCACACTTTAACCAACCCATCATTTCAGTGACAGGGTCTGCCACACGACTGTGACTGAAATGACGGGTTGGTTTGGACCCCCACCAAAAAAGAAGCAATTAATCTCTCCTTGCACAAACTGGCTCTACAGAGGCAAGATGTCCACCTCATCATCATCCTCCGATATATCACCGTGTACATCCCCCTCCTCACAGATTATCAATTCGTCCCCACTGGAATCCACCATCTCAGCTCCCTGTGTACTTTGTGGAGGCAATTGCTGCTGGTCAATGTCTCCACGGAGGAATTGATTATAATTCATTTTAATGAACATCATCTTCTCCACATTTTCTGGATGTAACCTCGTACGCCGATTGCTGACAAGGTGAGCGGCGGCACTAAACACTCTTTCGGAGTACACACTTGTGGGAGGGCAACTTAGGTAGAATAAAGCCAGTTTGTGCAAGGGCCTCCAAATTGCCTCTTTTTCCTGCCAGTATAAGTACGGACTGTGTGACGTGCCTACTTGGATGCGGTCACTCATATAATCCTCCACCATTCTTTCAATGGTGAGAGAATCATATGCAGTGACAGTAGACGACATGTCCGTAATTGTTGTCAGGTCCTTCAGTCTGGACCAGATGTCAGCATCAGCAGTCGCTCCAGACTGCCCTGCATCACCGCCAGCGGGTGGGCTCGGAATTCTGAGCCTTTTCCTCGCACCCCCAGTTGCGGGAGAATGTGAAGGAGGAGATGTTGACAGGTCGCGTTCCGCTTGACTTGACAATTTTCTCACCAGCAGGTCTTTCAACCCCAGCAGACTTGTGTCTGCCGGAAAGAGAGATCCAAGGTAGGCTTTAAATCTAGGATCGAGCACGGTGGCCAAAATGTAGTGCTCTGATTTCAACAGATTGACCACCCGTGAATCCTTGTTAAGCGAATTAAGGGCTCCATCCACAAGTCCCACATGCCTAGCGGAATCGCTCCGGTTTAGCTCCTCCTTCAATGTCTCCAGCTTCTTCTGCAAAAGCCTGATGAGGGGAATGACCTGACTCAGGCTGGCAGTGTCTGAACTGACTTCACGTGTGGCAAGTTCAAAGGGCATCAGAACCTTGCACAACGTTGAAATCATTCTCCACTGCACTTGAGACAGGTGCATTCCACCTCCTATATCGTGCTCAATTGTATAGGCTTGAATGGCCTTTTGCTGCTCCTCCAACCTCTGAAGCATATAGAGGGTTGAATTCCACCTCGTTACCACTTCTTGCTTCAGATAATGGCAGGGCAGGTTCAGTAGTTTTTGGTGGTGCTCCAGTCTTCTGTACGTGGTGCCTGTACGCCGAAAGTGTCCCGCAATTCTTCTGGCCACCGACAGCATCTCTTGCACGCCCCTGTCGTTTTTTAAAAAATTCTGCACCACCAAATTCAAGGTATGTGCAAAACATGGGACGTGCTGGAATTTGCCCATATTTAATGCACACACAATATTGCTGGCGTTGTCCGATGCCACAAATCCACAGGAGAGTCCAATTGGGGTAAGCCATTCCGCGATGATCTTCCTCAGTTGCCGTAAGAGGTTTTCAGCTGTGTGCGTATTCTGGAAAGCGGTGATACAAAGCGTAGCCTGCCTAGGAAAGAGTTGGCGTTTGCGAGATGCTGCTACTGGTGCCGCCGCTGCTGTTCTTGCGGCGGGAGTCCATACATCTACCCAGTGGGCTGTCACAGTCATATAGTCCTGACCCTGCCCTGCTCCACTTGTCCACATGTCCGTGGTTAAGTGGACATTGGGTACAGCTGCATTTTTTAGGACACTGGTGAGTCTTTTTCTGTGGTCTGTGTACATTTTCGGTATCGCCTGCCTAGAGAAGTGGAACTTAGATGGTATTTGGTAACGGGGGCACACTACCTCAAGAAATTGTCTAGTTCCCTGTGAACTAACGGCGGATACCGGACGCACGTCTAACACCAACATAGTTGTCAAGGCCTCAGTTATCCGCTTTGCAGCAGGATGACTGCTGTGATATTTCATCTTCCTCGCAAAAGACTGTTGGACAGTCAATTGCTTACTGGAAGTAGTACAAGTGGTCTTCCGACTTCCCCTCTGGGATGACCATCGACTCCCAGCAGCAACAACAGCAGCGCCAGCAGCAGTAGGCGTTACACGCAAGGATGCATCGGAGGAATCCCAGGCAGGAGAGGACTCGTCAGAATTGCCAGTGACATGGCCTGCAGGACTATTGGCATTCCTGGGGAAGGAGGAAATTGACACTGAGGGAGTTGGTGGGGTGGTTTGCGTGAGCTTGGTTACAAGAGGAAGGGATTTACTGGTCAGTGGACTGCTTCCGCTGTCACCCAAAGTTTTTGAACTTGTCACTGACTTATTATGAATGCGCTGCAGGTGACGTATAAGGGAGGATGTTCCGAGGTGGTTAACGTCCTTACCCCTACTTATTACAGCTTGACAAAGGCAACACACGGCTTGACACCTGTTGTCCGCATTTCTGTTGAAATACCTCCACACTGAAGAACTGATTTTTTTGGTATTTTCACCAGGCATGTCAACGGCCATATTCCTCCCACGGACAACAGGTGTCTCCCCGGGTGCCTGACTTAAACAAACCACCTCACCATCAGAATCCTCCTGGTCAATTTCCTCCCCAGCGCCAGCAACACCCATACACTCCTCCTCCTGGTGTACTTCAACACTGACATCTTCAATCTGACTATCAGGAACTGGACTGCGGGTGCTCCTTCCAGCACTTGCAGGGGGCGTGCAAATGGTGGAAGGCGCATGCTCTTCACGTCCAGTGTTGGGAAGGTCAGGCATCGCAACCGACACAATTGGACTCTCCTTGTGGATTTGGGATTTCGAAGAACGCACAGTTCTTTGCGGTGCTTTTCCCAGCTTGAGTCTTTTCAGTTTTCTAGCGAGAGGCTGAGTGCTTCCATCCTCATGTGAAGCTGAACCACTAGCCATGAACATAGGCCAGGGCCTCAGCCGTTCCTTGCCACTCCGTGTGGTAAATGGCATATTGGCAAGTTTACGCTTCTCCTCCGACAATTTTATTTTAGGTTTTGGAGTCCTTTTTTTACTGATATTTGGTGTTTTGGATTTGACATGCTCTGTACTATGACATTGGGCATCGGCCTTGGCAGACGACGTTGCTGGCATTTCATCGTCTCGGCCATGACTAGGGGCAGCAGCTTCAGCACGAGGTGGAAGTGGATCTTGATCTTTCCCTAATTTTGGAACCTCAACATTTTTGTTCTCCATATTTTAATAGGCACAACTAAAAGGCACCTCAGGTAAACAATGGAGATGGATGGATACTAGTATACTTATGGATGGACTGCCGAGTGCCGACACAGAGGTAGCTACAGCCGTGGACTACCGTACTGTGTCTGCTGCTAATATAGACTGGATGATAATGAGATGAAATCAATATATATATGTATGTATATATAATATCACTAGTACTGCAGCCGGACAGGTAGATAATATATTTATTAGGTAATGATGACTGATGACGGACCTGCTGGACACTGTCAGCTCAGCAGCACCGCAGACTGCTACAGTAAGCTACTATACTATAGTAGTATGTACAAAGAAGAAAGAAAAAAAAAACCACGGGTAGGTGGTATACAATTATGGATGGACTGCCGAGTGCCGACACAGAGGTAGCTACAGCCGTGGACTACCGTACTGTGTCTGCTGCTAATATAGACTGGATGATAATGAGATGAAATCAATATATATATGTATGTATATATAATATCACTAGTACTGCAGCCGGACAGGTAGATAATATATTTATTAGGTAATGATGACTGATGACGGACCTGCTGGACACTGTCAGCTCAGCAGCACCGCAGACTGCTACAGTAAGCTACTATACTATAGTAGTATGTACAAAGAAGAAAGAAAAAAAAAAAAACCACGGGTAGGTGGTATACAATTATGGATGGACTGCCGAGTGCCGACACAGAGGTAGCTACAGCCGTGGACTACCGTACTGTGTCTGCTGCTAATATAGACTGGATGATAATGAGATGAAATCAATATATATATGTATGTATATATAATATCACTAGTACTGCAGCCGGACAGGTAGATAATATATTTATTAGGTAATGATGACTGATGACGGACCTGCTGGACACTGTCAGCTCAGCAGCACCGCAGACTGCTACAGTAAGCTACTATACTATAGTAGTATGTACAAAGAAGAAAGAAAAAAAAAAACCACGGGTAGGTGGTATACAATTATGGATGGACTGCCGAGTGCCGACACAGAGGTAGCTACAGCCGTGGACTAACGTACTGTGTCTGCTGCTAATATAGACTGGATGATTGATAATGAGATGAAATCAATATATATATGTATGTATATATAATATCACTAGTACTGCAGCCGGACAGGTAGATAATATATTTATTAGGTAATGATGACTGATGACGGACCTGCTGGACACTGTCAGCTCAGCAGCACCGCAGACTGCTACAGTAAGCTACTATACTATAGTAGTATGTACAAAGAAGAAAGAAAAAAAAAACCACGGGTAGGTGGTATACAATTATGGATGGACTGCCGAGTGCCGACACAGAGGTAGCTACAGCCGTGGACTAACGTACTGTGTCTGCTGCTAATATAGACTGGATGATTGATAATGAGATGAAATCAATATATATATATGTATGTGTATATAATATCACTAGTACTGCAGCCGGACAGGTAGATAATATATTTATTAGGTAATGATGACTGATGACGGACCTGCTGGACACTGTCAGCTCAGCAGCACCGCAGACTGCTACAGTAAGCTACTATACTATAGTAGTATGTACAAAGAAGAAAGAAAAAAAAAAAAAAAACACGGGTAGGTGGTATACAATTATGGATGGACTGCCGAGTGCCGACACAGAGGTAGCTACAGCCGTGGACTAACGTACTGTGTCTGCTGCTAATATAGAGTCTAGACTGGATGATAAATTATTGATAATGAGATGAAATCAATATAATATCACTAGTACTGCAGCCGGACAGGTACTATATATATTTATTATGTAATGACTGATGACGGACCTGCTGGACACTGTCAGGTCAGCAGCACCGCAGACTGCTACAGTAAGCTACTATAGTAGTATGTATAAAGAAGAATGAAAAAAAAAAAACCACGGGTAGGTGGTATACAATATTATATATATATATATATATTATATACAATTATATATATATATATATATATATATATATATATACACCAATTCCGTTCCGGCACTCGGCTCTGTCCCTGTTATGGGACTGGCTTGCTCAGGTGCCCTCCTCCCGGGGTACCACCCCTGGTATACAAACAGCAGGAAATAACGAGGCGGCACTCGGAGTCTTGAAAAGCAGCAATAGTGTAATCGTGCAAATCAACGTTTCGGGGTTACCCCCTTCATCAGGATTGGTGCAATGTGACAAACAATGTGTTTAAATACCACTTACCCTCACCCTGGAACATCCCCTCTGGCCGGTGCCGCTGGCCGCGCCGTCCCGGTCTTCCGACTGACGTCATCCGCATCTCACCGGAAGTGACGCGGCGGCGCCGGGAGGCGCGTCCATGGCAACCAGCCTAACAAATACATTACTGTCAGTGAATCAATGCCGTGAATAACATTAGCTCAGACACGGCTGTGCAAAAAAACATCTTTCTCAGCTGCCATACATTACTTAGTGCATTAATGATTTCGTGGATAACTCCTTTAACAGTGCTTCACCTAATTCGGTGTCTCCCATAAAATACAAACATTAGCCGTAAAATATCATTGTGCAGCATTAGTCCCCTGTACAGTGTCAAAGCGACCTCACTCCTAAGTCTACCTGTGTCCATCTTTTTCTAAAACACGGGATAAATATACAGTAAAAACAGGTAACAGTAAATTATCAATAAAAAGTGAAACATGAAAAAAGGATAATAACATTGACACTGATCCTCACCTCCCTGACCTTTATGTTTATACCTATTTACGATTTTGGCCGCATTAACCCCCTGTGCATACTGGGGGGATATGCTGCCAGTCTCGCCCATCCAGACCTGTCACTACGGTTCTGTTACATTATGTTTTAGTCAAGCCTGATCATGTCTGGACTAATCTCCATTTGTATCACTGGCTAACCATATATTTAAATAAAATTAATCAAGCCGAGATTATCATTTAGGCCTGCAGGTCTGAGGGTATTTAACCTGTGAATCCACATTGATTCTAACTGTAGGAGTTTTCTTCCCCTGTCCCCTCCTCTCAAAGACTCTGGTACATGGTCAATGATTCTGTGTTTGAAAGTTGCCATAGTGTGCCTATATTCAAGAAAATGTTTGGCAACCGGTTGATCCCCTTTGCCTGAAGCCAGGGCATTTCTTATGGCTAACCTATGCTGTGCCATCCTTATTTTAAACTGGCACTCGGTTTTTCCGATATAATATCTGCCACAAGGGCAAATACATCGGCGAGTGAATCTGATGATGCCCGTAACTCTTCACCGTCTTTTCAACAACGTGAGACCCCTTTAGGGGCAACTACCCGTGCAGGGGAGCCCGCACGGGGAAGAAACAGAAACGCACGAGACGGGGCGGACAGAACAAGAGACAGAACCCGACCAAAATTGCCCAGGGCGAAGAAACTTTAATTTTCAATCTGTCAGAAACTCCACTCTCTCCCGCAGAAACAAAAGTCCTTAGCAGAGGGCTATCTTTTGTACCGACGAACTATGGAGATGAGTTCAAATGGAAAGTGAACACCTTCAAGCTGCACCGCACTTTAAAATTAAAAGAACACTTTAGCAAACAACCACCGCCTAAACAGAAAGCACCTTTACCCCCCCAGGATCCAGAAATTAGGCCCCAAGTCCCGTTTTGATCCGATCTCCCATAATGCCTCACTCAGGACATTCCATAGAATGTTGGAAGCCACGGGCAATAGGGAGCAACCCTCAAGACACCACAATTTACAGCAAGAAGAAAGAGAAGCACTTCAAGGGTTAAGTAAGAGGAAAGACATTGTGATCCGCAATGCGGACAAGGGGGGAGCCATAGTGATCCAGGAGGTGGCGGACTACAAGGCTGAATGTCAGAGGCTTCTTGGTGATCAACAGACGTATGAAAAGCTATCGCATGACCCTTCAGCTAATTATGTAACTGAACTAAAGAGCATCTTGCAGCAAGCAAGGGATGAGGAAATTATTTCAGGCGAGGTGTTTCAGAAATTGATGACAGAACACCCAGTGTCGCCTTTATTCTACATCATTCCTAAAATCCACAAGGACGCACAGAGACCACCGGGTAGACCAATTATATCTGCCCGGGGGTCTCTGTGCGAACCAATTGCTATCTTCTTGGATAGCTATTTGCAACCCTGTATACAAGGTACATTCACCCATCTCAAAGACTCAAACACGTTGCTACAGAAGTTCTTAACTTTTGAGCAAGTTCCGACAGACATTACTTTAGCTACCATTGACGTAACGAGTCTATATACCTGCATTCCCCATGGACAGGGATTACAGGCAGTCAGACAATTAATCACGGGCAACACTGAATATGTGGGCCCAGATATAGATTTCTTTATAGCATTATTGAATTTCACTTTAACTCATAACTTCTTTAGCTTTGATGGGCAATTTTACAGGCAGCTAACGGGGTGTGCCATGGGATCTTCCGTGGCACCCTCGTTCGCGAATGCGTTCATGTGGGAAGTAGAGCGTAACCTCTTTTTCATTGACAACAGAATTTCCAGTCGTCTATTTCTTTATTATAGATATATAGACGACCTGCTCCTGATGTGGCATGGGGAGGTGGGTGACTTAGAAAATATTGTCTTGGAACATAACAACACAGACAGTCCAGTGAAGTTAACCATGAGCAGTAGCAGCAGTGAAATCTGCTTCTTAGACCTTAAGATTAAAATCGAAGAAGGCCAGCTGGTGACGTGTCTGTTCAAGAAACCAACTGATAGGAACACCATCCTGAGGTATGACAGTTGTCATCCAGCCTCTACGGTGAGAAGTGTGCCTTACTCTCAATTTTTGAGAGTGTGCAAAAGTAACAGCTGCACACAACAGAGGGATAGGCAACTTGACGAGATGGAGCTTAGGCTGAGAGCTAGAGGCTACCCCCGACATTTACTGACACAAGCCAGAGGGAAAGCAGTAAAAATGAATAGGGAGGAATGCCTGAAAACCAAAAAAGATAAAAAACTGGGGGGTGTAATTCCCTGGGCATGTGAATTTGATGTCCATAGTGATCAGGTTCGCAAGGAAATAAAGAAACTATGGCCCTTGATAGCCACTGATCCGGAATTACCGATGTTCCGCCAACAACGGATCATGCCCAGTTATGTCAGGGGCCGAAACATCAAAGATATGGTGGTGAAAACCGATATGGCCAAGTTCAAGGTAACACCGGAGCATTTTCTGAAACGCAAAAATGGGTGCTTCAAGTGCACGGGATGCACAACGTGCTCCCACATGTCGGTGGGGGATAACATTGTGCACCCATGCTCAGGCAAGAAGTTCACCATCAGATGGCCCCTGACGTGCACCACCAGATTTGTGGTTTACGCGATTATTTGCCCTTGTGGCAGATATTACATCGGAAAAACCGAGTGCCAGTTTAAAATAAGGATGGCACAGCATAGGTTAGCCATAAGAAATGCCCTGGCTTCAGGCAAAGGGGATCAACCGGTTGCCAAACATTTTCTTGAATATAGGCACACTATGGCAACTTTCAAACACAGAATCATTGACCATGTACCAGAGTCTTTGAGAGGAGGGGACAGGGGAAGAAAACTCCTACAGTTAGAATCAATGTGGATTCACAGGTTAAATACCCTCAGACCTGCAGGCCTAAATGATAATCTCGGCTTGATTAATTTTATTTAAATATATGGTTAGCCAGTGATACAAATGGAGATTAGTCCAGACATGATCAGGCTTGACTAAAACATAATGTAACAGAACCGTAGTGACAGGTCTGGATGGGCGAGACTGGCAGCATATCCCCCCAGTATGCACAGGGGGTTAATGCGGCCAAAATCGTAAATAGGTATAAACATAAAGGTCAGGGAGGTGAGGATCAGTGTCAATGTTATTATCCTTTTTTCATGTTTCACTTTTTATTGATAATTTACTGTTACCTGTTTTTACTGTATATTTATCCCGTGTTTTAGAAAAAGATGGACACAGGTAGACTTAGGAGTGAGGTCGCTTTGACACTGTACAGGGGACTAATGCTGCACAATGATATTTTCCGGCTAATGTTTGTATTTTATGGGAGACACCGAATTAGGTGAAGCACTGTTAAAGGAGTTATCCACGAAATCATTAATGCACTAAGTAATGTATGGCAGCTGAGAAAGATGTTTTTTGCACAGCCGTGTCTGAGCTAATGTTATTCACGGCATTGATTCACTGACAGTAATGTATTTGTTAGGCTGGTTGCCATGGACGCGCCTCCCGGCGCCGCCGCGTCACTTCCGGTGAGATGCGGATGACGTCAGTCGGAAGACCGGGACGGCGCGGCCAGCGGCACCGGCCAGAGGGGATGTTCCAGGGTGAGGGTAAGTGGTATTTAAACACATTGTTTGTCACATTGCACCAATCCTGATGAAGGGGGTAACCCCGAAACGTTGATTTGCACGATTACACTATTGCTGCTTTTCAAGACTCCGAGTGCCGCCTCGTTATTTCCTGCTGTTTATATATATATATATATATTAGAGATGAGCGCCGGAAATTTTTCGGGTTTTGTGTTTTGGTTTTGGGTTCGGTTCCGCGGCCGTGTTTTGGGTTCGACCGCGTTTTGGCAAAACCTCACCGAATTTTTTTTGTCGGATTCGGGTGTGTTTTGGATTCGGGTGTTTTTTTAAAAAAACCCTAAAAAACAGCTTAAATCATAGAATTTGGGGGTAATTTTGATCCCAAAGTATTATTAACCTCAAAAAACATAATTTACACTCATTTTCAGCCTATTCTGAACACATCACACCTCACAATATTATTTTTAGTCCTAAAATTTGCACCGAGGTCGCTGTGTGAGTAAGATAAGCGACCCTAGTGGCCGACACAAACACCGGGCCCATCTAGGAGTGGCACTGCAGTGTCACGCAGGATGGCCCTTCCAAAAAACCCTCCCCAAACAGCACATGACGCAAAGAAAAAAAGAGGCGCAATGAGGTAGCTGTGTGAGTAAGATTAGCGACCCTAGTGGCCGACACAAACACCGGGCCCATCTAGGAGTGGCACTGCAGTGTCACGCAGGATGTCCCTTCCAAAAAACCCTCCCCAATCAGCACATGATGCAAAGAAAAAGAAAAGAAAAAAGAGGTGCAAGATGGAATTATCCTTGGGCCCTCCCACCCACCCTTATGTTGTATAAACAAAACAGGACATGCACACTTTAACCAACCCATCATTTCAGTGACAGGGTCTGCCACACGACTGTGACTGATATGACGGGTTGGTTTGGACCCCCCCCAAAAAAGAAGCAATTAATCTCTCCTTGCACAAACTGGCTCTACAGAGGCAAGATGTCCACCTCATCTTCACCCTCCGATATATCACCGTGTACATCCCCCTCCTCACAGATTATCAATTCGTCCCCACTGGAATCCACCATCTCAGCTCCCTGTGTACTTTGTGGAGGCAATTGCTGCTGGTCAATGTCTCCGCAGAGGAATTGATTATAATTCATTTTAATGAACATCATCTTCTCCACATTTTCTGGATGTAACCTCGTACGCCGATTGCTGACAAGGTGAGCGGCGGCACTAAACACTCTTTCGGAGTACACACTTGTGGGAGGGCAACTTAGGTAGAATAAAGCCAGTTTGTGCAAGGGCCTCCAAATTGCCTCTTTTTCCTGCCAGTATAAGTACGGACTGTGTGACGTGCCTACTTGGATGCGGTCACTCATATAATCCTCCACCATTCTATCAATGTTGAGAGAATCATATGCAGTGACAGTAGACGACATGTCCGTAATCGTTGTCAGGTCCTTCAGTCCGGACCAGATGTCAGCATCAGCAGTCGCTCCAGACTGCCCTGCATCACCGCCAGCGGGTGGGCTCGGAATTCTGAGCCTTTTCCTTGCACCCCCAGTTGCGGGAGAATGTGAAGGAGGAGATGTTGACAGGTCGCGTTCCGCTTGACTTGACAATTTTGTCACCAGCAGGTCTTTCAACCCCAGCAGACCTGTGTCTGCCGGAAAGAGAGATCCAAGGTAGGCTTTAAATCTAGGATCGAGCACGGTGGCCAAAATGTAGTGCTCTGATTTCAACAGATTGACCACCCGTGAATCCTTGTTAAGCGAATTAAGGGCTGCATCCACAAGTCCCACATGCCTAGCGGAATCGCTCCGTGTTAGCTCCTTCTTCAATGCCTCCAGCTTCTTCTGCAAAAGCCTGATGAGGGGAATGACCTGACTCAGGCTGGCAGTGTCTGAACTGACTTCACGTGTGGCAAGTTCAAAGGGCATCAGAACCTTGCACAACGTTGAAATCATTCTCCACTGCACTTGAGACAGGTGCATTCCATCTCCTATATCGTGCTCAATTGTATAGGCTTGAATGGCCTTTTGCTGCTCCTCCAACCTCTGAAGCATATAGAGGGTTGAATTCCACCTCGTTACCACTTCTTGCTTCAGATGATGGCAGGGCAGGTTCAGTAGTTTTTGGTGGTGCTCCAGTCTTCTGTACGTGGTGCCTGTACGCCGAAAGTGTCCCGCAATTTTTCTGGCCACCGACAGCATCTCTTGCACGCCCCTGTCGTTTTTTTAAAAATTCTGCACCACCAAATTCAAGGTATGTGCAAAACATGGGACGTGCTGGAATTTGCCCATATTTAATGCACACACAATATTGCTGGCGTTGTCCGATGCCACAAATCCACAGGAGAGTCCAATTGGGGTAAGCCATTCCGCGATGATCTTCCTCAGTTGCCGTAAGAGGTTTTCAGCTGTGTGCGTATTCTGGAAAGCGGTGATACAAAGCGTAGCCTGCCTAGGAAAGAGTTGGCGTTTGCGAGATGCTGCTACTGGTGCCGCCGCTGCTGTTCTTGCGGCGGGAGTCCATACATCTACCCAGTGGGCTGTCACAGTCATATAGTCCTGACCCTGCCCTGCTCCACTTGTCCACATGTCCGTGGTTAAGTGGACATTGGGTACAACTGCATTTTTTAGGACACTGGTGAGTCTTTTTCTGACGTCCGTGTACATTCTCGGTATCGCCTGCCTAGAGAAGTGGAACCTAGATGGTATTTGGTAACGGGGGCACACTGCCTCAATAAATTGTCTAGTTCCCTGTGAACTAACGGCGGATACCGGACGCACGTCTAACACCAACATAGTTGTCAAGGACTCAGTTATCCGCTTTGCAGTAGGATGACTGCTGTGATATTTCATCTTCCTCGCAAAGGACTGTTGAACAGTCAATTGCTTACTGGAAGTAGTACAAGTGGGCTTACGACTTCCCCTCTGGGATGACCATCGACTCCCAGCGGCAACAACAGCAGCGCCAGCAGCAGTAGGCGTTACACGCAAGGATGCATCGGAGGAATCCCAGGCAGGAGAGGACTCGTCAGACTTGCCAGTGACATGGCCTGCAGGACTATTGGCATTCCTGGGGAAGGAGGAAATTGACACTGAGGGAGTTGGTGGGGTGGTTTGCGTGAGCTTGGTTACAAGAGGAAGGGATTTACTGGTCAGTGGACTGCTTCCGCTGTCACCCAAAGTTTTTGAACTTGTCACTGACTTATTATGAATGCGCTGCAGGTGACGTATAAGGGAGGATGTTCCGAGGTGGTTAACGTCCTTACCCCTACTTATTACAGCTTGACAAAGGGAACACACGGCTTGACACCTGTTGTCCGCATTTCTGGTGAAATACCTCCACACCGAAGAGCTGATTTTTTTGGTATTTTCACCTGGCATGTCAACGGCCATATTCCTCCCACGGACAACAGGTGTCTCCCCGGGTGCCTGACTTAAACAAACCACCTCACCATCAGAATCCTCCTGGTCAATTTCCTCCCCAGCGCCAGCAACACCCATATCCTCCTCATCCTGGTGTACTTCAACACTGACATCTTCAATCTGACTATCAGGAACTGGACTGCGGGTGCTCCTTCCAGCACTTGCAGGGGGCATGCAAATAGTGGAAGGCGCATGCTCTTCACGTCCAGTGTTGGGAAGGTCAGGCATCGCAAACGACACAATTGGACTCTCCTTGTGGATTTGGGATTTCAAAGAACGCACAGTTCTTTGCGGTGCTTTTGCCAGCTTGAGTCTTTTCAGTTTTCTAGCGAGAGGCTGAGTGCTTCCATCCTCATGTGAAGCTGAACCACTAGCCATGAACATAGGCCAGGGCCTCAGCCGTTCCTTGCCACTCCGTGTGGTAAATGGCATATTGGCAAGTTTACGCTTCTCCTCCGACAATTTTATTTTAGGTTTTGGAGTCCTTTTTTTTCTGATATTTGGTGTTTTGGATTTGACATGCTCTGTACTATGACATTGGGCATCGGCCTTGGCAGACGACGTTGCTGGCATTTCATCGTCTCGGCCATGACTAGTGGCAGCAGCTTCAGCACGAGGTGGAAGTGGATCTTGATCTTTCCCTAATTTTGGAACCTCAACTTTTTTGTTCTCCATATTTTATAGGCAGAACTAAAAGGCACCTCAGGTAAACAATGGAGGTGGATGGATTGGATACTAGTATACAATTATGGACGGACTGCCACGGTTAGGTGGTATAAAAAAACCACGGTTAGGTGGTATATATTATAATAATAATACAATTATGGATGGACGGACTGCCTGCCGACTGCCGACACAGAGGTAGCCACAGCCGTGAACTACCGCACTGTACACTGGTTGATAAAGAGATAGTAGTATACTCGTAACAACTAGTATGACACTATGACGACGGTATAAAGAATGAAAAAAAAACCACGGTTAGGTGGTATATATTATAATAATAATACAATTATGGATGGACGGACTGCCTGCCGACTGCCGACACAGAGGTAGCCACAGCCGTGAACTACCGCACTGTACACTGGTTGATAAAGAGATAGTAGTATACTCGTAACAATTAGGATGACACTATGACGGTATAAAGAATGAAAAAAAAACCACGGTTAGGTGGTAGGTATATAATAATAAATAATACAATTCTGGTCGGACGGACTGCCTGCCGTGTGCCGACACAGAGGTAGCCACAGCCGTGAACTACCGCACTGTACACTGGTTGATAAAAAGATAGTAGTATACTCGTAACAATTAGGATGACACTATGACGGTATAAAGAATGAAAAAAAAACCACGGTTAGGTGGTAGGTATATAATAATAAATAATACAATTCTGGTCGGACGGACTGCCTGCCGTGTGCCGACACAGAGGTAGCCACAGCCGTGAACTACCGCACTGTACACTGGTTGATAAAGAGATAGTAGTATACTCGTAACAATTAGGATGACACTATGACGGTATAAAGAATGAAAAAAAAACCACGGTTAGGTGGTAGGTATATAATAATAAATAATACAATTCTGGTCGGACGGACTGCCTGCCGTGTGCCGACACAGAGGTAGCCACAGCCGTGAACTACCGCACTGTACACTGGTTGATAAAGAGATAGTAGTATACTCGTAACAATTAGGATGACACTATGACGGTATAAAGAATGAAAAAAAAACCACGGTTAGGTGGTAGGTATATAATAATAAATAATACAATTCTGGTCGGACGGACTGCCTGCCGTGTGCCGACACAGAGGTAGCCACAGCCGTGAACTACCGCACTGTACACTGGTTGATAAAGAGATAGTAGTATACTCGTAACAATTAGGATGACACTATGACGGTATAAAGAATGAAAAAAAAACCACGGTTAGGTGGTAGGTATATAATAATAAATAATACAATTCTGGTCGGACGGACTGCCTGCCGTGTGCCGACACAGAGGTAGCCACAGCCGTGAACTACCGCACTGTACTGTGTCTGCTGCTAATATAGACTGGTTGATATTTAAAGAGATATTAGTAGTATACAACAATACTATACTGGTGGTCAGGCACTGGTCACCACTCCTGCAGCAAAAGTGTGCACTGTTAATTAATATAATTGTACTCCTGGCTCCTGCTAACAACCTGCAGTGCTCCCCAGTCTCCCCCACAATTAATTATAAGCTTTTAATTTATACATTGATGACTGTGCAGCACACTGGGCTGAGCTGAGTGCACACAGACTGAGTCACACTGTGTGACTGACTGTGCTGTGTATCGTTTTTTTTTTCAGGCAGAGAACGGATATAGCAGAGAGAAGTGAACGGATATTTATATTAAATAAAAGTTAACTAGCAACTGCACTGGTCACTGACTGTGGTAAACTAACTCTGTCTGCGACTCTGCACAATCTCTCTCTATCTAATCTATCTATCTCTATTCTAATGGAGAGGACGCCAGACACGTCCTCTCCCTATCAATCTCAATGCACGAGTGAAAATGGCGGCGACGCGCGGCTCCTTATATAGAATCCGAGTCTCGCGATAGAATCCGAGCCTCGCGAGAATCCGACAGCGTCATGATGACGTTCGGGCGCGCTCGGGTTAACCGAGCAAGGCGGGAAGATCCGAGTCGCTCGGACCCGTGGAAAAAAAAGTGAAGTTCGTGCGGGTTCGGATTCAAAGAAACCGAACCCGCTCATCTCTAATATATATATATATATATATATATATATATTAAACTGGTGGTGATTGATTATTAAACTGGTGGTCAGGTCACGTTGCAACTTGCAACTAGTACTCCGAGTCCTAAGCAGACAATCACAAAATATATTATTATACTGGTGGTCAGTGTGGTCACAACAATGGCAGTGTGGCACTGACTCTGGCAGCAAAAGTGTGCACTGTACGTTATATGTACTCCTGAGTCCTGCTCTCAGACTCTAACTGCTCCCCACTGTCAGTGTCTCCCCCACAAGTCAGATAATTAATACAATACACAGTCACACTATCTAATCTATATCACTTCAGCAAGTAGTATAGTAGTATAGTAGTACTCCTCCTAATAGTAATAATGCTCCCCAAAATACTGTGTCTCTCTCGTCTCTACTGTGTCTCTCTCTTCTCTAAACGGAGAGGACGCCAGCCACGTCCTCTCCCTATGACTCTCAATGCACGTGTGAAAATGGCGGCGACGCGCGGCTCCTTATATAGAATCCGAGTCTCGCGAGAATCCGACAGCGGGATGATGACGTTCGGGCGCGCTCGGGTTAACCGAGCAAGGCGGGAAGATCCGAGTCGCTCGGACCCGTGAAGAAAAAACTGAAGTTCGGGCGGGTTCGGATTCAGAGGAACCGAACCCGCTCATCACTAGTTAAAACCAAGAGGTAAAACCGTTAAAAGCAACAAAATACTGTGTATATATATATATATATATATATGTACTATAGAGCGCAAAATGGGTGTAAATGTAAAAAAGAAAGTGAACGCAAAATCAGCATACTTCAGCCCACATGTAGAGTTCAAGATGCACTGCTGTCGACCAGAGTAACATGTGAGCCTCCCTCACGTCAGAAACAAGGTACAGACACTTATGTTCCACATACTGTATACACATAAAAATACTTTTATCGAATATGCAACAAACCATACAGATGTGTCCTCTTACATTTTTGTTCCATACACCATCTAGCGTTCTAAGTTGCTTAATGTAACAGGACATTGGTGGTCATTCCGAGTTGATCGCAGCCAGCAACTTTTTGCTGCTGGTGCGTTCAACTAATCCACGCCTATGGGGGAGTGTATTTTAGCTTAGCAGGGCTGCGTTCGCTTGTGCAGCCCTGCTTAGCTAAAAAAAAGTTTTGTGCTGTTGAAGAGTAAGGTTGGATCTACTTACCCTGAGCGACGGATCCAGCGACGTTCCTCCCGGCTTTGATGTCAGACATCCTCCCTCCGTTCGCCTGGACACGCCAGCGTTTGGACGACCATTTCTCGAAAACAGCATCCAACGGTGAGTATCTGCCCCGAAACGCCTCTCCGCTGTCAATCTTCTTGCGATCGGCGCTGCGTCTTCTTTTTCGCTGTGTGCGCCGTTGCCCGGCGACGTCCGCCGCCGGGCAACGAGGCACGTGCGCAATGCACATGCCACGCATGCGCAGTTCTGACCCGTTCGCACCCCAGCAAGAACCGCTGCCTGCGAACGGGTCGGAATGACCCCACAAGTAACGTAACGTACTGAGGCGCTGGAAAAGCTGTAGACTGTAATACAACTTTATGTCCACCAGATGTCGCTTTCCTAAACTGCACAGCGCATGCGTCATATAGCAAACAAAACTTCTGTAGCGCCTCTTGCCGATTGGCTGACGGAACCTGTCATTCATTGCACTATACAGTAATACCGAACAGCGTTTTGTCATGAATGCAGAGCTGCAGTTGACTGTGTAATAAAGAATGCATTTATTTAGTTTGTGGGTTACTGTGTTTGCTAATAATACGCTAAACCGATTTGGACATTGCATTCCTCCCTTTACGGGGCTGTCTATAAACTGTCGTTATCTGATTTAAGGATTCCTGGTTTTAAAAAAATGCACAGCCATTTTATCAGAGAGAGAGAGCTCATTTCAGGTTCAATATTGTGAAAATACCTGGCTCCACTTTATACTGTGATATGCGTGACCGGCGGTCAGCATACCGATACTGGCATCCCAGCAGCGGAATGCCGGCAGGGGGAGAGGGGGGGGGGGGGTGAGCCACTTGTGGGCTCGCTGCGCTCACCACGCTGCGGGCTCGGTGGTGGCTGTAGGTTCTATTCCCACGACTGGGAATAGTCTCTGTTGGTCGGCATGCCAACCGTCGGGATTGTGAGGGGGCGGGATGTAGGGGGAGGTTATGTGACCATCGGTCTCCTGACCACAGGTCACATAACTACATCCCGTTTCACTGCGCTCTCCTCTTCCCCTGTGTAACGTACAGTAGGACACACAGGTGCATTACAATGTAAGCCGCTATTTGTGACTGACATTGTATTGTACACCTTCCTCGGCGTGAGACGTTTGCATAACATCATATTCCTGACAGGAGCCCATGCAGCTATGTCTTGCTTGTTTCCAACGCCCTACGTAGCCAGCATCTGGGGTTCGAGGTCGGCCAGGGGAAAGGTCAATGTATTAATCTAATTCTTATTTTTTTTATTTTTTGATATTAATATCTTTTTCTCTTACGTCCTAGAGGATGCTGGGGACTCCGTAAGGACCATGGGGTATAGACATGGGCACTATAAAGAACTTTTAGTATGGGTGTGCACTGGCTCCTCCCTCTATGCCCCTCCTCCAGACCTCAGTTAGATTTTGTGCCCAGAGGAGATAGGGGGGGTAATTCCAAGTTGATCGCAGCAGGATTTTTGTTAGCAGTTGGGCAAAACCATGTGCACTGCAGGGGAGGCAGATGTAACATGTGTAGAGAGAGTTAGATTTGGGTGTGGTGTGTTCAATCTGAAATCTAATTTGCAGTGTAAAAATAAAGCAGCCAGTATTTACCCTGCACAGAAATAAAATAACCCACTCAAATCTAACTCTTTCTGCACAAGTTATATCTGCCACCCCTGCAGTGCACATGGTTTTGCCCAGTTGCTATCAAAAATCCTGCTGCGATCAACTTGGAATTACCCCCCATGTGCACTGCAGGGGAGGCAGATATAACATGTGCAGAGAGAGTTAGATTTGGGTGGGGTGTGTTCAATCTGCAATCTAATTTGGGTTTTGCCCAATTGCTATCAAAAATCCTGCTGCGATCAACTTGGAATTACCCCCAGGGTGCATTACAGAGGAGCTCTCCAGAGTTTCTCTGAAAAATAATTTTGTTAGGTTTTTTATTTTCAGGAAGCACTGCTGGCAACAGGCTCCCTGCTTCGTGGGACTGAGGAGAGAGAAGCAGACCTACTTAAATGATAGGCTCTACTTCTTAGGCTACTGGACACCATTAGCTCCAGAGGGAGTTGGAACGCAGGTCTCACCCCGCCGTTCGTCCCAGAGCCGCGCCGCCGTCCTCCTCGCAGAGCCGGAAGATAGAAGCCGGGTGAATATAAGAAGAAAAGAAGACTTCAAGGTGGCAGAAGACTTCAGATCTTTACTGAGGTAAGCGAGCAGCGGTAACGCTGCGCGCCATTGCTCCCACACGCTACACACACAGAACGGGCACTGATGGGTGGAGGGCGCAGGGGGGGCGCCCTGGGCAGCAATAAACCTCCGTACTGGCATTTCAGGGCACATTAGGCTGCTGGGCAGTAAATGTAGAGATCCCCCGCCATTTTTTGAAAATTACAGCGGGACCAAAGCCCGCCGCTGGAGGGGGTGGAGCTTGATCCCTCAGCACTAACAGCGCCATTTTCTCCACAGAAGCTGCAGAGAAGCTGGCTCCCCGTACTCTCCCCTGCTGAACTCGGTGACAGAGGGCTGGAAAAGAGGGGGGGGGGGAAGGCACAATTATTGGCGCAGTGAGTGTATAACATTGAGATATATATATAAAAGCGCTGTCTGGGTTTATTCCAGTGTCAGTTGGCGCTGGGTGTGTGCTGGCATACTCTCTCTCTGTCTCTCCAAAGGGCCTTGTTGGGGAATTGTCCCCCTATAGATATATCCCTATGTGTGTGGGGGTGTTGGTACGTGTGTGTCGGCATGTCTGAAGCTGAAGGCATGTCCAAGGAGGAGGTGGAGCAGATGAGTGGTGTGTCTCCGTCGGCAACGCCGACGCATGATTGGATGGACCTGTGGCATATGTTAAATGCAAGTGTGGCCTCATTACATAAGAGACTGGACAAAGCAGAGTCCAGGGAGAAATCAGGGAGTCAATCCTCGGATAGGACTGGGTCACAGGGTCCTTCTGGGTCTCAAAAACATCCCCGGTCCCCAATATTAGACACGGATACCGACATGGATTCTGATTCCAGTGTCGACTACGATGATGCTAAATTGCACCCAAGGGTGGCAAAAAGTATTCACTGTGTGATTATTGCAATAAAAGATGTTTTGCATATCACAGATGACCCCTCTGTCCCTGACACGAGGGTGCGCATGTATAAGGAAAAGAAACCTGAGGTAACCTTTCCCCCATCTCATGAGCTTAACGAGTTATTTGAAAAAGCTTGGGAAACTCCTGATAAAAAATTGCAGATTCCCAAAAGGGTTCTTATGGCGTATCCTTTCCCTGCACAGGACAGGGTACGTTGGGAATCCTCTCCCAGGGTGGACAAGGCTTTAACACGCCTGTCAAAGAAGGTGGCGCTACCGTCTCCGGACACGGCAGCCCTCAAGGATCCTGCTGATCGCAGGCAGGAGACTACTTTAAAGTCTATTTATGCGCATACAGGTGCTTTGCTCAGACTGGCGATAGCATCGGCATGGGTATGTAGCGTGGTTGCAGCATGGACAGATACCTTGTCAGCTGGCCTTGATACCCTAGACAGGGATACCATTTTATTAACCTTAGCTCACATTAAAGACGCAGTCTTATATATGAGGGATGCTCAAAGAGACGTTGGCCTGCTGGGTTCCAGAGCCAATGCCATGGCGATTTCTGCGAGACGAGCTCTATGGACCCACCAATGGATGGGTGATGCAGACTCAAAGAAGCATATGGAGGTTTTACCTTACAAGGGTGAAGTGTTGTTTGGGGAGGGGCTCGCGGACCTGGTTGCCACAGCTACCGCGGGTAAATCTACCTTTTTACCTTTTGTCCCCCAACAGCAAAAGAAAACTCCACAGTATCAGATGCAGTCCTTTCGGTCGCATAAGTCCAGAAGAGGTCGGAGTTCCTCCTTCCTTGCCAGATGTAAGGGTAGAGGAAAGAGAACACCTGCTTCGGCTAGTTCCCAGGAGCAGAAGTCCTCCCGGCTTCTACAAAATCCACCGCATGACGCTGGGGCTCCCCTAAGGGAGTCCGTACCAGTGGGGGCACGCCTTCGACTTTTCAGCCAGATATGGATGCTTTCAGACGTGGATCCTTGGGCGATGGAAATTGTCTCCCAAGGCTACAGGTTGGAATTCGAAGAGGTGCCCCCTCGCCGATTTTTCAAATCGGCCTTGCCAGTTTCACCCCCGGAGAGGGAAGTGGTGTTAGCTGCAATTCAAAAGCTGTGTCAACAGCAAGTGGTGGTCAAGGTTCCCCTGGTCCAACAGGGAAAAGGGTATTATTCCACCCTGTTTGTGGTCCCGAAGCCGGATGGTTCGGTCAGACCCATTTTAAATCTAAAATCCCTAAACCTGTACTTGAAAAAGTTCAAATTCAAGATGGAATCGCTCCGTGCTGTAATATCCAGCCTGGAAGGGGGGATTTGATGGTGTTACTAGACATAAAGGATGCATACCTTCATGTCCCTATTTACCCCCTCATCAGGAGTACCTGAGATTCGCTGTACAGGACTGTCATTACCAATTTCAGACATTGCCGTTTGGGCTTTCCACGGCCCCGAGGATTTTCACCAAGGTATTGGCGGAGATGATGGTGCTCCTGCGCAAGCAGGGGGTCACAATTATCCCATACTTGGACGATCTCCTGATAAAGGCGAGATCGAGAGACCAATTGCTGAAGAGCGTGTCGCTCTCCCTGAAAGTGCTGCAACAGCACGGTTGGGTTCTCAATCTGCCAAAGTCACAATTGGTTCCAACGACTCGGCTGTCATTCCTAGGCATGATTCTGGACACGGAACAAAAGAGGGTTTTTCTTCCATTGGAAAAATCCCAGGATCTCCAGAACATGATCCACCAAAAAGAAAGGCGCCTAAAAGGGAACCTATGTTGAGATGCTACTTGCTGCTCTCAAAATAGGGTATTAGCAACCCTATAAATAATGAACAAACAGAAAAATGAAGAGAGCGCAAACAGACTAAAATTAATCCATATTTAATGTAGCTAAAATATGCACATAAACCATACTTTAATCTATACCAATTGGCCAATAAATTTAAAACAGACTTAAAACATTAAAATATATTTCATTTCATAGGATCCTTAACACTCAAGTCCACATATGATTCCACTTGGGTAATACCCTGGTAAATACCAGAATGGATGTTACAAGTGTCCTTAATAGAGTCAATATAGAAAGTGTCTAAGAATGGCAAAAGACACGTATTTATATCCACCAATTGCGTTCTATGTAATACTTCATGTATCTATACCATGATCATGGTTACTGTTTCTTTTAAATAAGACATTGAAACTGTCATACTATGTTACAAATGCACTGTTACTCCAAGTGGCTGTAAGTCAATTTATTAGATAGCAGGCTTTAACTCGTAGCACACCGGGAGCGTCTTCATCTGCCACTCTCTACCTTAAACACTTAGTGGTGTTCAGGGCAGTAATATCTTACCGCTTCCTTGTGTATTTAGATCCACGGCGCTGAGGCTAGACTCACCGCCTGGCGTGTCCAAAAGTAATTGAAGCTGCGGCGCCTGTGTTCACCGCTCAATGCCCGACTGGACCGCTGGCTCCAGGCACGTGGTCGGCGGCCACGGTCCCCGCTTTGCAAAGGGGACCAATGCAGGTGGCTCCAGACCCACGAACCAAACTATCCAATGAAGTGGATGATATTGAAGATCGGTGGCTACCAAATTTGTGGAGAGTGTCTGGATCCTAGAAGCAACCCTGACGTGTTTCTCGACCGTCACACACTGGTCGTTTCTTCAGAGGGAAGGAACCGGGACCTCCAGAACACGGTCAGAGATCTGCTCAAACCAAAAAAAATGTCTGTTCTTCAATGCACTCGTGTGCTGGGAAAAATGGTGGCAGCCTACGAGGCCATCCCCTTTGGCAGGTTTCATGTGAGGACTTTTCAGTGGGACCTTCTGGACAAGTGGTCCGGGTCCCATCTACAAATGCATCAGAAAATATCCCTGTCCCCCAGGGCCAGGGTGTCTCTCCTGTGGTGGCTGCAGAGTGCGCACCTTCTAGAGGGTCGCAGGTTCGGCATTCAGGACTGGGCTCTGGTGACCACGGACGCGAGCCTCAGAGGGTGGGGAGCAGTCACACAAGGAAGAAATTTTCAGGGATTATGGTCGAACCAGGAGGCTTGTCTACACATCAACATACTGGAATTAAGGGGCATATACAACGGCCTACGACAAGTGGAGAATCTTCTTCGCGACCTACCGGTTCTGATTCAATCAGACAACGTCACAGCTGTGGCTCATGTAAACCGCCAAGGCGGGACAAGGAGCAGAGTGGCAATGGCTGAAGCCACCAGGATTCTTCGCTGGGCAGAAAATCATGTAAGCGCTCTGTCAGTTGTCTTCATTCCAGGAGTGGACAACTGGGAAGCAGACTTTCTCAGCAGACACGATCTCCATCCGGGAGAGTGGGGACTTCATCAGGAAGTTTTTGCAGAGATAACAAGTCGTTGGGGAATTCCTCAAATAGACATGATGGCGTCACGCCTCAACAAGAAGCTTTGGAGGTATTGTGCCAGGTCACGGGACCCTCAGGCAGTAGCAGTAGACGCCCTAGTGACACCGTGGGTGTTTCAGTCGGTCTATGTGTTTCCTCCTCTTCCTCTCATCTCAAAAATATTGAGAATCATAAGACAAAGAAGATTGCAGACAATACTCATTGTTCCAGATTGGCCTCGAAGGGCCTGGTACTCAGATCTTCAAGAAATGCTCACAGAAGATCCGTGGCCTCTTCCTCTCAGGGAGGACCTGTTGCAGCAGGGGCCATGTGTTTTCCAAGACTTACCGTGGTTACGTTTGACGGCATGGCGGTTGAACACCGAATCCTAGCTGGGAAGGGTATTCCGGAGGAAGTCATCCCTACTCTGATGAAGGCTAGGAAGGAGGTGACAGCAAAGCACTATCACCGTATTTGGAGGAAGTATGTATCTTGGTGTGAAGCCAAGAATGCTCCTACGGAAGAATTTCATCTGGGTCGGTTTCTCCACTTCTACAGACAGGAGTGGATATGGGCCTGAAGTTAGGCTCCATTAAGGTACAGATTTCGGCCCTATCTATATTCTTCTCACTGGTTTGAACCTCTTCAAACAGTGGATTTAAAAATTTTCACGTGGAAGGTGGTCATGTTATTGGCCTTGGCATCTGCAAGGCGGGTGTCAGAATTGGCGGCCTTGTCCCACAAGAGCCCCTATTTGATTTTCCATGCGGATAGAGCTGAATTGAGGACACGTCCTCAATTTTTGCCTAAGGTGGTTTCTTCATTTCATATGAACCAACCTATTGTGGTGCCTGTGGCTACGAGGGACTTGGAGGACTCCAAGTCCCTGGATGTAGTCAGGGCCTTAAAGATTTATGTAGCTAGGACGGCTAGGGTTAGGAAAACAGAGACTCTGTTTGTCCTGTATGCGGCCAACAAGATTGGCGCTCCTGCTTCTAAGCAGACTATTGCTCGCTGGATCTGTAACACGATTCAGCAGGCTCATTCTACGGCTGGATTGCCGTTACCAAATTCAGTGAAGGCCCATTCCACTAGGAAGGTGGGCTCGTCTTGGGCGGCTGCCTGAGGCGTCTCGGCATTACAGCTTTGCCGAGCAGCTACTTGGTCGGGTTCAAACACGTTTGCAAAATTCTACAAGTTTGATACCCTGGCTGATGAGGACCTTGCGTTTGCTCAGTCGGTGCTGCAGAGTCATCCGCACTCTCCCGCCCGTTCTGGAGCTTTGGTATAATCCCCATGGTCCTTACGGAGTCCCCAGCATCCTCTAGGACATAAGAGAAAATAAGATTTTAAACCTACCGGTAAATCTTTTTCTCCTAGTCCGTAGAGGATGCTGGGCGCCCGTCCCAGTGCGGACTAAATCTGCAAGACTTGTATATAGTTGTTGCTTACATAAGGGTTATGTTACAGTTGTGATTGGTCTTTGACTGATACTGTTTTTTGTTCATACTGTTAACTGGTTGCGTATATTCCAGGTTATATGGTATGATTGGTGTGGGCTGGTATGAATCTTGCCCTTAGATTAACAAAATCCTTTCCTCATATTGTCCATCTCCTCTGGGCACAGTTCTCTAACTGAGGTCTGGAGGAGGGGCATAGAGGGAGGAGCCAGTGCACACCCATACTAAAAGTTCTTTATAGTGCCCATGTCTCCTGCGGAGCCCGTCTATACCCCATGGTCCTTACGGAGTCCCCAGCATCCTCTACGGACTAGGAGAAAAAGATTTACCGGTAGGTTTAAAATCGTATTATCGTCAATACAGGACTGAATAACGAATTCCACTATTTGAATGTGTGCCTCCTGTTCTTAGTTTGTGGGTTACTGTGTTTGCTAACAATACACTAAACCGATTTGGACATTGCATTCATCCCTTTACAGGGGCCATCCGATGTAAAGAATCTTGTTGTAAAAAAAATGCGATTCAGGAGCATGACTCATGCTGGCTTTGGTTTGTGGGGAAGGGACCCAGGCAACGTCCAAATCGGTTTAGCGTATTGTTAGCAAACACAGGACCTACACACCAAAAACAGGAGGCACACATTCAAATAGTGGAATTCTTTATTCAGTCCTGTATTGATGATAAATATATTAATATAAAAAAATATAAAAATAAGAATTAGATTAACACATAGGGGCTAATTCAGACCTGATCGGTGATGCACGTGTTCGCACAGCAGCGATCACGCCTGAACTGTGCATGCGCCGGTACGGGGCAGTGGCGTTTAGCCGCCGTTTAGGGGGCGCTGTCCGGGCAACGCATGCATGCCTGGACCATTAGGGGGGCGGGGCATGGCGGCTGCGTGATATCACACACAGCCGCCAGCGCGCAGGAGCTGTGCTGGCTAGGAGCTACTCATCCAGTACAAAAGCATCACTGCTGTGCGATGCTTTTGTACTTATGCAGGGGGTTGCGACCCTGACATGCGGGGCGGACTAGCCCTGTGCTGGGCGTCCCCCTGCATGTCAGGGAAGCTGATCGTAGATGTGCTTAATTTAGCACATCTATGATCAGGTCTGAATCACCCCCATAGACCTTGTCCCTGGCCGGGCCTCGAACTCGAGGTGCCAGCAACATAGGGCAATGGCCTTAACCGCTCGGCTACGCAAGCAAGCCGTAACAGCATGAGCTCCTGTTGGGAAAATGATGTTATGCGTGCGTCTCAAGCCGCGTAAGGTGTACAATACAATGTCAGTCACGAATAGCGGCTTAGAGTGTAATACAGCTGTGTGTCTTACTGTACGTTACACGGGGAGGAGGAGAGCGCGGCAGTAAATATCTGTTTTGCATAACGATACGTGGCGCAAGGCATGGCACATATGGCATCTCTAACCTTTTGCCTTTATTTACCCTGATTGTGTACTTTTTTCTGCATTTTGCATTTTCTGCATAATTCATTAACAGAGTACTTGCAATTAGTATTTTTACTGACCCCTCTACACCCTACATTACAGTACGGACCCTTCTATACCCTACACCACTACATTACTGACCCCTCTACACCCTACACTACATCACCGACCCTTCTACACCCAACACTACGTTACTGTCCCATCTATACCCTACAGTACATCCTTGATCCCTGTATGCCCTACACTACATTACTGAGTCTTCTACAACCTGCAGCGTTCCGTCCTTCATTAGCATTGTTCCAGTGTACGGGCAAGTTCCGATGGCGAATCAAATGCCCGTCGCTCAAATGTGTACCCAACTTAAGTCCTTGGCCAATGCTATGCCACAACTTGGTCATGTCATATTGCTTTAGTAATATAATTTAACCTACAGCAGCATAAACTACAATTAAATCAACTTTTTGTTTACCAAGTTACAATGTTTTTTTAAATAAATAATGCTGTATTGAGATCAACGGATATTTTTATTTAATGTATATATTTTATAAAAATAAATTACTTGCAAGTTATATAATAATGAGACCTATTGTGGGTAGGAAAATCGTGCATTAGAATCCAGAGGCTTGAAGCTATTTTTGCATATAACGTCTATTCATTTAAAGCCAGAATATCCATCACTTTTCTGTACATACAAGGTCAAATCCCATTCAGGAGAGGTTTTATACATTAGAGCCCGCATGCCCTGCTACAGTGATTTTTCATATTCTGGGTAGTTAATTACTTCACTACTTAATCAATTTTCCTACCAGTAGAGCATGGAAAGACAATGGGATACTGAACTTGTGGCAAAGAAACACTGGGGCCTAACTCAGTTATATGATTTAGTAATGTTAAGGCAGCCCTGGTGTTTTTCAATTAATGATGAACACAGCATACAGTACATGGCTGATGTGCTACATTCTGTGTGTAAAACCAGAGGGAGGGACAGCTCTGAATGGTAATCTAGACAATGACACATAATATATTGTTTCAATTCAATTTATATGCAATATAATTACATCAATACAAGTATAGTATATAATCTCTCATAGCTGCGTAACCTAACCTCAAGAACACTCAGTGTGATATCAAGCTGTGCTGTCAGCAATAAATACAATTTTACTCTTAGTTATTCTTTTTATATAATTCCACATTGTATAATTTAAATTCATGTTAATTAAAATAATATATTATAATCATATAAAGTATGACACACAATGGGCCTTATTGAGAGGTGGACGCTATGCACGACACTGCAAATACCCATAATGCAAATGCCACAGACACTGGGATTTGTATTGAGACACCCCCACTGCCGGCTTCTCAGATCCGCTGCTTGCATACAAAGACGCACCCATGGCACACATCGGTTGCAGCATTGGACCTCTCAGCACCCTGTAGTTGCTCAGAATGTCCGTTGCAAGTCACTAAGGTCAATGAAACTGTATCCGACAATGCAAACACTCCAACATTATCTCCAACCAAGGTCACTGTCTGTCAATCGTTCCGCGTCCTAATCCTAAACCATTGGAGCACAGTGCGACTCAAACACAGTAGAAGAAACATTGTCCAAGTGCGCAAACATCACCATTGTGTCCACATCTGACTGAATCAGACCCAATATATTATAATTTTATTTTACACTTTGCAAAATTTCCTATCCATAGTATTCCAATAGCCTTGTACATACAGTAGCAGACATAGGGGTCTATTTTCTAAGCATCGGAGAGAGATAAAGTGGAGAGAGATAAAGTACCAGCCAGCCAGCTCATGTTACTTTTCAAACACAGCCTGTAACATGACAGGAGCCGATTGCTGGTATCTCTCTTCACTTTATCTATCTCCAAGCCTTAGTTAATGGACTCCTAAGGCCCTGATTCTGAGTATCATGCAAACCCGAATGCAGCCGCATCTAGTTATTTCCAGCGAGCTGCATATGTATTTTTGCATATTTCTGAGCAATTCAGAGACCTGCAGGTTGTAACAAGGCAGCTACAATGTGGACGCACACAGAACAACTGTTTAAATAGGTGTGTCATGTGTTACTTCCAGCCAGAGTTACATGCTATTCAGAATTACTTGCTGTGCACACTGGGCACCAAATTCAGATGGATCCCCTGTATCTAGAATGGGGAAGGAGAAAGTGGCAATGATAATGATGATGGCTGTTCTCACAAATGGGGAAAAGGGGCGGTGAGAACGCATAGAAACAGGCATACAGTAAAGTTGCATTAGTATTCTGCTCACATCAAATTTGCAGTGGTCACTCTTTATTACGTTCTCATTACCTGTGACCTATGAACAACAGAGATGGCTTTGCAACAACTTGTTGAATAGGATGTGTGTCCTGTGTAATATAGATGGAACTGTATTAAACTTTCTAAAAAGTGGAGAAGTAGATAAATTACCTTTAGCAACTAATTATATTCCAGCTAGCATAAATATCTTATATAAAAAATGAATTGGTCTCTTTGTTTGTCTGTCCAGTTGTGCATTAGGACACCCCTGCATTGATTGGGATGAAGCCCATGTGAGGTGGTCCAGTTTGATCTTGGAAAGGTTTTAGGGGGGTTAAGGTCCCGGTCAGACCTCCTGTTGGTGTACGATGGGCAGAACTTTGATCTGGGGAGCCTATTCTGAGCCTTCCACTGGTTGTATTTGGACAAAAACTTCACAGAATGGTAACATTGTATCCCAGAAGACATACTAGGGGGTTAAAGTCCCGGTCAGACCTGCCATTGGTGTACGCTGGGCAGAACTTTGAACTGTGGAGCCTGTTCTGGGCCTTCCACTAGATGGATTTGGTTGAAAACTTCAGAGTGGTATTACTGGATCCCTGAAGACATGAGAGGTTGGAGTCCTGGTCAGATCTTCTGTTAGTGTTCACCAGGCAGAACTTTGACCCGGTGTGCCTGTTATGGGCTTTCCACTGGATGGATTTGGATGAAAACTTCACAGAGTGATAACATTGGGTCCAAGAAAACATACTAAAGGGTTGAGGTCATGATCAGACCTCCCATTGGTGTATACCTGTTCTGGGCCTTCCACTGAATAGATTTGGATGAAAACTTTTCTGAACTGTAATAACTGACAGAATTAACTAGTGATGAGCGGGTTCGGTTCCTCGGAATCCGAACCCCCCCGAACCTAACCCATTTTACACGGTTCCGAGGCAGATTCGAATCTTCCCGCCTTACTCGGTTAACCCGAGCGCGCCCGAACGTCATCATCCCGCTGTCGGATCCTTGCGAGATACGGATTCTATATAAGGAGCCGCGCGTCGCCGCCATTTTTCACTCGTACATTGGAAATGATAGTGAGAGGACGTGGCTGGCGTCCTCTAAGTTTTATTCAGGTGGCTGCAAATATCTGTGCTCACTGCTTTATTGTGGGGACTGGGGACCAGCAGTATTATATAGGAGGAGTACGTGCAGAGTTTTGCTGACCAGTGACCACCAGTATTATACGTTCTCTGCCTGAAAAACGCTCCATATCTGTGCTCAGTGTGCTGCATATATCTGTGCTCACACTGCTTTATTGTGGGGACTGGGGACCACCAGTATTATATAGGAGGAGTACAGTGCAGAGTTTTGCTGACCAGTGACCACCAGTATTATACGTTCTCTGCCTGAAAAACGCTCCATATCTGTGCTCAGTGTGCTGCATATATCTGTGCTCACACTGCTTTATTGTGGGGACTGGGGACCACCAGCATTATATAGGAGGAGTACAGTGCAGAGTTTTGCTGACCAGTGACCACCAGTATTATACGTTCTCTGCCTGAAAAACGCTCCATATCTGTGCTCAGTGTGCTGCATATATCTGTGCTCACACTGCTTTATTGTGGGGACTGGGGACCACCAGTATTATATAGGAGGAGTACAGTGCAGAGTTTTGCTGACCAGTGACCACCAGTATTATACGTTCTCTGCCTGAAAAATGCTCCATATCTGTGCTCAGTGTGCTGCATATTTCTGTGCTCACACTGCTTTATTGTGGGGACTGGGGACCACCAGTATTATATAGGAGGAGTACAGTGCAGAGTTTTGCTGACCAGTGACCAGTGACCACCAGTATTATACGTTCTCTGCCTGAAAAACGCTCCATATCTGTGCTGCATTGTAGTACATAGTAGGAGTACAGTGCATAATTTTGCTGTCCACCAGTATATAATATATAGCAGTATGGTACAGAAGGCCACTGCTCTACCTACCTCTGTGTCGTGAATTATACTATCCATCCATACCTGTGGTGCATTTCAGTTTTGCACAGTTTGCTGACCACCAGTATATAATATATAGCAGTACGGTACAGTAGGCCACTGCTCTACCTACCTCTGTGTCGTCAAGTATACTATCCATCCATACCTGTGGTACATTTCAGTTTTGCACAGTTTGCTGACCACCAGTATATAATATATAGCAGTACGGTACAGTAGGCCACTGCTCTACCTACCTCTGTGTCGTCAAGTATACTATCCATCCATACCTGTGGTGCATTTCAGTTTTGCACACTTTGCTGACCACCAGTATATAATATGTAGCAGTACGGTACAGAAGGCCACTGGTCTACCTACCTCTGTGTCGTCAAGTATACTATCCATTCATACCTGTGGTGCATTTCAGTTGTGCGCAGTATATATAGTAGTAGGCCATTGCTATTGATACTGGCATATAATTCCACACATTAAAAAATGGAGAACAAAAATGTGGAGGGTAAAATAGGGAAAGATCAAGATCCACTTCCACCTCGTGCTGAAGCTGCTGCCACTAGTCATGGCCGAGACGATGAAATGCCAGCAACGTCGTCTGCCAAGGCCGATGCACAATGTCATAGTAGAGAGCATGTAAAATAAAATAAAAAACAACTCAGTAAAATGACCCAAAAATCTAAATCAAAATCGTCTGATGAGAAGCGTAAACTTGCCAATGTGCCATTTACGACACGGAATGGCAAGGAACGGCTGAGGCCCTGGCCTATGTTCAAGGCTAGTGGTTCAGCTTCACCTGAGGATGGAAGCACTCATCCTCCTGCTAGAAAACTTAAAAGAGTTAAGATGGCAAAAGCACAGCAAAGAACTGTGCATTCTTCTTAATCACAAATCCCCAAGGAGAGTCCAATTGTGTCGGTTGCGATGCCTGACCTTCCCAACACTGGACGGGAAGAAGTTGCGCCTTCCACCATTTGCACGCCCCCTGCAATTGCTGGAAGGAGCACCCGCAGTCCAGTTCCTGATAGTCAAATTGAAGATGTCACTGTTGAAGTACACCAGGATGAGGATATGGGTGTTGCTGGCGCTGGGGAGGAAATTGACAAGGAGGATTCTGATGGTGAGGTGGTTTGTTTAAGTCAGGCACCCGGGGAGACACCTGTTGTCCGTGGGACGAATATGGCCATTGATATGCCTGGTCAAAATACCCAAAAAATCACCTCTTCGGTGTGGAATTATTTCAACAGAAGTGCGGACAACTGGTGTCAAGCTGTGTGTTGCCTTTGTCAAGCTGTAATAAGTAGGGGTAAGGACGTTAACCACCTAGGAACATCCTCCCTTATACGTCACCTGGACCGCATTCATCAGAAGTCAGTGACAAGTTCAAAAACTTTGGATGACAGCGGAAGCAATCCACTGACCACTAAATCCCTTCCTCTTGTAACCAAGCTCCTGCAAACCACACCACCAACTCCCTCAGTGTCAATTTCCTCCTTAGAGAGGAAAGCCAGTTGTCCTGCAGGCCATGTCACTGGCAAGTCTGACGAGTCCTCTCCTGCCTGGGATTCCTCCGATGCATCCTTGAGTGTAACGCCTACTGCTGCTGGCGCTGCTGTTGTTGCTGCTGGGAGTTGATCGTCATCCCAGAGGGGAAGTCGGAAGACCACTTGTACTACTTCCAGTAAGAAATTGACTGTCCAACAGTCCTTTGCGAGGAAGATGAAATATCACAGCAGTCATCCTGCTGCAAAGCGGATAACTCAGGCCTTGGCAGCCTGGGCGGTGAGAAACGTGGTTCCAGTATCCACCGTTAATTCACAGGCAACTAGAGACTTGATTGAGGTACTGTGTCCCCGGTACCAAATACCATCTAGGTTCCATTTCTCTAGGCAGGCGAAACCAAAAATGTACACAGACATCAGAAAAAGACTCACCAGTGTCCTAAAAAATGCAGTTGTACCCAATGTCCACTTAACCACGGACATGTGGACAAGTGGAGCAGGGCAGACTCAGGACTATATGACTGTGACAGCCCACTGGGTAGATGTATTGCCTCCCGCAGCAAGAACAGCAGCGGCGGCACCAGTAGCAGCATCTCGCAAACGCCAACTCGTTCCTAGGCAGGCTACGCTTTGTATCACCGCTTTCCAGAAGAGGCACACAGCTGACAACCTCTTACGGAAACTGAGGAACATCATCGCAGAATGGCTTACCCCAAATGGACTCTCCTGGGGATTTGTGACATCGGACAACGCCACCAATATTGTGCATGCATTACATGTGGGCAAATTCCAGCACGTCCCATGTTTTGCACATACATTGAATTTGGTGGTGCAGAATTTAAAAAAAAACGACAGGGGCGTGCAAGAGATGCTGTCGGTGGCCCGAAGAATTGCGGGCCACTTTCAGCATTCAGACACCACGTGCCGAAGTCTGGAGCACCAGCAAACACTCCTGAACCTGCCCTGCCATCATCTGAAGCAAGAGGTGGTAACGAGGTGGAATTCAACCCTCTATATGCTTCAGAGGATGGAGAAGCAGCAAAAGGCCATTCAAGCCTATACATCTGCCTAAAATATAGGCAAAGGAGGGGGAATGCACCTGACTCAAGCGCAGTGGAGAATGATTTCAACGTTGTGCAAGGTTCTGCAACCCTTTGAACTTGCCACACGTGAAGTCAGTTCAGACACTGCCAGCCTGAGTCAGGTCATTCCCCTCATCAGGCTTTTGCAGAAGAAGCTGGAGACATTGAAGGAGGAGCTAAAACAGAGCGATTCCGCTAGGCATGTGGGACTTGTGGATGGAGCCCTTCATTCGCTTAACCAGGATTCACGGGTGGTCAATCTGTTGAAATCAGAGCACTACATTTTGGCCACCGTGCTCGATCCTAGATTTAAAACCTACATTGTATCTCTCTTTCCGGCAGACACAAGTCTGCAGAGGTTCAAAGACCTGCTGGTGAGAAAATTGTCAAGTCAAGTGAAACGTGACCCGTCAACAGCTCCTCCTTCACATTCTCCCGCAACTGGGGGTGCGAGGAAAAGGCTAAGAATTCCGAGCCCACCCGCTGGCGGTGATGCAGGGCAGTCTGGAGTGAGTGCTGACATCTGGTCCGGACTGAAGGACCTGCCAACGATTAATGACATGTCGTCTACTGTCACTGAATATGATTCTGTCACCATTGAAAGAATGGTGGAGAATTATATGAGTGACCGCATCCAAGTAGGCACGTCAGACAGTCCGTACGTATACTGGCAGGAAAAAGAGGCAATTTGGAGGCCCTTGCAGAAACTGGCTTTATTTTACCTAAGTTGCCCCCTCCTCTCCAGTGTGTACTCCGAAAGAGTGTTTAGTGCAGCCGCTCACCTTGTCAGCAATCGGCGTACGAGGTTACTTCCAGAAAATGTGGAGAAGATGATGTTCATCAAAATTAATTATAATCAATTCCTCCGTGGAGACATTCACCAGGAATTGCCCTTAGAAAGTACTCAGGGACCTGAGATGGTGGATTCCAGGGGGGACAAATTAATTATCTGTGAGGAGGGGGATGTACACAGTGAAAGGGGTGAGGAATCGGACGATGAGGAGGAGGTGGACATCTTGCCTCTGTAGAGCCAGTTTGTGCAAGGAGAGATTGATTGCTTCTTTTTTGGTGGGGGCCCAAACCAACCAGTCATTTCAGTCACAGTCGTGTGGCAGACCCTGTGGCTGAAATGATGGGTTTGTTAAAGTGTGCATGTCCTGTTTATACAACATAAGGGTGGGTGGGAGGGCCCAAGGACAATTCCATCTTGCACCTCTTTTTTTCTTTGCATCATGTGCTGTTTGGGGACAATTTTTTTAATCTGCCATCCTGTCTGACACTGCAGTGCCACTCCTAGATGGGCCAGGTGTTTGTGTCGGCCACTTGGGTCGCTTAGCTCTGTCATCCAGCGACCTCGGTGCAAATTTTAGGACTAAAAATAATATTGTGAGGTGTGAGGTGTTCAGAATAGACTGGAAATGAGTGGAAATTATAGTTATTGAGGTTAATAATACTATGGGATCAAAATTACCCCAACATTCTATGATTTAAGCTGATTTTGAAGGGTTTTTGTAAAAAAACACCCGAATCCAAAACACACCCGAATCCGACAAAAAAATTTCAGGGAGATTTTGCCAAAACGCGTCCGAATCCAAAACACGGCCCGCGGAACCGAATCCAAAACCAAAACACAATACCCGAAAAATGTCCGGTGCACATCACTAGAATTAACCATGGCCCTCATTCCGAGTTGTTCGCACAACAGAATCGCAAAATTGCGATTACGTTGTACAATAGCGAATATCCGCCCCCAACGGATTTTTGCTATTTCGTACGCAGCAGTACATAAAGTAGGCGTATGCCAAATGACAACGCATTAATGCGAACCCATCGCATAAGTACAAACCTCATCGTTAAAATCCTAACTCATCGTAGATTTACACATTCCTCTTAAATGTGCCCAAGCTTTTGCGAAAAAACGCATGTCAATGTTTTTTTTTTCAAATTTAAAGTGAAATAAGGCTCCACAAGCCTTCTTCAATTAGGATTCCAATTAGTGTAATGATTGTTAATGGTCATGACCAACTAAGGGGTATATTTACTAAGCTCCCGATTTTGACCGAGATGCCGTTTTTTCTTCAAAGTGTCATCTCGGTTAATCTCGGTCATTTACTAAACACTAATCACGGCAGTGATGAGGGCATTCGTAATTTTTTTGCTAGTTCAGGTAAAAAATTACGAATGAATACACCATCGGTCAAATTACGCCTGTTTAGATATGAATCTCGGTCATTTACTAAGAAGTGCAAAGCAAAAAAACACAAAACACTGCCGTGAAAAATTACAACTCGTAAAAAAGTCCTAAAAAAAACAGACTTGCTTTTTTTTTCCGTGATTTGAGATGCATGCAGGGATCCATGAGATCCGTGCATGTATATCAGTGGGAAGGGGTGGGAAAGTGCTTATTTTTGCCAAAAAAATTGCGTGGGGTCCCCCCTCCTAAGCATAACCAGCCTCGGGCTCTTTGAGCCGATCCTGGTTGCAGAAATATGGGGGAAAAAATGACAGGGGTTCCCCCATATTTAAGCAACCAGCATCGGGCTCTGCGCCTGGTCCTGGTCCCAAAAATACGGGGGACAAAAAGAGTAGGGGTCCCCCGTATTTTTAAAACCAGCACCGGGCTCCACTAGCTGGACAGATAATGCCACAGCCGGGGGTCACTTTTATACAGTGCCCTGCGGCAGTGGCATCAAAAATCCAACTAGTCACCCCTGGCCGGGGTACCCTGGGGGAGTGGGGACCCCTTCAATCAAGGGGTCCCCCCCCCCAGCCACCCAAGGGCCAGGGGTGAAGCCCGAGGCTGTGTCCCCCCATCCAATGGGCTGCGGATGGGGAGGCTGATAGCCATTTGTGATAATGAAAAGATATTGTTTTTAGTAGCAGTACTACAAGTGCCTGCAAGCCTCCCCCGCATGCTGGTACTTGGAGAACCACAAGTACCAGCATGCGGCGGAAAAACGGGCCTGCTGGTACCTGTAGTACTACCACTAAAAAAATACCCAAAAAAACACAAGACACACACACCGTGAAAGTATAATTTTATTACATACATACACACATACATACATACTTACCTTATGTTCTCACGCAGGTCGGTCCTCTTCTCCAGTAGAATCCAAGGGCTACCTGTTGAAGAAATTCTACTCACCAGATCCATGGGTCCAGGCTCCTCGGCAAATCCAGGGTTAATCCACGTACTTGAATAAATAAAAAAAAACGGTGTCCCGACCACGAACTGAAAGGGGACCCATGTTTGCACATGGGTCACCTTCCCACGAATGCCAGAAACCCACTTTGACTTCTGTCTAAGTGGGTTTCTTCAGCCAATCAGGGAGTGCCACGTTGTAGCACTCTCCTGATCAGCTGTGTGCTGCTGTCCTCACTGACAAGCGGCACACGGCAGTGTTACAATGTAGCGCCTATGCGCTCCATTGTAACCAATGCTGGGAACTTTCTGCTCAGCGGTGACGTCACTTTAGGTCAACCGCAGGGCAGAAAGTTCCCATCATTGGTTACAATGTAGCGCATAGGCGCTACATTGTAACACTGCCGCGTGCTGCCTGTCAGTGAGGACAGCAGCACACAGCTGATCAGGAGAGTGCTACAACGTGGCACTCCCTGATTGGCTGAAGAAACCCACTTAGACAGAAGTCAAAGTGGGTTTCTGGCATTCGTGGGAAGGTGACCCATGTGCAAACATGGGTCCCCTTTCAGTTCGTGGTCGGGACACCGTTTTTTTTTATTTATTCAAGTACGTGGATTAACCCTGGATTTGCCGAGGAGCCTGGACCCATGGATCTGGTGAGTAGAATTTCTTCAACAGGTAGCCCTTGGATTCTACTGGAGAAGAGGACCGACCTGCGTGAGAACATAAGGTAAGTATGTATGTATGTGTGTATGTATGTAATAAAATTATACTTTCACGGTGTGTGTGTCTTGTGTTTTTTTGGGTATTTTTTTAGTGGTAGTACTACAGGTACCAGCGGGCCCGTTTTTCCGCCGCATGCTGGTACTTGTGGTTCTCCAAGTACCAGCATGCGGGGGAGGCTTGCTGGGACTTGTAGTACTGCTACTAAAAACAATATCTTTTCATTATCACAAATGGCTATCAGCCTCCCCATCCGCAGCCCATTGGATGGGGGGGGACAGCCTCGGGCTTCACCCCTGGCCCTTGGGTGGCTGGGGGGGGGGGACCCCTTGATTGAAGGGGTCCCCACTCCCCCAGGGTACCCCGGCCAGGGGTGACTAGTTGGATTTTTGATGCCACGGCCGCAGGGCACTGTATAAAAGTGACCCCCGGCTGTGGCATTATCTGTCCAGCTAGTGGAGCCCGGTGCTGGTTTTAAAAATACGGGGGACCCCTACTCTTTTTGTCCCCCGTATTTTTGGAACCAGGACCAGGCGCAGAGCCCGATGCTGGTTGCTTAAATATGGGGGAACCCCTGTCAATTTTTTCCCCATATTTCTGCAACCAGGATCGGCTCAAAGAGCCCGAGGCTGGTTATGCTTAGGAGGGGGGACCCCACGCATTTTTTTTGGGGATTTTACATTGTTTAATTAAAAAAAAAAAAATAAGAACCCCAGCACGGATCACACAGATCCGGCCGAGATTGATTGTAAAAAAAAACGGCAGTGTTTTGCTAATCACTGCCGTAAAAATAGGTTAAAAAAAACGAATGACATCGACATCGGAAGAAAAGAAAAACCCGAATACGACAGCTTAGTAAATCCATCGTAATCAATTCAAAAAGTTGCAGTTTTACACTGTCGATGTCATTCGTGATTGAACTTTGACCTTTTTACGGAAATTACGAATCTTAGTAAATTTACCCCTAAGTCTTCAAATAATACTAAAAGAACACTTTGTATGCATAATTGGCCATCCACATTAAAAAAAAAAAATTCAATATAAATGTGGGTTTTTTTTTTTTTTTAGTGTACAGGTGTAGTGTGTGACTAAATGTGTTAACATGTGTTTTTAATCAATAAGCTCCTAACTATGTTTTTTTATTTTCCCAGTTTTATTTTTTCAAACACATTCTTAAGTGACATGTCTGAAATGTATAAGCTAAAAATTTTATGCTAGCCAATCTGCAGTTCCTTTATTGCATAAATAAACACAACACCCGATTAACTTGAATCCAAAAATATTTTTATTAATGTTTTAAACATAACTTTTTTTTTTAACATTATTATTATTATTTTTTTAAACAAATTTTTGTAGTAAATCCACATTTTGAAGTAAACCAAGCAGTTGCTGGCGCATATTCGCCAGAATTTGGCCCATACTTATGGGATCTCCAACGGCAGCATCTGAAATTAAGATACCAAATAAACATTACTAACTTACTCACATTACAGATTAAACAAACAAGCCACAAAGCACACTTTAACGCAGGCATGTCCAAACTGCGGCCCTCCACCTGTCTTGAAAATACATATACCAGCATGCCTTAACCCAGTTGTGCTGTCAGAGAATGCAGAAGCTGTGTCTGGCCATGCTGGGATGTCTATTTTCTCAACAGCTGGAGGGGCGCAGTTTGTGCAGGCCTGCTTTAATGTCCAAGTAACTACATAATGGATGTATTAATTAGAGATGAGCGGGTTCGGTTCCTCGGAATCCGAACCCGCCCGAACTTCATGTTTTTTTTCACGGGTCCGAGCGACTCGAATCTTCCCGCCTTGCTCGGTTAACCCGAGCGCGCCCGAACGTCATCATGACGCTGTCGGATTCTCGCGAGACTCGGATTCTATATAAGGAGCCGCGCGTCGCCGCCATTTTCACACGTGCATTGAGATTGATAGGGAGAGGACGTGGCTGACGTCCTCTCCATTTAGATTAGAAGAGAGAGAGTGAGATTGATTTGAGACAGAGACACTTGATTTACTGGAGCTTAGGAGTACTGTAGAGAGTGCAGAGTTTAGTAGTGACTGACCACAGTGACCACCAGACAGTGCAGTTTTATTTAATATAATCCGTTCTCTGCCTGAAAAAAACGATACACAGTGACTCAGTCACATACCATATCTGTGTGCACTGCTCAGCCCAGTGTGCTGCATCATCTATGTATATATCTGACTGTGCTCACACAGCTTATAATTGTGGGGGAGACTGGGGAGCAGTGCCAGTTATAGGTTATAGCAGGAGCCAGGAGTACATATTATTAAAATTAAACAGTGCACACTTTTGCTGCAGGAGTGCCACTGCCAGTGTGACTGACCAGTGACCTGACCACACTGACCACCAGTATAGTTAGTAGTATACTATATTGTGATTGCCTAAAAAAGTTAAACACTCGTCGTGTGACTTGTGTGGTGTTTTTTTTTTATTCTATAAAAAACTCATTCTGCTGACAGACAGTGTCCAGCAGGTCCGTCATTATATAATATATACCTGTCCGGCTGCAGTAGTGATATATATATATTTTTTATATCATTATTTATCATCCAGTCGCAGCAGACACAGTACGGTAGTTCACGGCTGTAGCTACCTCTGTGTCGGCACTCGGCAGTCCATCCATAATTGTATACCACCTACCCGTGGTTTTTTTTTCTTTCTTCTTTATACATACATACTACATCTCTTTATCAACCAGTCTATATTAGCAGCAGACACAGTACAGTACGGTAGTCCACGGCTGTAGCTACCTCTGTGTCGGCACTCGGCAGTCCGTCCATAATTGTATACCACCTACCCGTGGTTTTTTTTTCTTTCTTCTTTATACATACATACTACATCTCTTTATCAACCAGTCTATATTAGCAGCAGACACAGTACAGTAGTCCACGGCTGTAGCTACCTCTGTGTCGGCACTCGGCAGTCCATCCATAATTGTATACCACCTACCCGTGGTTTTTTTTTCTTTCTTCTTTATACATACATACTACATCTCTTTATCAACCAGTCTATATTAGCAGCAGACACAGTACAGTACGGTAGTCCACGGCTGTAGCTACCTCTGTGTCGGCACTCGGCAGTCCGTCCATAATTGTATACCACCTACCCGTGGTTTTTTTTTTCTTTCTTCTTTATACATACTACATCTCATTATCATCCAGTCTATATTAGCAGCAGACACAGTACAGTACGGTAGTCCACGGCTGTAGCTACCTCTGTGTCGGCACTCGGCAGTCCGTCCATAATTGTATACCACCTACCCGTGGTTTTTTTTTTCTTTCTTCTTTATACATACTACATCTCATTATCAACCAGTCTATATTAGCAGCAGACACAGTACGGTAGTCCACGGCTGTAGCTACCTCTGTGTCGGCACTCGGCAGTCCATCCATAATTGTATACCACCTACCCGTGGGTTTTTTTTCTTTCTTCTTTATACATACTACATCTCATTATCATCCAGTCTATATTAGCAGCAGACACAGTACAGTACGGTAGTCCACGGCTGTAGCTACCTCTGTGTCGGCACTCGGCAGTCCGTCCATAATTGTATACCACCTACCCGTGGTTTTTTTTTCTTTCTTCTTTATACATACATACTACATCTCTTTATCAACCAGTCTATATTAGCAGCAGACACAGTACAGTACGGTAGTCCACGGCTGTAGCTACCTCTGTGTCGGCACTCGGCAGTCCGTCCATAATTGTATACCACCTACCCGTGGTTTTTTTTTCTTTCTTCTTTATACATACTACATCTCATTATCATCCAGTCTATATTAGCAGCAGACACAGTACAGTACGGTAGTCCACGGCTGTAGCTACCTCTGTGTCGGCACTCGGCAGTCCGTCCATAATTGTATACCACCTACCCGTGGTTTTTTTTTTTTCTTTCTTCTTTATACATACTACATCTCATTATCAACCAGTCTATATTAGCAGCAGACACAGTACGGTAGTCCACGGCTGTAGCTACCTCTGTGTCGGCACTCGGCAGTCCATCCATAATTGTATACCACCTACCCGTGGTTTTTTTTTCTTTCTTCTTTATACATACATACTACATCTCTTTATCAACCAGTCTATATTAGCAGCAGACACAGTACAGTACGGTAGTCCACGGCTGTAGCTACCTCTGTGTCGGCACTCGGCAGTCCGTCCATAATTGTATACCACCTACCCGTGGTTTTTTTTTCTTTCTTCTTTATACATACATACTACATCTCTTTATCAACCAGTCTATATTAGCAGCAGACACAGTACAGTAGTCCACGGCTGTAGCTACCTCTGTGTCGGCACTCGGCAGTCCATCCATAATTGTATACCACCTACCCGTGGTTTTTTTTTCTTTCTTCTTTATACATACATACTACATCTCTTTATCAACCAGTCTATATTAGCAGCAGACACAGTACAGTACGGTAGTCCACGGCTGTAGCTACCTCTGTGTCGGCACTCGGCAGTCCGTCCATAATTGTATACCACCTACCCGTGGTTTTTTTTTTCTTTCTTCTTTATACATACTACATCTCATTATCATCCAGTCTATATTAGCAGCAGACACAGTACAGTACGGTAGTCCACGGCTGTAGCTACCTCTGTGTCGGCACTCGGCAGTCCGTCCATAATTGTATACCACCTACCCGTGGTTTTTTTTTTCTTTCTTCTTTATACATACTACATCTCATTATCAACCAGTCTATATTAGCAGCAGACACAGTACGGTAGTCCACGGCTGTAGCTACCTCTGTGTCGGCACTCGGCAGTCCATCCATAATTGTATACCACCTACCCGTGGGTTTTTTTTCTTTCTTCTTTATACATACTACATCTCATTATCATCCAGTCTATATTAGCAGCAGACACAGTACAGTACGGTAGTCCACGGCTGTAGCTACCTCTGTGTCGGCACTCGGCAGTCCGTCCATAATTGTATACCACCTACCCGTGGTTTTTTTTTCTTTCTTCTTTATACATACATACTACATCTCTTTATCAACCAGTCTATATTAGCAGCAGACACAGTACAGTACGGTAGTCCACGGCTGTAGCTACCTCTGTGTCGGCACTCGGCAGTCCGTCCATAATTGTATACCACCTACCCGTGGTTTTTTTTTCTTTCTTCTTTATACATACTACATCTCATTATCATCCAGTCTATATTAGCAGCAGACACAGTACAGTACGGTAGTCCACGGCTGTAGCTACCTCTGTGTCGGCACTCGGCAGTCCGTCCATAATTGTATACCACCTACCCGTGGTTTTTTTTTTTTCTTTCTTCTTTATACATACTACATCTCATTATCAACCAGTCTATATTAGCAGCAGACACAGTACGGTAGTCCACGGCTGTAGCTACCTCTGTGTCGGCACTCGGCAGTCCATCCATAATTGTATACCACCTACCCGTGGTTTTTTTTTCTTTCTTCTTTATACATACATACTACATCTCATTATCATCCAGTCTATATTAGCAGCAGACACAGTACAGTACAATAGTCCACGGCTGTAGCTACCTCTGTGTCGGCACTCGGCAGTCCATCCATAATTGTATACTAGTATCCATCCATCTCCATTGTTTACCTGAGGTGCCTTTTAGTTGTGCCTATTAAAATATGGAGAACAAAAATGTTGAGGTTCCAAAATTAGGGAAAGATCAAGATCCACTTCCACCTCGTGCTGAAGCTGCTGCCACTAGTCATGGCCGAGACGATGAAATGCCAGCAACGTCGTCTGCCAAGGCCGATGCCCAATGTCATAGTACAGAGCATGTCAAATCCAAAACACCAAATATCAGTAAAAAAAGGACTCCAAAACCTAAAATAAAATTGTCGGAGGAGAAGCGTAAACTTGCCAATATGCCATTTACCACACGGAGTGGCAAGGAACGGCTGAGGCCCTGGCCTATGTTCATGGCTAGTGGTTCAGCTTCACATGAGGATGGAAGCACTCAGCCTCTCGCTAGAAAACTGAAAAGACTCAAGCTGGCAAAAGCACCGCAAAGAACTGTGCGTTCTTCGAAATCCCAAATCCACAAGGAGAGTCCAATTGTGTCGGTTGCGATGCCTGACCTTCCCAACACTGGACGTGAAGAGCATGCGCCTTCCACCATTTGCACGCCCCCTGCAAGTGCTGGAAGGAGCACCCGCAGTCCAGTTCCTGATAGTCAGATTGAAGATGTCAGTGTTGAAGTACACCAGGATGAGGAGGATATGGGTGTTGCTGGCGCTGGGGAGGAAATTGACCAGGAGGATTCTGATGGTGAGGTGGTTTGTTTAAGTCAGGCACCCGGGGAGACACCTGTTGTCCGTGGGAGGAATATGGCCGTTGACATGCCTGGTGAAAATACCAAAAAAATCAGCTCTTCGGTGTGGAAGTATTTCACCAGAAATGCGGACAACATTTGTCAAGCCGTGTGTTCCCTTTGTCAAGCTGTAATAAGTAGGGGTAAGGACGTTAACCACCTCGGAACATCCTCCCTTATACGTCACCTGCAGCGCATTCATAATAAGTCAGTGACAAGTTCAAAAACTTTGGGCGACAGCGGAAGCAGTCCACTGACCAGTAAATCCCTTCCTCTTGTAACCAAGCTCACGCAAACCACCCCACCAACTCCCTCAGTGTCAATTTCCTCCTTCCCCAGAAATGCCAATAGTCCTGCAGGCCATGTCACTGGCAATTCTGACGAGTCCTCTCCTGCCTGGGATTCCTCCGATGCATCCTTGCGTGTAACGCCTACTGCTGCTGGCGCTGCTGTTGTTGCTGCTGGGAGTCGATGGTCATCCCAGAGGGGAAGTCGTAAGCCCACTTGTACTACTTCCAGTAAGCAATTGACTGTCCAACAGTCCTTTGCGAGGAAGATGAAATATCACAGCAGTCATCCTGCTGCAAAGCGGATAACTCAGGCCTTGACAACTATGTTGGTGTTAGACGTGCGTCCGGTATCCGCCGTTAGTTCACAGGGAACTAGACAATTTATTGAGGCAGTGTGCCCCCGTTACCAAATACCATCTAGGTTCCACTTCTGTAGGCAGGCGATACCGAGAATGTACACGGACGTCAGAAAAAGACTCACCAGTGTCCTAAAAAATGCAGTTGTACCCAATGTCCACTTAACCACGGACATGTGGACAAGTGGAGCAGGGCAGGGTCAGGACTATATGATTGTGACAGCCCACTGGGTAGATGTATGGACTCCCGCCGCAAGAACAGCAGCGGCGGCACCAGTAGCAGCATCTCGCAAACGCCAACTCTTTCCTAGGCAGGCTACGCTTTGTATCACCGCTTTCCAGAATACGCACACAGCTAAAAACCTCTTACGGCAACTGAGGAAGATCATCGCAGAATGGCTTACCCCAATTGGACTCTCCTGTGGATTTGTGGCATCGGACAACGCCAGCAATATTGTGTGTGCATTAAATATGGGCAAATTCCAGCACGTCCCATGTTTTGCACATACCTTGAATTTGGTGGTGCAGAATTTTTTAAAAAACGACAGGGGCGTGCAAGAGATGCTGTCGGTGGCCAGAAGAATTGCGGGACACTTTCGGCGTACAGGCACCACGTACAGAAGACTGGAGCACCACCAAAAACTACTGAACCTGCCCTGCCATTATCTGAAGCAAGAAGTGGTAACGAGGTGGAATTCAACCCTCTATATGCTTCAGAGGTTGGAGGAGCAGCAAAAGGCCATTCAAGCCTATACAATTGAGCACGATATAGGAGGTGGAATGCACCTGTCTCAAGTGCAGTGGAGAATGATTTCAACGTTGTACAAGGTTCTGATGCCCTTTGAACTTGCCACACGTGAAGTCAGTTCAGACACTGCCAGCCTGAGTCAGGTCATTCCCCTCATCAGGCTTTTGCAGAAGAAGCTGGAGACATTGAAGGAGGAGCTAACACGGAGCGATTCCGCTAGGCATGTGGGACTTGTGGATGGAGCCCTTAATTCGCTTAACAAGGATTCACGGGTGGTCAATCTGTTGAAATCAGAGCACTACATTTTGGCCACCGTGCTCGATCCTAGATTTAAAACCTACCTTGGATCTCTCTTTCCGGCAGACACAAGTCTGCTGGGGTTGAAAGACCTGCTGGTGAGAAAATTGTCAAGTCAAGCGGAACGCGACCTGTCAACATCTCCTCCTTCACATTCTCCCGCAACTGGGGGTGCGAGGAAAAGGCTCAGAATTCCGAGCCCACCCGCTGGCGGTGATGCAGGGCAGTCTGGAGCGACTGCTGATGCTGACATCTGGTCCGGACTGAAGGACCTGCCAACGATTACGGACATGTCGTCTACTGTCACTGCATATGATTCTCTCAACATTGATAGAATGGTGGAGGATTATATGAGTGACCGCATCCAAGTAGGCACGTCACACAGTCCGTACTTATACTGGCAGGAAAAAGAGGCAATTTGGAGGCCCTTGCACAAACTGGCTTTATTCTACCTAAGTTGCCCTCCCACAAGTGTGTACTCCGAAAGAGTGTTTAGTGCCGCCGCTCACCTTGTCAGCAATCGGCGTACGAGGTTACATCCAGAAAATGTGGAGAAGATGATGTTCATTAAAATGAATTATAATCAATTCCTCCGCGGAGACATTGACCAGCAGCAATTGCCTCCACAAAGTACACAGGGAGCTGAGATGGTGGATTCCAGTGGGGACGAATTGATAATCTGTGAGGAGGGGGATGTACACGGTGATATATCGGAGGATGATGATGAGGTGGACATCTTGCCTCTGTAGAGCCAGTTTGTGCAAGGAGAGATTAATTGCTTCTTTTTTGGGGGGGGTCCAAACCAACCCGTCATATCAGTCACAGTCGTGTGGCATACCCTGTCACTGAAATGATGGGTTGGTTAAAGTGTGCATGTCCTGTTTATACAACATAAGGGTGGGTGGGAGGGCCCAAGGACAATTCCATCTTGCACCTCTTTTTTCTTTTATTTTTCTTTGCGTCATGTGCTGTTTGGGGAGGGTTTTTTGGAAGGGCCATCCTGCGTGACACTGCAGTGCCACTCCTAGATGGGCCCGGTGTTTGTGTCGGCCACTAGGGTCGCTTATCTTACTCACACAGTCAGCTACCTCATTGCGCCTCTTTTTTTCTTTGCGTCATGTGCTGTTTGGGGAGGGTTTTTTGGAAGGGCCATCCTGCGTGACACTGCAGTGCCACTCCTAGATGGGCCCGGTGTTTGTGTCGGCCACTAGGGTCGCTTATCTTACTCACACAGTCAGCTACCTCATTGCGCCTCTTTTTTTCTTTGCGTCATGTGCTGTTTGGGGAGGGTTTTTTGGAAGGGCCATCCTGCGTGACACTGCAGTGCCACTCCTAGATGGGCCCGGTGTTTGTGTCGGCCACTAGGGTCGCTTATCTTACTCACACAGTCAGCTACCTCATTGCGCCTCTTTTTTTCTTTGCGTCATGTGCTGTTTGGGGAGGGTTTTTTGGAAGGGACATCCTGCGTGACACTGCAGTGCCACTCCTAGATGGGCCCGGTGTTTGTGTCGGCCACTAGGGTCGCTTATCTTACTCACACAGTCAGCTACCTCATTGCGCCTCTTTTTTTCTTTGCGTCATGTGCTGTTTGGAGAGGGTTTTTTGGAAGGGACATCCTGCGTGACACTGCAGTGCCACTCCTAGATGGGCCCGGTGTTTGTGTCGGCCACTAGGGTCGCTTATCTTACTCACACAGCTACCTCATTGCGCCTCTTTTTTTCTTTGCGTCATGTGCTGTTTGGGGAGGGTTTTTTGGAAGGGACATCCTGCGTGACACTGCAGTGCCACTCCTAGATGGGCCCGGTGTTTGTGTCGGCCACTAGGGTCGCTTATCTTACTCACACAGCGACCTCGGTGCAAATTTTAGGACTAAAAATAATATTGTGAGGTGTGAGGTATTCAGAATAGACTGAAAATGAGTGTAAATTATGGTTTTTGAGGTTAATAATACTTTGGGATCAAAATGACCCCCAAATTCTATGATTTAAGCTGTTTTTTAGGGTTTTTTGAAAAAAACACCCGAATCCGACAAAAAAAATTCGGTGAGGTTTTGCCAAAACGCGGTCGAACCCAAAACACGGCCGCGGAACCGAACCCAAAACCAAAACACAAAACCCGAAAAATTTCTGGCGCTCATCTCTAGTATTAATGTGAAAACATTAGCACAACAACACACAAGCCTGCTCAGCAAAGTTTTTTTTTATTAAAAATACAAAGTGTACGACACCATGGGGTACATACAGTAATATTGGAGTTTGATTTTAGATGGGACGTTACCCATAGCAACCAATCAAATTAAACATATTATCTTGTAGAAGGTGCAAAATTAATTAAAAGTATGCTCTGCTTGGTTGCTATAGGCAACATCACAACTTAAATAGTAATACCATCTTAGTAAATGTCGTGTCATGCAGGGATTCATTCACATCTAGAGTGAAGCAGTCTTTTTATTTTTATTTTAGTCCAGCATCATCACACTGCATATCCACATCTTCAGAAGGGGTTCACTACGATCTGCCGGCGGTCGGTCTCCCGGCGACCAGCATACCGGCGCCGGGAGGCCGACCGCCGGCTTACGGACAGTGTGGTGAGCGCAAATGAGCCCCTTGCGGGCTCGCTGCGCTCGCCACGCTACGGGCACATTCTTCCTCCAGGGGGGTCGTGGACCCCCACGAGGGAGAATAAGTGTCGGTATGCCGGCTGTCGGGATCCCAGCGCCAGTATACTGTGCGCTGGGATCCCGTCAGTCGGCATACTGAATACCACCCCTTCAGAAGGACCACATATCCTAGCATGCCCACCCTCCATGAAAGCCTGCCTTACAACATAAGGTCTAAGAGCTTTAAAAAAGTCAAATGCATAAATAGTAGGAGTGTAACTTTCACAACACAAATAACTGTGTCCTTAGCCTGCCTAACAAATTGACTCCTGCGACTTTAATGTGCAAATATTGCATTAACCAGGCACTATTGTAAAATTGAAACCACACAAAAAGTTCCACTCAGGTCTAAATGTTTGCCATATAATGTTTCATATACAAACCTTGTTGTGCAGGCAAACCTGTCCACATAAGCATTTAACCTTGACAAAAGATTGGCCACAGTACAACAATGCATTTATTTTAATGTGTCGTTAAATACTATTTTTCTAATTAAAACAATGTGTGTGAACTTACTTTCCTCTGCCACTTCCCCACCATCAAGTGGCTCCGGGGCCTCTGCTGCCCATTCTGATGGTGGCGAAGTTGTTTGGCTGGGGGATGGAGACTGGATGGGGGAAGGAATCAGGATGGGGGAAGGAGGGTCCATTTGGGAAAGAGGATGGAAGGGGGAGGACCTTACAGAGGGTGGTTGAGCAAGATAGGGTGAGGGTGGTGTAGAGGTGGTTTGGGACACAGAGGGGGAGGGGGGCAGAGAGGGGAATTGTGAAAAGGAGGGGTATTGGGCCGGAGAGGGGGATTGGGCCGGAGAGGGGGATTGGGCCGAAGAGTGTGATTGGGCCGGAGAGTGTGATTGGGCGGGAGAGGGGGATTGGGAAAGAGAGTGGGTTTGGGCCGGAGAGGGGGTTTTGGAAAGAGAGGTGGATTGTGAAGTAGAGTGGGAGTGGGCCAGAGAGGGGGAGGTGGCCGGAGAGGGGGAGGTTGCCGGAGAGGGGTTATGGGCCGGAGAGGGGGAGGTGGCCGGAGAGGGGGTGGTTGCCGGAGAGGGGGTGTGGGCCTGAGAGGGGGAGTGGGACGGAGAGGGGGAGTGGGACGGAGAGTGGGAGTGGGCCGGAGAGGGGGAGTGGGCCGGAGAGGGGGAGTGGGCCAGAGAGGGGGAGTGGGCCACAGAAGGGGAGGTTGGCGGAGATGGTTGTTGGGCTGAAATTTGGCCTCTTCTGCCAGCCACTGCTCGCCATTGTGCTTGCCCTAGGATGACATATGTAATGTTTAAGAAAAAATTTTTATTGTTTAAAAAACATCATGTTTCAAAAACATTGATATTGACCATGTTAAATACACATATAAAGTTATTTGGTACAGCCGCAAGCATGTGTACCAACTCAGTACAACGACATTAACAGTTTCACAAGCACTTTGCTACACACTCAGTACCTCAAACCATAAGCACACACAATGTTGAAGCTTGTGTAAGTATTTTGATACAATAGTGTCATTACCCAGTCTGCTAAATGTATAAGTATAGATCCTCTCAGTCAAAAAGTGATGTATATACATATTAAAATTGCAGCAAATATTCTCAGTGTCAACAAATTGCATGTAGTGTTCAACTTACTGCATCTACGCCGTATGCGTATTTGCTGGCGTAGCTCCGCCAACAGCTCCGGCGTGCGACGGCGGAGGTTGCTCCACCGCCTCTCTAATGGTTTTATACTACGCCGACTGCGGATGTTCCTCCGCAGTATGCGGCGGACCTCTGCGTAGGCCTCGCGCTTAACCCTGTTAGGGATTATGGGCCCTGCGTGGCCTACGCCATTACAGCGACAAGCACGCGCAGCTCCCGGCGTGTGAAGGCAGCTGCGCGCATGATGCCAATGGCGTTTCCCATACATGGGCATGTATTTATAGTGTGTGGTTCTTTTTTAATTGGTTGAAATTGTATGGTCATCTGTATTAAACTTTATTGATATGTGTACATAAATGTTCATGACAGTGTATACATTTTGCATCAGCGTTAATTCGCACCTGCGAAAAGTTAGTGTAAATGTTGTAAAAAATTATACTTACAAACTCATTCACAATCACACTCACACACTCACATACACACACTTATTTTTGCAAATTTGGGGTCCACACACAGGATTTAAATTAACTAGCATTGTAGATTCTAGCATTGTAGATTTGTATGTTCAAATGTAATTAAAATAACAAAGTAGCTTTAGAAATATGTCTCTATAGAGTTATATATATATATACATACACAAAACATATACCTGTTTATTTGTGTTTGGAAATCATAAACATATACGTCTCTCTCTCTCTCTGTGTCTATATATATATATATGTATGTATATATATATATATATACATATATACATATATATATATATATTTTACATGTGTTGTCAAAATACTATATATATATATATATATATATATATATATATGTATATATATATATATATTTAGAGAGAGAGAGAGAGAGACACACACAGAGAGAGACAGAGAGAGAGAGAGAGTGAGAGAGAGAGAGAGAGAAAAACAACAAACACAACAAATAAACCCCCCCAAAAAAATCTGTTTACTCACCACATTTTGCCGAATCAATCAGCTACACAAAGTAAGAAAGCTTACGTCATTTAGGATCATATGTTGTGTCATTTGTAATGTAAACAGATGCACAAGCCAAACATAAATTCAAAAGAAAAGAAAAAAAAGGTCATTTACACAATTTATAAAATTACAAAAAAAAATTATTAAATAAATAACATGATAAGGAGAACATTACACATTAATTGTTATCCTAAACAAAAAAAAGACTCACAAAACAACACCAACAAACTATGAACTTTACCAAGCTAACTAAATGACATCAGGGAAAAATAGTGTAAAAAATACAGTGACCTTTGAGAAAACACAATAAAGAAAGAATGATAACATTACCTGAAATAATCACGGACAATTCGTGCCCTTACTTCATTCCCCCGCCGAGATACACTCCCCCCACCGAATGACCGGCCAACCCCTGGCTCCTCATCCGGCAATTCCTCCGTTTGGGGAAGCTCTACGCGACTCCTTACAGCGATATTATGTAGGATCGCGCACAGGACCACAATTTTACTTACCATCTCCGGCGAATACATGATGTTGCCACCAGTGCGGTGGAGCACCTGAAAACGCCCTTTAAGGACACCAATCGTGCGCTCCACCAGCTGTCTAGTGGCAGTAAGCACGGAGTTAAATGCCGTCTGTGGTCCTGGCCTGGGCTTACTGTAAGGAGTCATGAGCCAGGGGGTGCAAGGATATCCACGGTCTCCTGTTTGATAAGATGAAAATAGAAAAAGTAAAATTGGTCAAAACATAATGTAATTAAAATAATATGACTGTTCTAAACATAACAATAGTAAACTCACCCAATAACCACATGTCTTGGCCTTCCCTCGATCTTAATCTCTGCCATATCCCTGATTGTCTAATGACATGTGCATCATGTGAGTTCCCCGGGAACTTTGCATTCAGGGACAGGATCTGGAGGGATGGCCCACAAACAACCATTACATTCAGAGAATGAAACAGTTTCCTGTTTCTATAAATTTCTTCATTATGTCTTGGTGCAACAATAGCTACATGTGTTCCATCCACAACCCCAATAATGTGTGGGAAGCGACTACCACCTTCCTGAAATTGCCGCTTCACCACATCCAGGGCACCAACATCCAAAGGCATAGCTATAAATTGCTTAACTCTTTTTTGAAAGCCTGGCTGACACGCCGCAGGACCTTACTGAACTTGCCCTGCGACATGCCAACCAGATCTCCCACCACATGCTGGTAGGACCCAGTGGCAACAAAATGTAACACAGCAAGGAATTGTGTCAATGCTGGTATTGCTGTAGGATACCTAATGGATTGTTCTAGATCACTCTCTATTATGGAGAGAGTGTCTAGGATTAGATGAGGTGGCAACCTGTATCTGCGCAATACCACATCATCAGGCATCCCAAAAAGGAGGACACGGGTACGGAAAATAGGTGGCCTAGCACGCCTCCGTTGCCTTGGAGAAAGAGGAGCCGGTTGGGGTTGGAGGGCTTGCGGCGGTTGGGGTGGGAGTGGTTCCTTGGGTTGTGGTGGGAGGGCTTCAGCTACCACATGAATGGACATCACCAACTTAAAATGAAGGTAAGAATCAATAAAAAAACATTATAAAAAAAAACATTGACATCCATAATCAAAGTCAAAGTGTATGGGTGTTAACTTACTGCTTGTGCGTACTCCATTTCTTCAAAATTAAAATACGGACCAAAGACACATAATTGGATTTAAAAAAAAAAATTAGCTAATTATCTACAACATAGGTTAACATCACAAATCATAAAGATTTTGAGTTATCAAACCTAACCATATAATAAATGCAACAATATATTGTATACAAAATAAGTATGCCTAATTTAAATTAATAAAACAAAATAATAAAAAAAAAACAGAAAACACAGATCCAAAAAAAGGGGATCCTTTAGTATCAAATACATAAAAAATCAGCCCTACTTTGGCAAAAGAAAATGCTTTGTAAAAAAATAAATGAGACACCTACAAGAGAGAGAAATGGCCTATAAGAAATCAGATACACACTTGCAACAAACACACACCAGGACATACAGGGATAGGCAACTTACCTGCTCAATAAATTAAGGCTCCAAATTGGGCAGAAACAAACAACCAAAAAAATGGCTACTTGGGCCAGAAAAGAAATGTGGATTATCAATCCAATAATGAGACACCTACAAGAGAGAGAAATGGCCTATAAGAAATCAGATACACACTTGCAACAAACACACACCAGGACATACAGGGATAGGCAACTTACCTGCTCAATAAATTAAGGCTCCAAATTGGGCAGAAACAAACAACCAAAAAAATGGCTACTTGGGCCAGAAAAGAAAAGTGGATTATCAATCCAATAATTAGACACCTACAAGAGAGAGAAATGGCCTATAAGATATAAAAAGTCTCCACTCGCAACAATAGAACGGACACAATGTAAACTACAGGTCACACAAATATTACAAAGTACATGAGATTAAATTTATATGCAAAAACATTATCCACCAAAATACTAATACCCTGTTTAAAACAATACAAACGACCATTGCACACCCATACATACTTGGTCTGTTAATATCCTTATTTAGTAATACTAACAAAATTACACTTGCATAAAATAAGCACTACGCAACACAACATTAAAACATTTGCAAGCAAACAAACGCACATTTGTCTGCAATATACTGAAACAGAAACTCACTCTGAAATGTTTGACCAAACACGACCACCTTGTATAAAACTGGACAAAACTGCATCTGGCATCATACACCCACTCACACAGGCTGCAAAGCTGGCCTTTAAATAGGCTGTACAATTACTGGAAGTATTAGCATAATTGAATTACCGCACTGGACACGCAGCTATAAATCGCTAGACACCTGTGCAAACACACATGCCACCAGCAACATGGCTACTCATGAACAGATGGCAGCAGAGATTGACCGCGTGCAGCAGTAGATGTCCGCTTTGACAAATAGGCGCCTAGCGTTGCGGAGGCAGATGCTGGAAGCTGCAAGTTCGGATTTTCAGATAGCAGGGCCCAGTACTGTACAAACTCCATCTTCTGATACCCAGGAGTTAGGAGTGAATCCCCTGCCAGACATAGATACTGGGGTAACTGAGGGAGATTCCGGAATAACATCTCAAACACAAAGTACCCAAGCAGCTAGTGAAGAGGAAGATGGTGAGGAGGGACAGGACGATAGCTCACAGGCTACATCCCCCCAAAAAAAGACAGCCTGCATTCACTAAGAGGGAGTTACGTGTTTTGGTCACACAGGCCATGGAAAAAATTAATCGAGGACCAAAAAACATGGGTGCTGCATCCAAAGAGCGAATCTGGAGGGACATCACTAATTCTGTTAATGAAGTCGGCTCAATAGTCCGCACATCACAGGAAGTTAGATGACGGTAAGTGTATATTGACACACCATTTTTTTGAGCCAAGTATTATGAAAAACTTAGCTTGATGTGATGTTGCCTATAGCAACCAAATACATAACATGTGTACTATCAATTAAAGCTGGTATTGATAACTTTTCTGTACTTTGCCCCTATTTTTCATAACATATGTAGTTGGGCCGACTTCAAATCCCGCCTGAAGGGCAAGAGGTCTGCGGAGTGGAATGCCTCGAGGGCAACTGGGGGAGGTCCAGCTGCCACTGTGGAGTACACAGATCTTGAGGAGATGGCGATGGACTGTGTGAGTTACGAGGAGGGGGTTGGGGTGTCTCATATGGACACGGACCTGCCTGAAATACTGAATGCACATGACTTGCCAGGTAAGTTTACACACAGATTCCTAAACAAATAATTTAGTGGTTCAAAAAGTCTCATGTTTTTTCTTCTATTTTTCCACTCATTCTTATTTTTGCTTGGAACATAACACAGCACAGGTGGGTGAGCAGGTAGAGTCAGAGGAGGGTTATGTGGCTGAGGCTGAGGTGGGGGGACCTAGTGTCTCTGGCACTGTGGGGCCACAAATCCCATCCATCCAGATTCCAACTGGCCCCCCCAACCAACCCTCTGCTATCCCGGACATCCTGGCTCAAATTGCAAGGTATGGTGAGAGCCTGAATGCTTTTCAAGACAGGATGATCCGGGAGGTAAGCCAGATACCTGTCCGGCTCACTGAGCACAGAACCAGTGTGGAGCAAGGTGTAGCTCAACTCTGCCAAGGTCTGGCAGAGATCAGGCAGGACCAAGAGCAACTCGCCTCCTCCTTCAAAGACATTGCAAATTCAATTCTGCAAGGGCTCAAGGACATCGCTGTCTCCCTTGCCCACAGTGGCAGAGAGCCAGCCACATCTGCTCCCTCCCCTCCCTCTGCTCAGGAAGAACATCCCACTGGGCAGGGCCCTCGAAGGTCGCTTCGCAGACCGAGCCGTGAAGAACTACATCAGGCGGGTAAAAAGAAGAGAAAGTGATGTCTCTCCAGATGGGCAGCACCCATGTTTTACATGTTGCCTCAATGTTTTTGTTAATTTTTGGCTTGTGTGGCCAGAATGTACAACTCCCTCAAAGTGAAAGGGTATATTTGTGTTTTTTAAAATTGTAGCCTGTGAGTTATTTTCGTGTACACCTGAGCCATCTTCCTCTTCCTAGTGTGCTGTGTATGGTTGTGTTTGTGTGTTTGTTCCAGAATCAAGCTTAGTTCCCCTAAAAGTTTCGTCTGGCTGGGGGTTCATAACATATACTTATTAAATCTTAAACATCATATTTTGTCAGAAGATGGTGTTACCATTTTACTGGGTTCTGCTATGTGAATTTTGTCAGTGGCATCTACTTGTTGCTATATCCATCTTTGTATGTGATGCTCATCTGTAGCCATGTTGTGTTTCTGTTTTAATATATTTTTGAAGTAAAAAAAATATTGATTACAAAATTGTTTGTGTGTTTTATTAAAGGTTATGCACTATGGAAAACTGAGCCCTGTAAACTTTAGCATGGCATATAGACATTTGTGGAACAAGGGAACAATCAGAATATTCATACAAACATTGCATATTCTAATTTAAAACAGGTATGCCTTGCACAACACTTAACTGGGCATATAAATAAAAAATAAAAAATAGGACCTTGGTTTACTAGGGGCAACATGACATAATATTAGATAGGGACACATATTCCAAACAAAAATGATTATTTTTTTTTAAAAGTAACATTAAGTGTAGGCTGCATTATGTTGTTCATGTTATTTGGTATGTACATAGGAATATGTCTATGTTGTTAAGATTTAGCTGATGTAGTTTAGAAGTTGGTTTATTGTCACTTAATTGCATTTGCTAGTATTAAAGAAATAATTACAACATGCATTTAACATCAATGTTTATTTTGCACTTAAAATAAATAAGGCATTATTTGGTAGCGTGTCAGATTTAGGTGTTAACAATGAAAATGTTATGTGTCCAGACAATTGCTGTTTGTAGTATTTTGGCAGACCAGTGTTTGACAAGTAATTGGGCAATAGGTGAATTCATTTGCTAAATAATTGCTAATTAGGGCAGACACACTTGTATCAGTACTTCGCAAGTGCAGAGTAACTGCAGACTTACTCCTCAGCTGCGACAAGATAGCGAACATTTGTTGTGTACATTTTACCATCGGATACGCATTTCTGCTGAAAACACGCCTACTGCTGGTTGCATACTCCCACACTAGCCGCCCACTTTCACGCCCATTTCGTTAGATAGCGAAGCCGAGCCTCTGTCACGCCTCTGTCACTCCCTATTTTCGGTGGTGTAGTACGTGCAGAATTTCAGTTAGTAAGTTTGCACAAGCGTCGTATCGCTCCCTTTGCGCACGTGCACTTCAGCATTTGCGCATGCACAGTTAGCGTTTTTTTGCCGTTTGCGATGCGATGAACTGCTGCGAACAACTCGGAATGAGGGCCCATATTCAATTACCTGAAATAACTGACAGAAATGGAGGTGGGAAGACAAAAAATGTTGTGTACACAAAAGCCTTGGAATAGAAACATTGATAACAGGATAAAAACTTTAAACCCATCCTGCAATGTAAAACCGATTATAAAACTGAATAGTAAGGAAAGCTGGAAAACACACTGAGCCGCCACCTCATGGGTGTGTTGAAAGAGCTCATTACTTGCTCCCACGCATGATTACAGGACTTTCTTCGGGCTGCACCCACTCTGTGGAATACCCTACCACGTACAATAAGACTCTCTTCTAGTCATCAAACCATCAAGCGTTCCCTGAAAACTCACCTATTCAGACAAGGTTAGCAAATTCCAGAACCGCTCACATTACCTTCATAGCTTTCCTATCCAATTATATCCCCACATTACAGTCCACACTTATCCTCACATATTTTCTTTCTTCACTCTCGTGACCCTGGTTCATCACTGCTGTGATGTGATATCATGCAGCCCACCAAGAACCTTTACAATCTGGTAGACAACTATACAATAGATAGCACCTATCCTTGTGTATCAATGCCTATTTCCCCATAGATTGTAAGCTTGCGAGCAGGGCCCTCCTACCTCTATGACTGTTTTTTTTACCCAGTTATGTCTTCTAATTGTGTCCAGATGTAAAGCGCAACGGAATATGCTGCGCTATATAAGAAACTGTTAATAAATAAATAATAAATAAGAGCTGCTAAGCTGCTGATTATTTTTTAAATGTTGACAGTTACATCCAACTCATTGATAGCTTAATAACTTGAAGATTTAAGCCCAGGCAATGCCAGGTACTTCACCTAGTATTTTATAGCTAGAAGCTGGTTGCTATGAGCAACTTCTTCACTTGTTCACTTCTACACTCAGTACATCTCCCTCTTAATTTTAAGGACAGGTTTACACGGACTGTCAACCTAAAATCCTTTGCTCTGATCTTCCCCCTAAATCTCTGACTTCAGGTGAGATCTTTGGAGTACATATTTCTCATAATGAAGTTTGTTTGAAATAATCAGTACAAAACAAGCCCTAATACTGATGTGCATATTCCATAAATCTCAGTTAAAAAATCAAGAGGAATTAGGACACATCTTCCAACCTAGTTGAAGCAGATCACGTCCCTTCTGGTCTGCCAAAATCGTCATCATTCCAGTAGGTTGAAGACTGTTGTCAGCAATTCTTACGCTTTACTATTTGCTTGACTCCAAGGGTCCTATTGGCTTTTGATAATGAAGTATCCAACTTGCCATGAGTTTTGACAGTAGATACTGGAGCAATACTGAATTCCAAAAAGCAGCTGTCTTGCGATCCCTATTACTAACACGTTCACCATTAATTAATAGTGATGATTTTTACACTGCCAGACAATGGAAGTGTGCATGTGTGTCATTCGCACAGAGAGGGCCACAGTAGGCAGAGTCACTCTTTGGAACACCTTCCAAAAAAATGAAACTTTGCTGAATATGGATGGGGGTCATACCAATAATGAATAGGCCTGTTACGTAAAAACATACAGAAATTCTACTGTATATAAATAATGAATAGGATCTTAAGATTCAAGAGGCTTATCCAATTAACTGCAAGATGAACGTGCCTGATCCGCCCAATTTATTCGTACTTTTGACTCCCGCTGCATACAAAGGAAAATCAGTCGGCACGATAAGGTTTTCTCATAAAAGACGCTTTACATATTGACAAAAATGGGGAAATCATCCTGCACCCTAAAAAGAGGAAAATAAAAATTGGATAACATTAGAGATATTTATTACTGACCAAAAGCAAAATATCTGGTGCTCTTAACTTATAAAAGGCTGATTTTTCTATTTTTTAACAACATGTTAAACATGATAGAGAGCATTTTTAAGCAAACAAATGCGTGTAAGCTCCAAAAACACATTTAAATCCCACCTGCAATATTAAAAACACCTGTCCATCCATATAACACCCCAATATGCCTGCCCCACATATTTTAACTCATTATTCTGCACTTTGCAGAAAACTGTCTCAAAATGACGTCATTATTACCCAACTTTAGCTAATTAACCACTTAATATTTTTTCAAAGAAAAAATCTGAAATTGTTGTTTTTGTGATTGAATTAGGTTAAGTCATACTTGCCTACCTGACCCTCTCCATGAGGGAGAAAATGCTCTGTTCCTGGACTTTCCTGGTAATGTATGATTGCCATCACCTGTGGTGAAACACCTTTCTTATCAATGAACTAGCTCACCACAGGTGATGGCAATCATACTTTACCAGGAAAGTCCAGGAACAGAGCATTTTCTCCCTCATGGAGAGGGTCAGGTAGGCAAGTATGGGTTAAGTACAATTATTTAAAACATATCCAATACAATTTAATTTAAAAAATAAAAATAAAAAAATGGTAAATATCTTTACAAACATCGATGGTTGATATAACGGACCAATGATGATCGGACCATTGCAACTCAATATTTTCCCGGGAGCTGCTCCTCTCTGCAGCATTGAGTGGCCACATGGAAGGTGATTGGCTGCTTTTTAACATTTCCCCAGCAGCTGCAAGGTTGGGGGTGCTGCCTTGCTCCCCGATCAACAGTGATTGGCAGTGTGGCAGGCACTGAGGGGAGGGAACCAGGAAGCAGAGGGACTGTGATGACCCTCTGATAGTGGTAGCTGCTGGAATATTGTCTTCCAGCAGCCGCACAGTGGTCTTTCTGACTGGTCGCATCAGATACGACAATGTCAGGGAAAGCCTAGCCTAGTGTGGTCGCATCTGATGTGACCACACCAGGGAGGTGGTTAAAAACTTCCTTGTGCCTAATTAATAATTGGTAGGGGTGTCCTAGAAGTAAAGATCCCAGTAAAGATCCCAGTTCCGACGTTACCTTACAATACAGGTTTTCCCGAAGCTATGAGAAAAAAATACTATTGAATTTACTGCAGCTAAAATTCTGACTGGCAGCCGGATGCAATGTCACATGTGGTGCGAAAAAAATGAATACAGCCAATTGGTTATGCTGTAAATGTATTTAGAATGTTTCAGTTTATTAGAGATTGGTAAAATGAGATAAATAGGTGGAGAGTATGCATGTTAAGGGGTGTCCCTTGCTTTGTGCAGACATTTACACTAGACAAAAACACATGCATTTTCAGCACTGAGTAAGGAAAAGACATGCCACTAACAGGTGTGTGCATGTTAGTTGCTGGTCTACATAAGCAGCATGAACACGCCCTTACTGAATTTTGCCTATGTAAGAATGGACATTCCCACCCTATATGGTTGTACTGTATGGTTTGATTTGTGCAAAATTCAAAACTCGTTATTAAAAAATATATATATTCCAGATAAGTGTAAGGACAAATACGTATACATAAAAAATCTATCTGTCTGTCTGTCTGTCTAATCTACTCGAGCACCCACAAATATTTTGCTGCTTGGTATAGTAAAACTGAAACGGCTAATGAATCAATAGATAAAATGCTTGCATGCTATTCTGCATTCTTGCAAACAGAGCCATTGAATTTTAAGTACCAAAAGTGAAGATACACCTTTGTGATCAATGAGTCAATAGGACGTAGCCACTAGTGAATTGCATCAATACTGTTTCCTCATAGAATTGGATTGATAGCAATGATCAATGGGTGAGACTGGGTTACAGTGCTGTAGAGAGAACATAGGGGGTCATTCAGACCTGATCGCTCGCTAGCAGTTTTTTGCAGTTCTGCGTTCAGATAGTCGCCGCCTATAGGGGAGTGTATTTTTGCTGTGCAAGTGTGTAAACGCATGTGCAGCCGAGCGGTACAAAAAAACTTTGATGTCAGACACCCGCCCTGCAAACGCTTGGACACACCTGCGTTTTTCCAACCACTCCCTGAAAACGGTCAGTTGCCACCCACAAACGCCTTCTTCCTGTCAATCTCCTTGCGATCGGCTGTGCAAATGGCTTCTTCATAAAACCCATCGTACAGCAACAATCCGCTTTGTACCCGTGCAACGCGCCTGCGCATTGCGGTGCATATGCATTCGCAGTTCTGACCTGATCACAGCGCTGCAAAAAATGCTAGCGAGTGATCAGATCTGAATTACCCCCATAACACAGTACAGTATATTGTCACTGGATTGCCTTTGGGTCCATCTATTCCCAGCATAATTTTGTCCGTTTTCCAGAGTAGCAATAATCCTCACTAAATTATCTAGATCACTGCCAGTGCAGGACAGGAGAGCAAGCCAGTGTGGTCATGTGTCAATAATGCCATCTGATAAACAAACCAGTAGCCTGTAGAGGCTTCTGTGAAAATACTAGGGTACATACTGTAGGCAGTGGCAAATTTCCCATTAGGTACATGCCTAGGGGCGGCACTTGTTTGGGGGCGGCACTTGGATGATTGTGTTGGTACTGTCAGCCCAAACAGTATCAGTAACTGCAAAATATTTCTACTGTGCTGTAGCATATGCCATCTTGAATGGAGTATAAGCGGGTAGCACATGCACATACTGCCCCTGTAAGCTGCCCCACTTAAAATGTAAAAAAAAAATCATAGTTAGTGGCTTTTTTTTATTATTCTATTAAATTGTCTATCATCAAATGAGGGCTTATATAACCAATCGATAAAAATACTAAAATTACGTAGGTGAGGGGCAGCCATTACTGTTGTGCCTAGGGGCGCCCTTACCCCTAAATCTGCCCCTGACTGTAGGTCAGACTTAAGCATCATCTCTGGCCTTCCCGGTACCTTGACAAATAAACAGAGCACTCAATAATAGCAAAAATCACTGGGTTGGGTACGAGATTCCAGTAGTTAGGATACCAGTGGCCAGAATACTGACCCCGGCATCCCGACTACCATAATGCCGATAGGGTGCTGAACTAAACTAACCCTAACCCATCTTGTAGCCTAACCCTCACTCCCTGCAGCCTAACCCTAACCCTACTTTCTTGCAAGCTAACCCTCCTTCCCCCTCCCCCCAGTAGCCTAGCCCTCCGTTCCTGCAGACTAACCCTAACTTTCCCCCGGCAGCCTAACACTCTCCCTGGCATAATTAAGTTTGGTATTCCGGCTGACAGGATTCCAGCGTCGGCATTCCAGTAGGTGTTGGGTCTCTTGACTGCCGGCATCCCTTACATCAGGATGACAACTACATCCCTTTTATACATAACCAGCATCCAGAATTGGACTGGTTCATCAGGGTATTGGTGGAACCTGCTACCAGTCTGCATGTACCAGGACAATACTTACAGATGTTGGAAGTAGATCAGTGGCACTCTCCCTCTTGTCTGCAGAAGCCAGCTGGCACTAGGACCCACTGTGGCTCTTACAGCAGATCCTTTCTGATGAAAGCACTACTGTGGATGCACTACCTTGTGGCGCATTCTTCTCCTCCAATGTCCAAAGCAGTTGGATGCAGCCCTTATACCACCACTAGCTGCTCTAGCACTCCGCTGGGTCCCACAGTGAGTAAAGTGACTGATGGTGCATTCTGCACCAGACGTACTACAACGTCCATCAACCCCTGCTTGCTCCAGGCTGACACTACACCATTACTATGCTGTTAACCATTGCATATACCACTGTTACCCTGTACCTTCTATTCGTCTAATAAATCCATTTACCTGGTTAAGTCTCACTGTCTGGCCTAAACATAATTTCACATTCCGCTGGTGCTTAATGCTTATACGTCTACAGCAATAGAACATTTCAAAAATATGCACACAGTTATCTGCCAGTCTGATTATGACACATTTTTTTAGCCAATCACTTCAATGCTCAATCCTGGCTGCTGAACTATGCTTTGCTAACCACATAGCAGGGGCTGAGCTCAATGCCCTCATGCCTTTAGTAAGGTCTCAGTGAAAGCATATATAAGCATATATATAAGGCTCACAATCCACTTTGTTCCTAACCGTTCTTTATAAACTTCTCTCACGTTATCACTTAGCAAGGACAGCCCATGGAAATCCCAAAGTCCTCGACTAACTTTCAGGGCCCTGTGGTGTGTTGCTCCAGCATGTCTGCTAAAGCAGAATGCCGCTCAGCCCTTAATGTATTGAGTAAATCTAGAAAAACCTGCAATAAAAGGTGTTTTGTGAGATGCAGTTCATATACTGTACAGTATGTATCTGTCTTTCTTCACGCTCATCTGTCAGTGACCTCACAGTGATTACCTTGATGCTTACATGGACAGTCACACAGGTCCCTCTGCACCTGTGAAAAGGAGGGGCTATTAGTGAGGAAACAGGCTGTGTGCTGTGGCAATAAGTAAGCTGTGTCTTTTTGCTCTCACCCTGTTTGGTGCTCCTGAATTTAGGGAGAGATTGATCTTAGCTTGGTGAGAGATAAAGTGGGGAGAGAGATAAAGGGTTCCATGTACTAAAAATCCACTTAAAGTGAAGAGAAAGCTGTTATTGTTGCGATGCTAAAAATAGCATTGTACATATGTATTGGCACTGTGGACTCACACCTGTCACTTCTGGTTTCCTGCGTCCAGGGAAGCTTCAGTTTTGAGAATTTTTGTTTGTACAAATTTTATTAACAAATGACAAATGAGACAGAGATCTCACTTCTTGCTTCTTGTTGTAAGGAGAAACAGATAACGGTAGCTAAAGGTGATGCAGCCGGCGCTGGAGGAGACACCCAATGGCAAGTGACCTCTCTCCGTAGTAATACCTGGGACACTTAGCGCTGCCATAGGGGCCTATGCTATCGCAGTATTCTAGCCTGCTATATTAGCGTTTTCTGGCAGAAGGCAGAGAAAACATTTAAGTACATAATGAGAAATGATACATTTATATAGGTGGTCATTCCGAGTTGTTCGCTTGTTGCCGATTTTTGCTATGCTGCGATTTGTTGCTAATTGCGCATGCGCAAGGCACGCAGGGCGCATGCGCTTAGTTATTTAACTAAAAACGTAGCAGTTTTGCTGTGGATCCTGCGGCGCTTTTCAGTCGAACTGCTGATCAGTGAATGATTGACAGGAAAGGGGCGTTTCTGGGTGGTAACTGAGCATTTCCCGGGAGTGTGCTAAAAAACACGGGCGTGTCAGGAAAAAACGCGGGAGTGTCTGGAGAAACGGGGGAGTGGCTGGCCGAACGCAGGGCGTGTTTGCGACGTCAAGCCAGGAACTAAACGGACTGAGCTGATCGCAATCTGTCAGTAGGTCTGGAGCTACTCAGAAACTGCAAAGAATTATTTATTAGCAGTTCTGCTAATCTTTCGTTCGCTATTCTGCTAAGCTAACATACACTCCCAGAGGGCGGCGGCCTAGCGTGTGCAATGCTGCTAAAAGCAGCTAGCGAGCGAACAACTCGGAATGAGGGCCATAGTGTACAGGGATACTTTTTCATTTGGCCTCCTTATCTCCCCTTAATACTGTACATGGGGGAGATGTATCAAAGCTTTGAAAGAGATAAAGTGGAGAGAGATAAAGTACCCGCCAATCAGCTCCTGTCATTTTTCAAACACAGCATGTAAAGTGACAGGAGCTAATTGGTTGGTACTATGGGGGTCATTCCGAGTTGTTCGCTCGCTAGCTGCTTTTAGCAGCATTGCACACGCTAGGCCGCCGCCCTCTGGGAGTGTATCTTAGTTTAGCAGAATAGCGAATGAAAGATTAGCAGAACTGCTACTAAATAATTCCATGCAGTTTCTGAGTAGCTCCAGACCTACTCCTAGATTGCGATCACCTCGGTCAGTTTAGTTCCTGGTTTAACGTCACAAACACGCCCTGCGCTCAGCCAGCCACTCCCCCGTTTCTCCAGACACTCCCGCATTTTTCCCTGACACGCCTGCGTTTTTTAGCACACTCCCTGAAAACGGCCAGTTTCCACCCAGAAACACCCACTTCCTGTCAATCACACTACGATCACTCGAGCGTTGAAAAAACGTCGCTCGAACTTGTGTAGATTTTCAAAGTTTTGTGTAAAATTACTTAACGCATGTGCGCTGCGTACCATGTGCATGCGCATTTTCCACCTAATCACTGCGTTGCGAAAAACGGCAACGAGCGAACAACTCAGAATGACCACCTATATCTCTCACCACTTTATCTCTCTCCAAGCTTTGATACATATACCCCTTTCTTAGGCTTCCTCTCTAGCTTACCTGGGGATAGTTTAACATGACCCAGTATGTTGAACCTGTGTTCCTATTAGTTGTTGTTTTTTTTTTTTGTTATGACCCAAAGTGGCTTTGGATTCTGCTTCTGTCTCCTATCCATACTTGCCTACTCACCCGGAAAGGCCGAGAGACTCACGAAAATCAGGTGGCACTCCTGGCCCCCCAGGGAAGTGGGCAAGTCTCCCGCGTGCAGCTCACCCCCCGCTGCATCCCATCGCTGACTGCGGCTGACAGCAGGGGGGCGGGTAAATGACTCAATTCGTGCTAAATTGTGTCATCCGCTTTACAATGCTGGTAATTTAGGCATTGTAAAGCAGGGGTGGGGCTATGATGACGCAATTGCGTCGCCATGCCACTGTACCGCCTCCCCCACGCCCCCTCCTATGTGACCTGGCTACTCCTTCTCGGCGGGAGCAGTCAAAATGTAGGCACGTATGCTCCTATCCCTGACCTGGAGCCGTTCACTGAACTTGCCCGCAGCTTGCTCCTGCCCAGTTTACTGGACTTTGCTCTGGCCTGCTGTCTGTTCCTGACCTTGGCTCTGTTTAGAGGCAGTTTGGGATGTAAAACCATCCTGGGAAATTTATGGAAGCAGCCATAATGGGGGTAGGGTCTGCTGAGGGGGCAGGTTCCCTGCTCATATGGCTTGATTGTACGCAATTACGGCCTTCCTTGCGTCTTTTACTGCAATTGTGTCTGAGACCAGGGGTGGACTGGGAAATAAAAGTGGCCCTGTAAAATTGTGTAGAAGTGACCTGACATGGGCAGCACAAGAGGTATAACATACCGTGTAGCCAGGGGCGGATCCAGAACAAAATGACAGGGGGGGCACCATGACAGGGGAAGGCGGGGGGGGGGGGGGGAGGGGGATTTTTGCGCACGCTCCTGGGAAGGTGGGTGTGGTCTCATAACAAGGGTTGTGACGTCACAGTGCCATACCAACGAGCCACAACCTCATTTTTTATCACGCTGTGGACATGGAGTACAGGTCTGGTGGCTAGTGAGTGACAGGGTGAGTATACAAGGACAGGTCTGGTAGGGGACAGGGTGAGTGTGCGGGGATAGGGTGAGTGTGCAGGGGCAGGTCTGGTAAGGGACAGGGTGAGTGTGCAGGGACAGGTCTGGTAGGGGATAGGGTGAGTGTGCAGGCACAGGTCTGGTAGGGGATAGGGTGAGTGTGCAGGGACAGGTCTGGTAGGGGACGGAGTGAGTGCGTATATAGGGGGTATCACCTCATACAGGGCACACAGTATATAGGAATAGTATGGACAGGTATACAGGGGGAGTCACCTCAGTACACATGGCACAGTTTATAGGATATAGGGGGTATGGCACATATAGGCAATGACACTATAGTAGGTATATAAGTGAGGGTCTTACCCTGGCATAGGAGTCGGTCATATCATCCTCATGGTCGTCATGACCATGGCCCGTTGCGGTGGACACCGGCGCCTTGGAGGCCAGAGTGGAGCTGGTGTGGAGATTCTGCACACGGAGAGAGCGCAGAAACCGGGCAGCCCCGGAGAGCCGCAGCGCCCGCACACACAAGGGCATCGCCATGATCAGGCTGCCCTGACTGACAGCGACCGCAGCAGGTACAGGCAGCGGTGGGACCCAGCCACAGTAGTCCGGGCACACACACACACACACACACACACACACACACACACACACACACACACGAAAAAAGAAAAAAATCATATTGGCACACACAGAAAAAACCCACACACTAGCCACTACAGAAAACAATAAAACACATTGGTCACTACAGAAAAAAAACTACATTGGCCCCGGACAGTAAAAATAAAGATAATGTATGCCTCACAAAAAAAATAATACATTGGCCCCCAGGTGGAAAATATTAAAAGACATTGGCCTACAAAATAAAAAAAAGGGGTGGACAGTGTATGTGCTGCATTTGGTGGTGGGGGGGGGGGGGATTGGGGGTACTCTTTCTAGGGGGCTGACACACACAGACAGAAGCTGACACACAGGTTCTGACACTCACACAGATACTGACGCACTGTTGCTGACACAGACACACAGAAAGATGCTGATACTGACACATAGAAACATGCTGACAGACAGCTGTTGACACACAGACGCTAACACAGACAGACACTGACACTGACACACAGAAACATGCTGACACACTGACGCAGACAGATGTTGCCACAGACACTGACACACAGATGCTGATACATTGACAAACAGATGTTGACACAGATGCTGACTTACTGATATACACAAACTGACACTGAGGATTCAGGAATAACTTTCCTGCAGCTCTCCTAGGCATCCAAACCCTGACCTCCTATCATAGAACAGTCCCATCTTACACAGCGTGCAGTATCCGTGTATGTCTGACTTTGCAAATGCGTCCTCTCCCTGCAGCAGCGAGAGGACGCATTGCAAAGTCAGACATACACGGATACACGGGTGAGGGCAGCAGCCAGCAGACTCTCTCTTCACTGCCGCGGCTCCGGCTTGAAAGGGTTTCTGAGCATGCGCAGAAGCTCTTATCGCCGCAGCCGCGGATATAGGAGCCAATCCGCCGCTGTGACCACGCTACTCCGCTCCGGCCAGCCCTGCTTCCTGGTGACACGCTATATTCATAATACAGTAGCGGCATGGGCTGTGGGGACCGCAGGTTGCATGCGGTCCCCACAGCCCATGCAGCTACTGTATTATGAATATATCCTAAATGACAGGGGGGGCACGTGCCTGGGTGCCCCCCCCCTAAATCCGCCACTGCGTGTAGCCATGGCAGCATCACTTGATGGCAAATTTGATGTACTGCAGAAATGGAACAAAATAAATGGCAACAATGCAGTGTACTGATTGCAGTGGGCTACCTGTCATGTGGGGGTGGGGCAACATGACAACATACAAAACAGGCCCTACAGACACGTCGGCCTACTAGGAATCTTCCTGGTGAGCCCTATGGCCAATACGCCCCTGGCTGTTACTGGTATTTGCATACTGTACATGACTGCCTTTTTCTGCCATTACTTGAACTGTACCTTGCCCACTTACATACTTTGCCTGGAGCATCCTCAACAGTACTCCATGGGATATCTTGCTGTCTGTTTGTTTCCTTTGCTGCTCTGTTCATCATGCAACTCCCCAACACGTAGAGATAAGTTCCTCCTGTCAAACACTATTATTATGATACCACCATTTTATATTTGTCACTGCAACAAAAGTTCAGATATTCAGTTGGGGCATAGCTTACAGTATGACATCGTTGGCTGGTTCCTCCCCTTAAGAACATGGTGAATATTATATAACAGTTGGTGGTCATATACTCACCACTATTTGGTGTTGGGTGAATTATTATAGGTGTTATTTATAATATAAAATTAGATACAGTGAGAATGATCGCTTTTCTGTCTAAGGTCTGGGAAATGTTCATCAGCACCAGCGACACAGAGTAAGCACACGCAGTACTGGAATTTCCTGACTGTCATATCTATCCATCAACTCATAGGTGGGGAACTCTGATAAAAGCCATGAGTAACATGAAGAATGTGTATCCAAACTCCTGAAAGCTTACGAGGCTCTTAGGACACATACACAAGCAACCGAAAGAACACTCTCTAAGCTGCAGCAGCCAAAAATGCTAACATTTTGCATTTCTGTCAAAGTTTGAATAATGATTAGAGATGTGCAGTGTGGTTCTCCAGAAATCCAAGTCCACTCAATTTTATGGATACGAACCGAACCAAGGTCCTAATACAGACCTGATCGCAGCAGCAAAAACGTTCTCTAATGGGTAAAACCATGGGCAGAATTCAGGTGGGGCAGATATAACGTGCAGAGAGACTTCGATTTTATGTGGGTTATTTTGTTTCTGTGCAGCGTAAATACTGGCTGTTTTTTTTTTTACACTGTAATTTAGGTTTCAGTTTCAACACACCGGAACCAAATCTAACTCTTTCTACATATGTTACATCTGCCCCACCTGCACTGCACATGGTTTTGCCCATTAGAGAAAAATTTTGCTGCTGCGATCAGGTCTACACTAGGCCCAAAAATACGGTCAGGATCTCCCAAGGAAAGCCGATCCGAACCAAGACCCAGTTCTTATCTTCCTGCTGTTCAGAATTCAGATTTTAAATAAAAATTTTAGAATTTGCATTGCAAAAATTACACGGCTTTAGCTGTTTTTATCAATTTTATACAATTTTGATCAAGGATTATCAATTATTATTATTTTATCGATTTTTAACCGAACCAAAACACTTGAAGGTAGTTTTTCCAAAACCAAAACATGATGATGATTAAGATCCATAACCAAAAACACAGGGGTCCATGCACATCTCTAATGACCTGTGAAATGTTCTGTATGTCTCTTTGTAAGAACATCTTGTAGCCCATTACTCAGAGTGGTGGTATTCATGTGACCGGCGGTCGGGAGGGGCATCATAGCATGGGCTTTCTCTGGGATCAGTCTTGTCATGCCCCTTCTCCATGAGGAATGCGCATTATGTCCCTATTAGAAAAATTGGGGGTTGGGGGGAGGAGCCAATTCTCTCTCTGGCATAAAGTCTAGTTGCGGCTCTGAGTACAATGGTGGAAAAAAATTAGTTCAGAGAGATATCTGCAGAGGAATAGGAGACTTAGAGGCTGAGGCCAGTCTATGGTGATTCAGCATTGTCCTAAAAGACACAGGGATTTATTCTGAGTCAGACACAGATGTGGCCGCGAGTGCATATTTTGCCACAGTCGCATCTGTGTCTTATGCTAATTCCACAGACACTTTTCAGAAAACTGAGATGCCCAATGACAGTATCTTAAGAAAGTACCTTTTTGTTTCTGTGTGTCTTTAAATGCCACAATCGATCGCTTCCTGTGTGAGCGGCTTTGCGCCTTGGATGCAGTTGCATTCACAGACACGCCTGCCTGTACATATATTATTACAACAGTGAACGTTACTGTATTTGAGTTTTAAGATCATCATTCACATGGAAAACTTAAAACTATACAATGTTGCCATTAAGCTGAAACATGTTTGAAATAATCTATCTTGCTCAGTATTTATTAATGCTGGGTACACATGGGGCGACATGTGCCTGTGCGCTAAGCGATGTAGGTTAGCACAGATCACTCAGCACACATTGCTATACACATAGCGATGTGTGCTGAGTAATCTGTGCGAACCAGTGTTCTTTATACACATGCCTGGCGATCTAAGTAGATCTTGCATGCTAAAATGATCTGTGCCGGCGATAACGACGTGCGGGGCTATGCATTGCTATTGTTATGGGGCATACACACAGAGCAATTTGTGCTTCATTTCTAAGCTATCTAGTCAGATTGCTGAGAAAATAGGTAAAAATCGCCCCGTGTGTACCCCCCATAAATTTAAACTTAAGGGTAAGGACAGATTGACACTAGAGCTACACTGACATATCGGAATGACAAATGGTGCATATTGCCCAGTGTGTATGCCCAATTGCGCACTTCCAAGGGTCGCATGCAACATCTTCTGGTTGGCCATGCTACACGGTCAACCAGAAGATATTGTGTTTCAACCCCGTGTAGTATAATGAACTATGGAACAAGATGTCATTCCGTCGTTCATTACATCAGGCAGTGTGTACCAGCAATCATGCATAGTCCAGGATGAAGGGAATACGGCCCGAGTCCCGACCATTGGCAAGATTGCCGGTCGGCCTGATGTGTAACAGACCAAGAATTTATACCTTTCTTGGAACTTTAGAATTAGTTTGCAGAATCCAGTTTGAGAAACACTTTGAAACAATTTGAAAAATTGGTGCCTCAAATGACCTCTGGCTGAACATCATCTTGACATTATTGAACATATTACTTTTTGATGGTTATATTACATTTGGTATAATATCTTAATTGTCATATTCTTCTCTTTGTGATTTACTTTGCCTATTATATTTACCATAAATAATTTGAATTGGTCCTGGACCACCAATACAAGGCACCCCTGCAAGTGTCCCGAGGCACCCCAGGGCGCCATAGCACACAGGTTGAGAACCCATGGCCTAGGCTGTATGGGGTGGCAATATAATATACTGTATATCATGGGCATTATTATGGATGTGTGTTTTTTATTGTAATGTGTATACAATATGATGGGCATTTAGTTTGTGTGCAAAGTATTTCATGTTTTGGCATGCAAAGAATTAATTGTGTATGGTACAATGATGACATAATTTATGCAGCATCCCACATACTAATTGTTCACTTCTTTATAGTATTATGATGCCTATCACTGTATTTAAGGATGCTTGGAGCCAATGACATCACTAAGGGACTTGGTATCCGGATAATTTGTCGATAGTTAAAAGGTCAACAAGCAATAGGCCGACACCAGATGGTTAACATGCATTTGGTTAGCATGGTCAAGAGGTCTACAGGTTCAAATGGTCGACATGAGTTTTTTTGGACTTTCTACAATTGGGAAATTTACCATCTACGATTGCGAATAGTAACCCGCAAGGGGAGGGAAGCAAGCCACGTGAGTCGACGCGGTTCACTAATTGGGGTTACACGTGTTGGAAGGGAAAATTTGACACCAAAAAAATATTAAAAACTCATGTCTACCTTTTCATGAATCAACCATTTACATGGCAACCTTTCAACCCTGTCGACCTTTTGACCACGTAGACCATGTGCATATTGACCATTTGGTGTCGACGAGACATTGCTGATCTTTTGACTGTCGACCCATTGACACTTGACCAAGGGACTTCATACAGTACAGTAGCTAATGCATTTTTTGGTATGGGTTCAGACCATATTGTTTGTAGGCAAAGAGTATTTTGTTACCAACATCCTACTGTGTCATATAGTTTTCAACAATTATCCTCCAACCTTCTGAAAAAACTTGTATTTGGACATTAAATCAAATCAACAAAATCTAGCACCAATGGTCTTGGTCTTATGTGATCAAAGTCACCAGAGAAATTTGACCTAAAGATCTGACATCTCCTAAATCTAAAATCCTTTATTAGGGCATAAAAGTCGCTCAGTCAGTCATAAATCAATGGGTACAATTGAATTAATATAGAATATAAGTGATTAATGTTTGTATACTCTCATCCATCTGTATACCCAAACTCTGATATTGGTATCTGTAATGCTTGAATTATGTGAGAACCATCCATACCAAGATTGTGACAGAGGAAAAATATGGGTGTAATTTAAGATGAATTTTAATATACACTATATATGTGACAATGGGTTTAAAATGAGCAGAGTGCAATGAAATAAATCAGGAAGGCAGGAAAAAAATGAAGAAAAACGAATCAATTTATGTGACACATAGGCCACTGGATGTGAAAGGTTATAAATACCTCCCACACATAAATTAAAATAGTTCAGGAGTCCATCACTGCCATTTGCAGTCCATTACTTTAATGGTCAAGTAATAATCATTTATAGGTCAATTTCTAAGTCATTTTTTCCACTCAGATAACTAATAGAAAATCCCTTGTGAATGTCTTAACTTCGTCAGACGTGCAGTTCTATTATTTTAATGCATAAAATGCTTAAGCTGGTGTGCACGTGTAAATGCCATATTTTCTTCTAAGCACTTTTTAAGAACTTTAGAAGCAAAATTATAGTTTCTCAGAAAACAGTCACACATAAGAACTCAGAACCACTGAAAGCACATTTATTATCTGACCTTCCCTCTTGTCCAATCTAGATGATCAGAATTAGCATGATTATAATCAGATGATGGATTTTGTGCTTGTAGCACCAAAAATTAATTATTTACAGAGGAAAATCCATTGGTTCCTGTTTTGCTCTTACTTCTGCACCACTGCAGTTATTTTTGTCAGTACATCAATAGAATAGTGTAGATCATGGCATCAATAGCAGGAGGACTAAATATTTTCTCCCGGTGGTGGCCCAATAACTGTACTGTAGACTGTAATATTTTTGGCAGATTCTGGGCCTAATTAAGTAAGGGTTGCAATTGCAAAGTTGCTTGGAATCCAAACAAACCAAGCACCACAGCCACAAAATTGGCAGTAATTTCCAGTTAATTTTGACCACCTCACACCAGGTTTGCAGACCCCCCCGACCAGAGCATTAATCCTCCCAACTAGTCAGTCCAGTCCGGAGATTCCTAGGGAAGTGGGGACCCCCCCAATAAAGAACTCTCCCCTCTCCAGTGTACCCCCGGCGCTATCCTCTGCACCTCTGGGCGGTGGGTGCAAGGTTGATAGTGGTGAAGTAGATTTAAAGTAATATTGTCCTTTACGGTAGGACTACAAGTACCAGCAAGCCTTGGAGAACCACAAGTACCAGTATGTGTGGCATTAATGGCCAGCTGGTACCTATTGTCCCCCTGTAAAAAAAATTATATTAAATAAAGACAGTACACACACACCGAAGAAAGTAAATGTTTAATACATGCTCACACTCACACTATGCTCACCTTCTCCCTTGTGCGGATCAGTCCTCTTGTCCATTAGAATCCCGCTACATGGATTAAAATATATATATATATACTCACCTAACCCTTGGCGCAGGTCAGTCCTCCTCTTCATTTCGCATCCCTGGGAGTGTAAAAAAACAAACCACAGCTCCCGATCCAGGCCGGACAATAAAGCAATGTATGTAGATGCTGTACATACATTCCTTACCCATGACTGACAGATCCCCCTCGTGGTTATTGTAATTTCTGTGTGTCGAATCCAATCAGCAGCCGCTACCATGGTAACAGGCCACTGGTTGACTGAGAATGGCCGTCTCTCAGGCAGTCAGCGCTTCCCCATAGACTTCAATTACATAGTTACATAGTTGTTGAGGTTGAAAAAAGACAGATGTCCATCGGGTTCAACCTGTATAATAAATGTTTGTTTGTTTGTTTTTCTTAATTAAATGCTGTATCCTTGGATATTTTTTTCCGCTAGGAATTTATCTAATCCATTTTTAAACTTATTTATTGAGTCCACCATTACTACCTTCTCTGGCAGAGAATTCTAAATCCTTACTGTTCTTACTGTGAAGAACCCCTTTCTCCTTTGTGTATGGAATTTTTTTTCTTATAACCTCAGGGGATGTCCTCGTGTCCTATGTAGTGTTTATTTGATAAACAAAGAGTTTGATAAATCTTTGTATTGTCCATTAATGTATTTAAAAATATTAATAATGTCCCCTCTCAGTCGCCTCTTTTCCACTGTAAACAAATCTAACCTTTTAAGTCTTTCCTCATAATCCAGTGCCTCTAACCCCTTAACCAATTTGGTGGCTCACCTCTGAACCTTTTCGAGCTCCAAGATGTCTTTTTTATAGTGAGGTGCCCAGAACTGTACACAATATTCCAGGTGTGGTTGCACCAACGATATATACAGAGGCAGGATTGCACTCTCATCCATTTTATCCATACCCCGTTTTATTCATGATAACACCTTATTAGCCTTTGCTGCTGCATTTTGACATTGCATACTGCTACCAAGTTTATTGTCGATGAGCACTACCAAATCTTTTTCAACTACTGTTATCCCTACGTTTTCCCCATTTAGTTTATAGGCTGCCTGATTGTTCTTTGTCCCAAAGTGCAAAACGTTACATTTGTCTGTATTGAACCTCATTCTACATTTATCCGCCCAGACCTCAAGTCTAGACAAGTCATTCTGAAGAGACTCAACATCCTTGTCTGAATTAATTACTCTACATAGCTTAGTATCATCTGCGAAAATTGATACTGTGTTTTCCAGTCCCTCTCCTAGGTCCTTAATGAATATATTAAACAACAATGGTCCGAGTACTGAACCCTGTGACCGAGTACTGAACCCTGTGACTTGGCCCATTGAAGTCTATGGGGAAGCGTTGATTGCCTGATAGACAGCCATTCTCAGCAAACCAGTGGCCTGTTACCATGGTAGCGGATGCTGATTGGATCTGATGCACATTCAGTCTGATGAACATGCAAGATCTGATGCTGGAAGATGAGGTTTTGCATAATTTTCAGATCCAAATTTGTCGGGAAGGCCCGAGCCAGGACTTGGATTAGCTCGTAAATTGTTACAGGTATGTTTGGGTGGGTTCGGTTTCCAGGAATCCAAACTCGTTCATCTCTATAAAAATCAGGGCACAGAGAAAAGGGGGAAAAGCATAACAGAGAGATAAACATGAAATAAAGGAAGAGAAAGAAATATACAGAGGAGTAACAGAGAAGACAGAAGGAGATGGATAGAGAAAGGGAAACGGAAAGGTAAGAGAGAGAGAGAGAGAGAGAGAGAGGACAGAAATGAGAGAAACACAGAGAGGACAGAAATGAGAGGGAGAGAGAAACAGAAACTAGAGAGAGAGAAACAAGATATAAAAGATGAGACAGAAAGTGAAATGAGAGAGACAGAGAGAGGGGGAGATGGTCCATTTATCCGGATGATAGATAGATAGTGTGTAGTTAGACAGTCAGTAGATAGACACGATATGTTAGACAGACATTAGGTCAACAAGGTCAAATGGGTCGACAGGATCAAAAGGTCGATATGAAAAAGGTAGACAGTACAAAAGGTCAACAGGGACAAAAGATAGACAGGGTCAAAAGGTTGACATGCAAATGGTCAACATAAAAAAGGTAGACACAGGTTTTTTTTACATTTTACATATTTTTGGACATTTCATACCTTCTCTATCCATGTCGGCATAGAGTTGGTCATAAACGCAAGCCACCGTGCCCGAAGCGTGGTGAGCGCAGTGAGCCACCGAACCGAAGCGTGTCGAGTGAAGCAAGCCCCGCGAGGGGATGCCTTTCTACAATTAGGGGTCCCAGATGACAAAACTATCTACACAAACCCCAAAAATGCAAAAAAGATGGTGTCTACCTGGGATCAGTACTAAATCCCGCTGGACGGGATCCCAGCGGTCGAAATACCGACGCCGGAATTCCGACCACACAATCATGACAGGGGTGGCGAGCAGAACGCGGCCCCTTGCGGGCTTGGTGCCTCGCTACGCTCGGCACACTATTATATTCTCCCTCTATGGGTATCGTGGACACCCACGGAGGGAGAATATGTCGGGATTGTGCTGGTCGGGATTCCGAAGTCGGTATTTCGACCGCCGGGATCCCGTCCAGCGGGATTTTGACCGCCTCCCGTCTACCTGTTTTATGTCTGTTTCCCTGTCGACCTTTTGACCCTGTCTACCTTTTGACCCTGTTGACCTTTTGTACTGTCTACTTTTTTCATGTCTACCTTTTGACTCTGTCTATCTTTTGACCCTGTTGACATCTGGACTCTGTCGACCCTTTGACCCTGTCAACCTTTAGATTGTCTAACATGTGGTGTACTGACTGTCTAACTAGACACTGTATAGCTATTATACCACACCCCTCCAGCTCCAACCATCAGTAGCTCATCCGATCTAACAGCAGATGCAGCAGCAGCGGCAGAGTTATTACTATTAGTAAGAGATAACAGACTAGTAGTGAGTGTCCCACATCCCCCCCCCCCCCCCCACCCCAGAACAGGATGATCTAATTCAGACCCGGCGATCGCAGTCTGAAGCCCTTTGGGGAGTGTGCGAGCGCACCCTGTATGGCCCAGTGAGATGCGAAAGCATGACAGGGCTGCGATCGCCTCTGCCTGATTGACAGGAACCATTGCAGGGGCGGGACACGGCAGCTGCATGATGTCACATGCAGCTGCTGCGACCCAGAATGTGGCGGGTAGCCACCTGCCAGCACAGCTAGGCTGCACAGGTAGGTAGCTAATTGGTGGGTGCAAAAGAATCGCTGCCGTGCGATGCTTTCACACCTGTCCGGGGGGGGGGAGGCCTGACAGGGCAGACTAGCCCTGTGCTGGGCGTCCCCCCACATGTCAGAGAAACTAATCGTAGATGTGCTTAATTTAGCACATCTACGATCAGGTCTGAATGGGTATGGGTCGTTGGGTCGACTCAACTTAGGTCGACATGAATAAGGCCGACAGGGACAATAGGTCGACATGATTGTTAGGTCGACATGTACTAAGTCGACAGGTCAAAAGGTCGACATGGGTTTTTTGACTTTTTTTGGTGTTGTTTTCTTCGTAAAGTGACTGGGAACCCCAATTAGTGCACCGTGTCCCCTCGCATGGTTTGCTTTGCTCACCATGCTTTGGGCAAGGTGCCTCGCTCCACTACCGCTGCGCTCGGCATAGGTTATCGTTCCCAAATGTAGTCCATGTGGATCGTCAAGTATGAAAAAGTCCCAAAAAATGTAAAAAAATTTAAAAAACTCATGTCGTCATTTTGACCTGTCGACCTAGTACACGTCGACCTATTGACCATGTCGACCTAATGCATGTCGACATTCAGTGGTCGATCTAATGACTGTCGACCTAAGCTGCGTCGACCTAACGACCGTATCCCGTCTGAAATACACCTATTGTTTATTACAGTTACTAATCTGCAGACAAGAAATAAAGGAAACTTCCAGCATATAAGTATCCTCAGCCTGGGACGGATTTACATGGACATGCATAACACAGCGGAGGTACAAGGCTTACAGTATATTACCCCAGTACGCTACCCTCGTATATCTCATCTGCCCCCTTACCTGTCCGCTCTGTACACCCTGCAGGTATCCGCCCTCCCTCCCTGTATAGTAAATGTGAAAGTGTCTCTCCCACCCTATCACACACTCCCCTGTCTCAGTACCATGTCCCTGCTTCGACCCTTCTCCAGGAAGAGTACAGCATCACTCAAGGACCTCTGAAGGGTCATGGGAAGTGGGCACTTATGCTGGAGAGGGCACAACATGAGACAGGAGGAAAGTGAGGGACTCACTCGAGCAGTGTAGGGGACTCCAGACGGAGGGTCTCAGGGACAGGCGGCAGAGGTGCTGCTGCTAGCATGTCTCCTATCTCACGAGATCTGATGCTGGGAAGATGGCGTTTTGCCTCATTTTCGGATATGGATCTGGCAGGAAGAACAAAACTTGGACTCAGATCTGCTCATTCATGGTAAGTTTGGGATGTAGTTATGTGACCAGCGGTCAGGAGACCGCCAGTCACATTACCAACGGCTACATCCCGACCCCCTCTAAATCCCGACAGTCGGCATGCCGACTAGCAGGACTATTCCCACCCGTGGGTGTCCACAACATCTATAGAGTGGGAACAGAACCTGTGGCGAGCGCAGCATGGTGAGCGCAGCGAGCCCTCAAGGGGCTTCTTGCACTCTCCCCTGCTGGCATTCCGCCGCCAGGATCCTGTAGTCAGTATACTGACCACCGGGATCCCAAGCGGCAGTAATGCATACCCAACCTGCAAGTTCAGGTGGGTTCTGTTTCCATGGAAAGTGAGCCGCACATTTCTCATCAAGAGATGGTGTTATGCTTCTCTCCTTTATATACAGTAAATAGACACACATAACATCCTATGGGGATGGCTAGTTCTTCTGTGACAGTTCAAAAATCTGAAAAAAACATTGTTTTCTTTGGACTTTTCACTACACTTAAATTTGGGGATAACTTCAGTATTGCAATCCTCAGCTAATATGCTGGAGATTGCAAATAGTGAATTTATTAAATAGACCCGATAGAGAGAGAACGGAGCTCACATAGGAGGTCATTCCGAGATGATCGTAGCTGTGATAAATTTAGCACAGCTATGATCATTCACTCTGACATGCGGGGGGATGCCCAGCACAGGGCTAGTCCGCCCTGCATGTCAGTAGTCGTCCCCCCCCCCCCCCCCGCAGAAGCGCAAAGGCATCGCACAGCGGTGATTCCTTTGCACTTCAAGAGTAGCTCCCGGCCAGCGCAGCTTTAGCGTGCTGGCCGGGAGATACTCATCGCTCCCTTACCCGCAGCGGCTGCGTGTGACGTCACACAGCCGCTGCGGCCCGCCCCCCCGTTCGGTCCGGCCACGTCTGGGTTGGCCGCGCCCACAAAACGGCGGCCAAACGCTGCCATTCCGCCCCCTCCCGCCCGGCAAACGCCTCTGCCTGTCAATCAAGCAGAGGCAATTGCAGCCCTGCTACGGCCTTCGGCCGTCTGGCATGTGCAGTAGGGACCCGTTCGCTCGGCTGCGATAAAAAGCAGCGAGCGAACGAGTCAGAATGACCCCCATTGAGTTGGTCTCACAGAAAAACCAATGCACATGATTGTCTTATCAAAGTGGTTTGGGTAAAAATTCTATTTTCCCCTGTTCATGCTCCATTATCTGCTTTGGCCTTGCACTGATACCGTATCTCTCCAGAGATTAATTATATCAACAATAATTGCTATGTGAGCTTTTGTCTCTCCTCAACTCACTTGACAAAAAACATAATGGAGGAGAGACATATTTATATAATGCCAGTGTGCTCACAGCCTAACACTAATTAGACAGATGCAGCCATCCAGTTAACACATGTACACCATACACTAAACTAAATCATTCAAAGTTCTACAGCTTGCAAGCCCTATAGACCTAATATTTACCTGTGGTTTTACTTATTTGAAAAATTTACTTATATCTTACTCATCTTCAGGGTTATGTCAGATGGACCCAAGAACCAGACTAGCATGAAGGTTTTAAATAAAACATTTATTAAAAAAAACACTTGCAGGTAGAGATGAGCGGGTTCGGTTTCTCTGAAACCGAACCCGCACGAACTTCATGTTTTTTTCACGGGTCCGAGCAGACTCGGATCCTCCCGCCTTGCTCGGTTAACCCGAGCGCGCCCGAACGTCATCATGACGCTGTCGGATTCTCGCGAGACTCGGATTCTATATAAGGAGCCGCGCGTTGCCGCCATTTTCACACGTGCATTGAGATTGATAGGGAGAGGACGTGGCTGGCGTCCTCTCCATTAGAAATTAGATTAGAAGAGAGAGAGAGATTGTGCAGAGTCAGACAGAGTTTACCACAGTGACCAGTGCAGTTGTTGTTAGTTAACTTTTATTTATTTTAATATAATATTATATCCGTTCTCTGCTATATCCGTTCTCTGCCTGAAAAAAAACGATACACAGCAGCAGCCAGTCACACAGTGTGACTCAGTCTGTGTGCACTCAGCTCAGCCCAGTGTGCTGCACATCAATGTATAAAAGGCAAAGCTTATAATAATTGTGGGGGAGACTGGGGAGCACTGCAGGTTGTTATAGCAGGAGCCCCCAGGAGTACATAATATTATATTAATTTAAAATTAAACAGTGCACACTTTTGCTGCAGGAGTGCCACTGCCAGTGTGACTAGTGGTGACCAGTGCCTGACCACCAGTATAGTAGTATATTGTTGTATGTATTGTATACTATCTCTTTATCAACCAGTCTATATTAGCAGCAGACACAGTACAGTGCGGTAGTTCACGGCTGTGGCTACCTCTGTGTCGGCAGTCGGAACTCGGCAGGCAGTCCGTCCATCCATAATTGTATTACAATATATACCACCTAACCGTGGTATTTTTTTTTCTTTCTTTATACCGTCGTCATAGTGTCATACTTGTTACGAGTATACTACTATCTCTTTATCAACCAGTGTACAGTGCGGTAGTTCACGGCTGTGGCTACCTCTGTGTCGGCAGTCGGCAGGCAGTCCGTCCATCCATAATTGTATTATTATTATAATATATACCACCTAACTGTGGTATTTTTTTTTCTTTCTTTATACCGTCGTCATAGTGTCATACTAGTTGTTACGAGTATACTACTATCTCTTTATCAACCAGTGTACAGTGCGGTAGTTCACGGCTGTGGCTACCTCTGTGTCGGCAGTCGGCAGGCAGTCCGTCCATCCATAATTGTATTATTATTATAATATATACCACCTAACTGTGGTATTTTTTTTTCTTTCTTTATACCGTCGTCATAGTGTCATACTAGTTGTTACGAGTATACTACTATCTCTTTATCAACCAGTGTACAGTGCGGTAGTTCACGGCTGTGGCTACCTCTGTGTCGGCAGTCGGCAGGCAGTCCGTCCATCCATAATTGTATTATTATTATAATATATACCACCTAACCGTGGTTTTTTTTTCATTCTTTATACCGTCGTCATAGTGTCATACTAGTTGTTACGAGTATACTACTATCTCTTTATCAACCAGTGTACAGTGCGGTAGTTCACGGCTGTGGCTACCTCTGTGTCGGCAGTCGGCAGGCAGTCCGTCCATCCATAATTGTATTATTATTATAATATATACCACCTAACCGTGGTTTTTTTTTCATTCTTTATACCGTCGTCATAGTGTCATACTAGTTGTTACGAGTATACTACTATCTCTTTATCAACCAGTGTACAGTGCGGTAGTTCACGGCTGTGGCTACCTCTGTGTCGGCAGTCGGCAGGCAGTCCGTCCATCCATAATTGTATTATTATTATAATATATACCACCTAACCGTGGTTTTTTTTTCATTCTTTATACCGTCGTCATAGTGTCATACTAGTTGTTACGAGTATACTACTATCTCTTTATCAACCAGTGTACAGTGCGGTAGTTCACGGCTGTGGCTACCTCTGTGTCGGCAGTCGGCAGGCAGTCCGTCCATCCATAATTGTATTATTATTATAATATATACCACCTAACCGTGGTTTTTTTTTCATTCTTTATACCGTCGTCATAGTGTCATACTAGTTGTTACGAGTATACTACTATCTCTTTATCAACCAGTGTACAGTGCGGTAGTTCACGGCTGTGGCTACCTCTGTGTCGGCAGTCGGCAGGCAGTCCGTCCATCCATAATTGTATTATTATTATTATAATATATACCACCTAACCGTGGTTTTTTTTTCATTCTTTATACCGTCGTCATAGTGTCATACTAGTTGTTACGAGTATACTACTATCTCTTTATCAACCAGTGTACAGTGCGGTAGTTCACGGCTGTGGCTACCTCTGTGTCGGAACTCGGCAGGCAGTCCGTCCATCCATAATTGTATTATATACCACCTAACCGTGGTTTTTTTATACCACCTAACCGTGGCAGTCCGTCCATAATTGTATACTAGTATCCAATCCATCCATCTCCATTGTTTACCTGAGGTGCCTTTTAGTTCTGCCTATAAAATATGGAGAACAAAAAAGTTGAGGTTCCAAAATTAGGGAAAGATCAAGATCCACTTCCACCTCGTGCTGAAGCTGCTGCCACTAGTCATGGCCGAGACGATGAAATGCCAGCAACGTCGTCTGCCAAGGCCGATGCCCAATGTCATAGTACAGAGCATGTCAAATCCAAAACACCAAATATCAGAAAAAAAAGGACTCCAAAACCTAAAATAAAATTGTCGGAGGAGAAGCGTAAACTTGCCAATATGCCATTTACCACACGGAGTGGCAAGGAACGGCTGAGGCCCTGGCCTATGTTCATGGCTAGTGGTTCAGCTTCACATGAGGATGGAAGCACTCAGCCTCTCGCTAGAAAAATGAAAAGACTCAAGCTGGCAAAAGCAGCACAGCAAAGAACTGTGCATTCTTCGAAATCCCAAATCCGAATTCCGAGCCCACCCGCTGGCGGTGATGCAGGGCAGTCTGGAGCGACTGCTGATGCTGACATCTGGTCCGGACTGAAGGACCTGACAACCATTACGGACATGTCGTCTACTGTCACTGCATATGATTCTCTCACCATTGATAGAATGGTGGAGGATTATATGAGTGACCGCATCCAAGTAGGCACGTCACACAGTCCGTACTTATACTGGCAGGAAAAAGAGGCAATTTGGAGGCCCTTGCACAAACTGGCTTTATTCTACCTAAGTTGCCCTCCCACAAGTGTGTACTCCGAAAGAGTGTTTAGTGCCGCCGCTCACCTTGTCAGCAATCGGCGTACGAGGTTACATCCAGAAAATGTGGAGAAGATGATGTTCATTAAAATGAATTATAATCAATTCCTCCGCGGAGACATTGACCAGCAGCAATTGCCTCCACAAAGTACACAGGGAGCTGACATGGTGGATTCCAGTGGGGACGAATTGATAATCTGTGAGGAGGGGGATGTACACGGTGATATATCGGAGGATGATGATGAGGTGGACATCTTGCCTCTGTAGAGCCAGTTTGTGCAAGGAGAGATTAATTGCTTCTTTTTTGGTGGGGGTCCAAACCAACCCGTCATTTCAGTCACAGTCGTGTGGCAGACCCTGTCACTGAAATGATGGGTTGGTTAAAGTGTGCATGTCCTGTTTTGTTTATACAACATAAGGGTGGGTGGGAAGGGCCCAAGGACAATTCCATCTTGCACCTCTTTTTTCTTTTATTTTTCTTTGCGTCATGTGCTGTTTGGGGAGGGTTTTTTGGAAGGGACATCCTGCGTGACACTGCAGTGCCACTCCTAGATGGGCCCGGTGTTTGTGTCGGCCACTAGGGTCGCTTATCTTTCTCACACAGTCAGCTACCTCATTGCGCCTCTTTTTTTCTTTGCGTCATGTGCTGTTTGGGGAGGGTTTTTTGGAAGGGACATCCTGCGTGACACTGCAGTGCCACTCCTAGATGGGCCAGGTGTTTGTGTCGGCCACTAGGGTCGCTAATCTTACTCACACAGCTACCTCATTGCGCCTCTTTTTTTCTTTGCGTCATGTGCTGTTTGGGGAGGGTTTTTTGGAAGGGACATCCTGCGTGACACTGCAGTGCCACTCCTAGATGGGCCCGGTGTTTGTGTCGGCCACTAGGGTCGCTAATCTTACTCACACAGCTACCTCATTGCGCCTCTTTTTTTCTTTGCGTCATGTGCTGTTTGGGGAGGGTTTTTTGGAAGGGACATCCTGCGTGACACTGCAGTGCCACTCCTAGATGGGCCCGGTGTTTGTGTCGGCCACTAGGGTCGCTGAGCTTAGTCATCCAGCGACCTCGGTGCAAATTTTAGGACTAAAAATAATATTGTGAGGTGTAAGGTGTTCAGAATAGACTGAAAATGAGTGTTAATTATGGTTATTGAGGTTAATAATACTATGGGATCAAAATGACCCCCAAATTCAATGTTTTAAGATGTTTTTTAGGGTTTTTTGAAAAAACCACCCGAATCCAAAACACACCCGAATCCGACAAAAAAAATTCGGTGAGGTTTTGCCAAAACGCGGTCGAACCCAAAACACGGCCGCGGAACCGAACCCAAAACCAAAACACAAAACCCGAAAAATTTCAGGCGCTCATCTCTACTTGCAGGGTCAAGCTCTCAAATAGGAGCCTGTCACTATAACACAGAGATTTTTAACCTTTTACAACTCGCGCACACTGAACAAGATTTAAATATTGCCAAGGCACATTCAGATATAATGGTGGTGCATGGTGCAGTTGCGTGTCCTAGGATGTCATGTCGTAGTTTCTCCATAGGTAACGCCTAAGCCACATCTGAGAAAGCCAGAAGAGAACCAACACTGCCCAGACCCAAAATTAGAACTGGCTCTGCAACCACTAAACCCACCATTATTGATCATTTCAGGGCCTCAGTAGCGGCAAAACACTGTTGGGCCTGGCTGTGCTTCTATGGCGGCACACCTGGAGACTGCTCAGGGCACACTAGTGTGCCACGGCACAGTGGTTGAAAAACACTACTATAACACACTAATACAATCACTTTACTTCCTGGTTCAGGAGCCAGATGCACTCAGGTCCTGCGACAGGCCCCTAGATTTCTAAAGGCCATGGTACCTCAGAAATATTGGGAGTCCAGTTCATGTGATTCTTTGATTGCTGGCACGCTGGCAGCCAGAACAATATTTTTTTGTTGTTCCTGGCACATTACACATGATGTCATGATGACACGCTGCTAGATGGCTGAGGAGCCATGAAGAGGAGCATTCAAGTGCAAAGGTAAGTGTGGGTTGGAAAGTCATGGGGAGGGGTGCAAAAGTATTGTAGAGAGGGAGGCTGGAAACACTGGGGCAAATGGTGCTGAAGAGATGCTAGGGGTTGTGCTATAGAGACACAAGGAGATTGGGCTGAGAGACAGAGGTGAATGTGCTAGACTAGAGAGACAAAGGAAGATGTGCTGGAAAGACATGAGGGGTTGTGACTGATAGACACGGGGGATAAGGCAGGAGAGGGATGGTGCTGTAGATGCGGAGAAGGGACTGTAGTGATATGGGGGGGATGGTGTTCAAGAAAAAGAGATGGGGCAGGAGAGATGCAGTGGGGATAAGGCTTAGAGACACAGGTGAGGATGAGACTTGAGAGACACAAGCAAAGAAATTCAACATGATCGGGATTGTTATGAGCCGTTCCAGAGGCTCAACGCTAATCCCTGTCATTGCTAGGCGACCGGCACATCACAGCGATTCCCCCCAGCAGTTTTCTTGATGGTCGCCCAGGCCACAGGGGGTTGTGGGCCAGCTATAGGGACATGCAGCGCTCCAGCTGCACAAAATATGTAATTTAGAGGGGCTTAGCCCAGCAGGATTCCGGATTGGCTCTTCCTCCCTTTATCTCATAGACACTACTGCCTGGCCTTGACGGTTATAATACTAAGTTACTGCAGGAGCCCTTGTTGTAATTCAGATTTTTCTGGCCCCTTTGTCTGCTTCAGTCAATCCTGCAAACCTGATCTGTCAGTAAATATCCTGCAAGTCCACGCTTCAGTAAATCCTGCAAATCTGGTCCATCAGTAAATATCCTGCAAGTTCACGTTTGAGCTAATCATGCTAACCTGGTCTGTCAGCTAACATCCTGCAAGTCCACGTTTCAGCTAATCTTGCAAGTCTGGTTTGTCCGCTTTGTCAGCTAATATCCTGCAAGGTTTAGCCTTGGTCAATCCTGCACGCCTGGTCAGTCTGCTAACATCTTTCAAGGCTATGCTTCGGACAATTCTGCACACAAGGTCTGTCTGCCAATACCCCGCAGGACCAAGCTTTGGCCAACCCTGCACACTTGGTCTGTCCTTGGTCTGGTTGCTGACAATCCACCAGGCCAAGTGTCTACCAATTCTGTATACCGGTCCTGTCTTCTGACATACTGCTAGGCCAAACTTTGGCCAATCCTGCATACCTGACCTGTTTGCTGATGTCCTGCAAGGTCAGGCCACTTCTGCTCTAAAATATCTGGCCCTACTGCTGTTACCCCATAAGGCTAGGCTGCAGACGTTCCGGACATACTGTCAACATCCTACTCCACCTCTCAGCAACCTCTAGTACTAGAGAATAACATAGGACCAGGGCTGCCATCAGAAATTATGGGGCCTGGAACTGGCTTATGAGGTAGGCCCCTCCTCCACCACACACACTGCCCCATTGCCCCCCCACCCCTGCATTCCGCAAACTTAAATTTTAAGGGGGCTGAGTGGCAGCATTTTGAGGGGACCCGGGAGGCAGTAGTGAGGATCAGGGACAGGCAGCCATGGCATGAAGGTATTATTACTACAGAGCTTGCCGTGAGCCAATCGGAATGGCAATTCCTGATTGCTTGTTGGTCCGTGAGCTCCGATTGGCTCACAGCCGGCTCTGTAGTAAGAATAGTGCCATGGCTCTGTCCCTTCAAGGCTGCCTGCAAGTGTGCAGGCAGCTGGCATGGCCCCCAATCCTGACTGCAGCCACCTGGGCCCTATCTCAGTCCGGGCCTGGGACTGGAGTCCCCACCGCCCCCCCGCCCCCCCCTTCATGTAGGACCTACGTAAGACCTAGTGGTCCCAAAGTCTCGTCAAATTGTGTCTCAGCTATCAAAACACTGCTGTATCCTCTCTCTTTAGTCTTTAATCGATGTATATGGGATCTTCGGTCTATTGGGTGAGCTCCTACTACTGGAGGAATTAGGTCCAAGGGGCTCCCTAAGTACCAGCGTGCGCTACTAGCACTAAGGAAACAGTGGGGGGTTGCTAATGGTGAGACGCCTCTTGAGAACTCTAGAACTCTAATAGAACTGGAGTTTCCCGTCAGTTCAAACAAGTCTTAGGCAACCACGTACCTTAATATTGTAGTTCTGAAGTACTCCATGGCATCTTGCAAGTCCGAAGATTTTTCATAGGAACTCTCTAAGGCATCTTGCAAGTCCAAGGTTCCAGTATTTTCATAACAAGGATTGGCACATCTGAAATTTGAACATGCATTATTTTCCTGACGTATAGTCAATCAGCATGCGCAAGTCTCTGGAAACATGGCGCCCACCATGGTCTGGAGGCTAATTTCCTACTGCGCATGCGCCATTTGGGACTGTTTTTTTCTGCAAGCCCAAGAAGCAAGCTGCAGCAGCAGCACAGCAGCACCACTGCCTGCCCGCTCCACTAACTACACACACTGTCCACAACCCTGAAGCAACAGCAGCAGCACTTCAAACAGAAGAACAGGACAAGTATGTGGTAAGTGTATTTCTGCAGGGGATCAGTACTAAATGCCGCCGGCCGGAATCCCGGCGGTCGAAATCCCGACGCCGGAATCCCGACCACACAATCCCGACAGGGGTGGCGAGCGGAACGCAGCCCCTTGCGGGCTCGCTTCGCTCGCCATGCTCGGCACACTATTATATTCTCCCTCTATGGGTGTCATGGACACCCACGGAGGGAGAATATGTCGGGATTGTGGCGGTCGGGATTGTGGCGGTCGGGATTCCGGCTTCGGTATTTCGACCGACGGGATTCCGGCCCGCGGCATCTTGACCGCATCCCTCCTGCAGCGGGGTACACTGGGTTTCCACAGGGATAACATCGAGGAGGTAGAGATGGATCTTGATCCGAGGCACCAACAAGCTAAAAGCTTTGACTGTTCCCAGGATGCTTAGTGGCGCCTCCTCTATAGCCCCGCCTCTAGGCACTGGAGCTCAGATTGTAAGTTGGTGCCTGCAGTGCAGGCAGCTAACAGGGAGGGCTGCGCTGGGCAGCCCTGAAAAGAGCTTTTCAGAAGACTTTAAGGGCCGCAGCATAGGCACTTACAAGTGCTATATGTCATTCTGACATATCATGCTGCGGCTGCCTCACCTCCCCCGGCGGCGCTGTATACTCCCGCGCCCTGGTTGCTGGGTACTTACAGCGGAAGGCTCCGATTTCCACTAGGGCACACACACTTGCCGCTGCTCTCCGGGATCGTGTGGCCGCATCAAGGGATGAGGTAAGAGGGTCCCCTAGGCGGGACCCGCTGTACATCGCAATCCGGCGTGGTCTTTAGGAGATGGACCGCGCGCGCTGGCGTGGACACTGTGGCCGTACAGGGACCCCACTAGACCACCAGGGCAAGGGCTAAGGACCGCAGTAACCCGTGGTGAAGTCCAGCAAGGGGATAAGGCTCTGACCTGTAACCCCTCCCCCAGCCCCAGGCAGAGCCGGCCCTAACCAATATGATGCCCTAGGCAAGATTTTGGCTAGTGCCCCCTAACACCACCGCTAGTTCTGCAGGAGATGCCTGGCATGAGTCAGCTGGCAGCTCTGCTAACGTCGGGCGCCTATTGTTTATGAAAATGCATCTTATTTGCATTACTATGTGGCTAGGATGCACAAGCAGCTTCTGCTGATTAAAATTATATGCAGCATGCCTATATTCTGTGTGCGACTGCGGCTGTATCTGCATACGAAATGCTACATTACAGTAATTTCCAGGAATACGCGCAAGGTAGGATTTCGTATGCAGATAGAGCCGCAGTCACACACAGAATATAGGCATGCCGCATATCATTTTAATCAGCAGAAGCTGCTGGTGCCCCTAAGCACAGGGCCGGTGCAAGATTTTCAGGCACCCTAGGCAAAACTTAAGCCTAACCCCCCCCCCCCCACACACACTCTCCATATTTACGTTACGTCACAGTAGTGCCTCTTGTTGATGTTTCATCACACAGTAGTGTCCCGTATTCACGTTACACTACAGTAGAGCCCATTTACATTAAACCACACAGTAGAGCACATCCATGTTATACCACACAGTAGTACTCCCTGCAATGTGCTTTGATGGCTCCCAGGGTACAAGTTATACATAACAATAAAAACTACATTATATATGTATTATATATACATATATATATGAATCCAACCTTTTTACAATACAATATATCCTTTTCATGAAACCCAGTGAGTGCCTATTATGTTTCCTTCTTTAATTATAGTTGCAAATGCTAGTCACTCCCCTTCGTGTATATATATTTATTGATTCTGTGCCCCATATCCCCTTTCCTGTTTATAAATAAAACAATTATATATATATATATATATATATATAATTATATATATATTGTTGAAGTTCAGAACATGGGACCCCCGGGTTAGCATAACTAAACTGTTTCAGAACAGTAAAACGTACCCTTGCTCACCACAGGTTACTATTCCTATTACATGTCCATGTGAATAGTTAAACTGATAGCTCAGTGTTAATTTCAGTGTCTTTCTCTATACTCTCGTCTCCAGCCTCCTCTGCACTTCTGCCTGCCTGGCACTGTTGGGCTGAGGTAAATTGTCACTGGCTTGTGGGAGTCGGAAACTACTTGTTGGACACGCTGACACAACGGGGGTTGATCGCTCGCTAGCTACTTTTAGCAGCCGTGCAAACGCATAGTCACTGCGATGTGCACCGGAAATTTTTTGGGTTTTGTGTTTTGGGTTCGGTTCCGCGGCCGTGTTTTGGGTTCGAACGCGTTTTGGCAAAACCTCACCAAATTTTTTTTGTCGGATTCGGGTGTGTTTTGGATTCGGGTGTTTTTTTCAAAAAACCCTAAAAAACAGCTTAAATCATAGAATTTGGGGGTCATTTTGATCCCAAAGTATTATTAACCTCAATAACCATAATTTCCACTCATTTTCAGTCTATTCTGAACACCTCACACCTCACAATATTATTTTTAGTCCTAAAATTTGCACCGAGGTCGCTGGATGACTAAGCTCAGCGACCCTAGTGGCCGACACAAACACCTGGCCCATCTAGGAGTGGCACTGCAGTGTCACGCAGGCTGGCCCTTCCAAAAAACACTCCCCAAACAGCACATGACGCAAAGAAAAAAAGAGGCGCAATGAGGTAGCTGTGTGAGTAAGCTAAGCGACCCTAGTGGCCGACACAAACACCTGGCCCATCTAGGAGTGGCACTGCAGTGTCACGCAGGCTGGCCCTTCCAAAAAACACTCCCCAAACAGCACATGACGCAAAGAAAAATTAAAGAAAAAAGAGGTGCAAGATGGAATTGTCCTTGGGCCCTCCCACCCACCCTTATGTTGTATAAACTAGAGATGAGCGGGTTCGGTTCCTCGGAATCCGAACCCGCCCGAACTTCATGTTTTTTTTCACGGGTCCGAGCGACTCGGATCTTCCCGCCTTGCTCGGTTAACCCGAGCGCGCCCGAACGTCATCATGACGCTGTCGGATTCTCGCGAGGCTCGGATTCTATCGCGAGACTCGGATTCTATATAAGGAGCCGCGCGTCGCCGCCATTTTCACACGTGCATTGAGATTGATAGGGAGAGGACGTGGCTGGCGTCCTCTCCATTTAGATTAGAAGAGAGAGAGTGAGATTGATTTGAGACAGAGACACTTGATTTACTGGAGCTTAGGAGTACTGTAGAGAGTGCAGAGTTTAGTAGTGACTGACCACAGTGACCACCAGACAGTGCAGTTTTATTTAATATAATCCGTTCTCTGCCTGAAAAAAACGATACACAGTGACTCAGTCACATACCATATCTGTGTGCACTGCTCAGCCCAGTGTGCTGCATCATCTATGTATATATTTGACTGTGCTTACACAGCTTATAATTGTGGGGGAGACTGGGGAGCAGTGCCAGTTATAGGTTATAGCAGGAGCCAGGAGTACATATTATTAAAATTAAACAGTGCACACTTTTGCTGCAGGAGTGCCACTGCCAGTGTGACTGACCAGTGACCTGACCACACTGACCACCAGTATAGTTAGTAGTATACTATATTGTGATTGCCTGAAAAAGTTAAACACTCGTCGTGTGACTTGTGTGGTGTTTTTTTTTTTTATTCTATAAAAAACTCATTCTGCTGACAGACAGTGTCCAGCAGGTCCGTCATTATATAATATATACCTGTCCGGCTGCAGTAGTGATATATATATATTTTTTATATCATTATTTATCATCCAGTCGCAGCAGACACAGTACGGTAGTTCACGGCTGTAGCTACCTCTGTGTCGGCACTCGGCAGTCCATCCATAATTGTATACCACCTACCCGTGGTTTTTTTTTCTTTCTTCTTTATACATACATACTACATCTCATTATCAACCAGTCTATATTAGCAGCAGACACAGTACAGTAGTCCACGGCTGTAGCTACCTCTGTGTCGGCACTCGGCAGTCCGTCCATAATTGTATACCACCTACCCGTGGTTTTTTTTTCTTTCTTCTTTATACATACATACTACATCTCTTTATCAACCAGTCTATATTAGCAGCAGACACAGTACAGTAGTCCACGGCTGTAGCTACCTCTGTGTCGGCACTCGGCAGTCCATCCATAATTGTATACCACCTACCCGTGGTTTTTTTTTCTTTCTTCTTTATACATACATACTACATCTCATTATCAACCAGTCTATATTAGCAGCAGACACAGTACAGTACGGTAGTCCACGGCTGTAGCTACCTCTGTGTCGGCACTCGGCAGTCCGTCCATAATTGTATACCACCTACCCGTGGTTTTTTTTTCTTTCTTCTTTATACATACATACTACATCTCTTTATCAACCAGTCTATATTAGCAGCAGACACAGTACAGTAGTCCACGGCTGTAGCTACCTCTGAGTCGGCACTCGGCAGTCCATCCATAATTGTATACCACCTACCCGTGGTTTTTTTTTCTTTCTTCTTTATACATACATACTACATCTCTTTATCAACCAGTCTATATTAGCAGCAGACACAGTACAGTAGTCCACGGCTGTAGCTACCTCTGTGTTGGCACTCGGCAGTCCATCCATAATTGTATACCACCTACCCGTGGTTTTTTTTTCTTCTTTATACATACATACTACATCTCTTTATCAACCAGTCTATATTAGCAGCAGACACAGTACAGTAGTCCACGGCTGTAGCTACCTCTGTGTCGGCACTCGGCAGTCCATCCATAATTGTATACCACCTACCCGTGTTTTTTTTTTCTTTCTTCTTTATACATACATACTACATCTCTTTATCAACCAGTCTATATTAGCAGCAGACACAGTACAGTACAGTAGTCCACGGCTGTAGCTACCTCTGTGTCGGCACTCGGCAGTCCGTCCATAATTGTATACCACCTACCCGTGGTTTTTTTTTTCTTTCTTCTTTATACATACATACTACATCTCTTTATCAACCAGTCTATATTAGCAGCAGACACAGTACAGTAGTCCATGGCTGTAGCTACCTCTGTGTCGGCACTCGGCAGTCCATCCATAATTGTATACCACCTACCCGTGGTTTTTTTTTCTTTCTTCTTTATACATACATACTACATCTCTTTATTAACCAGTCTATATTAGCAGCAGACACAGTACAGTAGTCCACGGCTGTAGCTACCTCTGTGTCGGCACTCGGCAGTCCATCCATAATTGTATACCACCTACCCGTGGTTTTTTTTTCTTTCTTCTTTATACATACATACTACATCTCTTTATCAACCAGTCTATATTAGCAGCAGACACAGTACAGTACGGTAGTCCACGGCTGTAGCTACCTCTGTGTCGGCACTCGGCAGTCCGTCCATAATTGTATACCACCTACCCGTGGTTTTTTTTTCTTTCTTCTTTATACATACATACTACATCTCTTTATCAACCAGTCTATATTAGCAGCAGACACAGTACAGTACGGTAGTCCACGGCTGTAGCTACCTCTGTGTCGGCACTCGGCAGTCCGTCCATAATTGTATACCACCTACCCGTGGTTTTTTTTTCTTTCTTCTTTATACATACATACTACATCTCTTTATCAACCAGTCTATATTAGCAGCAGACACAGTACAGTACGGTAGTCCACGGCTGTAGCTACCTCTGTGTCGGCACTCGGCAGTCCGTCCATAATTGTATACCACCTACCCGTGGTTTTTTTTTCTTTCTTCTTTATACATACATACTACATCTCTTTATCAACCAGTCTATATTAGCAGCAGACACAGTACAGTACGGTAGTCCACGGCTGTAGCTACCTCTGTGTCGGCACTCGGCAGTCCGTCCATAATTGTATACCACCTACCCGTGGTTTTTTTTTCTTTCTTCTTTATACATACATACTACATCTCTTTATCAACCAGTCTATATTAGCAGCAGACACAGTACAGTACGGTAGTCCACGGCTGTAGCTACCTCTGTGTCGGCACTCGGCAGTCCGTCCATAATTGTATACCACCTACCCGTGGTTTTTTTTTCTTTCTTCTTTATGCATACATACTACATCTCTTTATTAACCAGTCTATTTTAGCAGCAGACACAGTACAGTAGTCCACGGCTGTAGCTACCTCTGTGTCGGCACTCGGCAGTCCATCCATAATTGTATACTAGTATCCATCCATCTCCATTGTTTACCTGAGGTGCCTTTTAGTTGTGCCTATTAAAATATGGAGAACAAAAATGTTGAGGTTCCAAAATTAGGGAAAGATCAAGATCCACTTCCACCTCGTGCTGAAGCTGCTGCCACTAGTCATGGCCGAGACGATGAAATGCCAGCAACGTCGTCTGCCAAGGCCGATGCCCAATGTCATAGTACAGAGCATGTCAAATCCAAAACAGCAAATATCAGTAAAAAAAGGACTCCAAAACCTAAAATAAAATTGTCGGAGGAGAAGCGTAAACTTGCCAATATGCCATTTACCACACGGAGTGGCAAGGAACGGCTGAGGCCCTGGCCTATGTTCATGGCTAGTGGTTCAGCTTCACATGAGGATGGAAGCACTCAGCCTCTCGCTAGAAAAATGAAAAGACTCAAGCTGGCAAAAGCAGTAGCACCGCAAAGAACTGTGCATTCTTCGAAATCCCAAATCCACAAGGAGAGTCCGACTCCAATTGTGTCGGTTGCGATGCCTGACCTTCCCAACACTGGACGTGAAGAGCATGCGCCTTCCACCATTTGCACGCCCCCTGCAAGTGATGGAAGGAGCACCCGCAGTCCAGTTCCTGATAGTCAGATTGAAGATGTCAGTGTTGAAGTACACCAGGATGAGGAGGATATGGGTGTTGCTGGCGCTGGGGAGGAAATTGACCAGGAGGATTCTGATGGTGAGGTGGTTTGTTTAAGTCAGGCACCCAGGGAGACACCTGTTGTCCGTGGGAGGAATATGGCCGTTGACATGCCTGGTGAAAATACCAAAAAAATCAGCTCTTCGGTGTGGAAGTATTTCACCAGAAATGCGGACAACAGGTGTCAAGCCGTGTGTTCCCTTTGTCAAGCTGTAATAAGTAGGGGTAAGGACGTTAACCACCTCGGAACATCCTCCCTTATACGTCACCTGCAGCGCATTCATAATAAGTCAGTGACAAGTTCAAAAACTTGGGCCGACAGCGGAAGCAGTCCACTGACCAGTAAATCCCTTCCTCTTGTAACCAAGCTCACGCAAACCACCCCACCAACTCCCTCAGTGTCAATTTCCTCCTTCCCCAGGAATGCCAATAGTCCTGCAGGCCATGTCACTGGCAATTCTGATGATTCCTCTCCTGCCTGGGATTCCTCCGATGCATCCTTGCGTGTAACGCCTACTGCTGCTGGCGCTACTGTTGTTGCTGCTGGGAGTCGATGGTCATCCCAGAGGGGAAGTCGTAAGACCACTTGTACTACTTCCACCAAGCAATTGACTGTCCAACAGTCCTTTGCGAGGAAGATGAAATATCACAGCAGTCATCCTACTGCAAAGCGGATAACTGAGGCCTTGACATCCTGGGTGGTGAGAAACGTGGTTCCGGTATCCATCATTACTGCAGAGCCAACTAGAGACTTGTTGGAGGTACTGTGTCCCCGGTACCAAATACCATCTAGGTTCCATTTCTCTAGGCAGGCGATACCGAAAATGTACACAGACCTCAGAAAAAGAGTCACCAGTGTCCTAAAAAATGCAGCTGTACCCAATGTCCACTTAACCACGGACATGTGGACAAGTGGAGCAGGGCAGGGTCAGGACTATATGACTGTGACAGCCCACTGGGTAGATGTATGGACTCCCGCCGCAACAACAGCAGCGGCGGCACCAGTAGCAGCATCTCGCAAACGCCAACTCTTTCCTAGGCAGGCTACGCTTTGTATCACCGCTTTCCTGAATACGCACACAGCTGAAAACCTCTTACGGCAACTGAGGAAGATCATCGCGGAATGGCTTACCCCAATTGGACTCTCCTGTGGATTTGTGGCATCGGACAACGCCAGCAATATTGTGTGTGCATTAAATCTGGGCAAATTCCAGCACGTCCCATGTTTTGCACATACCTTGAATTTGGTGGTGCAGAATTTTTTAAAAAACGACAGGGGCGTGCAAGAGATGCTGTCGGTGGCCAGAAGAATTGCGGGACACTTTCGGCGTACAGGCACCACGTACAGAAAACTGGAGCACCACCAAAATCTACTGAACCTGCCCTGCCATCATCTGAAGCAAGAAGTGGTAACGAGGTGGAATTCAACCCTCTATATGCTTCAGAGGTTGGAGGAGCAGCAAAAGGCCATTCAAGCCTATACAATTGAGCACGATATAGGAGGTGGAATGCACCTGTCTCAAGCGCAGTGGAGAATGATTTCAACGTTGTGCAAGGTTCTGATGCCCTTTGAACTTGCCACACGTGAAGTCAGTTCAGACACTGCCAGCCTGAGTCAGGTCATTCCCCTCATCAGGCTTTTGCAGAAGAAGCTGGAGACATTGAAGGAGGAGCTAACACGGAGCGATTCCGCTAGGCATGTGGGACTTGTGGATGGAGCCCTTAATTCGCTTAACAAGGATTCACGGGTGGTCAATCTGTTGAAATCAGAGCACTACATTTTGGCCACTGTGCTCGATCCTAGATTTAAAGCCTACCTTGGATCTCTCTTTCCGGCTGACACAAGTCTGCTGGGGTTGAAAGACCTGCTGGTGAGAAAATTGTCAAGTCAAGCGGAACGCGACCTGTCAACAACATCTTCTCCTTCACATTCTCCCGCAACTGGGGGTGCGAGGAAAAGGCTCAGAATTCCGAGCCCACCCGCTGGCGGTGATGCAGGGCAGTCTGGAGCGACTGCTGATGCTGACATCTGGTCCGGACTGAAGGACCTGACAACGATTACGGACATGTCGTCTACTGTCACTGCATATGATTCTCTCACCAATGAAAGAATGGTGGAGGATTATATGAGTGACCGCATCCAAATAGGCATGTCACACAGTCCGTACTTATACTGGCAGGAAAAAGAGGCAATTTGGAGGCCCTTGCACAAACTGGCTTTATTCTACCTAAGTTGCCCTCCCACAAGTGTGTACTCCGAAAGAGTGTTTAGTGCCGCCGCTCACCTTGTCAGCAATCGGCGTACGAGGTTACATCCAGAAAATGTGGAGAAGATGATGTTCATTAAAATGAATTATAATCAATTCCTCCGTGGAGACATTCACCAGCAGCAATTGCCTCCACAAAGTACACAGGGTGCTGAGATGGTGGATTCCAGTGGGGACGAATTGATAATCTGTGAGGAGGGGGATGTACACGGTGATATGTCGGAGGATGATGATGAGGTGGACATCTTGCCTCTGTAGAGCCAGTTTGTGCAAGGAGAGATTAATTGCTTCTTTTTTGGGGGGGGTCCAAACCAACCCGTCATATCAGTCACAGTCGTGTGGCAGACCCTGTCACTGAAATGATGGGTTGGTTAAAGTGTGCATGTCCTATTTATACAACATAAGGGTGGGTGGGAGGGCCCAAGGACAATTCCATCTTGCACCTCTTTTCTCTTTTCTTTTTCTTTGCGTCATGTGCTGTTTGGGGAGGGTTTTTTGGAAGGGCCATCCTGCGTGACACTGCAGTGCCACTCCTAGATGGGCCCGGTGTTTGTGTCGGCCACTAGGGTCGCTTATCTTACTCACACAGTCAGCTACCTCATTGCGCCTCTTTTTTTCTTTGCGTCATGTGCTGTTTGGGGAGTGTTTTTTGGAAGGGACATCCTGCGTGACACTGCAGTGCCACTCCTAGATGGGCCCGGTGTTTGTGTCGGCCACTAGGGTCGCTTATCTTACTCACACAGTCAGCTACCTCATTGCGCCTCTTTTTTTCTTTGCGTCATGTGCTGTTTGGGGAGGGTTTTTTGGAAGGGACATCCTGCGTGACACTGCAGTGCCACTCCTAGATGGGCCCGGTGTTTGTGTCGGCCACTAGGGTCGCTTATCTTACTCACACAGTCAGCTACCTCATTGCGCCTCTTTTTTTCTTTGCGTCATGTGCTGTTTGGGGAGGGTTTTTTGGAAGGGACATCCTGCGTGACACTGCAGTGCCACTCCTAGATGGGCCCGGTGTTTGTGTCGGCCACTAGGGTCGCTTATCTTACTCACACAGTCAGCTACCTCATTGCGCCTCTTTTTTTCTTTGCGTCATGTGCTGTTTGGGGAGGGTTTTTTGGAAGGGACATCCTGCGTGACACTGCAGTGCCACTCCTAGATGGGCCCGGTGTTTGTGTCGGCCACTAGGGTCGCTTATCTTACTCACACAGCGACCTCGGTGCAAATTTTAGGACTAAAAATAATATTGTGAGGTGTGAGGTATTCAGAATAGACTGAAAATGAGTGTAAATTATGGTTTTTGAGGTTAATAATACTTTGGGATCAAAATGACCCCCAAATTCTATGATTTAAGCTGTTTTTTAGGGTTTTTTGAAAAAAAACACCCGAATCCAAAACACACCCGAATCCGACAAAAAAAATTCGGTGAGGTTTTGCCAAAACGCGGTCGAACCCAAAACACGGCCGCGGAACCGAACCCAAAACCAAAACACAAAACCCGAAAAATTTCAGGCGCTCATCTCTAGTATAAACAGGACATGCACACTTTAACCAACCCATCATTTCAGTGACAGGGTCTGCCACACGACTGTGACTGAAATGACGGGTTGGTTTGGACCCCCACCAAAAAAGAAGCAATTAATCTCTCCTTGCACAAACTGGCTCTACAGAGGCAAGATGTCCACCTCATCATCATCCTCCGATTCATCACCGTGTACATCCCCCTCCTCACAGATTATCAATTCGTCCCCACTGGAATCCACCATCACAGCTCCCTGTGTACTTTGTGGAGGCAATTGCTGCTGGTGAATGTCTCCATGGAGGAATTGATTATAATTCATTTTAATGAACATCATCTTCTCCACATTTTCTGGAAGTAACCTCGTACGCCGATTGCTGACAAGGTGAGCGGCGACACTAAACACTCTTTCGGAGTACACACTTGTGGGAGGGCAACTTAGGTAGAATAAAGCCAGTTTGTGCAAGGGCCTCCAAATTGCCTCTTTTTCCTGCCAGTATACGTACGGACTGTCTGACATGCCTACTTGGATGCGGTCACTCATATAATCCTCCACCATTCTTTCAATGGTGAGAGAATCATATGCAGTGACAGTAGACGACATGTCCGTAATCGTTGGCAGGTCCTTCAGTCCGGACCAGATGTCAGCATCAGCAGTCGCTCCAGACTGCCCTGCATCACCGCCAGCGGGTGGGCTCGGAATTCTGAGCCTTTTCCTCGCACCCCCAGTTGTGGGAGAATGTGAAGGAGGAGATGTTGACAGGTCGCGTTCCGCTTGACTTGACAATTTTCTCACCAGCAGTTCTTTGAACCCCTGCAGACTTGTGTCTGCCGGAAAGAGAGATCCAAGGTAGGTTTTAAATCTAGGATCGAGCACGGTGGCCAAAATGTAGTGCTCTGATTTCAACAGATTGACCACCCGTGAATCCTTGTTAAGCGAATTAAGGGCTCCATCCACAAGTCCCACATGCCTAGCGGAATCGCTCTGTGTTAGCTCCTCCTTCAATGTCTTCAGCTTCTTCTGCAAAAGCCTGATGAGGGGAATGACCTGACTCAGGCTGGCAGTGTCTGAACTGACTTCACGTGTGGCAAGTTCAAAAGGTTGCAGAACCTTGCACAACGTTGAAATCATTCTCCACTGCGCTTGAGACAGGTGCATTCCACCTCCTATATCGTGCTCAGTTGTATAGGCTTGAATGGCCTTTTGCTGCTCCTCCAACCTCTGAAGCATATAGAGGGTTGAATTCCACCTCGTTACCACTTCTTGCTTCAGATGATGGCAGGGCAGGTTCAGGCGTTTTTGGTGGTGCTCCAGTCTTCTGTACGTGGTGCCTGTACGCCAAAAGTGTCCCGCAATTCTTCTGGCCACCGACAGCATCTCTTGCACGCCCCTGTCGTTTTTTAAATAATTCTGCACCACCAAATTCAAGGTATGTGCAAAACATGGGACGTGCTGGAATTTGCCCATATTTAATGCACACACAATATTGCTGGCGTTGTCCGATGCCACAAATCCACAGGAGAGTCCAATTGGGGTAAGCCATTCTGCGATGATCTTCCTCAGTTGCCGTAAGAGGTTTTTAGCTGTGTGCGTATTCTGGAAAGCGGTGATACAAAGCGTAGCCTGCCTAGGAAAGAGTTGGCGTTTGCGAGATGCTGCTACTGGTGCCGCCGCTGCTGTTCTTGCGGCGGGAGTCCATACATCTACCCAGTGGGCTGTGACAGTCATATAGTCCTGAGTCTGCCCTGCTCCACTTGTCCACATGTCCGTGGTTAAGTGGACATTGGGTACAACTGCATTTTTTAGGACACTGGTGAGTCTTTTTCTGAGGTCTGTGTACATTTTCGGTATCGCCTGCCTAGAGAAATGGAACCTAGATGGTATTTGGTACCGGGGACACAGTACCTCAAACAAGTCTATAGTTGGCTCTGCAGTAATGATGGATACCGGAACCACGGTTCTCACCGCCCAGGATGCCAAGGCCTCAGTTATCCGCTTTGCAGCTGGATGACTGCTGTGATATTTCATCTTCCTCGCAAAGGACTGTTGGACAGTCAATTGCTTGGTGGAAGTAGTAAAAGTGGTCTTACGACTTCCCCTCTGGGATGACCATCGACTCCCAGTAGCAACAACAGCAGCGCCAGCAGCAGTAGGCGTTACACGCAAGGATGCATCGGAGGAATCCCAGGCAGGAGAGGACTCGTCAGAATTGCCAGTGACATGGCCTGCAGGACTATTGGCATTCCTGGGGAAGGAGGAAATTGACACTGAGGGAGTTGGTGGGGTGGTTTGCGTGAGCTTGGTTACAAGAGGAAGGGATTTACTGGTCAGTGGACTGCTTCCGCTGTCGCCCAAAGTTTTTGAACTTGTCACTGACTTATGATGAATGCGCTGCAGGTGATGTATAAGGGAGGATGTTCCGAGGTGGTTAACGTCCTTACCCCTACTTATTACAGCTTGACAAAGGCAACACACGGCTTGACAAATGTTGTCCGCATTTCTGTTGAAATACTTCCACACCGAAGAGCTGATTTTTTTTTGTATTTTCACCAGGCATGTCAATGGCCATATTCCTCCCACGGACAACAGGTGTCTCCCCGGGTGCCTGACTTAAACAAACCACCTCACCATCAGAATCCTCCTGGTCAATTTCCTCCCCAGCGCCAGCCACACCCATATCCTCCTCATCCTGGTGTACTTCAACACTGACATCTTCAATCTGACTATCAGGAACTGGACTGCGGGTGCTCCTTCCAGCACTTGCAGGGGGCGTGCAAATGGTGGAAGGCGCATGCTCTTCACGTCCAGTGTTGGGAAGGTCAGGCATCGCAACCGACACAATTGGACTCTCCTTGTGGATTTGTGATTTCGAAGAACGCACAGTTCTTTGCTGTGCTTTTGCCAGCTTGAGTCTTTTCATTTTTCTAGCGAGAGGCTGAGTGCTTCCATCCTCATGTGAAGCTGAACCACTAGCCATGAACATAGGCCAGGGCCTCAGCCGTTCCTTGCCACTCCGTGTGGTAAATGGCATATTGGCAAGTTTACGCTTCTCCTCCGACGATTTTATTTTAGATTTTTTAGTCCTTTTTTTACTGATATTTGGTGTTTTGGATTTTACATGCTCTGTACTATGACATTGGGCATCGGCCTTGGCAGACGACGTTGATGGCATTTCATCGTCTCGGCCATGACTAGTGGCAGCAGCTTCAGCACGAGGTGGAAGTCGATCTTGATCTTTCCCTATTTTTGGAACCTCAACATTTTTGTTCTCCATATTTTAATAGGCACAACTAAAAGGCACCTCAGGTAAACAATGGAGATGGATGGATACTAGTATACTTATGGATGACGAGTGACTGCCGACACAGAGGTAGCTACAGCCGTGGACTACCGTACTGCGTCTGCTAGTATAGACTGGATGATAATGATATAAAATATATATATATATATCACTACTGCAGGACAGGTATATATTATATAATGACGGACCTGCTGGACACTGACAGCAGCAGACTCCTAAACTACTAGTATGAAGAAGATAGAAAAAAAAAAACCACCACAGGTAGGTATACAATTATGGACGAGCACTGCCGACACAGAGGTAGCTACAGCCGTAGACTACCGTACTGCGTCTGCTAGTATAGACTGGATGGTAATGATATAAAAAATATATATATATATCACTACTGCAGGACAGGTATATATTATATAATGACGGACCTGCTGGACACTGTCAGCAGCAGACTCCTAAACTACTAGTATGAAGAAGATAGAAAAAAAAAAACACCACAGGTAGGTATACAATTATGGACGAGCACTGCCGACACAGAGGTAGCTACAGCCGTGGACTACCGTACTGCATCTGCTAGTATAGACTGGATGATAATGATATAAAAAATATATATATATCACTACTGCAGGACAGGTATATATTATATAATGACGGACCTGCTGGACACTGTCAGCAGCAGACTCCTAAACTACTAGTATGAAGAAGATAGAAAAAAAAACCCACCACAGGTTGGTATACAATTATGGATGAGCACTGCCGACACAGAGGTAGCTACAGCCGTGGACTACCGTACTGCGTCTGCTAGTATAGACTGGATGATAATGATATAAAAAATATATATATATCACTACTGCAGGACAGGTATATATTATATAATGACGGACCTGCTGGACACTGTCAGCAGCAGACTCCTAAACTACTAGTATGAAGAAGATAGAAAAAAAAAACCCACCACAGGTAGGTATACAATTATGGACGAGCACTGCCGACACAGAGGTAGCTACAGCCGTGGACTACCGTACTGCGTCTGCTAGTATAGACTGGATGATAATGATATAAAAAATATATATATATCACTACTGCAGGACAGGTATATATTATATAATGACGGACCTGCTGGACACTGTCAGCAGCAGACTCCTAAACTACTAGTATGAAGAAGATAGAAAAAAAAAAACCCACCACAGGTAGGTATACAATTATGGACGAGCACTGCCGACACAGAGGTAGCTACAGCCGTGGACTACCGTACTGCGTCTGCTAGTATAGACTGGATGATAATGATATAAAAAAAATATATATATCACTACTGCAGGACAGGTATATATTATATAATGACGGACCTGCTGGACACTCAGCAGCAGACTCCTAAACTACTAGTATGAAGAAGATAGAAAAAAAAAACCACCACAGGTAGGTATACAATTATGGACGAGCACTGCCGACACAGAGGTAGCTACAGCCGTGGACTACCGTACTGCGTCTGCTAGTATAGACTGGATGATAATGATATAAAAATATATATATATCACTACTGCAGGACAGGTATATATTATATAATGACGGACCTGCTGGACACTGTTAGCAGCAGACTCCTAAACTACTAGTATGAAGAAGATAGAAAAAAAAAAACCACCACAGGTAGGTATACAATTATGGACGAGCACTGCCGACACAGAGGTAGCTACAGCCGTGGACTACCGTACTGCGTCTGCTAGTATAGACTGGATGATAATGATATAAAAAATATATATATTATATATCACTACTGCAGGTATATATTATAATATAATGAATGACGGACCTGCTGGACACTATCTGTCAGCAGAATGCGTTTATAGAATAAAAAAAAAAACACCACACGAGTGTTTAACTTTTTCAGGCAGACAATATACTGGTGGTCACTGGTCAGTCACACTGGCAGCAAAAGTGTGCACTGTTATGTACTCCTGCTATAACTGCTCCCCAGTCTCCCCCACAATTAAGCTGTGTGAGCAGTGAGCACTCAGCACAGTCAGATATACATAGATGATATTATCATGCAGCACACTGAGGCTGAGCACAGATATGGTATGTGACTGTGTATCGTTTTTTTTCAGGCAGAGAACGGATTTTAAATAATAAATAAAACTGGTGGTCACTAGTATAACTATCAGCAAAACTCTGCACTCTCTGAGTACTCCTAATGCTCCCCAAAATTACTAAAATTAAATTACTAGTAAATCAAGTGTCTCACTCTCTATCTAAACGGAGAGGACGCCAGCCACGTCCTCTCCCTATCAATCTCAATGCACGTGTGAAAATGGCGGCGACGCGCGGCTCCTTATATAGAATCAGAGTCTCGCGATAGAATACGAGCCTCGCGAGAATCCGACAGCGGGATGATGACGTTCGGGCGCGCTCGGGTTAGCCGAGCAAGGCGGGAAGATCCGAGTCTGCCTCGGACCCGTGTAAAAAGGCTGAAGTTCGGGGGGGTTCGGATTCCGAGGAACCGAACCCGCTCATCTCTACCGCCTATAGGGAGTGTATTTTCGCTTTGCAAGTGTGCGAACGCCTGTGCAGCGGAGCTCTGCAAAAACATTTTGTGCAGTTTGAGTAGGTCTGGACTTACTCAGCCCTTTCGATCACTTCAGTCTTTTTGTTCCCGCAATTGACGTCAGACACCCGCCCTGCAAACGCTTGGACACGCCTGCGTTTTTCCAAACACTCCCAGAGTGTCAGCTGACACCCACATACGCCTTCTTCCTGTCAATCTCCTTGCGATTGGCTGTGCGAACTGATTCTTCGTTAAATCCATCGCTCAGCAACGATCCAGTTTGTACCCGTACGACGCGCCTGCGCATTGCGGAGCATATGCATGCGCAGTTTTGACGTTTTTTTAACCTGATCGCTGCGCTGCAAAAATCGACAGCGAGCGATCAACTCGGAATGACCCCCAAGATTCTCCTGCTGCTAACAGGGTGGTGACATAAGGAAAGGGGTAATCCAGGTGAGGTGCTGACAATGGGTCGCACTGTGTCACATCAACAAGAATTGTACCCTCTAATACAGTTCACAAAGCGGTGTGTGAGTAACATGTACCAGCAATGTCCCTGCTTACTTGTGTTGAGCCTCCTCTAGAAAGGACACCAGAATCCCATTAGAGCTCCCTCTGGATGCTGACTCTGCAGTGCTTTCTCTTCCAGGCTCACCCCGTTTGCAGCTGCTTGCTCTTTCCCTTATATGGGCGGGCTGAGGTCACTGCAAAGCCCTGTTCTCTGCGGAGCTTTCTCTTCCTCCCCTGCCAGGGATTCCCTCACTGAAGCTGCCCACACACTCCTTATATGGGCAGGAGGGTCACAGTTCATCTCTGCTCACGATGCTCTCTCTCTCTCTCACAGGGGAAATCCCCGCTGTCACTGCCGGGAGCCACACACTGATACACAGGCTTCAGGAGCACTCCGGGGTGACACACAGGACTTCAGCCTCTGCTGTCTGCCTCAGTTGAACGGAGCCGATCAGCGCTCCTCACAGATCCTCCTGTCACAGCACACTCTCCCCAGAGAGTCCCCTTCCTCCGGGCACCCTGCATTTTAACCCCTCGCCTCAGGAGTCCCCGGATGTTTCCGCGCTGACTCTCCCCCCAGTGGCTGTACAACCAGGTAGGAGGGGTGGCCCCTTTTACACCGCTTGTTGCAGTAAGGATTTCAGAAGGAGGGGGGAAGGAGGATAAGGCTGCGGGCTGCGTTTTTTGTGTAGATGGCAGCACAGGGTCACACTGCTGCCATTTAACAGGATTCAGGAGGAGCATGCCGCCCTCTAGTGGCTGCCGCCCATAGGCAGCTTCCTAAAGCTGCCTAATGGTAGCGCCGGCCCTGCCTAAGCATACCAAATGCCCCAGGCATTTGCCTAGTTTGCCTATGCCTAAGGCCGGCTCTGGCCCCAGGCACCATTTACTGCTAATGTTCCCGCCCTGGATCTGCATCTCTCTGTCTCCCTCACTCCCTGTCAGCGTTTGGGCGCCATTACACACATGCTGAGCTGACTTTGGGACTGCTGGGCAATGTCTTCTCTGTAAAGCCGTCTACATCATCAGCGCTGAGCATTTACAGGACACTTAAGTATTCTACATGTCTTTTAGACAGTGGTGGTCATTCCGAGTTGTTCGCTCGCTAGCAGTTTTCAGCAGCCGTGCAAACGCTATGCCGCCTCCCACTGGGAGTGTATTTTAGCTTAGCAGAAGTGCGAACGAAAAGGATCGCAGAGTGGCTACAAAATAATTTTGTGCATTTTCAGAGTAGCTTCAGACCTACTCAGCGCTTGCGATCACTTCAGACTAATCAGTTCCTGCTTTGACGTCACGAACACGCCCTGCGTTCCCCCAGCCACGCCTGCATTTTTCCGAACACTCCCTGAAAACGGTCATTTGACACCCAGAAACGCCCACTTCATGTCAATCACTCTGCGGCGAGCACTGCGACTGAAATGCTTCGCTAGACCTGATCTGAAACGACATCGCTCGTTGTAATAGTACGACGCGTGTGCGCATTGCGCAGCATACGCATGCGCAGAAGTGCCGTTTTTTGCCTCATCGCTGCGCAGTGACCGAAAGCAGCTAGCGATCAACTCGGAATGACCCCCAGTGTTAGTTAAGAACAAGTGCATACATTCAGGGCTATTTAATACAAGTACCCTAGGATATACATCCAGTCTTTACTGTGCATTGTTATATACATATAGGGGGTAATTCCAAGTTGATCGCAGCAGGAAATTTTTTAGCAGTTGGGCAAAACCATGTGCACTGCAGGTGTGGCAGATATAACATTTGCAGAGAGAGTTAGATTTGGGTGGGTTATTTTATTTCTGTGCAGGGTAAATACTGGCTGCTTTATTTTTACACTGCAAATTAGATTGCAGATTGAACACACCCCACCCAAATCTAACTCTCTGCACATGTTATATCTGCCTCCCCTGCAGTGCACATGGTTTTGCCCAATTGCTAACAAAAATCCTGCTGCGATCAACTTGGAATTACCCCCATACATACCTCCCAACTTTGTCCTGGCTGGAAGAGGGACACACGCGCGCGCGCTCCCGAAAAGGGTGCGTGGCCTGTGAAAAGGGGCGTGGCTTTGCGGAGAACACGCAGTCGCGAGCCACGCCCCGTTTTCGTCACTGAGGGGGCATGCCCAGCGCTCTGTGAGCTGCTGGCATGCCCCCTCTCCCTCTGACTCCAGTGAATAGTCTATTCACCGCTGCTCTGCTAAGCAGGGCAGTGAGAGACAGAGCCTCCCAACTGCCCCCCCCCCCCCCCACCATGGGACACTGCGGCCCGCCCAAAAAACGGGACTGTCCCGCGAAAATTGGGACAGTTGGGAGGTATGCATATATAGCATTACTTTGTAGTGCAGTTACTTAGTATTGCTAGTCCAGTGCAGTTTTATTGTTGTTTGTCATAATTTCTGCATTGTTCATGTGACTGTGTATGCCAGTAGCTGCTGTGTGATTTCCATTCCGTGTATCTCACATATACTGCTATCCCTATATTCTGTACCCTGAAGGGGGCTAAGTGCATCAGGGTTCTCATATAATAATATAGTGTTTCACAGGATATACCCTTGTGGTATTTTTCTATGTATATTACAGTCACCTTATAGGCTTATACCTCTTAAATCCTCTGTGTGTGCTCTGCTTGCAGTCACACTATACTTGTCTGGTACTATTGTACTATTTTGTGCTACTGCCATGGATGGCTCTGAGGAGAATATTGCAGCTGAGGGTTCAGGTACTGGGGGTTTTATACCCCTCAGTCAGTCTACAGCAACGGGGGCGAATCATGACCCGCCGTGGGCTACATTTTCGAATTTACTAACTACGCTGGTAACTAGACTTGCGCCCCCTATAGGGGCCTCCTGTGCCATTACAGCCACATATTGTCCCTGCAGTTAATCCGCCATGGGCAGATACTTTGTCCTCTCAGTTACAGCAATTAAATCAGTCTTTGGCTAAGCAAAATCCTAACCTTCGCCCGCCTAAGACCAAGGGGTCATCTAAGCGGGCTATTACTTCCTCACAATCCACACGTTTCAGATACTTCAGACTCTGATGCAGATGCTTCTGAAGGGGAATCTATGACACAAGTGGATGTTCCTGACCTCTTGGAGGCTATCTGGCTGATTCTTCAAATTGATGATGACGAAGAACCTCCAGCTACCTCTAAGAAACCAGATAAGTTCAAGCGTCAGAAGGTTAATAAATTAGTTTTGCCCCATTCTGACCACTTAGTTGACATACATCAGGAATCCTGGGAGTCTCCAGGAAAGAAATTCTCCCTGTCTAATAAGATGCTAGCTCGTTATCCCCTCGCTGCAGAGTTAAGTAAAAATTGGGAAACACCGCCGCCGGTGGACTCACAAGTCGCGCATCTGGTGGTGTCCTCTGCTCTGCCTGTCACTACCGTCACCTCTCTGAAGGAATCGACGGATAAGCGTGTGGAGGGTTGCTTGAAGTCTATTTACACTCTTGCTGGAGCTGTGCACAGGCCGACTATTGCGGCCTCTTGGGCTGCTAAAGATATAGAGGCCTGGGTTCAGGAAGTTGAAGCGGAATTACCGTTTCATTTTCCTGATAATCTAAGACTTTATTACAGCCTCTCATTATATTCAGGAGGCAGCATCTGATGCAGGTATCCTGGCGGCCAAAGCGTCTACTACATCTATTCTGGCTCGTCGGATCCTCTGGTTGCGGTCCTGGTCTGTAGATCTGGACTCTAAAAAGACCTTGGAGGTGATCCCTTTTAAAGGGAAACATACCTTTTGGGGTAGACCTCAATAAGATTGTTGCTGACTTAGCATCGGCTAAGACTGCATGTCTACCTAGTACTACACCTTCGGCCCTGAAGGCTAAGGGTACTTCCTTTCGACCTCCAGGTAAAGCAAAGGGTCAGGCGTACCCGAAACAGGCTCGCACTTCCAAATCCACTAAGCCCAAACCTAAACGTGCCTGGGCTGCCCGTCAGCCTGCTTCCAAAAACAGACAAGCCGGCCGCATGACGGGGCAGGCCTCCCTCTGGGGGATCCCAGGGTTAGAAGCTGACTTCTACGGTTTGCTCAGGTATGGTCACAGACCACTTCGGACGCCTGGGTAAGGGAAGTCGTCTCTCACGGATACGCCATCTCTTTCAAGAAACGTCCCTGTGGCCGGAGAGGCCTCAGCCACGTGGAAAATGGCCGCCGCGGCACTGAAGGGGTTAACCCCTAGTGCCCGACGCCATGTTGCGGACAATAGGTGCTTGGCGTCACTGTTAAACGTACTTACGGCGCTGGGTGTGGACTGTTTAAAAGTTTGTTTAATGATGTGTTTTAACATGTCATAGGTAGTGCTCTGTGCACAATTGTAAGATTGCATGTTTAACTGTATTTATTTTATATTCAAGATGTGGTCATCTGTATATTTAAAGAGGAAAATGCACTTACTCTTATAGATGTCTGAATAATCATCTCTTATCCTCTGGAAATAGGAAGTGGCATGCTAATGGCCCTGTCCTAGCAGAGAGGTGTGAAGGACAATACCTTTTGATGTGTAAGTTCCTTAGAGAGAGGTGCTAATCACGGGGGATCTGGTTTGCCTGGAGATAAGAATGACCAGAAACATTTGTATTTTGAAGCTATGTGATAAATTTATCAATAGTGAATGTTAATCTGATACCAAACGTCTGTGTCACAGGAAGGAGGATATTGTTTTATTGCACTTATATCCTTGTCAAATGTAATTTATTTATATTTTGTGCGATAACCAGATTGGTTGCAGAAGACAGGGAGGGCTTACCCCCCTGTGGTACTGTGTTGAAAACTGACATAAAAAGGAGACCTGCGTGTCTCCAGAGTTTTTTTGAATTGTACCATCTTGTTCTGCTGGAACATCTTGCTGTATGCTGTTGCCCCTAGCAATAGGGAAGAGTTCTCTTTAGAACTATATTTGAGCAAATAAACATCATTGCCTCAAGAAGATTGCTTCATCTTGTGACCTACAGGGTTATGCCAACCATAGCCCCGTCCTCCGGCTGTCCAGGGAAGCACCTAACGTCTCCAAGTTCCGCCTTCCGCCAGCTACCGGTAGAGGCCTAGCAAGTTGCTAGTGTAGATTCGTCAGCACCACACAGGTGTGGTAAGGCAGTGCGTCAGCACATACAAAGCAGAACCGTGGTTCCAAACGCCACGGCAGGTTAGAAGTTTGGTGGTGGCAGCAAAAACCCGCCCACAACGCAGTGGGTGGAGTCAGTAACAGGCGATTACTGACGGTAAGCGGGAATCCCCTATGTGGTCAGGCTTCATGTGACTTGACCTTCCACTCTGTGCGCAGCCAACGGAACGCGAAAGCGGCGAGTGCTTTCGTACGGGACCGTCCTGTCACAGTCCCCATCGCCAGTTTTGCTTGACAAATGTCCCTTCGGATCCGGTGTAAGCAAAAACTCTCCATCTAGTGGTGCAATCCCTCCTGGACACGGGAGTTATAGTGCCGATGCCTCTGGCTCAGAGAGGCAGGGGGTACTATTCAACGCTGTTCTTAGTTCTGAAGCCGAATGCTTCTTCCAGGCCCATTCTCAACCTCAAGTCTTTGAACAAGTTTGTGAAAGTTTCCAAATTCCGTATGGAAACTCTTCGCTCTATTGTTCTGGTTATATGGTATCCCTGGACATACAGGATGCTTACCTTCATATACCTATTGTAGTGTCCTATCAGCAATACCTGCAACCTCCATTTTCAATTCCAGGCCTTTACTTTTGGTCTGACCACGCCTCCAAGAATTTTCACCAAGGTCATGGCGGTCATGATGGCTCTACTCCGCCGTCAGGGTATCAGGATCCTGCCGTATCTGGACGACTTGTTGATCCTGGCAAACTCCCCAGAGGTTCTCCTCTGTCATCTGGAACTGATGGTCCAATTCCTGCAAGCCAACGGGTGGCTCATCAACTGAAAGAAGCCTGCCCTGGTCCCTGCTCATAGTATGGTGCACCTGTGAGCACTATTGGACACCCACAATCACCGGTTGTTTTTGTCTCCGAAGAAGGTCCTGAAACTTCAGGACAAGATAAGATGCTTTCTCTCTTCAAGTACTAGGCCTCATGGTGTCAGCTTTCAATATGGTGAAGTATGCTCAATTTCATTCCCGCCCTCTGCAGAAGTTGATACTCTCCGAGTGGGACGGCCTGCCTCACTGGATCAGTACTTACATGGTCTCCTTGACTCCGGAGGTCCGCCTGTCACTGAGCTGGTGGCTACAGGACCAGCAATTGAGCAGGGTCGTCCCTTCTGGATCTCCAACTTGGTCTTTCTGACGACAGATGTCAGTCTGCGGGGCTGGGGTGTGGTGTTGGAGCGACACTCTCTTCAGGGTCGGTGGACCAGGGAGGATTATCTCCTCCGGATAATCATTCTAGACTTGCGGGCAGTGTTCAATGCATTGACTCTAGCCCTGCCTCTGGTGCAGAACAGGCCTGTTCAAGTACAGTCAGACAACGCCACCATGGTGGCGTACATAAATCATCAAGGCGGCACTCAAAGCCGCATGGCAATGATGGAAGTATCAAAAATACTTTATTGGGCGGAACGCCATCTGCCAGCCATATCAGCAGTGTTCATTCTGGGAGTCCTCAACTGGGAAGCGGACTGTACACGCCAGAGAGTGGAGTCTTCATCCGGAAGTATTTCAACTCCTAGTGGACAAGTGGGGCCTACCAGATGTAGACCTAATGGCGTCTCGACACAATCCCAAGGTGTCGGTTTTCGGAGCAAGGACAAGGGATCCTCAAGCAGCGTTCGTGGATGCACTGGCAATTCGATGGAACTTTCGGCTGCCATATGTGTTCCCTCCGATTTCACTTCTGCCCAGGGTGATAAGGAAGTTCAAGCAAGAAGGAGGAATACTACTTCTAATCGCTCCTGCATGGCACAGATGGCATTGGTTCTCAGACCTGCAGGGTCTCTCGACAGAGTGTCCTCTGCTACTTCCGCAACGCCCAGACCTCCTCGTTCAGGGCCCTTGTGTCTACAAGGATTTGGCCCGGCTGGCTTTGATGGCATGGCTCTTGAAGCTTCCGTACTGAGGGCCAAAGGATTTTCTGAGGCGGTCATTCAAACTATGTTAAAGGTCCGTAAACCGGCGTCTGCTCACATTCATCATAGGGTTTGGAATTCTTACTTCGCCTGGTGTGCGACTAACCATTATGACGCATACATGTTCAGTACTGCCAAACTTTTGGCTTTTCTGCAACAGGGCCTGGACTTAGGCCTTCGGCTGGCCTCCCTCAAGGTTCATATTTCTGCCCTTTCGATATGGTTTCAGAGAAAAATTGTGACTCTGCCTGATGTTCATACATTCCCTCAGGGTGTTTTACGGATTCAACCTCCCTATGTCTTGCCTGTGGCTCCATGGGATTTGTCGGTTGTTCTTGACGCCTTACAAGAGTCTCAGTTTGAACCTCCTGGTTTGTCCTCCAAAGAGTGGTCTTTGGATGTGGTACGGGCTCTCCATATTTATGTGAAGAGAACAGCTTCACTTAGGAGATCTGATTCTCTCTTTGTTCTTTTTGGTTTTCACAAATGTGGCTGGCCTGCTAATAAGCAGACCTTGGCCAGATGGATTAGAATGGTGATTGAACATGCTTATGTACAGGCTGAACTTTCAGCTCCTGCTACTATCAAAGCCCATTCTACTCGGTCTGTTGGACCTTCTTTGGCGGCCCGCCGTGGTGTGACCCTTGAACAATTGTGCAAGGTGGCTACATGGTCCTCAGTGAACACGTTCATAAGGTTCTATGCCTTTGATACTTCCGCCTCCCAGGATGCCTCCTTTGGACGCCGGGTTCTTGTGCCCGCTACAGTACGTCCCCTCCCATGAGGAACTGCTTTACGACATCCCTGATGTTATCCCTGTGGAACCCCAGTGTACCCCGCTGCAGAAAAGGAGATTTATGGTAAGAACTTACCTTTGTTAAATCTCTTTCTGCGAGGTACACTGGGTTCCACAGGGTGCCCACCCTGACACACTTAGCTTCTTTGGGTTTGTGAGGCATTAGCCGCTGGTACCTTCTCCTGTCGTGAGAATGTAGTGTATGTGGCTACTAACTGTTGTCGTCTCTCTTACCTGCTACTGCATTGGACTGGTTAACAAAACTGAGCTCCAGTGCCTGGAGGCGGGGATATAGAGGAGGCGGCACTAAGCATCCTGGGAACAGTCAAAGCTTTTAGCCTGTTGGTGCCTCAGATCAAGATCCAACTCTTCCCCCCCGATGTTATCCCTGTGGAACCCAGTGTACCTCACAGTAAGAGATTTAACAAAGGTAAGTTCTTACCATAAATCTCCTTATCTATTACACTTCCATCCTAACGTAATCCCTATATAAATGCGTGTGTGTGTGTGTGTGTGTGTGTGTGTGTGTGTGTGTGTGTGTGTGTGTGTGTGTGTGTGTATGTGTATATATATATACATATATATTTATCTTTATTGGGTTCAAGTCCAGAACATGGAGGCCCCCAGAGGCATCACTGTACCGGGCCCCAAGATTTCTGTTGCTGGCCCTGCCAGTAGGCCTGTCAAGAGATAATATGAAAGCTTCCCTATATAACGCACAGGGATTTCTATATAATTAAGGATCGCAGCTGTCCAAGTACCCTCCCAATTTTTCTTTTGCTACAACCGTCTCAGCATGGAGATAACAGAAAAAATCTGAATATTTTATTATCATGTTAATGCATTTTTTTCAGTCCCACACAAATTTTTTATTTTTAATATATTTTTACATTTATTTTATTTTTTTCTGCTTACGGAACTGAAAGAATAAGCTTGGATTTTCCGTTCCATTGCACATATCCCCTAAGACTGACCCATTGAGTCCGGAAGTTAGGCTTTATTGCTCCAGCGATATTTTACTTATACAGGTTGAGTATCCCATATCCAAATATTCCGAAATACGGAATATTCCGAAATACGGAATTTTTTGAGTGAGTGTGAGATAGTGAAACCTTTGTTTTTTGATGGCTCAATGTACACAAACTTTGTTTAATACACAAAGTTATTAATAATATTGTATTAAATGACCTTCAGGCTGGTGTGTATAAGGTCTATATGAAACATAAATGAATTGTGTGAATGTAGACACACTTTGTTTAATGCACAAAGTTATAAAAAATATTGGCTAAAATTACCTTCAGGCTGTGTGTATAAGGTGTATATGAAACATAAATGCATTCTGTGCTTAGACTTAGGTCCCATCGCCATGATATCTCATTATGGTATGCAATTATTCCAAAATACGGAAAAATCCCATATCCAAAATACCTCTGGTCCCAAGCATTTTGGATAAGGGATACTCAACCTGTATTGTATATTGCAGCAATTATTTATTTTCTGTTGTTACAAACAGTGGTGGCAGAAAACGAACCTTATCATCAATAGTTTATAAATAGTCTCGCTGGTGTTATTATGGGAATACAAGAAAAAATCTACATACTGCAAGAAGGTTTTATCTTCAGTAATTCTTTTGTACATTAAAATAGTGACGTTCCTTTTATGAATCAATTTGAGAATTCTGTCTAGGGCAACAGTTACCTACTTCTGCAGAATATATGGAAGCACAGTGTGAAACTAATAACAATAATTATAATAATTAGATTTGTATACCGCTTTTCTGCCGCAGGACTCAAAGTCACTTTGCGGACATCAAAAACATGATACATTTGCAAATGATTTAGAATTATAGCAAGTAGAAATCCACACAGAAATAATGAAAGCAAAACTTAGAGAGCACAGTAAGCATAATGTAGGGTTGGTGCAGGTATTTTGGACAATAACTTCCACTGGCTGTATATTCCACCCACAAAAGGTACCAGGCAAGGCAGCTGCCTTAGGCGCACTACATAGGATTACCCTGGGTGGAATAGGTTATGCCTAGAAGATATGGCCCAAAATGGCTAGTTGCAGCGTCCTAACATTAGGAATAGGGTCTATGTATTTTCATCCCATCCACTAGCGAACCATGTGAGGCAGCCATGTTGGGCGCACTACAAAGGTCAGCTGTCCTTGCTGCTGCCTTAATTACAATAGTAGGCAGGTCAAAGAGGATTCTTCCGTTCCTTACACTGTCCTCATACCTCCCAACTGTCCCAGTTCAGTGGGACAGTCCCACTATTTGGACACTGCACCACTGTCCCACTTGTCGGCCGAAGTGTCCCACGGGAGGGGGGGAGGTGTTTGGGGATCCTTTGCTCACCTCTGCTCTTCAAAGCAGCAAGCCATCCCTGACTATGCATCTAAACACTATAGGAGGTGATCCAGGGAGCTGCTCGGGGAGAGCTGAGCGCGCCCCCAAATTGCTTAAAATAGGGTCATGCCTCCCATCCAAGGTCATGCCCCCTCCCACCCCAGGCTATGCCCACTTAACGGGAGTGCATGCCAAGGGCCCCGAGTTCATGGCACTAAAAGTTGGTAGGTATACTGTCCAACTGTTCATGCTCTCAGATAGAGATGGGTAGCATTTTCATCCTAAACTGCAGACCATGTCGGACTGGGGTATGAAGGGCCTACCGGGGCAATACAGTGGTAAGGGCCACAGCATAGGGGTGTGACCAGCCACCACATTGGTTTATATATATGCATGATAATGTAGCAGATTAATAACAGCAATGCATGATAGAAAATACACCATAGTCCTGTGCATTATATGGAAACATATGCATAATGTACTCTATAATTCAAGTGCACAGTCTGGAAACTCTTCCCCAGAGGAGCAGGTGGGGCCTCCAGGCAGTAGGGCCCACCAGGGGTTTCCCCTCTACCCCTGTGGGCCAGTCCGACCCTGCCTGCAGAATATTCTCCTCCTTCAGAATTTAGCTGAAGAATTTTGTCTTTTTGCATGAGGGATTCAGCCTTAATATCGCATGCAGAATTCCCCCTCTCATTTCTGTTCCAAGCTGAATTCCCATATCATTTCTTTGCATTGTGGAATGCCTTGCCGTAGACTGGCAAAGCAACAGCAGAGTTTGAATATTGTCTTACAGGCATTTCAAAGCTTTGCAACATGAGATGTTCCACAGTGAAAAATGATTTGCATAAAATGTCACTGCAATTTCTCTATGTTCACACTCAATCCTCCCCAGATAGTACCATGACTACAGAGTACAGACAGAAGGTTTAATGATTGGTGTCCCACTGCTTCCCATCCCGTAATTAGTGAGTGTGATGACCAGCAAAGTAGAGTTTTTTTTGGCAGGGGGTACAGTATATGCTGGGGAAGGACATTACTGATTGAACCATATAACACCTTTTGAAAATGACTGGCGACAAACGTTTGGAAAACACATATATATTATAAATTTAAAATCTTTTCTTCTTTTTCAAGCTAATTTTTTTACATAAAACAATGCTTAAAACTTCATAAATGATGAATAAAAAGATACAACAGAGATAAAATGTATACATTAAAATTATGGGTTCACTTTCAGGTTAGGAGCATAAAAAATGCTAAGTACTCAAATTCAATTATTATTAGGAAGAAGTCAAGGCATTACACACTGTCATTTCATGGGGGAAAAAAGTGTGTGATGTGAACTTCTGATACAGCAGCGAGTGTGCATTTATAATTTATGTGCTGATGAATATAATTCATATTCTGCATAGAGCTGCCATGACCCGTTCATCTGGCTGTCCTGAATATTAATTGTGCAGGAAGCTCTAGAAGAGCAAGGTGATTCTATTACAACACGTAGCCCATGTTGTGTCACTAAATGTCAGGTACTGTTCACAACTTACAGCACGCCCACACTCTTAAAACTTAGGTTATCAAAAACATTGGCTACTGCAAGTTACGCAGATATTGGTGTACTACAGCTCCTGGACAGGGCCGGATCTAGCCCTTGTGGCACCCCGGGCGGAAAAAATAGGGGCGTGGCTTCATGAAGGGGCATGGTCAGTTATGCCCCCAGTGGTATTGCCCCCAGTAGAGTTGTTGTGTCCCCTAGTTTGTGCCCCCAGTAGTATTGCCCCCAGTAGAGTTGTGCCCCCTAGTTTGTGCCCCCAGTAGTATTGCCTCAGAAGAGCGCGGATCCATCTGTATCTCAGGGCATGGACACCTTAGGAGCTGTAGTTTAGCAAACCTTAAAGGTCTACAGCCTGCTCTGCTGGAAAAAATGCCCTAACAATTCTAAAATATGGGACGGGATGTATCAAGCATCGCATTTTAAATACAATACATCCCCCCACCTACCACATGCATAGCAGTGTTTATTAACATTGTATGCATGCAGATTTGTGATTATTTGCACAAAGGACAGCTCTTCCAATTAGATGTGTCCTTTACAATGTGCGGACATCTGGGTTTATGACCTGGGGATCCTACTGTGCATGCGTGCCCAATGGGAGACAGTGGGAGGGGCTTTATTGGATCCTTCTTGGGGATGTATGCAAAAATAAGCAAACAGTCTTCTATTAAGCAACTCCATCTATAGTAAGCATTGCCAATTGGGTACAATTGGGTTCCGAGTTGTTAGCAAACCAAAAAAGTTAGCAACTGGGAAAAACCATGTGCACTGCAGGGGAGGCAGATATAACATGTGCAGAGAGATTTAGATTTGGGTGGGTTATATTGTTTCTGTGCAGGGTAAATACTGACTGCTTTATTTTTACACTGCAATTTAGATTTCAGTTTGAACATACCCCACCCAAATTGAAATCTCTCTACACAAGTTACATCTACCCGACCTGCAGTGCAACATGGTTTTGCCCAATTGCTTCCTTTTTTGGTTTGCTAACAACTCTGAATAACCACCAATGTCTGGAAAGTTTTGCTTTCTGGAGCATGATACACATGGGGAATGTGGTCAAATCTCAGAAAAGGTCAGTTTTCGGAGTGTAGACTGCATTTTGCAGTTAGTACATGCCACCCTAAGACAGACTTCTGTACAGTTTCCATCTGTAACTTTACACTTACCCTAATGGGTCTATTAAACCTAATGGTTTTTCACATTAGAGTGTACTCACTGTTCACAGCATGACCTTATTTTGCCTATTTATGAATCATTGACAGGCTTTTCAACACTAGCTTTAGTATTGTAAATATAGATCATCAGAGTGCACGATAAAATTACTTTTCAAGGTTCTCACAGGTTTAAAGTCAATTTTCCGTCTGAATAGTGAAATAAAAAGGCATTAGCAGCCCTTTTCAACAGAAAAATATCAATTCAAATTATTGACAAAGGAAAAAATATACTTTTAAAAAAAAAGCAATAAAGAACAAACTGAATGGAAAATTTTCACTTTCGCCTCTTTCACTATTTCTTCAATGATAAAATCTTCAGGTGAAACAAAACACCAGGGCTGGGTTGCATTAATGTCAAAAATGCAGTTTTCGGAGATTTGACCACATTTCCTACACCACTTCCCAAGCTTGGACCCTATATCTTCTCCCTGTCAAACCCATAATATACCCTCTACCTGTACTAACACCTCTCTTCTAGGTGAACTCTCCTTGTGTTAGATAGTGGCCTCTCCCTGATTACTTCTCTCTGTGGGCCAAATTGCCCTCACTTTCTGATGACCCCTTTTTGTGCCCCTTTGTAGAGGAGGCAGCACTGAGATGAGTAGAGGGGGCAGAGCAGGGTAGCCAGGGCCAGGGAAGGAGTCAGCACAGAGAATAAAAGGTGGGGCAAGGGAGGTGGGCAGAGCATATGAGATGGGAATGGTGCATAGAAATCAGAAAAAGAACAGCAGGTGGGGCAAAGGAGGCAGGATAGAGCAGATGAGGCCAGCACCAGCCGCAATGGCCGGACTGGTGGCAATCGCCACCTGCTGCAGACCTAGAAGTGGCTGGAAGAAAGGCACTGGCAGAGAATGCTGCTAGGTTGCTCCCATTGTTTATTAGTACAGAGTGGCCAAGGTGCATCCCCTGCCTGCCTCCCACAGCCATCCATGTACATGCAGAATGCAGCTGCAGGTGGCCCAGGGTCAGTAGTGAGCTCCTGCCTCCGGCTGATGCAGCTGTGGGGAAAGAGCCGGGCGTCCGTTGGTAACAAAATCTCAGTGGGCGCCCGGCATCTCCCTGAATCCAGGCAGACATTCTGGTTTAGTTGGGCCGGAGAAGGCGGAACTGGTTCCATCTCCAAATGGAACTGATGGAACGCAGTTCCGCCCCGTTCTGGCTCACTTTAACTCCTGCTAGCCACCATACAGAATTCCTTGCCAGTGCCTTAATTTTGACTATGCCTAAGTGGACAACAGCGTCTATTCACGGGAGACAGGGGGTCTGGGGGCATGCCAGCAGCTCACAGAGCACTGGGCATGCCCACTCAGTGACAAAAACAGGGCACTCCTGCGACTCCATGCCCCCTTTTCCATAGGCCACAGCCCCTTTTCGGTCTTGCCCGACTTTGCCGCGTGAGGGAGTCCCACATTGCTAACTCTAAATGTTGTGAAGTATGGTTTAGGGGACAAATACTCTTGCTAAATTGTAACAATCTCTGTAAAAGACTCTGTTGTAGGTTTCTCAGGGGTGGTTAAACTCTGGAGCAGGCCATAGGCTCCCCCCCCCCCCCCCCCCCCCCATAGCACTTAGTAGTACTGGCACTTGTTTCTCTTCTGTAACATTATTTGCCACAAAGTAATGTTCCAGCCTTTCTGAGGAGAGAGTCTTATTTTCTATGTCAAAGTCACTTAATATGCCTATGTACATAGTAATGGCAGCGGGTCCTTACCGGTGCTTGCAGCTGAATGGAGTGCACAGTGATTCCCTCACAAATACTGCCGCTCCACTTTCCTTCTGGTCTGGAAGATGTGGCCTGGGTCCATAAGCATACCCTCCAACTGTACCTTTATGGCCAGACCAGTACCGTTTTTTTATGGTCTGTACCGGCCAAAAAGGGCCTTGTACCAGGTTCAGTGTCTCCAGTAGTCCCATTGAGTTAAATGGCAGCGCCACTGGGCCACGCCCCCTTTACCGTATACTGATTTCTGGCTCTGCAATGTTGAAGGGTATGCATAAGCCACTCATTGCCTTGTAGTGTCTGTGTATGTGCTTACTCATGCAAACTGACATGGAGACCAGAAGCTGTGACAGTGATAAGCATGCTGTCACATACGTTGCTGAACTGAAAAACAAAACATAGAAGCAACGGGATGCAGTCAATTTACCTACAATTAAAAAAACCGACGGTCAAAATCCCGACAACCATTGACCGACGGTCAAAATCCCGACAAGGTCAAAATACTGTCATGGTCAAAATACCGACATTTAAAATACTGATAAGTTCAAAATACCGACATTTAAAATGTTGACAGGTCAAAAAGTCGACATGAGTTTTCCATGATTTTTTTATTGAAACCGACTTGTTCATACTTTACCATCCCAGTGGACCTGGAGGGGGAATTTAATAGTGTGCCGAGCACAGCGAGGCACAGTGGTCGAAGCATGGCGAGAGCAGCGAACCGTGCGAGGGGACGCGGTACACTTATACGGTGTCCATGTCAACCTATGTCGACATACACACCAAAAAACAATGAAAAACTTGTGTCAACTTTTTGACCGGTCAACAATTCAAACGTCGGTATTTTGATCTTTGCGATATTTTAAATGTTGGTATTTTGACTGTCGGTCCATTGTTGTCGGGATTTTGACCGTCGGGATTTTGATTGTAGGTATTTCATACTGATCCCGAAGCACAGCACAGTGGTGAGGCATGGTACTGCATACATGATACAGCAATATGAATCTAGCAGAGCCAGATGTTACATTTGGGCACATATAGTACTATGAGGTACTGTAAGTGTGTTTACAGTGCATTTGCAGAATTCCAACAGCCTGGATGTTTACCTCAGGTCTTGATGTGGTCATAACTTATAACTGGGAAACTGTTTTCCCTAGTCACTTACACACTGCAAGTAAGTTATTCAAATTGACAACATACTGTATGAAACATCAATTACATACAAATTGGCTAATAATAAATAAGATCATGATTAAATGTGGCTAAATCTTGTAGATCTCAGGCAACATGAAGATATTAAGCATGTACTGTATGCAGTTTGTTTAGGTTACACATAAGTTCTCAGAACATATGTTAGCGCAAAAGTGATAAGAAGAAGTGTTTACACTGCAGTTGCCATTATAAATGGATCCTGGTGTGTTGAATATTTGAAACTTTTCTGTTTCTCCAACCTTCACTAACTAATCAAATACAGTATGTCAAATGTTTGGATAAATGTTATAATTAATTAAAGTTAAAGTGCAAAATGCATAAGCAACTAAACCTGAAGGTCAGTTTAAGGACACTATTATTCCGTTAACCACAGACACCCTAAAAGAGATGGGGTTATTTCAGTACACAGTATTTGCTCTAGGTCTCATTATTTAAGTCATTGCTTCAGCTCCTAATATTCCAAAACATATTTCAGTTTTCAAAAACTGCACAGCTAGTAATCCATGAATTGCCAGAATCAGCACAAACATCAACAACAAGACTTCTACAAATTGGCAATTTTTCCCCCTCAGCTAGGAGAGTCTGAGAGAGGATATATTAAAGTAGATTCGGGGCATCTAGAAGGTCACCGTGACCAAAGGAAATTGACTTGCTGGTCAGAATACACTTTATCAGTTGAAGCATATTAACCTTTTCACTGCAGATGCCTGTTAAAGGGTCCAGCTATAAAAAAAAATATATATTTTTTTTATTCTTTGATGTCTGCTCTATTGTCTATGGGGAATATTTACCATTTATTGGGACTTGCAAATCGCAGCAATTAGAAATTACATATTACTGGCATTTACTAAAAGTCACATGCAGTGAATTGACAGAGGGATTTATACCTATGGGGGATATGTACTAAGCAGTGATAAAAGTGGAGAAGTGAGCCAGTGGAGAAGTTGCCTATGGCAACCAATCAGCATTGACGTAACATTTATAAGTTGCATACTATAAACATATGCAGAGCAGCTGACTGGTTGCCATGGGCAACTTCTCCACTGGCTCACTTCTCCACTTTTATCACTGGTTAGTACAGGTTGAGTATCCCATATCCAAATATTCCGAAATACGGAATATTCCGAAATACGGACTTTTTTGAGTGAGAGTGAGATAGTGAAGCCTTTGTTTTTTGATGGCTAAATGTACACAAACTTTGTTTAATACACAAAGTTATTAAAAATATTGTATTAAATGACCTTCAGGCTGTGTCTATAAGGTGTATATGAAACATAAATGAATTGTGTGAATGTAGACACACTTTGTGAAATACACAAAGTTATAAAAAATATTGGCTAAAATGACCTCCAGGCTGCGTGTATAAGGTGTATATGTAACATAAATGCATTCTGTGCTTAGACTTGGGTCCCATCACCATGATATCTCATTATGGTATGCAATTATTCCAAAATACGGAACAATCCCATATCCAAAATACCTCTCGTCCCAAGCATTTTGGATAAGGGAGACTCAACCTGTACATGTTCCCCTATGTCAGGAAGGTAGTTCGTTGAAACTACATTCCGTTTGGATCAGGAGCCAGTGAAGCCGACGGTCCGACGGAAGATGGGTGAGGCCAATATAGAGTGGCAGTAAAGGTAATTTAGATGAGTAGCATAATTAAGGATAGACTGAAGTGGTGGCACAGGTGAAATCAGAATACTGCAGTCATCCAGACAGGTGGAAACAGCAAGATTGCAAGATAGACTTGATGTGGAGAGTGAAGGAGAGGGAGGAGTTGGGGATGACATCAAGGCCGCAGGCCAGAGATATCAAACAGCATGTTCAACTGAAAGAAATGAATTAGATTAGGAAAAAAAACATTCTCTTTGTCATATTTTGTAACAGCCCATCCAAGGCAGCTTTGGGCTTGGTACTTTGGGGGATGCCCATAAAAATGATCAGGGCACTGCAACTAGAGACTAATTGCCATTCCTGGCATAGTACGTCTGGCTATTGGGTAACAAGCTTAAAATTTTTAAAATGTAGTGCAACTTTTTGGGGCACTACATGAGCCAGCATGGACTGACAGCCCATAAACTTATTTACGGCATTCAGGCTGTAATCATGGCCATGAGTGTAAATACATATGCATGCTTGTAGTGCCACAGTAGGGTGCACTGTCATATTTATTACCCATAACAATAAAATAACTATGCCTGTAAGTTCAAAATCAGCAAGAGACAGGATGGGGATTAACCCCTGGTGTCCCCCAGCACACCAAACTATATGGGTAACATGACTTGAAAACCTACATATAATAGAAATCCAGAGGTCTTCGTTACATATATCTGCAGAAATATGGCAAAGCCACCAGGCCTCGACAAGGCTCCTCTGATGCTGGTGGTCCTAAACCTAATACTATATCTGGGCCTGGGGTGCAGAACCCCACAAACCGGCATAGGCCAGCCACCCCAGGGCAGCACACATGTGAGAAGGTAAAGTGTTAGTATGTGTTAATTAAAGGGAACGCAAAATCTGTATACAAAAAGTGATACACTAGTGACGGTGTAATTAAAAGACCTAAAGGATTAATAACAGTGTTAAGGGGGGTGCTAAATAAAAATAATAGTGTGCTACCCCACAGCAGCCCAGCCACTCCAATCAGGGGGAACCGCACCCCAGACCCATTTCCAGTACTAATAATAATAATAATAATAATGATTATAATAATAATAGCCCTTCTGGGTCATACTAAATATAGTGCCACATGATAATGGCACCTAACAGATATACCCAAATTGAGAGCTAACTTACCTGGAGCCACCCCTGGGATCTCCATATGGCACTGTAGGAAATAGAGATGAGCGGGTTCGGTTTCTCTGAATCCGAACCCGCACGAACTTCATGTTTTTTTTCACGGGTCCGAGCGACTCGGATCTTCCCGCCTTGCTCGGTTAACCCGAGCGCGCCCGAACGTCATCATGACGCTGTCGGATTCTCGCGAGACTCGGATTCTATATAAGGAGCCGCGCGTCGCCGCCATTTTCACACGTGCATTGAGATTGATAGGGAGAGGACGTGGCTGGCGTCCTCTCCATTTAGATTAGGAGAGAGAGAGAGAGATTGACCTGAGGCTGATACTGTAGAAGAGAGTGCAGAGTTTAGTGACTGACCACAGTGACCACCAGCAGTGCAGTTGTTTTATTTAATATATCCGTTCTCTGCCTGAAAAAAACGGTACACACAGTGACTCAGTCACATACCATATCTGTGTGCACTGCTCAGCCCAGTGTGCTGCATGCCTGCATCATCTATGTATATATATCTGACTGTGCTCAGCTCACACAGCTTATAATTGTGGGGGAGACTGGGGAGCACTGCAGTGCCAGTTATAGGTTATAGCAGGAGCCAGGAGTACAAGACAGTCACATACCATATCTGTGTGCACTGCTCAGCCCAGTGTGCTGCATCATCTATGTATATATATATATTATATATCTGACTATGCTCAGCTCACACAGCTTATAATTGTGGGGGAGACTGGGGAGCACTGCAGTGCCAGTTATAGGTTATAGCAGGAGCCAGGAGTACATATTATATTAAAATTAAACAGTGCACACTTTTGCTGCAGGAGTGCCACTGCCAGTGTGACTGACCAGTGACCTGACCACACTGACCACCAGTATAGTTAGTAGTATACTATATTGTGATTGCCTGAAAAAGTTAAACACTCGTCGTGTGACTTCACTTGTGTGGTGTTTTTTTTTTTATTCTATAAAAAACTCATTCTGCTGACAGACAGTGTCCAGCAGGTCCGTCATTATATAATATATATACCTGTCCGGCTGCAGTAGTGATATATATATATTTTTTATATCATTATTTATCATCCAGTCGCAGCAGACACAGTACGGTAGTTCACGGCTGTAGCTACCTCTGTGTCGGCACTCGGCAGTCCATCCATAATTGTATACCACCTACCCGTGTTTTTTTTTTCTTTCTTCTTTATACATACATACTACTACATCTCTTTATCAACCAGTCTATATTAGCAGCAGACACAGTACAGTACGGTAGTTCACGGCTGTGGCTACCTCTGTGTCGGCACTCGGCAGTCCGTCCATAATTGTATACCACCTAACCGTGGTTTTTTTTTCTTTCTTCTTCATACATACATACTACGACATCTCTTTATCAACCAGTCTATATTAGCAGCAGACACAGTACAGTACGGTAGTTCACGGCTGTGGCTACCTCTGTGTCGGCACTCGGCAGTCCGTCCATAATTGTATACCACCTAACCGTGGTTTTTTTTTTCTTTCTTCTTTATACATACATACTACGACATCTCTTTATCAACCAGTCTATATTAGCAGCAGACACAGTACAGTACGGTAGTTCACGGCTGTGGCTACCTCTGTGTCGGCACTCGGCAGTCCGTCCATAATTGTATACCACCTAACCGTGGTTTTTTTTTCTTTCTTCTTCATACATACATACTACGACATCTCTTTATCAACCAGTCTATATTAGCAGCAGACACAGTACAGTACGGTAGTTCACGGCTGTGGCTACCTCTGTGTCGGCACTCGGCAGTCCGTCCATAATTGTATACCACCTAACCGTGGTTTTTTTTTCTTTCTTCTTTATACATACATACTACGACATCTCTTTATCAACCAGTCTATATTAGCAGCAGACACAATACAGTACGGTAGTTCACGGCTGTGGCTACCTCTGTGTCGGCACTCGGCAGTCCGTCCATAATTGTATACCACCTAACCGTGGTTTTTTTTTCTTTCTTCTTCATACATACATACTACGACATCTCTTTATCAACCAGTCTATATTAGCAGCAGACACAGTACGGTAGTTCACGGCTGTAGCTACCTCTGTGTCGGCACTCGGCAGTCCGTCCATAATTGTATACCACCTAACCGTGGTTTTTTTTTCTTTCTTCTTCATACATACATACTACGACATCTCTTTATCAACCAGTCTATATTAGCAGCAGACACAGTACAGTACGGTAGTTCACGGCTGTGGCTACCTCTGTGTCGGCACTCGGCAGTCCGTCCATAATTGTATACCACCTAACCGTGGTTTTTTTTTCTTTCTTCTTTATACATACATACTACGACATCTCTTTATCAACCAGTCTATATTAGCAGCAGACACAGTACAGTACGGTAGTTCACGGCTGTGGCTACCTCTGTGTCGGCACTCGGCAGTCCGTCCATAATTGTATACCACCTAACCGTGTTTTTTTTTTCTTTCTTCTTCATACATACATACTACGACATCTCTTTATCAACCAGTCTATATTAGCAGCAGACACAGTACGGTAGTTCACGGCTGTAGCTACCTCTGTGTCGGCACTCGGCAGTCCGTCCATAATTGTATACTAGTATCCATCCATCTCCATTGTTTACCTGAGGTGCCTTTTAGTTGTGCCTATTAAAATATGGAGAACAAAAATGTTGAGGTTCCAAAATTAGGGAAAGATCAAGATCCACTTCCACCTCGTGCTGAAGCTGCTGCCACTAGCCATGGCCGAGACGATGAAATGCCAGCAACGTCGTCTGCCAAGGCCGATGCCCAATGTCATAGTACAGAGCATGTCAAATCCAAAACACCAAATATCAGTAAAAAAAGGACTCCAAAACCTAAAATAAAATTGTCGGAGGAGAAGCGTAAACTTGCCAATATGCCATTTACCACACGGAGTGGCAAGGAACGGCTGAGGCCCTGGCCTATGTTCATGGCTAGTGGTTCAGCTTCACATGAGGATGGAGGCACTCAGCCTCTCGCTAGAAAAATGAAAAGACTCAAGCTGGCAAAAGCAGTAGCACCGCAAAGAACTGTGCGTTCTTCGAAATCCCAAATCCACAAGGAGAGTCCAATTGTGTCGGTTGCGATGCCTGACCTTCCCAACACTGGACGTGAAGAGCATGCGCCTTCCACCATTTGCACGCCCCCTGCAAGTGCTGGAAGGAGCACCCGCAGTCCAGTTCCTGATAGTCAGATTGAAGATGTCAGTGTTGAAGTACACCAGGATGAGGAGGATATGGGTGTTGCTGGCGCTGGGGAGGAAATTGACCAGGAGGATTCTGATGGTGAGGTGGTTTGTTTAAGTCAGGCACCCGGGGAGACACCTGTTGTCCGTGGGAGGAATATGGCCGTTGACATGCCTGGTGAAAATACCAAAAAAATCAGCTCTTCGGTGTGGAACTATTTCAACAGAAATGCGGACAACAGGTGTCAAGCCGTGTGTTCCCTTTGTCAAGCTGTAATAAGTAGAGGTAAGGACGTTAACCACCTCGGAACATCCTCCCTTATACGTCACCTGCAGCGCATTCATAATAAGTCAGTGACAAGTTCAAAAACTTTGGGTGACAGCGGAAGCAGTCCACTGACCAGTAAATCCCTTCCTCTTGTAACCAAGCTCACGCAAACCACCCCACCAACTCCCTCAGTGTCAATTTCCTCCTTCCCCAGGAATGCCAATAGTCCTGCAGGCCATGTCACTGGCAATTCTGACGAGTCCTCTCCTGCCTGGGATTCCTCCGATGCATCCTTGCGTGTAACGCCTACTGCTGCTGGCGCTGCTGTTGTTGCTGCTGGGAGTCGATGGTCATCCCAGAGGGCAAGTCGTAAGCCCACTTGTACTACTTCCAGTAAGCAATTGACTGTTCAACAGTCCTTTGCGAGGAAGATGAAATATCTCAGCAGTCATCCTGCTGCAAAGCGGATAACTGAGGCCTTGACAACTATGTTGGTGTTAGACGTGCGTCCGGTATCCGCCGTTAGTTCACAGGGAACTAGACAATTTATTGAGGCAGTGTGCCCCCGTTACCAAATACCATCTAGGTTCCACTTCTCTAGGCAGGCGATACCGAAAATGTACACAGACCTCAGAAAAAGACTCACCAGTGTCCTAAAAAATGCAGTTGTACCCAATGTCCACTTAACCACGGACATGTGGACAAGTGGAGCAGGGCAGGGTCAGGACTATATGACTGTGACAGCCCACTGGGTAGATGTATGGACTCCCGCCGCAAGAACAGCAGCGGCGGCACCAGTAGCAGCATCTCGCAAACGCCAACTCTTTCCTAGGCAGGCTACGCTTTGTATCACCGGTTTCCAGAATACGCACACAGCTGAAAACCTCTTACGGCAACTGAGGAAGATCATCGCGGAATGGCTTACCCCAATTGGACTCTCCTGTGGATTTGTGGCATCGGACAACGCCAGCAATATTGTGTGTGCATTAAATATGGGCAAATTCCAGCACGTCCCATGTTTTGCACATACCTTGAATTTGGTGGTGCAGAATTATTTAAAAAACGACAGGGTTGTGCAAGAGATGCTGTCGGTGGCCAGAAAAATTGCGGGACACTTTCGGCGTACAGGCACCACGTACAGAAGACTGGAGCACCACCAAAAACTACTGAACCTGCCCTGCCATCATCTGAAGCAAGAAGTGGTAACGAGGTGGAATTCAACCCTCTATATGCTTCAGAGGTTGGAGGAGCAGCAAAAGGCCATTCAAGCCTATACAATTGAGCACGATATAGGAGGTGGAATGCACCTGTCTCAAGCGCAGTGGAGAATGATTTCAACGTTGTGCAAGGTTCTGATGCCCTTTGAACTTGCCACACGTGAAGTCAGTTCAGACACTGCCAGCCTGAGTCAGGTCATTCCCCTCATCAGGCTTTTGCAGAAGAAGCTGGAGACATTGAAGGAGGAGCTAACACGGAGCGATTCCGCTAGGCATGTGGGACTTGTGGATGGAGCCCTTAATTCGCTTAACAAGGATTCACGGGTGGTCAATCTGTTGAAATCAGAGCACTACATTTTGGCCACCGTGCTCGATCCTAGATTTAAAGCCTACCTTGGATCTCTCTTTCCGGCAGACACAAGTCTGCTGGGGTTGAAAGACCTGCTGGTGAGAAAATTGTCAAGTCAAGCGGAACGCGACCTGTCAACATCTCCTCCTTCACATTCTCCCGCAACTGGGGGTGCGAGGAAAAGGCTCAGAATTCCGAGCCCACCCACTGGCGGTGATGCAGGGCAGTCTGGAGCGACTGCTGATGCTGACATCTGGTCCGGACTGAAGGACCTGACAACGATTACGGACATGTCGTCTACTGTCACTGCATATGATTCTCTCACCATTGAAAGAATGGTGGAGGATTATATGAGTGACCGCATCCAAGTAGGCACGTCACACAGTCCATACTTATACTGGCAGGAAAAAGAGGCAATTTGGAGGCCATTGCACAAACTGGCTTTATTCTACCTAAGTTGCCCTCCCACAAGTGTGTACTCCGAAAGAGTGTTTAGTGCCGCCGCTCACCTTGTCAGCAATCGGCGTACGAGGTTACATCCAGAAAATGTGGAGAAGATGATGTTCATTAAAATGAATTATAATCAATTCCTCCGCGGAGACATTGACCAGCAGCAATTGCCTCCACAAAGTACACAGGGAGCTGAGATGGTGGATTCCAGTGGGGACGAATTGATAATCTGTGAGGAGGGGGATGTACACGGTGATATATCGGAGGGTGATGATGAGGTGGACATCTTGCCTCTGTAGAGCCAGTTTGTGCAAGGAGAGATTAATTGCTTCTTTTTTGGGGGGGGTCCAAACCAACCCGTCATATCAGTCACAGTCGTGTGGCAAACCCTGTCACTGAAATGATGGGTTGGTTAAAGTGTGCATGTCCTGTTTTGTTTATACAACATAAGGGTGGGTGGGAGGGCCCAAGGACAATTCCATCTTGCACCTCTTTTTTCTTTTATTTTTCTTTGCGTCATGTGCTGTTTGGGGAGGGTTTTTTGGAAGGGACATCCTGCGTGACACTGCAGTGCCACTCCTAAATGGGCCCGGTGTTTGTGTCGGCCACTAGGGTCGCTAATCTTACTCACACAGTCAGCTACCTCATTGCGCCTCTTTTTTTCTTTGCGTCATGTGCTGATTGGGGAGGGTTTTTTGGAAGGGACATCCTGCGTGACACTGCAGTGCCACTCCTAAATGGGCCCGGTGTTTGTGTCGGCCACTAGGGTCGCTAATCTTACTCACACAGTCAGCTACCTCATTGCGCCTCTTTTTTTCTTTGCGTCATGTGCTGATTGGGGAGGGTTTTTTGGAAGGGACATCCTGCGTGACACTGCAGTGCCACTCCTAAATGGGCCCGGTGTTTGTGTCGGCCACTAGGGTCGCTAATCTTACTCACACAGTCAGCTACCTCATTGCGCCTCTTTTTTTCTTTGCGTCATGTGCTGATTGGGGAGGGTTTTTTGGAAGGGACATCCTGCGTGACACTGCAGTGCCTCTCCTAAATGGGCCCGGTGTTTGTGTCGGCCACTAGGGTCGCTAATCTTACTCACACAGTCAGCTACCTCATTGCGCCTCTTTTTTTCTTTGCGTCATGTGCTGATTGGGGAGGGTTTTTTGGAAGGGACATCCTGCGTGACACTGCAGTGCCACTCCTAAATGGGCCCGGTGTTTGTGTCGGCCACTAGGGTCGCTAATCTTACTCACACAGTCAGCTACCTCATTGCGCCTCTTTTTTTCTTTGCGTCATGTGCTGATTGGGGAGGGTTTTTTGGAAGGGACATCCTGCGTGACACTGCAGTGCCACTCCTAAATGGGCCCGGTGTTTGTGTCGGCCACTAGGGTCGCTAATCTTACTCACACAGTCAGCTACCTCATTGCGCCTCTTTTTTTCTTTGCGTCATGTGCTGATTGGGGAGGGTTTTTTGGAAGGGACATCCTGCGTGACACTGCAGTGCCACTCCTAAATGGGCCCGGTGTTTGTGTCGGCCACTAGGGTCGCTAATCTTACTCACACAGTCAGCTACCTCATTGCGCCTCTTTTTTTCTTTGCGTCATGTGCTGATTGGGGAGGGTTTTTTGGAAGGGACATCCTGCGTGACACTGCAGTGCCACTCCTAAATGGGCCCGGTGTTTGTGTCGGCCACTAGGGTCGCTAATCTTACTCACACAGTCAGCTACCTCATTGCGCCTCTTTTTTTCTTTGCGTCATGTGCTGATTGGGGAGGGTTTTTTGGAAGGGACATCTGCGTGACACTGCAGTGCCACTCCTAAATGGGCCCGGTGTTTGTGTCGGCCACTAGGGTCGCTTATCTTACTCACACAGTCAGCTACCTCATTGCGCCTCTTTTTTTCTTTGCGTCATGTGCTGATTGGGGAGGGTTTTTTGGAAGGGACATCCTGCGTGACACTGCAGTGCCACTCCTAGATGGGCCAGGTGTTTGTGTCGGCCACTAGTGTCGCTTAGCTTAGTCATCCAGCGACCTTGGTGCAAATTTTAGGACTAAAAATAATATTGTGAGGTGTGAGGTATTCAGAATAGACTGAAAATGAGTGGAAATTATGGTTTTTGAGGTTAATAATAATATGGGATCAAAATTACCCCCAAATTCTATGATTTAAGCTGTTTTTTAGGGTTTTTTGAAAAAAACACCCGAATCCAAAACACACCCGAATCCGACAAAAAAAATTCGGTGAGGTTTTGCCAAAACGCGGTCGAACCCAAAACACGGCCGCGGAACCGAACCCAAAACCAAAACACAAAACCCGAAAAATTTCAGGCGCTCATCTCTAGTAGGAAACAGTATGCCCTCCAAACACTGGTCCCATCTATGCCTCTCATACTAGCAAAACAGAATGCAAGTTGCTCATATCAATTTGACAATATACTTCAGGTGCTTGAAAGGGAGGGGTAATTCTAAGCAAGAGACAGGATGGTGATTAACCCCTGGTGTCCCCCAGCACACCAAACTATATGGGTAACATGACTTGAAAGTTCAAAATCAGTAATGCCACTAAAATAATTGAAATAAACATGATTAAATTTTTGCCCCCATAATCAGAAGCATCACTGGGTGTGGTGACACCCAATGCACACTCTGAATTTCCAGCATGCCGCAGGTGAACTTGCAGGGGAAAGGTGCATGGCCAGACATAAATGGGGTGTGGTTGTATAAAGGGGGCGTGGCCTCCCAGGGATCCCACTATCATCACTCTGGGGGTGTGTCCAGCATCTTCGGAGATGCCCAGGAGACAGTCTTCCTGTGTTGGCTCCTCATCTTTGACAGGAGCTGGGTGCTGCAGGAGACTATCCCACTGCAGCACCCAGCCTGTCACTGCGGAGGAGCCGGCCTTTTGGTGTCACCCCCTCCGATGATGATACCTGGGTGGGGCAGCACCCCCCTTATGACACCTCTGCCCATAATTAGTACTTTCCTAATTTCTTCCTCTTGGTCCACTGTTGTCCAATGGAAATCTTGGAATCTAAAAGGGAAAGATAAATACTGTAAATAAAAAAAGTTGTGTAGAGTAGGCCATGCTCAAGGATTATGTAAGGGATACACGCAGCTCCTGATGATATACAGGAGAAAAGGCACAGCTGCAGTGGTGGATTAAGAGGCAATGGCCCACTTCACTACAAACTACAAAAAAACATCGAAACTGCGCTGCTATGTCTTGCTGAGACAATAAATTCAATAGTATATTTAAAAAGTATTCATATGTCAATTACAGTATATAAACACATCTCATATGCACACATAATATCCCAGCAGTAATAATAAGAGAAACTTCATGTATCACTATAAATTAATTGTAAAAATTAGGATTTGTATCCCTTCCAGCCTTCGTGTTCAAATAGATAATTGTTCATTTGCAAATTCTCAGTGAATCTATGGTCATGCAGACTGGCCACGGCAGTAGCGACGTTGGCGCAGTGATTCTCTACGTACAGGATGGCAGCGGAAGGCAGAAACACGGCCTGAAAATGGTTGTGACAAGCCTGCGTTTTTGCCGCTACTGTCAATCACCCTGTGACTAAGGGGTACATTTACTGGAATACGAGGAAATACGAGGAAAGGCTTGCAAGACTAGGCATGTTTACACTGGAAAAGAGGAGATTAAGAGGGGACATGATCAACATTTACAAATATATAAGGGGAAAATATACAGATCTTGCGCAGGACCTGTCTTTGATTAGATCAACACAGAGAACTCGTGGACACTCGCTCAGGTTAGAGGAGAGGAGATTCCGCACAATACGGCGTAAAGGCTTTTTTTTCGGTAAGGACGTTACGTGTTTGGAATTCCCTGCCTGAGGGAGTTGTAATGGCGGACTCAGTCAACACCTTTAAGAATGGGTTAGATAAATTCCTAATGGATAAGGATATCCAGGGTTACGGGGCATAGTCACGCACTATTATAAAAAAGAGGGGTAAAACGGAACGACAGTCATCAACTTCAGTCAAAATTTTCTACAAAATAATCATGCATAGGAGACCACAAATAGGTTGAACTCGATGGACAATTGTCTTTTTTCAACCTTAGATACTATGTTACTATGTTATGTTACTAAGCAGTGATAAGAGCTGAGAAGTGAGCCAGTAGAGAAGTTTCCCCATCAACCAATCAGCAGCTCTGTATAATTTTATAGTATGCAAATTATAGATGTTACTTCAGTGCTGATTGGTTGCCATGGGCAACTTCTCCACTGGCTCACTTCTCCCACTGGCTCACTTCTCCGCTCTTATCACTGCTTAGTAAATGTACCCCTAAACTCTCACTGCCATCGGCATAGCAAAAGACCCTTGGCACATGTGCAGTGTCATCGCAGCGCATGCACAGTCTTACGATAATCAGTCAGTTGCATGAACATCGGCCATTGCGTATGGAATTGTTTTTTTAGGCCTAACCCCAGGGGAAAGTAAGGGTTAATAGTAGACGTTTCATATTTTGATTTACCATGTGGTTTGGCCTGATGTGTGAAAATTTGCAAACTGTACAGTAAAGAGCCCTTTAATAAATTTCCCTTCATATGTTAATAAGAACATACTAAATGATCCCATCTGTATGCCATACTTTCTAATAAAAGCAGAATTGTATCTCTGATGTATTACTGTAATATGTCTATATCAGCTTAAATGGTAACCAATTTATACCATACAAATTTGTACAAGGCTGGAAGAAAATTATATGTACTGCTAAGCTCATTCAGAGCAGAAATGTCCCTGATATCTTGGTTAACTGGATACTTTTTTTGGGGCATATTCATCATCCTTAAAATGTCACAATTTCTACATTCCTCAGGTAATGTAGAAATTGTGACATTCATCAAACTCTGAAAAAGCATTTTGAGTTTGAGCGTGAAAAGCCTCCGAATCTCTGCACAAGATGCCGTTTACACAGCAGCTTGTGTAGAAGAGGGTGAGGGGTAATTTCTGCAGCTGGGCAACATTGCAGTGACTGTTTAGCAGCCAGCCTGCCCTGGTAATTAGGTGGGGGGAGGTGCGGGGGCCTGCCAGCCGGCCAGCCCCAGTAGTCAGTGTGAGGGGGGGAGGTGCGGGGGCTGCCGCTGCAGTCCCTGACACCCGGCGACAATGTCCCAGCGGCGCGAGGGGGGGGAAGCGGGTGCCACTGCGTCAGTGATCGCAAGACAGATCCCGGTGGTAGAGAGGGGGTCTGCAGCTGCAGTGATCGCCAGGAAGCCTCGGCAATAACGTCCCAGCGGGGGTGTGGATGCAAAGTGATTTCTGCAGCCAGAAAGACCCGGCATAAAGGTGCCGGCAGGGGGTCGGAGTGGTTGCGGCTGCAGAGCTCCATTCTGCAGCCGGCAGCCTGAGGGGGAAAGTATCACTTCCTGAAAAACTGACTTTGCGAAAAATCCAGTTTTTCACGGGAGTGATAATTTTATGATGGTGGCATGATGAATCCTGAAACAATTGTGTGAGAATACAATGAGAATTTAAAACTAAAAATTCTCATTGCACAATTTTTTCATGATGAATATGCCCCTTTATGAGCTGTTTAGTGTAATATTTTATGTTGTTTGATGAACTGCACTTATAAATACTGTACATTTTGTAAGGATTTTTATGTACTTCATATAGGATCTCAAAGTCTTCTGGTAGAGTTACTGTATTTGTTTGCATTTTCAAGATAACTGAAAGTATGATGGAATAGTTTGTCTTCACTAATAATATGTTGGGGATAAGTTGATGATGTTGGGAGAGCAGCACTCTGCACTGTCTCCTATGTACATGCTGGGCACTAGGGCCCAGAGTCTGCAGGGAGGTTCAAACTCCAACCTGATGTGCTACTAGAAGAAGAGAGAAGATGCAAAGGTTAGGATGATAACAGGCATTGTACATGACTATTATCATCCTAACCATTGCATCCGTTCTCTTCTTCCATCCGGTATACGTTTCAGGTGTATTAGAACAAGAACATCTCGTTTTAAGAACAGTTTCTTCCCATTTGTTATTGTTCGTCTTAATTTGATGGGTGATTTGTAATGTTTATGTGAATGTACCAGATCTTAATTTCGTTATTCTTTTTAACAATAACAGTAAAATAATATCTATCTCTCTATCTCTTACTGCACATGTGCAGTCTGCAGCCATCTTCTTTACTGTGTAGAGTAGATGCTGAGGTGAGACACCCAGATACCTGCTTTTTGCCACTGCTGTTATGCCCTGCATTACCATAGGCATGCGCAGCTAATTTTATTATGGGGTGCACCGCAGGAGGGGCGTGTCTAGCACCGTCTTTTGGGCATGACTAGCACTATTTTACATTCTCTCAGTAAAATCAGTGGCTTAATCTAATTTCTACCTAGTTCCTAATAAGAAATATAAACCCCAGAGATATAAAATAAAATAAAACATAGTGTTGCGACCACCAACCAGTACTGACTGTCCGCTACAGCATAACCGAGTCCTAGCTGCAGATGCACCCTATCCAGTGGTGCAAGTGTGCGGGTACGCTCGGGTACGGAGTACCCTTAAGAACTTGGCAGTGGGTACTCAGTACCACCTGCCACACACTTTGCACCCGTGACCGCCATTACCACAATTATAATGTGCCACAAAGCAACAAGACCATGGTGCTTGGCGGCATGACGGCGACTTCATGGTGTCACATCACACTTCCTCCTCTGGCGGCTGTGGCTGGCGTGACGAGAGGAGCCTAACTGTACTTTCTCTGACGTCCTAGTGGATGCTGGGAACTCCGTAAGGACCATGGGGAATAGCGGCTCCGCAGGAGACTGGGCACAACTAATAGAAAGCTTTTAGACAACCTGGTGTGCACTGGCTCCTCCCACTATGACCCTCCACCAAGCCTCAGTTAGATCTTTGTGCCCGGCCGAGCTGGATGCACACTAGGGGCTCTCCTAAGCTCTTAGAAAGAAAGTATATTTTAGGTTTTTTATTTTACAATGAGACCTGCTGGCAACAGGCTCACTGCAACGAGGGACTAAGGGGAGAAGAAGCGAACCTACCTGCTTGCAGCTAGCTTGGGCTTCTTAGGCTACTGGACACCATTAACTCCAGAGGGATCGACCGCATGGAACTGGCCTTGGTGTTCGGTCCCGGAGCCGCGCCGCCGTCCCCCTTACAGAGCCAGAAGCAAGAAGAAGTCCGGAAAATCGGCGGCATGAAGACTTCTGTCTTCACCAAGGTAGCGCACAGCACTGCAGCTGTGCGCCATTGCTCCTCATACACACTTCACACTCCGGTCACTGAGGGTGCAGGGCGCTGGGGGGGGGGCGCCCTGAGCAGCAATAAAAACACCTTGGCTGGCAAAACAATCACAATATATAGCCCCAGAGGCTATATATGTGATAATTACCCCTGCCAGAATCCTTAAAAAAGCGGGAGAAAAGTCAGCGAAAAAGGGGCGGAGCTATCTCCCTCAACACACTGGCGCCATTTTCTCTTCACAGTGCAGCTGGAAGACAGCTCCCCAGGCTCTCCCCTGTAGTTTGCAGGCTCAAAGGGTTAAAAAGAGAGGGGGGGCACTAAATTTAGGCGCAATATTGTATATACAAGCAGCTATTGGGAAAAATTCACTCAATATAGTGTTAATCCCTAAATTATATAGCGCTCTGGTGTGTGCTGGCATGCTCTCTCTCTGTCTCCCCAAAGGGCTGTGTGGGGTCCTGTCCTCAGTAAGAGCATTCCCTGTGTGTGTGCGATGTGTCGGTACGGCTGTGTCGACACGTTTGATGAGGAGGCTTATGTGGTGGCAGAGCAGATGCCGATAAATGTGATGTCGCCCCCTGTGGGGCCGACACCAGAGTGGATGGATAGGTGGAAGGTATAAACCGACAGTGTCAACTCCTTACATAAAAAGCTGGATGACGAAATAACAGATGTGGGACAGCCGGCTTCTCAGCCGCGCCTGCCCAGGCGTCTCAAAGGCCATCAGGGGCTCAAAAACGCCCGCTCCCTCAGATGGCAGACACAGATGTCGACACGGAGTCTGACTCCAGTGTCTACGAGGTTGAGACATATACACAATCCACTAGGAACATCCGTTACATGATCCCGGCAATAAGAAATGTGTTACACATTTCTGACATTAACCCAAGTACCACTAAAAAAGGGTTTTATGTGTGGGGAGAAAAAGCAGGCAGTGTATTGTTCCCCCATCAAATGAGTGAATGAAGTGTGAAAAAGCGTGGGTTCCCCCGATAAGAAACTGGTAATTTCTAAAAAGTTACTGATGGCGTACCGTTTCCCGCCAGAGGATAAGTTACGCTGGGTGATATCCCCTAGGGTGGATAAGGCGCTCACACGTTTGTCAAAAAAGGTGGCACTGCCGTCTTAGGATACGGCCACTTTGAAGGTACCTGCTGATAAAAAGCAGGAGGCTATCCTGAAGTCTGTATTTACACACTCAGGTACTAGACTGAGACCTGCAGATAGTGCTGCTGCAGCGTGGTCTGTGACCCTGTCACACAGGGATACTATTTTGCGAACATAAGAGCATATTAAAGACGTCGTCTTATATATGAGGGATGCACAGAGGGATATTTTGCCGGCTGGCATCCAGAATTAATGCAACGTCCATTTTGTCAGGAGGGTATTAGAGACCCGACACTGGACAGGTGATGCTGACTTGAAAAGGCACATAGAGCCTTATAAGGGTGAGGAATTGTTTGGGGATGGTCTCTGGGACCTCGTATCCACAGCAACAGCTGGGAAGAAAAATTTTTACCTCAGGTTTCCTCACAGCCTAAGAAAGCACTGTATTATCAGGTACAGTCCTTTCGGCTTCAGAAAAGCAAGCGGGTCGTAGGCGCTTCCATTCTGCACAGAGACGAGGGAAGAGGGAAAAAGCTGCACCAGTCAGCCAGTTCCCAGAATCAAAATTCTTCCCCCGCTTCCTCTGAGTCCACCGCATGACGCGGGGGCTCCACAAGCGTAGCCAGTTACGGTGGGGGCCGCCTCAAAAATTTCAGCGATCAGTGGGCTCGCTCACAGGTGGATCCCTGGATCCTTCAAGTAGTATCTCAGGGGTACAAGCTGGAATTCGAGGCATCTCCCCCCCGCCGTTTCCTCAAATCTGCCTTGCCGACAACTCCCTCAGGCAGGGAGGCTGCGCTAGAGGCAATTCACAAGCTGTATTCCCAGCAGGTGATAGTCAAGGTGCCCCTACTTCAACAAGGACGGGGTTACTATTCCACACTGTTTGTGGTACCGAAACCGGACGGTTCGGTGAGACCCATGATAAATTTGAAATCCTTGAACACATACATAAAAAAATTCAAGTTCAAGATGGAATCGCTCAGGGCGGTTATTGCAAGCCTGGAGGAGGGGGATTACATGGTATCCCTGGACATCAAGGATGCTTACCTACATGTCCCCATTTACCATCCTCACCAGGAGTACCTCAGATTTGTGGTACAGGATTGCCATTACCAATTCCAAACACTGCCGTTTGGACTGTCCACGGCACCGAGGGTCTTTACCAAGGTAATGGCAGAAATGATGATACTCCTTCGAAAAAAGGAAGTTTTAATTATCCCGTACTTGGACGATCTCCTTATAAAGGCGAGGTCCAAGGAGCAGTTGTTGGTTGGAGTAGCACTATCTCGGGAAGTGCTACAACAGCACGGATGGATTCTATACATTCCAAAGTCACAGCTGGTTCCTACCACACGCCTACTGTTCCTGGGGATGGTTCTGGACACAGAACAGAAAAAAAGTATTTCTCCCGCAGGAGAAAGCCAAGGAGCTGTCATCTCTAGTCAGAGACCTCCTGAAACCAAAACAGGTATCGGTGCATCACTGCACACGAGTCCTGGGAAAAATGATAGCTTCTTACGAAGCAGAATTCCATTCGGCAGGTTCCATGCAAGAACCTTTCAGTGGGACCTCTTGGACAAGTGGTCGGGATCGCATCTTCAGATGCATCGGCTGATAACCCTGTCTCCGAGGGCCAGGGTATCTCTACTGTGGTGGCTGCAGAGTGCTCATCTTCAAGAGGGCCGCAGATTCGGCATACAGGACTGGGTCCTGGTAACCACGGATGCCAGCCTTCGAGGCTGGGGGGCAGTCACACAGGGAAGAAATTTTCAAGGACTTTGGTCAAGTCAGGAGTCGTCCCTACACGTAAATATTCTGGAACTGAGGGCCATTTACAATGCCATAAGTCTGGCAAGGCTTCTGATTCAAAACCAGCCGGTACTGATCCAATCAGACAACATCACGGCAGTCGCCCATGTAAACAGACAGGGCGGCACAAGAAGCAGGATGGCGATGGCAGAAGCCACAAGGATTCTCCGATGGGCGGAAAATCACGTCTTAGCACTGTCAGCAGTGTTCATTCCGGGAGTGGTCAACTGGGAAGCATACTTCCTCAGCAGACACGACCTACACCCGGGAGAGTGGGGACTTCATCCAGAAGTCTTCCAACTGTTGGTAAACTGTTGGGAAAGGCCACAGGTGGACATGATGGCGTCCCGCCTAAACAAAAAACTAGATATTGCGCCAGGTCAAGGGACCCTCAGGCGATAGCGGTAGACGCTCTAGTGACACCGTGGGTGTACCAGTCGGTTTATGTATTCCCTCCTCTGCCTCTCATACCAAAGGTACTGAGAATAATAAGAAGACGAGGAGTAAGAACGATACTCGTGGTTCCGGATGGGCCAAGAAGAGCTTGGTACCCAGAACTTCAAGAAATTATATCAGAGGACCCATGGCCTCTACCGCTCAGACAGGATCTGCTACTGCAGGGGCCCTGTCTGTTCCAAGACTTACCGCGGCTGCGTTTGACGGCATGGCGGTTGAATTCCGGATCCTAAAGGAAAAGGGCATTCCGGAGGAAGTCATTCCTACGCTGATAAAAGCCAGGAAAGAAGTAACCGCAAACCATTATCACCGTATTTGGCGAAAATATGTTGCGTGGTGTGAGGCCAGGAAGGCCCCAACAGAGGAATTTCAGCTGGGTCGTTTTCTGCACTTCCTACAGTCAGGAGTGACTATGGGCCTAAACTTGGGTTCCATTAAGGTCCAGATTTCGGCTCTGTCGATTTTCTTCCAGAAAGAACTGGCTTCACTGCCTGGAGTTCAGACATTTGTAAAGGGAGTGCTACATATTCAGCCCCCTTTTGTGCCTCCTGTGGCACCTTGGGATCTCAACGTGGTGTTGAGTTTCCTAAAATCACATTGGTTTGAGCCACTTAAAACTGTGGATTTGAAATATCTCACGTGGAAAGTGGTCATGTTATTGGCCTTGGCTTCGGCCAGGCGTGTGTCTGAATTGGCGGCTTTGTCATGTAAAAGCCCTTATCTGATTTTCCATATGGATAGGGCAGAATTGAGGACTCGTCCCCAGTTTCTCCCTAAGGTGGTATCAGCTTTTCACTTGAACCAACCTATTGTAGTGCCTGCGGCTACTAGGGACTTGGAAGATTCCAAGTTACTGGACGTAGTCAGGGCCTTAAAAAAATTATATTTCCAGGACGGCTGGAGTCAGGAAAATTGACTCGCTTTTTATCCTGTAGGCACCCAACAAAATAGGTGCTCCTGCTTCTAAGCAGACTATTGCTCACTGAAATTGTAGCACAATTCAGCTGGAGCATTCTGCGGCTGGATTGCCGCATCCTATATCTGTAAAAGCCCATTCCACGAGGAAAGTGGGCTCATCTTGGGCGGCTGCCCGAGGGGTCTCGGCTTTACAACTTTGCCGAGCTGCAACTTGGTCAGGGGCAAACACGTTTGCAAATTTCTACAAATTTGATACCCTGGCTGAGAAGGACCTAGAGTTCTCTCATTCGGTGCTGCAGAGTCATCCGCACTCTCCCGCCCGTTTGGGAGCTTTGGTATAATCCCCATGGTCCTTACGGAGTTCCCAGCATCCACTAGGACGTCAGAGAAAATAAGATTTTACTCACCGGTAAATCTATTTCTCGTAGTCCGTAGTGGATGCTGGGCGCCCATCCCAAGTGCGGATTGTCTGCAATACTTGTATGTAGTTATTGCCTAACTAAGGGTTATTGTTGAGCCATCTGTTGAGAGGCTCAGTTATATTTCATACTGTTAACTGGGTATAGTATCACAAGTTATACGGTGTGATTGGTGTGGCTGGTATGAGTCTTACCCAGGATTCAAAATCCTTCCTTATTGTGTCAGCTCTTCCGGGCACAGTATCCTAACTGAGGCTTGGAGGAGGGTCATAGTGGGAGGAGCCAGTGCACACCAGGTAGTCTAAAAGCTTTCTTTTAGTTGTGCCCAGTCTCCTGCGGAGCCGCTATTCCCCATGGTCCTTACGGAGTTCCCAGCATCCACTACGGACTACGAGAAATAGATTTACCGGTGAGTAAAATCTTATTTTCCCACAGCGTCTCTTGCTGGGATCAGCAGTGCAGCTATTTCCATTCACTCGGCTCGTTTGATGCATAAGCACTGAGCGGCTTTTGTTCTTAACAGGCTGGGCTGCTGAGCATATATTTCTATTATTATAGGGGTATTACTATATATTTCTATTATTATGGGGGTATAACTATATATTTCTATTATTATGGGGGTATTACTATATATTTCTATTATTATGGGGGTATAAATATATATTTCTATTATTATGGGGGTATTACTATATATTTCTATTATTATGGGGGTTTAACTATATATTTCTATTGTAATGTGCACATAACTATATATTTCTGTTATACCAGGGGCACTACTACAGTATATTTCCTGTTATAATGGAGGCATTACTATATAATGTTATTAAATTGGGGGCATTACTACATATATTTATTATACTAGGGGTATCACTATATATTTCTATTATACTGGAGGCATTACTATATATTTCTAGCCTTGCCTCCAGAGTGCAAAGAAAGGGGGCTGTGTCATGTGGCAGCGTCGCTAGTATCATGTAGCCAATCCCATTAGTGGCATGTGGTCACGCCCCTTCACAACACATGACACTCAGTACTACTAAGAAAATATTTCTACTTGCACCACTGACCCTATCGCTGCTTACACTTCCCCAACCTTTTACTGACAGAAATAGATAGTGGTGGGCCTAGGTATGTATGCATTCCCCTCCCCCACCCCTTGCACCCCCAGTACCTACACCCTGATTTTGAGTGGGCCACGCCCCTTCACAACACATGACCACGCCTATTTTCCTGCACTCAGTACTACTAAGAAAATATTTCTACTTGCACCACTGACCCTATTGCTGCTTACACTTCCCCAACCTTTTCCTGACAGAAATAGATAGTGGTGGGCCTAGGTATGTATGCATTCCCCTCCCCCACCCCTTGCACCCCCAGTACCTACACCCTGATTTTGAGTGGGCCACTCTGAAAAGTACGGGAGATTTAGGGTGCCGAACATTTGAGTTTTAATATATTAGAAGTAAAGTTTAAAATGTACACATGTGCCATCAAAGCCACATCTGCCTCTTTCTATGCCATCAGACCCCTCCTCTACAGGACACCAGCATTTGTCACACGTCACCATGCTCACCAGCTACTGACAGTAGTGCCCCTTATTCACATTATGCCACACAGTGTGAACCAAAATTTGCAGTATGTCACATGGTATGAGATGAAATTCACATTATGTCACACGGTATAATCCACATTCCCATTATGTCACACAGTATAAACCAACATTTGCAATATGTCACACAGTATGAGCTGAAATTCACATTATGTCACATGGTATTAGCCAAAATTCTCATTATACCACACAGTATGAGCCGAACATTCACATTATGCCAAACAGTATGATCCACATTCACATTACGCCAAACGGTAAGAGCCGAAATTCAAATTATGTCACACGGTATTAGCCGAAATTCACATTATGCCACACAGTATGATCCACCTTCACATTACACCAAACGGTATGAGCCGAAATCCACATTATGTCACACGGTATGAGCCAAAATTCATATTACACCATACAGTATGAGCCGAAAAATGTACATTATGATACACAGTATGAGCCGAAATTCACATTACACCACACAGTATGAGATGAAAATTGACATTATGATACACAGTATGAGCCGAAATCCACATTATATCACACGGTATGAGTATCATCACTCTCATCAAAAAAAGAAAATAATGAGATCTAAAAGAAATGAGATCTGTGGGTACACTCATAAAAAAAAGAAAAGAATGTTTACATATATATATATACTAGCTGAGCCAAGCATTCAGTAGTTTCCTGAGTGCACCTATAGACTATAGGTGCACTCAGGAAACTACTGAATGCTTCGCACAGCTAGTATATATATATATATATATATATATATCAAGAATAAGGAGAGCGCACCGGTGAATGGTAATAAAAGGTAACACTTTACTATGTAAATATCCACGTACATGAAAGTTAAAATTGATGCACTTAGCCAGTCCTCCGATAACTGTCGCCTCGGGCTGAACCTTCTGCTGGCGGCGTATTTTTCACGGAGAGACCGTCTGCTCTGTTCCAGACTGGAGACCGACTTCGTCTGCAGATGCAAGCCACGCCCAACGCGTTTCGTCACTATGGGACTTCGTCAGGAGCTGTGTTATTGGATGTTCTGAATTTGCCTTTTAACCCATGCTCTCAGCTTCAATAGGTTAATTGCTTCAAATTGATTTTTAACACTAAAAACCCTCAATCTTAAATAAAATGTTTTACATTTTTCACAGAAACTCATCATTTTCATAAGCAGCAATATTTTACAACAATAACTTTGTTAATACTAACAACATATCTTTAAAATATTTAATATGTCCAAGAAACACATCTGATCAGCCACACTTAATCTAAGGACTGCTCTTTCAGCTGTTATCTTAATTTTGCACTTGATTCCAATTAGATCTTTCTCATGAGTCGTGTGTTTCTGCTGTTATCAGTATGTGTTTCTAGGGCTTACAACAATTATTACACATTTTATTTCATACAACCATTATAATTAAAAAGTAATCAAACCCTTTTTAACCTCCCTAAAAACTATATGTTCCTATTTCTACAACCTTCTGCCTACTTTATCCAGATTTTAATGAATGTAGGGATACCACATCTATTCTGTCATGGCCTGACATGAATTCCAAATGCTTGCCACTCCCCATCGGGTGATAACACCAACTTCGATGGGGACTACACCTGGGTTCATGCCCTGTCACTTTACAGAAACGGTATGATGTCACATCCCTCATTTAGACCATCTGGGGTTAATGTCCCTAATGTGTAGATCCAAAAGGTTTCCCGTTGTGATAACAGTTTTAAAATATCTCCCCCTCTATTTCCTAAGTGTACTTGCTCTATTGCTTTGAATGATAAATTTTCTATTTTTGAATTGCAGCATTGCTGGAAGTGGCGGGGTACACTATGATTTTGTACTTTGTTACTAATATTCCTTGTGTGTTCTAATATTCTTATTTTTAGCTGCCTTTTTGTTTTGCCTATGTATCTCTTTCCGCATTTGCACTCCAGCATATATATAACGTGTGTGCTTAAACAATTCAGTTTCCCTTTTATCTTCCAAGATTTTTGTTTGTTATGGCTCCAAATGTTTTTATTGTCCTTACATGCCAATTTGCATATTTTGCACTTGTTACATGGAAAGAAGCCCTGTAAATTACTCAACCATCCTTCTTTCTTTTCAGTTAGGGGGTTACTGGGTGCTATTATTGATTTTAGGTTTTTTGTTTTCCGGCATATGATCTGTGGTTTATCTGGTATAATTCCCTTCAATACTGGATCTAATTCCAAAACACCCCAATGTTTTTCAAGGATTCTTGTAACATCTCCCAATTTACTATTAAATGTTGTGACAAATGGGATATTACTAAATTTATGAATCTGATAAATTGTGAATATGGTATATTTGAAACCCATTTTTTATGATGGCAACTATCATAGTGGACATAACTATTACAGTCCACCTTCTTAATATGCGTGTATGTTGTTACCTGATCTCCTTTTATACAGTTCGTACTGTCCAAGACTAGATCCAGAAACTCAATCTTCTGTTTATTTATATTAAATGTAAATGTTAAATTATAGGTGTTATTATGGAGGTATGTCATAAATTTCTCAAACTCAGATGCTGGACCTTTCCATACTATAACAATATCATCTATGAATCTTTTGAATAACTGAATATTATCTTTAAAGGGATTATTATTTTGTATCATTTCCATTTCCCATTTTCCTAGGTACAGATTGGCAAAATTCGGGGCATACGGAGTTCCCATTGCCACGCCCCTTCGTTGTATTAATACTTGTCTTTAAATAAAAAATAATTATTTTTTAATATATACTCTATACAATCTAGGATAAATTTTTTCTTTGAACTATTGACCTCAGGATCTCTTTCCAGATATACACCCACCGCTTCTAAGCCATTTTGATGAGGTATGCATGTATAAAGCGCTTCAACATCTATTGTGGCCCAGGAATAATCAGCCTCCCATTTAAAAGTCTCTAGGACTTCTAATATGTGTGTTGAGTCTTTAATAAATGTGTCCAATTGTGTGACATACTGCTTTATTTGAATATCTACATATTCGGATATTTTTGAGCTGACTGAGTTGATCCCCGATATTATGGGATATTCAAATAAAGCAGTATGTCACACAATTGGACACATTTATTAAAGACTCAACACACATATTAGAAGTCCTAGAGACTTTTAAATGGGAGGCTGATTATTCCTGGGCCACAATAGATGTTGAAGCGCTTTATACATGCATTATCAGATTGCGGCGTAACTGCACGACATTAGAAAAATATAATGAACAAGCAGAGGTGTATGGACAACGCTTTAGAGAAAAAGGTTACCCGGAAGGTTTAATCACTGACTCAATATTAAAGGCTGCAAACCGAGACAGAAAAGACCTTGTAAAATATAAAAAGAAGGAGGGAACTAATAAATTTAGTAATATCCCATTTGTCACAACATTTAATAGTAAATTGGGAGATGTTACAAGAATCCTTGAAAAACATTGGGGTGTTTTGGAATTAGATCCAGTATTGAAGGGAATTATACCAGATAAACCACAGATCATATGCCGGAAAACAAAAAACCTAAAATCAATAATAGCACCCAGTAACCCCCTAACTGAAAAGAAAGAAGGATGGTTGAGTAATTTACAGGGCTTCTTTCCATGTAACAAGTGCAAAATATGCAAATTGGCATGTAAGGACAATAAAAACATTTGGAGCCATAACAAACAAAAATCTTGGAAGATAAAAGGGAAACTGAATTGTTTAAGCACACACGTTATATATATGCTGGAGTGCAAATGCGGAAAGAGATACATAGGCAAAACAAAAAGGCAGCTAAAAATAAGAATATTAGAACACACAAGGAATATTAGTAACAAAGTACAAAATCATAGTGTACCCCGCCACTTCCAGCAATGCTGCAATTCAAAAATAGAAAATTTATCATTCAAAGCAATAGAGCAAGTACACTTAGGAAATAGAGGGGGAGATATTTTAAAACTGTTATCACAACGGGAAACCTTTTGGATCTACACATTAGGGACATTAACGACAGATGGTCTAAATGAGGGATGTGACATCATACCGTTTCTGTAAAGTGACAGGGCATGAACCCAGGTGTAGTCCCCATCGAAGTTGGTGTTATCACCCGATGGGGAGTGGCAAGCATTTGGAATTCATGTCAGGCCATGACAGAATAGATGTGGTATCCCTACATTCATTAAAATCTGGATAAAGTAGGCAGAAGGTTGTAGAAATAGGAACATATAGTTTTTAGGGAGGTTAAAAAGGGTTTGATTACTTTTTAATTATAATGGTTGTATGAAATAAAATGTGTAATAATTGTTGTAAGCCCTAGAAACACATACTGATAACAGCAGAAACACACGACTCATGAGAAAGATCTAATTGGAATCAAGTGCAAAATTAAGATAACAGCTGAAAGAGCAGTCCTTAGATTAAGTGTGGCTGATCAGATGTGTTTCTTGGACATATTAAATATTTTAAAGATATGTTGTTAGTATTAACAAAGTTATTGTTGTAAAATATTGCTGCTTATGAAAATGATGAGTTTCTGTGAAAAATGTAAAACATTTTATTTAAGATTGAGGGTTTTTAGTGTTAAAAATCAATTTGAAGCAATTAACCTATTGAAGCTGAGAGCATGGGTTAAAAGGCAAATTCAGAACATCCAATAACACAGCTCCTGATGAAGTCCCATAGTGACGAAACGCGTTGGGCGTGGCTTGCATCTGCAGACGAAGTCGGTCTCCAGTCTGGAACAGAGCAGACGGTCTCTCCGTGAAAAATACGCCGCCAGCAGAAGGTTCAGCCCGAGGCGACAGTTATCGGAGGACTGGCTAAGTGCATCAATTTTAACTTTCATGTACGTGGATATTTACATAGTAAAGTGTTACCTTTTATTACCATTCACCGGTGCGCTATCCTTATTCTTGATATTATTTAGAAATCCCTTACTCCTGGCAGGAGTGGATGAGCAGGCACCACATGAGCAAACAAACTCTGGACTAATTGTAGTGTGCGCGGATCCAAATCCCACATATATATATATATATATATATATATATATATATAATAAGAATTTACTTACCGATAATTCTATTTCTCGTAGTCCGTAGTGGATGCTGGGGACTCCGTAAGGACCATGGGGAATAGCGGCTCCGCAGGAGACTGGGCACAAAAGTAAAGCTTTAGAACTACCTGGTGTGCACTGGCTCCTCCCCCTATGACCCTCCTCCAAGCCTCAGTTAGGATACTGTGCCCGGACGAGCGTACACAATAAGGAAGGATTTTTGAATCCCGGGTAAGACTCATACCAGCCACACCAATCACACCATATAACTTGTGATCTCAACCCAGTTAACAGCATGATAACAGAGGAGCCTCTAGAAAAGATGGCTCACTACAGCAATAACCCGATTTTTTGGTAACAATAACTATGTACCAGTATTGCAGACAATCCGCACTTGGGATGGGCGCCCAGCATCCACTACGGACTACGAGAAATAGAATTATCGGTAAGTAAATTCTTATTTTCTCTGACGTCCTAGTGGATGCTGGGGACTCCGTAAGGACCATGGGGATTATACCAAAGCTCCCAAACGGGCGGGAGAGTGCGGATGACTCTGCAGCACCGAATGAGAGAACTCCAGGTCCTCCTCAGCCAGGGTATCAAATTTGTAGAATTTAGCAAACGTGTTTGCTCCTGACCAAGTAGCTGCTCGGCAAAGCTGTAAAGCCGAGACCCCTCGGGCAGCCGCCCAAGATGAGCCCACCTTCCTTGTGGAATGGGCTTTTACAGATTTTGGCTGTGGCAGGCCTGCCACAGAATGTGCAAGCTGAATTGTACTACAAATCCAACGAGCAATAGTCTGCTTAGAAGCAGGAGCACCCAGCTTGTTGGGTGCATACAGAATAAACAACGAGTCAGATTTTCTGACTCCAGCCGTCCTGGAAACCTGTATTTCCAGGGCTCTGACAACGTCTAGCAACTTGGAGTCCTCCAAGTCCCTAGTAGCTTTCCATGTGAGATATTTTAACTCCACATATTTAAGTGGTTCAAACCAATGTGACTTTTGGAACCCAAAAACTACATTTAGATCCCAAGGTGCCACTGGAGGCACAAAAGGAGGCTGTATATACAGTACTAACCAATAAATAACAAGTGGCGCTTGACAATCAGACAAGTAAAAGACATTTATTTATATAAAATGTATATAAGTTACAACAACCTCCCGGGAGTGTAAAATAATGATATAATTATTAGAGATGAGCGGGTTCGGTTTCTCTGAATCCGAACCCGCCAGAACTTCATGTTTTTTTTCACGGGTCCGAGCGACTCGGATCTTCCCGCCTTGCTCGGTTAACCCGAGCGCGCCCGAACGTCATCATGACGCTGTCGGATTCTCGCGAGGCTCGGATTCTATCGCGAGACTCGGATTCTATATAAGGAGCCGCGCGTCGCCGCCATTTTCACACGTGCATTGAGATTGATAGGGAGAGGACGTGGCTGGCGTCCTCTCCATTTAGATTATAAGAGACTGAGAGAGATTTACTGGAGCTGACTAGGAGGAGTACTGTTACTGTAGAAGTGTAGAGACTGAGTGGAGAGAGTTTACTAGTGAGGACAGTGCAGTTTACTTTATAATCCGTTCTCTGCCTGAAAAAAGCGATACACAGCACACAGTGACTCAGTCACATACCATATCTGTGTGCACTGCTCAGGCTCAGGCCAGTGTGCTGCATCATCTATTATCTATATATAATATTATATATATCTGTCTGACTGCTCAGCTCACACAGCTTATAATTGTGGGGGAGACTGGGGAGCACTACTGCAGTGCCAGTTATAGGTTATAGCAGGAGCCAGGAGTACATAATATATTATATAGTGAGTGACCACCAGACACACAGTGCAGTTTATTTAATATATCCGTTCTCTGCCTGAAAAAAGCGATACACACAGTGACTCAGTCAGTCACATACCATATCTGTGTGCACTGCTCAGGCTCAGGCCAGTGTGCTGCATCATCTATTATCTATATATAATATTATATATATCTGTCTGACTGCTCAGCTCACACAGCTTATAATTGTGGGGGAGACTGGGGAGCACTACTGCAGTGCCAGTTATAGGTTATAGCAGGAGCCAGGAGTACATAATATATTATATAGTGAGTGACCACCAGACACACAGTGCAGTTTATTTAATATATCCGTTCTCTGCCTGAAAAAAGCGATACACACAGTGACTCAGTCAGTCACATACCATATCTGTGTGCACTGCTCAGGCTCTGGCCAGTGTGCTGCATCATCTATTATCTATATATAATATTATATATATCTGTCTGACTGCTCAGCTCACACAGCTTATAATTGTGGGGGAGACTGGGGAGCACTACTGCAGTGCCAGTTATAGGTTATAGCAGGAGCCAGGAGTACATAATATATTATATAGTGAGTGACCACCAGACACACAGTGCAGTTTATTTAATATATCCGTTCTCTGCCTGAAAAAAGCGATACACACAGTGACTCAGTCAGTCACATACCATATCTGTGTGCACTGCTCAGGCTCAGGCCAGTGTGCTGCATCATCTATTATCTATATATAATATTATATATATCTGTCTGACTGCTCAGCTCACACAGCTTATAATTGTGGGGGAGACTGGGGAGCACTACTGCAGTGCCAGTTATAGGTTATAGCAGGAGCCAGGAGTACATAATATATTATATAGTGAGTGACCACCAGACACACAGTGCAGTTTATTTAATATATCCGTTCTCTGCCTGAAAAAAGCGATACACACAGTGACTCAGTCAGTCACATACCATATCTGTGTGCACTGCTCAGGCTCAGGCCAGTGTGCTGCATCATCTATTATCTATATATAATATTATATATATCTGTCTGACTGCTCAGCTCACACAGCTTATAATTGTGGGGGAGACTGGGGAGCACTACTGCAGTGCCAGTTATAGGTTATAGCAGGAGCCAGGAGTACATAATATATTATATAGTGAGTGACCACCAGACACACAGTGCAGTTTATTTAATATATCCGTTCTCTGCCTGAAAAAAGCGATACACACAGTGACTCAGTCACATACCATATCTGTGTGCACTGCTCAGGCTCAGGCCAGTGTGCTGCATCATCTATTATCTATATATAATATTATATATATCTGTCTGACTGCTCAGCTCACACAGCTTATAATTGTGGGGGAGACTGGGGAGCACTACTGCAGTGCCAGTTATAGGTTATAGCAGGAGCCAGGAGTACATAATATATTATATAGTGAGTGACCACCAGACACACAGTGCAGTTTATTTAATATATCCGTTCTCTGCCTGAAAAAAGCGATACACACAGTGACTCAGTCAGTCACATACCATATCTGTGTGCACTGCTCAGGCTCAGGCCAGTGTGCTGCATCATCTATTATCTATATATAATATTATATATATCTGTCTGACTGCTCAGCTCACACAGCTTATAATTGTGGGGGAGACTGGGGAGCACTACTGCAGTGCCAGTTATAGGTTATAGCAGGAGCCAGGAGTACATAATATATTATATAGTGAGTGACCACCAGACACACAGTGCAGTTTATTTAATATATCCGTTCTCTGCCTGAAAAAAGCGATACACACAGTGACTCAGTCAGTCACATACCATATCTGTGTGCACTGCTCAGGCTCAGGCCAGTGTGCTGCATCATCTATATATATTATATATCTGTCTGACTGCTCAGCTCACACAGCTTATAATTGTGGGGGAGACTGGGGAGCACTACTGCAGTGCCAGTTATAGGTTATAGCAGGAGCCAGGAGTACATATTATATTAAAATTAAACAGTGCACACTTTTGCTGCAGGAGTGCCACTGCCAGTGTGACTGACCAGTGACCTGACCACACTGACCACCAGTATAGTTAGTAGTATACTTATATTGTGATTGCCTGAAAAAGTTAAACACTCGTCGTGTGACTTCACTTGTGTGTTTTTTTTTTTTTTATTCTATAAAAATAAAACTCATTCTGCTGACAGACAGTGTCCAGCAGGTCCGTCATTATATAATATATAATATATACCTGTCCGGCTGCAGTAGTGATATATATATATTTTTTATATCATTTATCATCCAGTCGCAGCAGACACAGTACGGTAGTTCACGGCGGTGGCTACCTCTGCGTCTCTGCACTCGGCAGGCAGTCCGTCCATAATTGTAATACCACCTAACCGTGGATTTTTTTCATTCTTCTTTATACATACATAGTTTCATAGACATCTTCTCTTTATCAACCAGTCTATATTAGCTGCAGACACAGTACAGTACGGTAGTTCACGGCTGTGGCTACCTCTGTGTCTGCACTCGGCAGGCAGTCCGTCCATAATTGTATACCACCTAACCGTGGATTTTTTTCAGTCTTCTTTATACATACATAGTTACATAGACATCTTCTCTTTATCAACCAGTCTATATTAGCTGCAGACACAGTACAGTACGGTAGTTCACGGCTGTGGCTACCTCTGTGTCTGCAGTCGGCAGGCAGTCCATAATTGTATACTAGTATCCATCTCCATTGTTTACCTGAGGTGCCTTTTAGTTGTGCCTATTAAAATATGGAGAACAAAAATGTTGAGGTTCCAAAATTAGGGAAAGATCAAGATCCACTTCCACCTCGTGCTGAAGCTGCTGCCACTAGTCATGGCCGAGACGATGAAATGCCAGCAACGTCGTCTGCCAAGGCCGATGCCCAATGTCATAGTACAGAGCATGTCAAATCCAAAACACCAAATATCAGAAAAAAAAGGACTCCAAAACCTAAAATAAAATTGTCGGAGGAGAAGCGTAAACTTGCCAATATGCCATTTACCACACGGAGTGGCAAGGAACGGCTGAGGCCCTGGCCTATGTTCATGGCTAGTGGTTCAGCTTCACATGAGGATGGAAGCACTCAGCCTCTCGCTAGAAAAATGAAAAGACTCAAGCTGGCAAAAGCAGCACAGCAAAGAACTGTGCATTCTTCGAAATCCCAAATCCACAAGGAGAGTCCAATTGTGTCGGTTGCGATGCCTGACCTTCCCAACACTGGACGTGAAGAGCATGCGCCTTCCACCATTTGCACGCCCCCTGCAAGTGCTGGAAGGAGCACCCGCAGTCCAGTTCCTGATAGTCAGATTGAAGATGTCAGTGTTGAAGTACACCAGGATGAGGAGGATATGGGTGTTGCTGGCGCTGGGGAGGAAATTGACCAGGAGGATTCTGATGGTGAGGTGGTTTGTTTAAGTCAGGCACCCGGGGAGACACCTGTTGTCCGTGGGAGGAATATGGCCGTTGACATGCCAGGTGAAAATACCAAAAAAATCAGCTCTTCGGTGTGGAGGTATTTCACCAGAAATGCGGACAACAGGTGTCAAGCCGTGTGTTCCCTTTGTCAAGCTGTAATAAGTAGGGGTAAGGACGTTAACCACCTCGGAACATCCTCCCTTATACGTCACCTGCAGCGCATTCATAATAAGTCAGTGACAAGTTCAAAAACTTTGGGTGACAGCGGAAGCAGTCCACTGACCAGTAAATCCCTTCCTCTTGTAACCAAGCTCACGCAAACCACCCCACCAACTCCCTCAGTGTCAATTTCCTCCTTCCCCAGGAATGCCAATAGTCCTGCATGCCATGTCACTGGCAATTCTGACGAGTCCTCTCCTGCCTGGGATTCCTCCGATGCATCCTTGCGTGTAACGCCTACTGCTGCTGGCGCTGCTGTTGTTGCCGCTGGGAGTCGATGGTCATCCCAGAGGGGAAGTCGTAAGCCCACTTGTACTACTTCCAGTAAGCAATTGACTGTTCAACAGTCCTTTGCGAGGAAGATGAAATATCACAGCAGTCATCCTACTGCAAAGCGGATAACTGAGGCCTTGACAACTATGTTGGTGTTAGACGTGCGTCCGGTATCCGCCGTTAGTTCACAGGGAACTAGACAATTTATTGAGGCAGTGTGCCCCCGTTACCAAATACCATCTAGGTTCCACTTCTCTAGGCAGGCGATACCGAGAATGTACACGGACGTCAGAAAAAGACTCACCAGTGTCCTAAAAAATGCAGTTGTACCCAATGTCCACTTAACCACGGACATGTGGACAAGTGGAGCAGGGCAGGGTCAGGACTATATGACTGTGACAGCCCACTGGGTAGATTTATGGACTCCCGCCGCAAGAACAGCAGCGGCGGCACCAGTAGCAGCATCTCGCAAACGCCAACTCTTTCCTAGGCAGGCTACGCTTTGTATCACCGCTTTCCAGAATACGCACACAGCTGAAAACCTCTTACGGCAACTGAGGAAGATCATCGCGGAATGGCTTACCCCAATTGGACTCTCCTGTGGATTTGTGGCATCGGACAACGCCAGCAATATTGTGTGTGCATTAAATATGGGCAAATTCCAGCACGTCCCATGTTTTGCACATACCTTGAATTTGGTGGTGCAGAATTTTTAAAAAAACGACAGGGGCGTGCAAGAGATGCTGTCGGTGGCCAGAAAAATTGCGGGACACTTTCGGCGTACAGGCACCACGTACAGAAGACTGGAGCACCACCAAAAACTACTGAACCTGCCCTGCCATCATCTGAAGCAAGAAGTGGTAATGAGGTGGAATTCAACCCTCTATATGCTTCAGAGGTTGGAGGAGCAGCAAAAGGCCATTCAAGCCTATACAATTGAGCACGATATAGGAGGTGGAATGCACCTGTCTCAAGTGCAGTGGAGAATGATTTCAACGTTGTGCAAGGTTCTGATGCCCTTTGAACTTGCCACACGTGAAGTCAGTTCAGACACTGCCAGCCTGAGTCAGGTCATTCCCCTCATCAGGCTTTTGCAGAAGAAGCTGGAGGCATTGAAGAAGGAGCTAAAAGGGAGCGATTCCGCTAGGCATGTGGGACTTGTGGATGCAGCCCTTAATTCGCTTAACAAGGATTCACGGGTGGTCAATCTGTTGAAATCAGAGCACTACATTTTGGCCACCGTGCTCGATCCTAGATTTAAAGCCTACCTTGGATCTCTCTTTCCGGCAGACACAGGTCTGCTGGGGTTGAAAGACCTGCTGGTGACAAAATTGTCAAGTCAAGCGGAACGCGACCTGTCAACATCTCCTCCTTCACATTCTCCCGCAACTGGGGGTGCGAGGAAAAGGCTCAGAATTCCGAGCCCACCCGCTGGCGGTGATGCAGGGCAGTCTGGAGCGACTGCTGATGCTGACATCTGGTCCGGACTGAAGGACCTGACAACGATTACGGACATGTCGTCTACTGTCACTGCTTATGATTCTCTCAACATTGATAGAATGGTGGAGGATTATATGAGTGACCGCATCCAAGTAGGCACGTCACACAGTCCGTACTTATACTGGCAGGAAAAAGAGGCAATTTGGAGGCCCTTGCACAAACTGGCTTTATTCTACCTAAGTTGCCCTCCCACAAGTGTGTACTCCGAAAGAGTGTTTAGTGCCGCCGCTCACCTTGTCAGCAATCGGCGTACGAGGTTACATCCAGAAAATGTGGAGAAGATGATGTTCATTAAAATGAATTATAATCAATTCCTCCGCGGAGACATTGACCAGCAGCAATTGCCTCCACAAAGTACACAGGGAGCTGAGATGGTGGATTCCAGTGGGGACGAATTGATAATCTGTGAGGAGGGGGATGTACACGGTGATATATCGGAGGGTGAAGATGAGGTGGACATCTTGCCTCTGTAGAGCCAGTTTGTGCAAGGAGAGATTAATTGCTTCTTTTTTGGGGGGGGTCCAAACCAACCCGTCATATCAGTCACAGTCGTGTGGCAGACCCTGTCACTGAAATGATGGGTTGGTTAAAGTGTGCATGTCCTGTTTTGTTTATACAACATAAGGGTGGGTGGGAGGGCCCAAGGACAATTCCATCTTGCACCTCTTTTTTCTTTTCTTTTTCTTTGCATCATGTGCTGATTGGGGAGGGTTTTTTGGAAGGGACATCCTGCGTGACACTGCAGTGCCACTCCTAGATGGGCCCGGTGTTTGTGTCGGCCACTAGGGTCGCTAATCTTACTCACACAGTCAGCTACCTCATTGCGCCTCTTTTTTTCTTTGCGTCATGTGCTGTTTGGGGAGGGTTTTTTGGAAGGGCCATCCTGCATGACACTGCAGTGCCACTCCTAGATGGGCCCGGTGTTTGTGTCGGCCACTAGGGTCGCTAATCTTACTCACACAGCTACCTCATTGCGCCTCTTTTTTTCTTTGCGTCATGTGCTGTTTGGGGAGGGTTTTTTGGAAGGGACATCCTGCGTGACACTGCAGTGCCACTCCTAGATGGGCCCGGTGTTTGTGTCGGCCACTAGGGTCGCTAATCTTACTCACACAGCTACCTCATTGCGCCTCTTTTTTTCTTTGCGTCATGTGCTGTTTGGGGAGGGTTTTTTGGAAGGGCCATCCTGCGTGACACTGCAGTGCCACTCCTAGATGGGCCCGGTGTTTGTGTCGGCCACTAGGGTCGCTAATCTTACTCACACAGCTACCTCATTGCGCCTCTTTTTTTCTTTGCGTCATGTGCTGTTTGGGGAGGGTTTTTTGGAAGGGACATCCTGCGTGACACTGCAGTGCCACTCCTAGATGGGCCCGGTGTTTGTGTCGGCCACTAGGGTCGCTTATCTTACTCACACAGCGACCTCGGTGCAAATTTTAGGACTAAAAATAATATTGTGAGGTGTGAGGTATTCAGAATAGACTGAAAATGAGTGTAAATTATGGTTTTTGAGGTTAATAATACTTTGGGATCAAAATGACCCCCAAATTCTATGATTTAAGCTGTTTTTTAGTGTTTTTTGAAAAAAACACCCGAATCCAAAACACACCCGAATCCGACAAAAAAAATTCGGTGAGGTTTTGCCAAAACGCGTTCGAACCCAAAACACGGCCGCGGAACCGAACCCAAAACCAAAACACAAAACCCGAAAAATTTCAGGCGCTCATCTCTAATAATTATCACAACAATGAAAATGTGCACTGTATTATAGCTTCATTATCAATTACTCGAAAACCATTAATGGTAAATGATCTTATTTGTTAACAACACCTATAAGGTTTTCAACCGTGCTAGGTTCACTTAGTACACACAAATGATGATATATGGAGAATATGTGTGGCTATTAAATAATGAATCCACACATAAGTCACTCACGGCTGTATGTATCAGAAGGATTGCGTGTGTCACAAATCCATAGCAGTGAACAGCTGGTGTGAAAAGTTAATTGAAGAATTACCTCCGCTGGGCAGGAGCCTGTTCTGTCCTTGCTCCCTGGTGTCGTCCCACCGTCCCGTCAGAGACATAAACCAGAGGCTCAGCAGGTATGACTGATGCTGCGCCGTGCAGGGAGCTACAACAAGCCGTCCCCGATGGTCCACGCCACCTCCGGTACCTCCGCACTGTCAAAAGGAGGCTGTTAGCTGGTTATCCGGAGTTTACCGGTCTGCGCCGGGCTGGGAAGGAGCGGCACCCGCTGCTTCCACTTCCCCAAGTTGGGTGGACGGCTGTGGCTACAAGGATTGGAGCTGCAGTGTAGATGTTCCTAATTGCGGTGATGAAAACCGGGCTCCTGTGCACGAATGGGAGATCAAAGGCAGCTACTGGCAGTGTAGATCCTTGAAGAAAAAAGGCCTGTATCCTTTAGCGCTTAGTTCTTTTTCCTTTTTTGTATATACAGTACCCCTTTCACAAATGTCTGAACTTCAGGGACTGAAGCTAGTTCTTTTTGACAGGGCCGAAATTTGAACCTTAATGGACCCCCATTTCAGGCCCATAGACACTCCTGTTTGCAGGAAATGTAGGAATCGACCTAGTTGAAAATTCCTCCGTCTGGGCCTTACTGGCCTCGCACCACGCAACATATTTTCGCCAAATGCGGTGATAATGTTTTGCAGTTATATCTTTCCTGGCTTTGATCAGGATAGGAATGACTTCATCCGGAATGCCTTTCTCCTTCAGGATCCGGCGTTCAACCGCCATGCCGTCAAACGCAGCCGCGGTAAGTCTTGGAACAGACAGGGTCCTTGCTGGAGCAGGTCCCTTCTTAGAGGTAGAGGCCACGGATCCTCCGTGAGCATCTCTTGAAGTTCCGGTTACCAAGTCCTTCTTGGCCAATCCGGAGCCACGAATATAGTGCTTACTCCTCTCCATCTTATAATTCTCAGTACCTTGGGTATGAGAGGCAGAGGAGGGAACACATACACTGACTGGTACACCCACTGTGTTACCAGAGCGTCTACAGCTATTGCCTGAGGGTCCCTTGACCTGGCGCAATACTTGTCGAGTTTTATAAACATGTGGAAGACTTCTGGGTGAAGTCCCCACTCTCCCGGGTGGAGGTCGTGTCTGCTGAGGAAGTCTGCTTCCCAGTTGTCCACTCCCGGAATGAATACTGCTGACAGTGCTATCACATGATTTTCCGCCCAGCGAAGAATCCTTGCAGCTTCTGCCATTGCCCTCCTGCTTCTTGTGTCACCCTGTCTGTTTACGTGGGTGACTGCCGTGATGTTGTCCGAATGGATCAACTCCGGGTGACCTTGAAGCAGAGGTCTTGCTGAGCTTAGAGCATTGTAAATGGCCCTTAGCTTCAGGATATTTATGTGAAGTGATGTCTCCAGGCTTGACCATAAGCTCTGGAAATTCCTTCCCTGTGTGACTGCTCCCCAGCCTCGCAGGCTGGCATCCGTGGTCACCAGGACCCAGTCCTGAATGTGCGGCCTTCTAGAAGATGAGCACTCTGCAACCACCACAGGAGAGACACCCTTGTGCTTGGTGACAGGGTTATCCGCTGATGCATCTGAAGATGCGACCCAGACCATTTGTCCAGCAGGTCCCACTGGAAAGTTCTTGCGTGGAATCTGCCGAATGGGATTGCTTCGTAGGAAGCCACCATTTTTCCCAGAACCATTTCATTGATGCACTGAGACTTGGCTCGGTTATAGGAGGTTCCCGACTAGCTCGGATAACTCCCTGACTTTCTCCTCCGGGAGAAACACCTTTTTCTGGACTGTGTCCAGGATCATCCCTAGAAACAGAAGACGAGTCGTCGGAATCAGCTGCGATTTTGGAATATTGAGAATCCAATCGTGCTGCCGCAACACTACCTGAGATAGTGCTACACCGACCTCCAACTGTTCCCTGGATCTTACCCTTATCAGGGAATCATCCAAGTAAGGGATAACTAAAATTCCCTTCCTTCGAAGGAGTATCATCATTTAGGCCATTACCTTGGTAAAGACCCAGGGTGCCGTGGACCATCCATACGGCAGCGTCTGAAACTGATAGTGACAGTTCTGTACCATAAACCTGAGGTACCCTTGGTGAGAAGGGTAAATTGGGACATGAAGGTAAGCATCCTTGATGTCCCGAGACATCATGTAGTCCCCTTCTTCCAGGTTCGCAATCACTGCTCTGAGTGACTCAATCTTGAATTTGAACCTCCGTATGTAAGTGTTCAAGATTTTAGATTTAGAATCGGTCTCACCGAGCCGTCCGGATTCGGTACCACAACAGTGTGGAATAATACCCCGTTCCCTGTTGCAGGAGGGGTACCTTGATTATCACCTGCTGGGAATACAGCTTGTGAATGGCTTCCAAAACTGCCTCCCTGTCAGAAGGAGACATCGGTAAAGCCGACTTTAGGAAACGGCGAGGGGGAGACGTCTCGAATTCCAATTTGTACCCCTGAGATATCACCTGAAGGATCCAGGGGTCTACTTGCGAGTGAGCCCACTGCGCGCTGAAATTCATTGAGACGGGCCCCCACCGTGCCTGATTCTGCTTGTAAAGCCCCAGCGTCATACTGAGGGCTTGGCAGAGGCGGGAGAGGGCTTCTGTTCCTGGGAACTGGCTGATTTCTGCAGCCTTTTTCCTCTCCCTCTGTCACGGGGCAGAAATGAGGAACCTTTTGCCCGCTTGCCCACGAAAAGACTGCGCCTGATAATACGGTGTCTTCTTATGTTGAGAGGCGACCTGGGGTACAAACGTGGATTTCCCAGCTGTTGCCGTGGCCACCAGGTCTGAAAGACCGACCCCAAATAACTCCTCCCCTTAATAAGGCAATACTTCCAAATGCCGTTTGGAATCCGCATCACCTGACCACTGTCGTGTCTATAACCCTCTACTGGCAGAAATGGACAACGCACTTAGACTTGATGCCAGTCGGCAAATATTCCGCTGTGCATCACGCATATATAGAAATGCATCTTTTAAATGCTCTATAGGCAATAATATACTGTCCCTATCTAGGGTATCAATATTTTCAGTCAGGGAATCGACCACGCCAACCCAGCACTGCACATCCAGGCTGAGGCGATTGCTGGTCGCAGTATAACACCAGTATGTGTGTAAATACATTTTAGGATACCCTCCTGCTTTCTATCAGCAGGATCCTTAAGGGCGGCCATCTCAGGAGAGGGTAGAGCCCTTGTTCTTACAAGCGTGTGAGCGCTTTATCCACCCTAGGGGGTGTTTCCCAACGCACCCTAACCTCTGGCGGGAAAGGATATAATGCCAATAACATTTTAGAAATTATCAGTTGTTATCGGGGGAAACCCACGCATCATCACACACCTCATTTAATTTCTCAGATTCAGGAAAACTACAGGTAGTTTTTCCTCACCGAACATAATACCCCTTTTTGGTGGTACTCGTATTATCAGAAATGTGTAAAACATTTTTCATTGCCTCAATCATGTAACGTGTGGCCCTACTGGAAGTCACATTTGTCTCTTCACCGTCGACACTGGAGTCAGTATCCGTGTCGGCGTCTATATCTGCCATCTGAGGTAACGGGCGCTTAAGAGCCCCTGACGGCCTATGAGACGTCTGGACAGGCACAAGCTGAGTAGCCGGCTGTCTCATGTCAACCACTGTCTTTTATACAGAGCTGACACTGTCACGTAATTCCTTCCAACAGTTCATCCACTCAGGTGACGACCCCCTAGGGGGTGACATCACTATTACAGGCAATCTGCTCCGTCTCCACATCATTTTTCTCCTCATACATGTCGACACAAACGTACCGACACACAGCACACACACACAGGGAATGCTCTGATAGAGGACAGGACCCCACTAGCCCTTTGGGGAGACAGAGGGAGAGTTTGCCAGCACACACCAGAGCGCTATATATATACAGGGATAACCTTATATAAGTGTTTTTCCCCTTATAGCTGCTGTATTTTTAATACTGCGCGTAATTAGTGCCCCCCTCTCTTTTTTAACCCTTTCTGTAGTGTAGTGACTGCAGGGGAGAGCCAGGGAGCTTCCCTCCAACGGAGCTGTGAGGGAAAATGGCGCCAGTGTGCTGAGGAGATAGGCTCCGCCCCCTTCTCGGCGGCCTTATCTCCCGTTTTTCTGTGTATTCTGGCAGGGGTTAAATTCATCCATATAGCCCAGGAGCTATATGTGATGCATTTTTTGCCATCCAAGGTGTTTTTATTGCGTCTCAGGGCGCCCCCCCCCAGCGCCCTGCACCCTCAGTGACCGGAGTGTGAAGTGTGCTGAGAGCAATGGCGCACAGCTGCAGTGCTGTGCGCTACCTTGTTGAAGACAGGACGTCTTCTGCCGCCGATTTTCCGGACCTCTTCTGTCTTCTGGCTCTGTAAGGGGGCCGGCGGCGCGGCTCTGGGACCTATCCATGGCTGGGCCTGTGATCGGTCCCTCTGGAGCTAATGTCCAGTAGCCTAAGAAGCCCAATCCACTCTGCACGCAGGTGAGTTCGCTTCTTCTCCCCTTAGTCCCTCGATGCAGTGAGCCTGTTGCCAGCAGGTCTCACTGAACATAAAAAACCTAAAACTAAACTTTTCACTAAGCAGCTCAGGAGAGCCCCTAGTGTGCACCCTTCTCGTTCGGGCACAAAAATCTAACTGAGGCTTGGAGGAGGGTCATAGGGGGAAGAGCCAGTGCACACCAGGTAGTTCTAAAGCTTTACTTTTGTGCCCAGCCTCCTGCGGAGCCGCTATTCCCCATGGTCCTTACGGAGTCCCCAGCATCCACTAGGACGTCAGAGAAATATATATATATATATATATTAAAAAAATGAAAGAAAAAAAGAAATGAAGGATTACATAATGTACATGGATGTACTGCTCAGCACGCAGTGTGAGGTGACTTAATGCCTCAGTGACACTGACACTGACTGTGTCCTTTGGTCCGACGGCAGCTTCAAGTCCTCCTGAGTGGCGCGTGGCGGCACGGCACGTACACAGTGCATTGATAGCGCGTTGCAGGGAGGGAGGGCACGCGGTGTGACATCAACATGTCACATCGCGAGGCAGAGTGCGACGTCAGTCCTCCCCGTGCGGCCTGATATATACTGTATAGCGTCCGCGATGGGGGCAGGTGGGCACAGGTGCAGCGGGGTGGGAGGTGCAGTGAGTGCAGTAATGAGCAGAAGTCAAGGTCTCGGCAGCATATGTAGCAGGTGTGGCGTGTGGGGGGTGCCGGACATTAGGGGGTGCCTATGCGCATTGCTACTGTGTTTCTGCATGTCCTGCTGCTGCTGTTTACCAATAAACCCAGCATCCTGGTTAAGGACTCCCTATGTGGCCTAACAGTCACTTTCACATCCACTGTGCCATTATTGTGACCACCATCCCAATACCCTATATCAACAGATGATAGATTTTTGTTTACACAGCAATTGATATGCAACGGTGGGTTACTTAACAGATTTGCTAAGGGATGTCTGTTACCTAGGTGCAAAGCTGGATCAAGGCTTTATGGTTCCGGGGCACTTAAGACTGGGGGGGCCATAAAGACATAATTTAGAACACAAGGATTGGGTCCTTATGCGCATGTCTTAAGGACATGAAATCACGCCCCCATTGGTGCATGCACATTGCTTACTCAGCTGCAGGGCTGCACTTCCTACCTTTCCTCCAGCCCATGGATTAGACTGTACCTGAAAACAAGACTGTCCAATCATAATGGTTGGGTGCGTATGTATACATACATAGTCACACACATACAGTCAGGTCCATAAATATTGGACATCGACACAATTCTCATATTTTGGGCTATGTACACCACCACAATGGATTTGAAATGAAACAATCAAGATGTGCTTTAACTGCAGACTTTCCGCTTTAATTTGAGGGTATTAACATCCAAATCAGGTTAAGGGTGTAGGAATTACAACGGTTGCTATATGTAACAATTAATATTGATTTTACTATTGATTCAAAATCAATACAGGCGCTAAGGTGAGTTATAACCAGTGTATAAAATTCACTCTAATATGGTTCCTATATGTGCCTCCCACTTTTTAAGGGACCAAAATTAATGGGACAAACGAAACAATCCTAAATCAAACTTTCACTTTTTAATACTTTGTTACAAATTTTTTGCAGTCAATTACAGCCTGAAGTCTGGAACGCATAGACATCACCAGACGCTGGGTTTCATCCCTGGTGATGCTCTGCCAGGCCTCTACTGCAAATGTCTTCAGTTCCTGCTTGTTCTTGGGGCATTTTCCCTTCAGTTTTGTCTTCATCAAGTGAAATGCATGCTCAATTGGATTCAGGTCAGGTGATTGACTTGGCCATTGCATAACATTCCACTTATTTACCTTAAAAAACTCTTTGGTTGCTTTCGCAGTATGCTTTGGGTCATTGTCCATCTGCACTGTGAAGCGCCGTCCAATGAGTTCTGAAGCATTTGACTGAATATGAGCAGATAATATTGCCCGAAACACTTCAGAATTCATCCTACTGCTTTTGTCAGCAGTCACATTATCAATAAATACAAGGGAACCAGTTCCATTGGCAGCCATACATGCCCACGCCATGACACTACCACCACCATGCTTCCCTGATGAGTTGGTATGTTTTGGATCATGAGCAGTTCCTTTCCTTCTCCATACTCTTCCCATCACTCTGGTACAAGTTGATCTTTGTCTCATCTGTCCATAGGATGTTGTTCCAGAACTGTAAAGGCTTTTTTAGATGTTGTTTGGCAAACTCTAATCTAGTCTTCCTGTTTTTGTGGCTCACCAATGGTTTACATCTTGTGGTGAACCCTCTATATTCTCTCTTGTGAAGTCTTCTCTTGATTGTTGACTTTGACACATATACACCTACCTCCTGGAGAGTGTTCTTGATCTGGGCAACTGTTGTGAAGGGGTTTTTCTTCACCAGGGAAATAATTCTTCTGTCATCCACCACAGTTGTTTTCCGTGGTCTTCCGGGTCTTTTGGTGCTGCTGAGCTCTCCGGTGCATTCTTTCTTTTTAAGAATGTTCCAAACAGTTGATTTGGCCACACCTAATCTTTTTGCTATCTCTCTGATGGGTTTGTTTTGATTTTTCAGCCTAATGATGGCTTGCTTCACTGATAGTGGCAGCTCTTTGGATCTCATATTGATTTGACAGTCGACAGCAACAGATTCCAAATGCAAATGTCACACCTGGAATCTACTCCAGACCTTTTACCTGCTTAATTAATGATGAAGTAACGAGGGAATAGCCCACTCCTGTCCATGAAAATAAGAATTTACTTACCGATAATTCTATTTCTCATAGTCCGTAGTGGATGCTGGGGACTCCGAAAGGACCATGGGGAATAGCGGCTCCGCAGGAGACTGGGCACAAAGTAAAAGCTTTAGGACTAGCTGGTGTGCACTGGCTCCTCCCCCTATGACCCTCCTCCAAGCCTCAGTTAGGATACTGTGCCCGGACGAGCGTACACAATAAGGAAGGATTTTGAATCCCGGGTAAGACTCATACCAGCCACACCAATCACACCGTACAACTTGTGATCTGAACCCAGTTAACAGCATGATAACAGAAGGAGCCTCTGAAAAGATGGCTCACAACAACAATAACCCGATTTTTGTAACAATAACTATGTACAAGTAATGCAGACAATCCGCACTTGGGATGGGCGCCCAGCATCCACTACGGACTATGAGAAATAGAATTATCGGTAAGTAAATTCTTATTTTCTCTAACGTCCTAGTGGATGCTGGGGACTCCGAAAGGACCATGGGGATTATACCAAAGCTCCCAAACGGGCGGGAGAGTGCGGATGACTCTGCCGCACCGAATGAGAGAACTCCAGGTCCTCCTCAGCCAGGGTATCAAATTTGTAGAATTTAGCAAACGTGTTTGCCCCTGACCAAGTAGCTGCTCGGCAAAGTTGTAAAGCCGAGACCCCTCGGGCAGCCGCCCAAGATGAGCCCACTTTCCGTGTGGAATGGGCTTTTACAGATTTTGGCTGTGGCAGGCCTGCCACAGAATGTGCAAGCTGAATTGTACTACAAATCCAACGAGCAATCGTCTGCTTAGAAGCAGGAGCACCCAGCTTGTTGGGTGCATACAGGATAAACAGCGAGTCAGATTTTCTGACTCCAGCCATCCTGGAAACATATATTTTCAGGGCCCTGACTACGTCCAGCAACTTGGAATCCTCCAAGTCCCTAGTAGCCGCAGGCACCACAATAGGTTGGTTTAAGTGAAATGCTGAAACCACCTTAGGGAGAAATTGAGGACGAGTCCTCAATTCCGCCCTGTCCGAATGGAAAATCAGATAAGGGCTTTTACAGGATAAAGCCGCCAATTCTGACACGCGCCTGGCCCAGGCCAGGGCCAACAGCATGACCACTTTCCATGTGAGATATTTTAACTCCACAGATTTAAGTGGTTCAAACCAATGTGACTTTTGGAACCCAAAAAAACTACATTGAGATCCCAAAGTGCCACTGGAGGCACAAAAGGAGGCTGTATATGCAGTACCCCTTTTACAAACGTCTGAACTTCAGGGACTGAAGCTAGTTCCTTTTGGAAGAAAATTGACAGGGCCGAAATTTGAACCTTAATGGACCCCAATTTCAGGCCCATAGACACTCCTGTTTGCAGAAATGTAGGAATCGACCCAGTTGAATTTCCTCCGTCGGGCCTTACTGGCCTCGCACCACGCAACATATTTTCGCCAAATGCGGTGATAATGTTTTGCGGTTACATCCTTCCTGGCTTTGATCAGGATAGGGATGACTTCATCCGGAATGCCTTTTTTCCTTCAGGATCCGGCGTTCAACCGCCATGCCGTCAAACGCAGCCGCGGTAAGTCTTGGAACAGACAGGGTCCATGTTGGAGTAGGTCCCTTCTTAGAGGTAGAGGCCACGGATCCTCCGTGAGCATCTCTTGAAGTTCCGGTTACCAAGTCCTTCTTGGCCAATCCGGAGCCACGAATATAGTGCCTACTCCTCTCCATCTTATCAATCTCAGTACCTTGGGTATGAGAGGCAGAGGAGGGAACACATACACTGACTGGTACACCCACAGTGTTACCAGAGCGTCTACAGCTATTGCCTGAGGGTCCCTTGACCTGGCGCAATACCTGTCGAGTTTTTCCCAACGGTTTATAATCATGTGGAAGACTTCTGGGTGAAGTCCCCACTCTCCCGGGTGGAGGTCGTGCTGAGGAAGTCTGCTTCCCAGTTGTCCACTCCCGGAATGAATACTGCTGACAGTGCTATCCCATGATTTTCCGCCCAGCGAAGAATCCTTGCAGCTTCTGTCATTGCCCTTCTGCTTCTTGTGCCACCCTGTCTGTTTACGTGGGAGACTGCCGTGATGTTGTCCGACTGGATCAACACCGGCTGTCCTTGAAGCAGAGGTCTTGCTAAGCTTAGAGCATTGTAAATGTCCCTTAGCTTCAGGATATTTATGTGAAGTGATGTCTCCAGGCTTGACCATAAGTCCTGGATATTCCTTCCCTGTGTGACTGCTCCCCAGCCTCGCAGGCTGGCATCCGTGGTTACCAGGACCCAGTCCTGAATGCCGAATCTGCGGCCCTCTAGAAGATGAGCACTCTGCAACCACCACAGGAGGGACACCCTTGTCCTTGGTGACAGGGTTATCCGCTGATGCATCTGAAGATGCGACCCGGACCATTTGTCCAGCAGGTCCCACTGGAAAGTTCTTGCGTGGAATCTGCCGAATGGGATTGCTTCGTAGGAAGCCACCATTTTACCCAGAACCCTTGTGCATTGATGCACTGAGACTTGGCTCGGTTTGAGGAGGTTCCTGACTAGCTCGGATAACTCCCTGGCTTTCTCCTCCGGGAGAAACACCTTTTTCTGGACTGTGTCCAGGATCATCCCTAGGAACAGAAGACACGTCGTCGGAACCAGCTGCGATTTTGGAATATTGAGAATCCAATCGTGCTGCCGCAACACTACCTGAGATAGTGCTACACCGACCTCCAACTGTTCCCTGGCTCTTACCCTTATCAGGGAATCGTCCAAGTAAGGGATAACTAAAATTCCCTTCCTTCGAAGGAATATCATCATTTCGGCCATTACCTTGGTAAAGACCCGGGGTGCCGTGGACCATCCCTACGGCAGCGTCTGAACTGATAGTGACAGTTCTGTACCATAAACCTGAGGTACCCTTGGTGAGAAGGGTAAATTTTGACATGAAGGTAAGCATCCTTGATGTCCCGAGACATCATGTAGTCCCCTTCTTCCAGGTTCGCAATCACTGCTCTGAGTGACTCAATCTTGAATTTGAACCTCTGTATGTAAGTGTTCAAAGATTTTAGATTTTAGAATCGGTCTCACCGAGCCGTCTGGCTTCGGTACCACAATAGTGTGGAATAATACCCCGTTCCCTGTTGCAGGAGGGGTACCTTGATTATCACCTGCTGGGAATACAGCTTGTGAATGGCTTCCAAAACTGCCTCCCTGTCAGAGGGAGACGTCGGTAAAGTCGACTTTTGGAAACGGCGAGGGGGAGACGTCTCGAATTCCAATATGTACCCCTGAGATATTACCTGAAGGATCCAGGGGTCTACTTGCGAGTGAGCCCACTGCGCACTGAAATTCATTGAGAACGGGCCCCCACCGTGCCTGAGCTTGTAAAGCCCTAGCGTCATACTGAGGGCTTGGCAGAGGCGGGAAAGGGTTTCTGTTCCTGGGAACTGGCTGATCTCTGCAGCCTTTTTCCTCTCCCTCTGTCACGAGCAGAAAAGAGGAACCTTTTGTCCGCTTGCCAACAAAGGACTGCGCCTGATAATACGGCGTCTTATTTTGAGAGGCGACCTGGGGTACAAACGTGGATTTCCCAGCTGTTGCCGTGGCCACCAGGTCTAAAAGACCGACCCCAAATGTCCCCTTTCAAAGGCAATACTTCCAAATGCCGTTTGGAATCCGCATCACCTGACCATTTTACTGGTAGAATTGGACAACGCACTTATACTTGATGCCAGTCGGCAATTATTCCGCTGTGCATCATGCATATATAGAAATGCATCTTTTAAATGCTCTATAGGCAATAATATACTATCCTTATCTAGGATATCAATATTTCCAGTCAGGGAATCCGACCATGCCAACCCAGCACTGCACCTCCAGGCTGAGGCGATAGCTGGTCGCAGTATAACACCAGTATGTGTGTAAATACCTTTTTTGGATACCCTCCTGCTTTCTATCATCAGGATCCTTAAGGGCGGCCATCTCATGAGAGGGTAGAGCCCTTGTTCTTACAAGCGTGTGAGCGCCTTATCCCCCCTAGGGGGTGTTTCCCAATGCATCCTAACCTCTGGCGGGAAAGGGTATGCAGCCAATACTTTTTAAGAAATTATTAAATGTTATCGGGGGGAAACCCACGCATCATCACACACCTCATTTTATTTCTCAGATTCAGGAAAACTACAGGTAGTTTTTCCCTCACCGAACATAATACCCCTTTTTTGGTGGTACTCGTATTATCAGAAATGTATAAAACATTTTCCATTGTCTCAATCATGTAACGTGTGGCCCTACTGAAAATCACGGTTGTCTCTTCACCGTCGACACAGGAGTCAGTATCCGTGTCGGCATCTGTATCTGCCATCTGCCTGACGGCCTATGAGACGTCTGGACAGGCACAAGCTGAGTATCTCATGTCAACCACTGTTTTTTTATATAGAGCTGACACTGTCACGTAATTTTCAACAGTACATCCACTCAGGTGTCGACCCCCTAGGGGGTGACATCACTGTTACAGACACTCCGCTCCGTCTCCACATCATTTTTCTCCTCATACATGTCGACACAAACGTACCGACACACAGCACACACACAGGGAATGCTCTGATAGAGGACAGGACCCACTTAGCCCCTTGGGGAGACAGAGGGAGAGTTTGCCAGCACACACCAGAGCGCTATATATGTATAGGGACAACCTTACAATAAGTGTCTATCCCTTATAGCTGCTTATATCTGTTATTTTGCCAAATAAGTGCCCCCCTCTCTTTTTTACCCTGTTTCTGTAGTTGCAGGATGCAGGGGAGATTCTGGGAGCCTTCCTACCAGCGGAGCTGTGTGGGAAAAATGGCGCTGTGTGCTGAGGAGATAGGCCCCGCCCCCTTCACGGCGGGCTCTTCTCCCGCTTTTTTCTGGAAAACTGGCAGGGGTTAAATACATCCATATAGCCCAGGAGCTATATGTGATGTATTTTTTGCCAAATAAGGTAAATTCATTGCTTCCCAGGGCGCCCCCCCCCAGCGTCCTGCACCCTCAGTGACCGAAGTGTGAAGTGTGCTGAGAGCAATGGCGCACAGCTGCAGTGCTGTGCGCTACCTTATGAAGACAGGAAAGTCTTCTGCCGCCAATTTATGGACCTCTTCTTGCTTCAGCATCTGTAAGGGGGCCGGCGGCGCGGCTCCGGGACCCATCCATGGCTGGGCCTGTGATCGTCCCTCTGGAGCTAATGTCCAGTAGCCTAAGAAGCCCAATCCACTCTGCACGCAGGTGAGTTCGCTTCTTCTCCCCTTAGTCCCTCGATGCAGTGAGCCTGTTGCCAGCAGGTCTCACTGAAAATAATAAACCTATTTAAACTTTTACTCTAAGCAGCTCAGGAGAGCCACCTAGATTGCACCCTTCTCGTTCGGGCACAAAATCTTAACTGAGGCTTGGAGGAGGGTCATAGGGGGAGGAGCCAGTGCACACCAGCTAGTCCTAAAGCTTTTACTTTGTGCCCAGTCTCCTGCGGAGCCGCTATTCCCCATGGTCCTTTCGGAGTCCCCAGCATCCACTAGGACGTTAGAGAAATAGCTGTTGAGTGGATTGTCCCATTACTTTTGGTCCCTTAAAAAGTGGGAGGCACATATAGAAACCGTTGTAATTCCTACACCGTTAACCTGATTTGGATGTAAATACCCTCAAATTAAAGCGGAAAGTCTGCAGTTAAAGCACATCTTGTTTGTTTCATTTCAAATCCATTGTGGTGGTGTATAGAGCCCAAAATACGAGAATTGTGTCGATGTCCCAATATTTATGGACCTGACTGTATGTACTGTCAAACACAGTCATACATATACATGCACATATACACTGTCACACACATATACACATGCATACATACATACATACATACATACATACATACTGTGACACTCATAGTCATACATATACATATACATATATATATATATATACTGTACTGCCACACACACATACAGTCAAACACATATACACATACAGTCACATACATATACACCTATATATAGTCACACACATATATACATACATGCATACTGTCACACACATATATCCATACAGATAGACAATAAAGTGTCCTCCCTCCCTCTTACCGGATATGGGACTCAGGGTCGACAGTGTCTAGGGCGACACCCATTAGGTCGACACATATTGGTCGACAGTGGCTAGGTCGACACTAGAAATAGGTTGACTTGAACAAGGATTTTGGTGTCATTTTCTCCGTAAAGTGAGCGGGAACCCCAATTAGTGCACCGTGTCCCTTTGCTCGGCACAGGTTACCATTCCCAATCGTAGTCCACGTGGATCGGAAAGTATGAAAAAGTTCCAAAAAAGTTTTTTTTTTTAAACTCACATCGACCTTGTTCATGTCGACCTAATGGTCGTGTCGAACCTATTTCTAGTGTCGACCTATTCACCGTCAACCAATGGGTGACGTTCTAATGGGTGTCGACCTAAGTGGTGTCGACCCAGAGTCTGGATACCCTCTTACCTTACACTAATTTTGTATGCTGTCTGAAGCTGCTTCTCCCCTCCTCTCTACCATTCTGCAGGAACTGAGTGACAGTGCCGTATAGCTCCTCCCCCTTATTTGGACTCCACCTATTACTTTTCTTTTCACTTTCATCATCTCACATTGAACTCCCGCTCTGCTGCTGTAAGTTTAGACTTGGGGGCAGAGATAGGTGAGCCCAGGACACTTGCTCTCTGTGCCCTCTAATCAAGCTTTGCCTAGGTCAGTGGTGCCCAACATGTGGCTCTTGAGCGTCATGCGGCTCTTTCTATATTCAAATGTGGCTCCCAACACTGAAAGTCATGTGACAACAACAGATCCGGAAACAGCTGCACTCCAACCAGACAGTCAACAGCAGCACTATGGGGACTGAGAAGTGAGAGAGCCATATACTTGAGGTGAGACACCCACTGTCAAACAGAGGACACATAAGGGGCTGCTGCAATTGCACGAGGTGTGTTTTTTTTTTTTTTTTTTTGGGGGGGGGGGGGGATGTAGTGACATATGAGGGTCCTGGCAGGAGTGACACAGGAGAGTGCTGGCAGGAGTGACTCATGGGGGAGCTGGCTGGAGTGACATACTGTATGAGTGTGCTAGCAGGAGTGACACATGAGGTAGCTGGCTGAAGTGACACAGCAGGGTACTGGCTGGAGTGACACATGGGGGAGCTGAAATGTATTATGTGAATCTGGCTTTTTCAATATATTTTATGTGGATCTTTCTTTCTCAATTGTTTTATGTGGAAGTGGCTTTTTAAATGTATTTTATGTTGGATCTGGCTTTAGAAATGTATTATATGTGGATCTGGTTTTTGAAATGTATTTTATACCAGAGGCGTGGCCTAGCAGGCACAAGGTCACACCCCATTTTTGCATGTGCGCCTACAGCTAGATGTCGGCTCTTTGACGTGCCTAACAACATTTTTGGCTCTTTGTTTCTGACTGGTTGGCCACACCTGGCCTAGGTGGAAAATCCTGGTAGAAAAATTTAATATGCATGAACAGCTGTCCATGCACAAGCAGCTACTGTATGTTGTGCATGCAGACATCCTGTTTATAGGATGGTACAAGGCAACATTAGGACATTTGCATAGAAAAATGCCACTTGAAACATGACAGACATCTGTATTGCATAGTTACAGGTCCGACTGTAAATGGCAAAAAATTTACAAGTTGCCCGATTGACCAATAATCAATGATATGTTAGCTATAATAATTAGTGATTCATTTGCCTTACAATTAACACTATTATTCAATGGTCATCTTAATCTAGATTTCTTATCTTACTGCCATCTGTACATGGTGGAGTTTGTGAAAATGACTTTAAAGCACTGTTTCACCACTGGCATGACAGACCATTTCAGTGAATAATAATAATGGCAATGGGGCAATGCAGTGTAATTTTCTCCTCTGCTGGACCATTCAGGTGTATTGGAAAAGCTGAAATGCTGCATATCATTACAATGAGCTGGTGTCATAAGCAGAAAAAAAGACCCTAAATTTATAACTATTAGAGCCGAGCTGAGACTACGAAGAAACCTACAGTTCACCTTCAAGAATTTTTTCAGCCTGCAAATTTTTACACATATTTTCAAAATCAATATATCCAATGTAACATATAATAAATAAAATGCAAACTGATGTAATGATAAGTCAGTATTAAAATGATACATTTATTAAATGTTGAGTCTGCTGGTTCGGATTGCTCATGTATTAGCTTATACATACACTCCTGCATTTTTTTTAATACACATTATTTTTTCTAAGAGCTTCTCTTTTGTGCATTTCAGCAATATGTTTATATACTTGAGCAGAGTTCTTTGTTTTTGTTTGATATGACAAAATCTGTTCTCTGTATTCAATGTTATCCAGTGCAGCGGAAACTGACATATTCCCAAGCAATGGAAATGAATAGCTCTGATAATAGAAATACATTACTGAAAAGCACAGACTGTAGCTTGAAAAATAATACAATACATTTAGTAAATGTGAAATAAGCATATGTACAAACCTAATAAATGAAAATAATCTGATGGTGTAGGCCCATTTAATAGCTAAAGTTCTCTAGTCTCCTAACTGGGACTGATTCTGAGTCGCATGCAATTCTAAATGAGGCTGAATCAAGCTACTTTTTTAAGCAAACTGTGCATGTACATCATAAAGTACTCAACTTTTTACTTGGAGCTGAATCATACACTAGTTGCCTACCCTTGTTTTAAGCTCTTGTCTCCCGCTGCCCTGTATTATAAATCAAGTTGCCTGATTCTTTGGATTCTTCACTGCAGCCAGAGGACCACCAAAGAATTTCTGAGCTAGGACTGTGATTTGCTGAAGTCACTATGACTTCTGTCCGGGCTCTTCAGCCTTTCCTGTCGGTTCTCAGCAAATCCTTGTGGGACCCCTGACAGGATAGAGTACAGCTTTCCTGACTTTTGTGATCTGTGTATTCTTATCTTAGCTGCTAGTGTGTGAGCTGTGGAATGTTTTATTAGTAATCTTCAGTTAAACACACGAAAAGGACAATACAACAAAAAGTTTTAAAATCAGACTTTTAGTAAGAGATGATCATTAAAGTAAGAATTCAAACAAGATCAAATTGCATGTGGATTTTATTTCATAGGCATCAAATTTATCATGTATACTGAGATGTGTGGGAAGAAAAGAAATATCAGAGCAAATAGTTGGAAACAAAAAATCCAGAATTGCAGGCCGAAATGTTATTATCAATACTTACAACATTTCCCTAAATATTGCTATTAATCTTGTATAGAAATAATGTGCAACAAGCGTTTCAGCACTTTCTGCTGCGAACTATGATCTCCGTGAAACTAGACTTCAAAATTAGGCAAGTATGGGCTGAATTGGTATTACTAAGTTCCAATGGGGCAGCAATGGGTAGTTGCGTATATTATATATTTGGTGTAGTGATGTTGTGGGCAGGGGCGGATTGGGACCCCAGGCCAGTCCCTGGTCGGCCGGGCTCTATGCTCCCCTTGGTGGCCACCACCCATCCCCTCTTCTTGCCGGGCTACTCCATTTAACTTGCAGCTTCAGCAGTCTAAGCTGCTCATTGGTGCTGCCGCGGTGATGAAGTTGTGGGGGACACTGAGCAGCAGACCTGCAAAGAGGGGAGGAGGCTTCAGGAGCAGTGCTGCTGATGAGTCTGGGTTGTGATTGACACTGAGCGGGGGTCTGTACAGAGGGATGGGAGATGGGGCTGTGCGGACAGTGCAGCTGAATGGTAAAACGAACTGTGGGGCACAATGAACGAGGGGCTGTAGAGAAGGATGGGAGCCTGGGCTGCGGGGACTGTGTGACTGCAGCATCTCCCAGGGGAAGGGCAGCGGGGTCACTGGCAGGAGGGGGCATTCCATTCCTGCAGCATCTCTCTGCCAGACACGGCAGGGTGTGGTGTGGTAGGTGCAGGGATCACGCGGCTGCAGCATCTCACTAGGGAATGACTTCCGGTCACTGGGCTGGCAGGGGATGGTGTTGGTGCTATGGAGCGGGTCCCGTAGCATCTGCTTACAGATATATAGGCAGTGGGGAAGTCGGTGGGTTTCCACTACACAAAATCTGCTGCATGTCTGGGTCTCTCTGTTACTATTCCATCCCTCCTCCTTCTTGGCACCCATGAGGAAAAGTATCACAATTCTGAAAAAAGCTGGCTCTGCGAAAAAGAGCAGCTTTTCGGAAGTGATACTATTGTTAATGAGGCATGATGAATGCCTCCAAACAGGGATCTTTGAACTTGCATCAAGTTGAAAACATAATTATCACTATTGATAACTATGTATTGATGAATAGGCCTCTGTGAGTTACAGATTAAATGCCCGTGCAGGGCTGCAGTGACCCACACATCACATCACCACCTTACGCTAAGTGACCTGGCTGGCTGAGGGGTCCCTAATAATCCTGGATTAAATAAGATACAATGGAGAGTCCTGCTACTCCCCATCCAGATGTGCATCTCTAGCAATCCGCTTCCTACTCAGGACAAAGAATACAGACATTTCTGGAAATATTCCAGCACACTGGTAACTATGACATGCAGCCCTATTATATGTTTCTGTATCTGTTACTAGTATGGTATTGGGTACAGTACTGATATTTTCAGGGGCGGATTGGGATAACGGGACAGTCCCTGTTCAGACTTGGTGTTCCCCTTGGTGACCCATTTGTATTCCCCTCAGTGACCACGCCCCCCTTCTCGCCGAGTCGATTCATTTAACTTGCGGCTGTAGCAATCTGAGCTTCTGCGCATGTATAAATAAATGCCTTATGTACCCTGTATAATGTATATATACGCTATATGTAACATAGAAACATAGAATTTGACGGCAGATAAGAACCACTTGGCCCATCTAGTCTGCCCCTTTTTTTATCCTTTAGGTAATCTAAACCCTTTTTGAACCTTATTTCTTTGTAAGGATATTCCTATGCCTATCCCAAGCATGTTTAAATTGCTCTACTGTCTTAGCCTGTACCACCTCTGATGAGAGGCTATTTCACTTATCCACTACCCTTTCTGTGAAGTAATTTTTCCTTAAATTTCCCCTGCACCTGCCTCCCTCCAGTTTCAGTATATGTCCTCGAGTTCTAATACTTCAGTTCCTTTGAAGAATGTTTCCCTCATGAAGACCCATGGTATATTTGAAAGTTTCTATCATATCCCCCCTTTCCCTTCTCTCCTCCAAACTATACATGTTAAGATCTTTTAGTCTTTCTGGGTAAGTTTTGTGATGTAGGCCATGCACCATTTTAGTTGCCCTTCTTTGTACACTCTCTAATGTATTTATATCCTTCTGGAGATATGGTCTCCAGAACTGGACACAGTATTCCAGATGGTGCCGTATCAATGACCTATACAGTGGCATTATTAATTCTTTTTTCCTGCTACTGATTCCTCTCCCTATGCAACCAAGCATCTGACTTGCCTTTTTCATTGCATTGTTGCATTGCTTTCCTGCCTTTAAGTCACTTGAAATAGTGACTCCTAAATCCCTTTCCTCCTCAGTAGTTTCCATTATAGTACCCTTGATACTATATGTAGCCTTTGGGTTTTTGAGACCCAAGTGCATGATTTTGCATTTTTTAGCATTAAACTGTAGTTGCCACGTTCTTGACCATTTCTCAAGTTTACCTAGGTCATCAATCAATTGTTTTACCCCTCCCATTGTGTCTACCCTGTTGCATATCTTTGTATCATCTGCAAAAAAGCATACTTTCCCTTCAATACCATTTGCAATGTCACCAAAAAAGATATTAAAGAGAACTGGTCAAAGTACTGGTAACATTTCCCTCCATAGATTGCACTCCATTTACTACAACTGTCTGTTTCCTATCCTGCAACCAGGCTCTTTTATCCATTTAACTGTTTTATAATGTACCCCTATGCTTTCAAGTTTATTTAGCAGTCTGCAATGTGGGACAGTGTCAAATGCCTTACTAAAGTCTAGATATGCTACATATACAGCTCCCCTTGATCTATTATTTTCGTCACAGAGTCAAAAAAGTCAATAAGATTTGTTTGGCATGATCTCCCACCAGTAAATCCATGCTGTTTTGGGTCCTCTAAGTTGTTTGATTTAAGATATTCCACAATTCTTTCTTTTAATAGTTTTTCCATTACTTTCCCTACTACTGATGTAAGGCTTACTGGTCTGTAGTTACTTGCTTCTTCATTGCTTCCACTTTTGTGCAGTGGAATTACATTTGCTCTTTTCCAGTCCTCTGGAATGACACCTGCATTTAGTGACTGGTTAAATAATTCTGTTAAAGGTGTCACCAGCACATCTTTTAACTCTTTTAGTATCATTGGGTGTTTCCCATCTGGCCCCATTGATTTATCCACTTTTAGTTTTGAAAGTTCCATTAGGACCTTCTCCTCTGAGCGCATTTGTGTATCTGCACACACACAATTTCTTAATTATAGACTTGGAACTGTAGCTCCAAAAAATACCCCTATTGTATTATTGGTATTTACCATTCATTGTGGGGGTGCTACCAACTACAGCTATAATAGGTACACAAGGGAAGAAGAAGAAAAAAGGCTGTATTGTCGATGCACAGAAGGGGAAATTACCTAATCATCAAATCCATCTATATAATAATAAAATGTAACTTTTAATGTTATTCAATTAAAATAGTGTGACAATGACTAACACACAAATTACGAGTATAAGTGAAACATAGAGGTTACAATTGTGACGAATACAACACATACAAAAAGTGCAATGAGAATATAGGTGTGATTAAAGATTAAAATGTGTGTCCGTATGATTATTCTAATACCCAATTAGATATAGTTTTGTTCTTATTTTAAACCAGTATGATTCTTGGTCAAATTATCAGCAATTAATTTCCAGTCTATATCTTCTCAGCCACTTGTTAATATATCAAGTGCCGTGATTATCTCACTTTTAGGATAGTGTTAGCGACTGACAGTATAGTTCAGCTTATATAACCATTATTGATGCTTCAAGTGTCATACCTCCAGCTCTTAATTATAGTACTGATGTTACTAATAGTGTAGTCTGCAACTGTCCACACTATGTGTGCTATATATTTTCAGCGGTATTGATCTCTTTCATACCCCCAATAATCATTCGTCATAATGCGATGTACAGATTATTCATACTTGCCTATACAGGGCTTTTATGTAGGTATTAGATGAATGACACTAGGTTTGACCTACTTTAATATGAGTAGATGATAATAATCAGGGGGATAATATCATTTGAAGAAAGTTCTCATATGTCACTTTTCCTGTCTGACCCAATTTTGAGTAGTACAGAGAGATAGACAGATTAGATGCTTCTGCCTGGAAAAGTATCACATAAATTATAGTGGTCAGTGTTAGTATATTTATTGTGACTATAATTGATGCCAAACAGTTGTGTTAATGTATCCCAAAAATATTAACTATTGTACATATAGTCTTTGTAGATTTTCCTGCGGTTATGTGGAGCATCTATGCCAGATATCATGCAATAATAAATAGTAGCATTTCTCAACTCAATTTGGCTAATGGTGAACACAAAATAAAGAATTGTGTAAGTGTGGATAATATTCGATGTCCAAACCTAATATGTAATGTACTCCAAAGGATAAGTATCTTCCTCACTTCTCTGTATTAAATGTCTAACATATATGGCAGATAGCTATAATAACCAGCTATTAGCAGTGGTTAGGTGTCTGGAGGGAAACTACCTCCAATATTAGTAGTTATGTGCTCATAGGTTAGCCAAAGAACATACCACTTTAATTATAGATGACCCATCACCGTAACCAAAATTATACGTATCTGGCTCGTCTGTACTCCATATTCTCAATACTGTCAAGATTAATACAGACTAATTATTTTGTTCCCAATAGCATCAGTATATCTATTATGTAAGCTACATGAATTAATGCTGAGGCATTTGTTACACTTATATTTGTCAGATTGTAGCATAAATGTATCTATGTAGCCACTGAGTGGTTTGCAGGATTAGCTTTGAAACCATTGTAACACTTGTGTTTAATGATTCATCTTACAGATGTCTCATGCCACTAATAATTCACTGACATAGAAAATCGGCACACACATGCTGGATTAATACAATTGCTGCCTCTCTATTAAATGATGCCAGAGCATATGACACATGATATACAGCTAGTTATATTCTCACTGGATTACTATCTAAAGTGCAGGAGTACAGATTACTGTATTTATTATGATCATCCGCCTGCTACTCAGTACAAATAGTTGTCAAGATTAACTAAACATATCAATTAGAACTGGTTATGCATTTAATTTGTTGTTAGAACATGGGTATAGAGGACACGCGGACACACATGCAGCAAGTGTTACAATTGTTTCAAAGCTAATCCTGCAAACCACTCAGTGGCTACATAGATACATTTATGCTACAATCTGACAAATATAAGTGTAACAAATGCCTCAGCATTAATTCATGTAGTTTACACAATAGATATACTGATGCTATTGGGAACAAAATAATTAGTCTGTATTAATCTTGACAGTATTGAGAATATGGAGTACAGACGAGCCAGATACGTATAATTTTGGTTACGGTGATGGGTCATCTATAATTAAAGTGGTATGTTCTTTGGCTAACCTATGAGCACATAACTACTAATATTGGAGGTAGTTTCCCTCCAGACACCTAACCACTGCTAATAGCTGGTTATTATAGCTATCTGCCATATATGTTAGACATTTAATACAGAGAAGTGAGGGAGATACTTATCATTTGGAGTACATTACATATTAGGTTTGGACATCGAATATTATTCACACTTAAACAATTCTTTATTTTGTGTTTACCATTAGCCAAATTGAGTTGACAAATGCTACTATTTATTATTGCATGATATCTGGCATAGATGCTCCACATAACTGCAGGAAAATCTACAAAGACTATATGTACAATAGTTAATATTTTTAGGATACAGTAACACAACTGTTTGGCATCAATTATAGTCACAATAAATATACTAACACTGACCACTATAATTTATGTGATACTTTTCCAGGCAGAAGCATCTAATCTGTCTATCTCTCTGTACTACCCAAAATTGGGTCAGACAGGAAAAGTGGTATATGAGAACTTTGCCCAAATGATATTATCCCCCTGATTATTATCATCTACTCATATTAAAGTAGGTCAAACCTAGTGTCATTCATCTAATACCTACATAAAAGCCCTGTATAGGCAAGTATGAATAATCTGTACATCGCATTATGACGAATGATTATTGGGGGTATGAAAGAGATCAATACCGCTGAAAATATATAGCACACATAGTGTGGACAGTTGCAGACTACACTATTAGTAACATCAGTACTATAATTAAGAGCTGGAGGTATGACACTTGAAGCATCAATAATGGTTATATAAGCTGAACTATACTGTCAGTCGCTAACACTATCCTAAAAGTGAGATAATCACGGCACTTGATATATTAACAAGTGGCTGAGAAGATATAGACTGGAAATGAATTGCTGATAATTTGACCAAGAATCATACTGGTTTAAAATAAGAACAAAACTATATCTAATTGGGTATTAGAATAAACACACGGACACACATTTTAATCTTTAATCACATCTATATTCTCATTGCACTTTTTGTATGTGTTGTATTCGTCACAATTTTAACCTCTATGTTTCGCTTATACACGTAATTTGTGTGTTAGTCATTGTCACACTATTTTAATTGAATAACATTAAAAGTTACATTTTATTATTATATAGGTGGATTTGATAATTAGGTAATTTCCCCTTCTGTCCATCGACAATACAGCCTTTTTTCTTCTTCTTCCCTTGTGGACCTTCTCCTCTGTAAATGTACTTTCATCCACCTTATTTTTATGAATGTCCTTGCAACTTAACTGTGGCCCCTTCCCTTCTCCTTCAGTAGTAAATACTGAGCAAAAATAATTATTTAGGTGATCTGCTATTGCCCTGTCTCCCTCCACCAAATGCTCACTCTCTGTCTTAAGTCTTATTATTCCTCCATTTGATTTTCTCTTTTCACTTATATACTTAAAAAAAGTTTTGCCCCCTTTATCTACTGACTGGGCCATTTTCTCCTCATCTTCTGCATTTGCACTTTCTTAGCATCCTTCCGTCTGTCAAGAAACACCTCTTTGTCGTTATTATTTTGAGTCTGTTTGTATTTCCTAAAAGCCGTCTTTTTTGCTTTCACACTATTTGATACTTCTTTTGTGAACCACATTGGCTTCCTTTTCCTGGTGCTATTCCTAACCCTTTTGGTACAAAGGTCTGTTGCCATTAGTATTGCACTTTTTAGTTTTTCCTACCTCTCCTGCGCTCCTTCCAAGTCCTTCCAGTCCGCCAATGAATCACTTAAATATCTCCTCATTTTTGCAAAGTCAGCATCTCTAAAATCCAACACCTTTGTTTATGTGTGACAGGAGTTGGATCCTGTCTTTATACTAAACCATACTGCTTGATGATCACTGGATCCCAGGTGCTCACCCACATATATGTCTGATATCCTGTCACCATTTGTAAGAATTCAATCTAATATTGAGTCTTTGCGAATGGGCTCCCTCACCAATTGCTTGAGAGAAGCTCCCTGTAAGAAATTCAGAAATTTGCCGCTTGTAGCTGAACTTGCAAAAGACCCGTCCCAATTTACAACAGGTAAATTAAAGTTTCCCATGATTATGACTTCTCCCTTTAATGCCATTTTAGTGATGTCCAACAATAGGTTTCTGTCTAAATCCTGCCCCTGGCCTGGTGGTCTATAGATCACCCCAATGCAAATAATGTCCTTCTCCACGGTTTCTATGGTGACTCAAAGCGCCTTAGTTTTGTCTTCAATTTTTTATATTAGAGTAGCATTTATGCTTTTTTTCACATACATTGCTACCCCTCCTCCTATTTTCCCCATTTTATCCTTCCTAAATAAATTGTATCTTGGTATACTGTAGCTATATCCCAGTCATGATTCTCATTGCACCATGACTCTGTAATTGCCACAATATCCAGGTTATCCCTTGCCATTATGGCAATTAGCTCTGGAATTTTGTCTCCTAAGCTCCTAGCATTTGCACACATAGCTTTAAGATTTTTGTTTGTGCATCTGTTATTAGTAGCCATGTCCAGACAGTACAAAATAAATGACAAGTTTAAAGTTGAAATTACCTGTTTGGTGATGTTGCTCAGTGTTTGGTATTTGGGTTTTTTTTAGTAATCAGGAATCACACTCTGTCCTTTACACCACGGCTACACCTCACTAAATGTAAAGATATAGTTCACCTGACCACAAATGGCCAAACAGCATGCAATAGTAACTATGTTTTGTCACAACTGAGGGCCTGAGCTGACGGGAGGCAGCCTCAGTTGTAGGGGCTGAGATGTACCGGAACCTGGGAGGTTGTATCAGACCCCTGGACATGTAAGTAACATGAATAATAACTGCCCGAAGGCGTGACCACGACAACTTGGATAAAAGTCAATGATGTTTATTATGACAACTCCGCAACACAGCAGCAGTAAAAGAAAACGTAAAAGTCAGCAAAGAATAAATACAGTTCCTGGGTACTACAGGATGGCAGGAGCCACAGGGCACTGTGTGAGATAGTTCTTATGATCTTCTAGATGGAAAGTCCTTACCAGGCCCGACTGTAGCAATGGAGATAACCCAGGATTGTGCCAGCTGGTGTTCCAGGAAAAGCTGGATTGCTGAAGATAAAACAGCTGCTGTGGATACTGGCTGGAACCAGACTGTTGTTAGCACGGAGTGGATACTGGCTGGAACCAGTTAAATAATAAATGAACTTGGGAGCGATGAAATATGAACTGAAAGGTAGAACTTGAGAGCGGAGAAATAATAATACCGGTGGAGAGTGGTAAAGTGTAGAAAGGACACCGGCCCGTTAAGGGAAGCTGTACTCTGCTGGAAGCTGAGCTGGAAGCAGGTAATGTTGTAGCTGGGAACAGATGAATCCACAATGGATTGGAGAGTCAGGCTACACCGCAGGTGGAATGCTGGTGCGGGTCTCTATGGTGGAAGTCTTGAGACAGGAGCTGGAACCTGGAAGACAATCACAGGAGAGAGACAAACAGGAACTAGGTTTGACAACCAAAGCACTGACGCCTTCCTTGCTCAGGCACAGTGTATTTATACCTGCAGCAAGGAAGGGATTGGCTAGGCAATTATGCAGATTAACAATACTGACAACAGATTGGAGGAAATGATCAGCTGACAGAATCCAAGATGGCTGCGCCCATGCAGACACTTGGAGGGAAGTTTGGTTTGTAATCCATGTGGTAATGAAAACAGTAATGGCGGCGCCGGCCACTGGAGACAGGAGACGCCAGGCTGACAAGTGCACATCCAACCACGCGGACACAGCGGAGGCCGCGGCTGACGTAATCGCCACTCTGACACTCTGCATGCAGAAGCTCAGGGACGGCGGCGGAGGCCGCGGGAGACGCCATGCCAGATGTAATAAGGCGTTACTGTGACAGCGTCTCAGAGAGACAGGAGAGGATGCAGGAATGTGAACATTAGGATAACAGATGGGATCCGGTCCTGGAGCGCTGAGCCAGCCTTAGGAGGCATCTGATGGGTAAGAAATGGCGTCCAGATACCCGGATCGTGACAGCACCCCCCCCTTTAGGAGTGGCCCCAGGACACTTCTTTGGCTTTTGAGGAAACTTGGAATGGAATCTCCGGACCAAGGCAGGAGCATGGACATCAGAAGCATTGGTCCATGAACGTTCCTCAGGGCCGTAACCCTTCCAGTCAATAAGATACTGTAGTTGACCGTAACGGTGACGTGAGTCCAGGATCTTGGCCACTTCATACTCAACGCCTCGTTGAGTTTGGACTTTCGGAGTTGGAGGAAGTGAGGAATGAAACCGATTCAAGATCAGCGGTTTCAACAGGGAAACATGGAATGTCCTGGATATTTTTAAGAAGGGAGGCAACTGGAGTCTGTAAGCAACAGGATTGATGACTTGTTCAATCTTGAAAGGACCGATATAGCGAGGTGCAAACTTCATACTGGGAACTCTTAACCTCAAATTCTTCGTGGATAACCATACCCGATCACCCACCTTGAGAGCAGGAACTGCTCGACGCTTCTTATCCGCAAACTTCTTGTACCTGAACGATGCCTTGAGCAGAGCTGATCGTACGCTCTTCCAGATATTGGCAAACTGATGCAAGGTGATATCCACTGCGGGAACAGAAGTTGCTGGAAGCGGTTGGAACTCAGGAACTTTAGGGTGGAATCCAAAGTTAGTGAAGAATGGTGTTGAAGCAGATGAAGAATGATACTGGTTGTTATGACAGAACTCGGCCCAGGGAAGTAATTGAACCCAGTCATCTTGAGAGGAGGACACATAGATGCGGAGGAAGGCCTCCAAGTCCTGATTCACCCTCTCGGTTTGACCATTGGTCTGAGGATGGTAAGCCGTGGAAAACTTTAGCTTGACTTGGAGGACTTGACATAAACTTCGCCAGAATTTGGCTGTGAATTGAACTCCTCGATCTGAGATAATTTCTTCAGGAAGACCGTGGAGTCGGAAGATCTCTTGTATGAATACTTGAGCCAACTTGGAAGCTGACGGAAGACCGGTGAGAGGAATGAAGTGTGCCATCTTGGTGAACCGGTCAACTACCACCCAGATGGTATTGAACTTGTTGCACGTGGGTAAGTCTGTAATGAAATCCATCGACAAGTGGGTCCATGGTCGACGGGGAACGGATAGTGGAACCAGTTGCCCCGCAGGCGACTGGCGGGATACTTTATGTTGGGCACACTTTGGGCAAGATGCAATAAACTCCAAGACGTCCTTTTTCAGAGTTGGCCACCAATAGGACCTAGAGATAAACTCCAGGGTTTTTTGGATACCTGTATGTCCGGCAAAACGGGAAGCATGGGCCCAATGCATGAGCTTCTTCCTTAGCATCGGCTTCACAAAACTTTTCCCTGATGGGGGCGTAGAGTCCATCCCTACCGTGGAGAATGCCAACGGATTTATAATAGGATGCTTGTCTGAAGACTCTGACTCATTTTCTTGCTCCCATGAGCGGGAAAGGGCATCGGCCTTGCGATTCTGAGAGCCTGGACAGAACTGGAGTTTAAAGTCGAACCTGGAAAAGAAAAGTGCCCATCTGGCCTGACGAGGGTTGAGACATTGTGCGCCCTTCAGGTATAAAAGGTTCTTGTGGTCTGTAAGTATGGTGATTGAATGAGAAGCTCCCTCCAACAGATACCTCCACTCTTCTAGAGCGAGCTTGATGGCTAGCAACTCCTGGTCGCCAATGGCATAGTTGCGCTCAGCTGGGGAGAACTTCCGGGAGAAGAAACTGCAAGGGTGTAAATGGCCATCTTTAGCCCTCTGAGATAACACCGCTCCTACTCCAACGGAGGAGGCATCCACCTCTAAGATGAAAGGAGAGTCGATGTCAGGCTGTTTCAGAACAGGCGCAGAGATGAACCTTTGTTTTAAAAGATGAAATGCTTGCATGGCTTCTTCAGACCACTTGGACGGGTTAGCACCCTTCTTAGTGAAAGCAGTAATAGGCGCCACAATGGTGGAAAAGTCTCGTATAAACTTTCGGTAATAGTTGGCGAACCCTAAGAACCTCTGGACCCCTTTGAGGGTTAAGGGTACCGGCCAATTTTGGATTGCTTGTAGTTTCTCAGGATCCATCTCTAGTCCGGAACCGGACACAATGTACCCTAGAAACGGAATGGACTTGACTTCAAAGACGCATTTTTCTAATTTGCAATAGAGATGATTGACACGGAGACGGGACAGAACCTCTTTAACCCAAAAACGATGTTCCTCTAAATCGTTGGCAAAAATGAGGATATCGTCTAGATAGACCACGACATGACGGTATAGAATGTCTCTGAAGATCTCATTGACAAAATGCTGGAAGACAGCTGGAGCATTGCTCAATCCGAAGGGCATGACGAGGTACTCATAATGTCCGTCACGGGTGTTAAAGGCGGTCTTCCACTCGTCACCCTCACGGATCCGGATGAGATTGTATGCACCTCGCAAGTCCAGCTTTGTAAAGATGGTAGCTCCGCTAACTCTGTCAAAGAGCTCAGTAATCAGGGGTAAAGGATAACGGTTCTTGATGGTAATGTCGTTCAAACCTCTGTAGTCGATGCACGGCCGCAGACCACCATCTTTCTTTTTTACAAAAAAGAAGCCTGCGCCGGCTGGAGAAGAAGAAGGTCGAATGAACCCCTTTGCTAGGTTCTCTTTAATATATTCCTCCATAGAATGCGTCTCAGGCAGAGACAACGGATAAGTTCGGCCTCGAGGTGGAACCTTCCCTGGAACGAGATCAATCGGACAGTCCCAGTCTCTATGAGGAGGAAGGATATCAGCAGAAGCTTTACTGAACACATCCGTGAAATCTTGATATGGAGGAGGTGGAACATCAGACGACCTGGGGGAGGAAGAACAGACAGGCAATACTTTAAACAAACATGTCTCAGCACAGGAGGAACCCCATGCCAGGATTTGCGTAGTCGTCCAATCAATTGTAGGATTGTGAAGACGGAGCCATGGAAGGCCCAGGACCACAGGATGTGTGGCTCTTGGAATCACTAAAAAAGAAATAAGTTCGGAATGAAGAACTCCCACTCTCAGACGAACTGGTAGAGTCCTTAAAGAAATGACTGCATCAAAAATTTTGCTGCCATCCACGGCAGTTAAAGAAATGGACGAAGGAAGTCTCTCGGTGGGTAGGGACCACCGTTTAACATAGGCTTCGGTAATAAAGTTCCCAGCTGCTCCGGAATCAAGGAGGGCAATGACGTTCCGATAACGTTGAGCAACTTGAAGCGAGACTGGGAGATTACAATCTTGAGGAGATGGAGAGGAGATCATTACTCCTAGCCGGCCCTCTCCTTGGCGAGCTAGGATTTGGAGTTTCCCGGACGTTTGGGACAGGCATTAATGGTGTGAGACGGAGCTGCACAATAGAGACAGAGAAACTCGGAGAGACGTCTTCGGCGCTCAGCAGGAGTTAAACGGGAACGGCCAAGTTGCATGGGCTCATCTTTAGATGGTGACAGTTGACGAGGAGGAGGAGCAGAAGATTTTGGAGCAGATGATCTTCCACGCTCAGTTGCTCTCTCTCTGAAACGTAAATCAACTTTCGTGCAGAGTGAGATTAGCTCATCTAACTTAGAAGGTAAGTCTCTGGTAGCTAACTCATCTTTAATACGCTCAGATAAGCCATGCCAGAATGCAGCATACAGGGCCTCGTCGTTCCATGCCAGTTCGGATGCCAGGATCTGGAACTGTATCAGATATTGTCCTACAGTACGTGACCCCTGGCGTAAACGGAGAATCTCGGATGAAGCTGAGGTTACCCGGCCTGGCTCGTCGAAGATGCGCCTGAATGTTGACACGAAGGCAGTGTAGGAAGATAGCAGGGTGTCGGACCTCTCCCATAACGGTGATGCCCAATCAAGGGCTGAGCCACTGAGAAGAGAAATAATGTAGGCAATTTTTGTACGGTCACTGGGAAAATTGCCAGGTTGTAGCTCAAACTGAATCTCACACTGGTTGAGAAATCCCCTGCAGAATCTTGGAGATCCGTCAAATTTTGCTGGCGTTGGAAGATGAAGACGTGGAGCAGAAATGGGTAAGGTGGGTGGGGTTATAGCTGGAGTCACTGTGGTTGACGCACCAGACGCGCCTGATCCACGGAGAGTTGTCTGAATCCCATCCAGCCGAGTAGAGAGATCCTGGAGACAGCGGATGATGTGGCCCTGTGCAGCCTCCTGATGTTCTAGTCGGGCTGCCAGTTCTTGCATCGGCCTGGCCGCTTGATCCTGGTCTCCGGCTGGATTCATTAGGTCAGTGCTTACTGTCACAACTGAGGGCCTGAGCTGACGGGAGGCAGCCTCAGTTGTAGGGGCTGAGATGTACCGGAACCTGGGAGGTTGTATCAGACCCCTGGACATGTAAGTAACATGAATAATAACTGCCCGAAGGCGTGACCACGACAACTTGGATAAAAGTCAATGATGTTTATTATGACAACTCCGCAACACAGCAGCAGTAAAAGAAAACGTAAAAGTCAGCAAAGAATAAATACAGTTCCTGGGTACTACAGGATGGCAGGAGCCACAGGGCACTGGTAGTGTGAGATAGTTCTTATGATCTTCTAGATGGAAAGTCCTTACCAGGCCCGACTGTAGCAATGGAGATAACCCAGGATTGTGCCAGCTGGTGTTCCAGGAAAAGCTGGGTTGCTGAAGATAAAACAGCTGCTGTGGATACTGGCTGGAACCAGACTGTTGTTAGCACGGAGTGGATACTGGCTGGAACCAGTTAAATAATAAATGAACTTGGGAGCGATGAAATATGAACTGAAATGTAGAACTTGAGAGCGGAGAAATAATAATACCGGTGGAGAGTGGTAAAGTGTAGAAAGGACACCGGCCCTTTAAGGGAAGCTGTACTCTGCTGGAAGCTGAGCTGGAAGCAGGTAATGTTGTAGCTGGGAACAGATGAATCCACAATGGATTGGAGAGTCAGGCTACACCGCAGGTGGAATGCTGGTGCGGGTCTCTATGGTGGAAGTCTTGAGACAGGAGCTGGAACCTGGAAGACAATCACAGGAGAGAGACAAACAGGAACTAGGTTTGACAACCAAAGCACTGACGCCTTCCTTGCTCAGGCACAGTGTATTTATACCTGCAGCAAGGAAGGGATTGGCTAGGCAATTATGCAGATTAACAATACTGACAACAGATTGGAGGAAATGATCAGCTGACAGAATCCAAGATGGCTGCGCCCATGCAGACACTTGGAGGGAAGTTTGGTTTGTAATCCATGTGGTAATGAAAAGAGTAATGGCGGCGCCGGCCACTGGAGACAGGAGACGCCAGGCTGACAAGTGCACATCCAACCACGCGGACACAGCGGAGGCCGCGGCTGACGTAATCGCCACTCTGACACTCTGCATGCAGAAGCTCAGGGACGGCGGCGGAGGCCGCGGGAGACGCCATGCCAGATGTAATAAGGCGTTACTGTGACAGCGTCTCAGAGAGACAGGAGAGGATGCAGGAATGTGAACATTAGGATAACAGATGGGATCCGGTCCTGGAGCGCTGAGCCAGCCTTAGGAGGCATCTGATGGGTAAGAAATGGCGTCCAGATACCCGGATCGTGACATGTTTCACTGAGCAACTTCCCCACACATGCAATGCCAATTACAAGCAAAACATTACATCAAAAAACATACATGAGTTGCAAGCAAATCATGATATAACAACTGTTCATAGACTGCATGAGGATGTGAGAGAGAAACTTATGGACAGATGAGTTTGCATGAGGTTAAAAGGCATGTTGTATGTCTGTTCCTTTGCTGTAATGTTGTTTGTCTGTTTCTGTCCTATGTAAGTCCTGAATAAGTCCTTTTTATAATATTTCATAACCCTTTTAAACAACCCTTCTAATACATCCCTAATCAGCTCGGTTGATCAGCCTAGCACCTCTCCTTAAGAATGGATTCTATCCATGTGTGTCCAATAGTTCCAATTAAGGCCTAACACCCCACCCCCAATAACAGAGGATGCAATAAAACTTCACTAGCATAAACACTGATAGCAGATTACCAACAATTAAGAAAGTTGAAATAAAGTGTCATTCTAGTATACAATAACTGCTGATGCAAAACTGCAATGGACCGGTGAAATTACCCCATATTAAAATATTTTCACTGCAGCATGAATTTTCTAAAACTGCAAAGGGACCAGTGAAATTACCCAATATAATATATTTGCACTGCAGCATGAATATTCTAAATAGACCAAAACTGCAAGGAACCAGTGAAATTACCTGCAATGAAAGGAGAGAGAAAAGCAAATCGTCACATCCCAGCACGACACAGTCCTTCAATTACTGGCACATATACAGCCACTATGTAAATCCTGAATAAGTCCTTTTTATAATATTTCATAACCCTTTTAAACGGGTGTAGTATGGTATGCCGGCGGCCGGGCTCCCGGCGACCAGCATACTGGTGCCAGAAGCCCGACCGCCGGCATACTGACAGCGTGGCGAGCGCAAATTAGCCCCTTGCGGGCTTGCTGCGCTCTCCACTCTGCGGGCATGGTGGCGTGCTACACGCGCCATGCTATTTATTCTCCCTCCAGGGCGGTCGTGGACCCCCACGAGGGAGAAAAACTGTCGGTATGCCGGTATACTGTGCGCCGTGATCCCGACAGTCGGCAACCTGAAGACCACCCCTTTTAAACAACCCTTCAAATACAACCCTGATCAGCCTAGCACCTCTCCTTAATTACCCTGTATAATGTTTATATGTATGCTCTATATACCCTGTATGATGTATATATATTTGCGCTATATACCCTGCTTAATGTATATATATATATATATATATATATTCAATCCGTAAGGCAGCACTCCATAACAATCCATATACTTTCTCCGGTGCCCTCCGTGGGCGCTCCATGGCCAGGAGCCCAAATGTAGACCAGCAAGTCGGCGGCACTTGGAATAATACTCAGTGAAACTTTCAATTTGTCATCAACGTTTCGAAGGCTTTATTCCCTCGTCATCAGGATGCACACACAGTACAAAACACATCTATTTATACCCACGCCCATACCAGGTGAAACGGGCAGATTCCAAAACCCGGGCTGGACACTCATATTAGTGTCAGGTTCCAAGGTTCAGTTTCCAAAACCAATTAAAAACAAAAATAATAAAAACAGAAGTCATGATGGATACATAAAGTACTAACAGTAATATTGTTACCAATTTAACAGTACAATACAAATATGCATTATGCATTTTCCACATATCGTCACAACACATTAAAGGAAACAGTGCAAGCCTAAGCTATCGTTTAACCCTTTAGGAGAAAGAGTCCCTAATTTTTAAAATCCAATGTGATTCACATCTTAATAATTGTAAAGACCTGTCACCCCCCCCCCCCATAATTTTAGGGGGAATGTGGTCTATAATACGGTATCTGAGTGGTGCTAAATTATGGCCCGCTTCATAAAAGTGCAGCGCTACCGGTTGATCACTCGCTCCACTTTCTAGAACCACTCGAATAGAAGATCGATGTCCGGACATTCGCTCTCTCTGAGGGTCCTTTCTGTCTTCCCTACATAACTTAATCCACAAGGACAAGTTAGTAGGTAGACAATAAACCTAGTTGTACACGTCACACGATGTCTAATCGAAAATTTCTTCCCACTCAAAGGGTGAAAGAAACTGTCGTAAGCAATTAATGACCGTCAGGTCGTACAGCCTAAACATTTAAAACACCCCTTCCTAGCTGATAAGAAATGAGTGGTTGAGGCTGATTTGATGTCAGTCACATCCGTCTTGACTACCCAGTCGCGTATATTGCGTCCCCAAGTATAACACGGCATGATATCCATATCACTCAAATTTAGATCACCATCAATTTGCACAATAGGCCACAATTTTTTCGTTGTCTTATACTGCCACTAGCATCATTAAAGTGGTTCATCCAAGGTAGTCATTTTCTACTATGCTGTTTATCTTTAATTTGCAGCAACTGTGCCTTCGAAATAGACAAAGCCTTTTCCTTGGCTTGCAATAAAAGATCTAGACTATGGGGGTAATTCCAAGTTGATCGCAGCAGGAAATTTTTTAACAGTTGAGCAAAACCATGTGCACTGCAGGGGGGGCAGATATAACATTTGCAGAGAGAGTTAGATTTGGGTGGGTTATATTGTTTCTGTGCAGGGTAAATACTGGCTGCTTTATTTTTACACTGCAATTTAGATTGCAGATTGAACACACCACACCCAAATCTAACTCTCTCTGCACATGTTATATCTGCCTCCCCTGCAGTGCACATGGTTTTGCCCAACTGCTAACAAAGATACTGCTGCGATCAACTCAGAATTACCCCCTATATCCCCTACTGGTGAAGTTTCCAATCATCCTATCAATATTCACAATTGCCATATTATCATCACTACAGATACGTCTCGCTTTTACAAATTGGGAATAAGGGAATCCGAATTTCAGCGGTTTAGGGTGAAAACATAAGTATTTGCATACGATGGGGCCACAAAAGACCCCATCGCACACCCGGATACCTGGAGGAAAAAAAACCTCCATCATAAAATAAATAATTGCTGCAAAGCAACATCTCTAACAGTTCAATCAACAGGTCCACCGATGGTCCAGAATACAACGGATTATCAGTAATGAGTTTCCGCACTGCCAACAATCCTGCATCATTAGGGATAACCGTGTATACACTGGAAACATCAATACTGCACAACAAACTATTGGCAGGAATCATATCCACCGTAGCAAGTTTATTCAAAAAAGTAGTTGTATCCAAAATATAATCTTGATGACCCTTAATGCATGGCTGTAAAATTGTATCTAAAAAAAAAACGCTAGTGGCTGAAAGAGAGATTTACGGGCTGAGACGATTGGACGGCCCGGGGGTTTTTCCAAATTCTTATGAATCTTAGGTAGTGTGAACAGCAGTGGAGTAACTGGATTCTTAGGGATAAGAGCCTCTCCAAGTTCTATGGAGATCAATCCATTTTCCACTGCTGTGCCCACACTCCTAGACAACTTATCAAAAAACACATTTGTCGGATCACCAGAAAGTTTTTTATATATGATATCATCTGATAGCTGTCTAGTAATGTCATCCATATAATCACTCAAGTTCTGTATCACTATTGCCCCGCCTTTATCTGCGGGGCGAATAATGATATCAGAACGAGCTGCAAGATTCCTAAGAGCATTAAATTCACTCTCAGATAAATTATTATGCAAATCACGTTTACCTAGAGGAACAACATATTGGTTTATGTCATGATTACGCATTCTTGAAAACGTTTTAATTGAAGCATTGTTAGAAACAGGTTCAAATACTTTTCTCTTCTGAAGCCTACGTAATTTAACAGGAACCTCTGATTGCAAACTAGGATCATTAGTCATGGAGTTTTTATCCTTAAACAGTTCCTGTAATTTTAATTGTCCATTAAGCTTGTACTTTTCTACTTCACATTTAAATGCATCAAATCGACATGTAGGCACAAAAGACAAACCATAATTAAGGACCTTTATCTCAGTATTAGTTAACGGGTAAGAAGACAAGTTAAATACTATTGTCTGTTCAGGGTTAGGGGGGGGGGTCTCCCCACCCTGCGTCCTCCTCCTCTGGCCCCCTCTTCTCGTGTATTTCCTCTGACGCCCCGTAGTTGAGTACGAGTGCGTAACTCTAAAGGGATGGATTTATCGCTGTTAAACTCGTTATTAGAATTTAAATTAGAGTCACTTGTATTGGGCTGTTCAACAGAGGAGTCAGTTTCAGTGGTGAACTTCTTAAAGTTCCTGGGTTGTATACGGGAATACTCCCACTGGTCACCACTAGTCCAATTATAGACCCAATTGAGGTCATAGTCCGCAATAACCTTGTTCAAATTAGTTTTTTTGAAATTAATCAAGTCCCTTTTTATTATTGCCATCTGCTTGCTGAGTTTTTCTAGCCAGTTGTTATCACCATCAGTTTGCAATGTAGTTAAATTAGCAGATTCAAACGCGACAATCTTCTCACGTATAACAGACAATTCCCTACCCGCCTCTTCAATTACGAGGAGCATTAGATCATAACTACATTTATTTAATACAGGGATCCATCCCTTACAGAAAGTCATATTATGTCTCCCAATAGTCGGACAGTTTTTAACCCGAAATCCTCTCGGAATTCTCTTTTCTTTATAGTAATCACTGAGAGTCACCCTGTGCATAAAAAAGTCCTGCTCTTACTGTTTCGATTTCAACAGATAAATTGCATACAGCTGTTCAGTGGATTTAAACACAATGTCATCTTCCAAGCTTTCTTTAAAAAGCATAGACTCAGCATCAGATTCCGAGAACGATAATGCACTCCCTTGTGTGATTTTAGCTATATTCATGGCTTCACAAATTCCATCAACGACTTCATTCAAATCCTCTGCTATAATGCACTGACTAAGTATACAACTGCACAGGTATGATGGAGATTAAATCACCAGGGTGCTATTGCCTCAAGTACACGGTGCTCACACCGGTTACTCACTATATTCAATCCGTAAGGCAGCACTCCAAAACAATCAGTATACTTTCTCCAGTGCCCTCCGTGGACGTTCCCTGGCCAGGAGCCCAAATGTAGACCAGCAAGTCGGCGGCACTCGGAATAATACTCAGTGAAACTTTCAATTTGTCATCAACGTTTTGAAGGCTTTATTCCCTCGTCATCAGGATGCACACACAGTACAAAACACATCTATTTATACCCACCCCCATACCAGGTGAAACGGGCAGATTCCAAAACCCGGGCCGGACACTTATATTAGCAACAGGTTCCAAGGTTCAGTTTCCAAAACCAATGAAAAACAAAAACAATAAAAACAGAAGTCATGATGGATACATAAAGTACTAACAGTAATATTTTTACCAATTTAACAGTACAATACAAATATGCATTATGCATTATCCACATATCGTCACAACATGACATGTCAACGCCAGGCAAACTGTATGGCTGACGTCATTTTGATGCGCCGCACCTTGTCCCGTACCACGTGACACCGTTCGGCACCAGCGGCGTGAGGCTGCACCGGGATATAAGGTTAATTCATGTCACTGTAATTGTTGTTTGCTTCCTGAAGACGGGGAATATTGTCCTCGAAACGTTGAAGTAAAGAGTTGCTTTATTCACTTATCCGGGAGTGCCGTGCCTGCTTTCTGAAATCCACAGATCGCACCTGTCTACATATATATATATATATATATATATATATGTATATATATACTGTATATAGTGTATATACATATATATTATACTGTATACCTAGAATAGGGCTGCTGCAAGTGTCACTGGTGCGAGCGATGGTGGCATGTAATGACGCACAATGCATGATTGCAGCGTCTGTAGACACTGACAGTGTGCGCCTCAGTCGTTGCACATTTGGGAGCACGGAATTATACCAGGGAAGGGTTATGTAGCAGCATTAGCATAAAGTCACAGACACAACTGCAGCAAAAGATACAAGGAAAGCCGCAACTTCCTCCAACTCAGAGTCAGGCCTTATGTGGAGGGATCTCTCCCCTCTCCACAGACTCCGCCCCCTTAACAAACCCCACCCCCCATTAGGGCTGCTTCCTGAAATTTCCCGGGCTTGTTTTCCACCCCAATCCGCCCCTGGTTGTGGGCATGTAAACAAGGTTGCATCATAGTCTGATGTGAGCATTGACAGAGATCTGTCCAATTTTATTTGCATCTCCTGCACCAAATAGTTATAACAGCAAGCGGAGAGAGCAGACGGCAATGAGTTCGTATACATGTGCTCGACTCTGATTACCACCTGAAGTTCGCATGGGACTTCTGATTGCAAGATGCAGCTGGAATTGGGACCGCATTAAGTGTGACTCAGAATCAGGCCCCATACCAGCAGTTTACTTATTCCAACAGCTGCTGTAGCAAGAGATCCCAAGCTGCTGTATCAAGATTCATAAGATAATGTATAGGCTGGTTAATAAACCAATATATCACTTATATTTTAATGCATACTGTGCCTCACTGAACAACTTCTTTAATTGCAGGAGGAACTTATTCATAAGCCTTAATAGACAAAACGGTTACAAATAAATGTGCTATGGTTATACATAAATGTGTTATAGTACGGATTAATAATGGCCATTTTCTCAGCATAACTTTGCTCATTAACTCCAATTGTATCATACAAGAATGTGGGGGTTTCCTGTTGTTATATATCTGCAAGCGCATGTAACAAAAACAACTCCAAGCATTAAATCCCCAACAACAGGATTGCATTGCAGTTTAATTACAGCTATAAATGACTACAGTATGCATCCTTCTCATGCATGAATAATAAAGGCATAGTTGCCTACCCTCCCTCATTCTGCAGGAGACTCCCTGAAATAGCAGCAATCTCCCTCACTCCCTGAAAAATCCAGCAATCTCCCTGATTGCTCCTTACCCCCATTATGCAGCTATTACATTCTTGAGGGAAAAATAAATCAGAGATACATACATTCAAATGGGATCATTAGTGCCATTTCCCTGCATTTGTTATAAGGCACAATGATCCCTATGGCCACTTACAGTATATGGAACCTCTTGTAAAACACAATACACAAACAAATCCTGCAAAATATCAGTGTCTTTTCTTCAACAAATAGATCTTACTAACTTTGGGGCTCATTTACATTTGGATGTAAGTCATTTTCATGACACGCGTCTCCGATGTAGCAGTACGCACCCGCGCTGATAGGTGTTACTTTCACAATCTCCCTGAAATGCTTTTTCAAAAGTAGGCAAGTATGAATAAAGGCACACATTGACATTTGCAATATGGTGATGATATATGCAGTGTAAACATAGAGACATAGAGACACACATACAGTATGATATAAAAATACACCCAAAAAATGCAAACACCATCCACAATTACAATGCTATCCACAGACATAAGATGTACATTTCCAAGTGTAGCTTGGCAGGACAAATGTGTGTGTGTGTATACAGTATATATATGGATAACATTCACTTAATTGTTCCTAATCCTTACACATAATATTTACATTTTGAGTGACTCCAATACTTTCCCTATATCTTTTGCAACAAGATATATACTCATTGGGTATTTCGGGGGTTATTCCGACCCGTTCACACGCTGCGGTGTGAATGGGTCGGAAATGCGCATGCGCGGCGCCCGTAATGCACACACACGTTGTTGCCCAGCGACAGCCGTTGCCGGGCAATGACCAGAAGAAAGTGATCGCTAGCGCGATCGCAAGAAGATTGACAGTGGGGTGGTGTTCCGTTCTCCGGGCGTGGAGATCCGAACGCAGGTGTGTCCAGGCGTTTGGAGGGCGGTTGGCTGATGTCAATTCCGGGACCTTCATCGCTGGATCCATCGCACAAGGTAAGTAACTGCAGGGCTAGTCTTGTTCTGCACAAAACTTTTTTAGCATAGCAGGGCTGCACAAGCGATCGCAGCCCTGCTATGCTAAAATACACTCCCCCATAGGCGTCGTCTAGTTGATCGCACGAGCAGCAAAAAGTTGCTACGTGTGATCAACTCGGAATGACCCCCTTTATCAGAGAATGATCACTGTCAAAGTAATGATCAATTCATCAAAAAATAAATAAATATATTTTCTGCCTTTTTGTAATTTCCCCCTGTGTTAATGAAAGGACTGATTGCCTGAAATGCTCACAATACATCCCAATCTTCTAATATTCGTGTGTTGTAGAGCTGTGGTTGTATATCACTGTATACTGTATATCAGGTACAGAGGTGTCCTTTTATACTGTTGCTCAAGTAGTACCAAATAGTCACTCTTTGTGTGCCAGGTCCCATACAACTCAGCTCTGCCAAGACTCACTCAAAATGTACATTCTTATACATATATATATATATATATGAAACTACTGTAAGCGCCAAAAGGTGTCTTGCTATAATTAACTGACCACTTTAGGGCTTGTGAAATGTGTACACAGTGTGCGACTGAGTCTGAATCTGTGTAAAAAAAGGCTTCAGTGCAGTGACCGCAGTTTTTCCTCTCACCAAGTTCCATCATGCTCAGGGCCATCTTAGCATCATTTATAACATGCCCCTCCTGAGGTCCTCCATGGCCCTCATTCCGAGTTGTTCGCTCGCTAGCTGTTTTTAGCAGCAGTGCAAACGCTAGGCCGCCACCCTCTGGGAGTGTATCTTAGCTTAGCAGAAGTGCAAATGAAAGGATCGCAGCGCAGCTACAAAAAAATAAGAATTTACTTACCGATAATTCTATTTCTCGTAGTCCGTAGTGGATGCTGGGAACTCCGTAAGGACCATGGGGAATAGCGGCTCCGCAGGAGACTGGGCACAAAAGTAAAGCTTTAGGACTACCTGGTGTGCACTGGCTCCTCCCCCTATGACCCTCCTCCAAGCCTCAGTTAGGATACTGTGCCCGGACGAGCGTACACAATAAGGAAGGATTTTGAATCCCGGGTAAGACTCATACCAGCCACACCAATCACACCGTACAACCTGTGATCTGAACCCAGTTAACAGCATGATAACAGAGGAGCCTCTGAAAAGATGGCTCACAACAATAATAACCCGATTTTTGTAACAATAACTATGTACAAGTATTGCAGACAATCCGCACTTGGGATGGGCGCCCAGCATCCACTACGGACTACGAGAAATAGAATTATCGGTAAGTAAATTCTTATTTTCTCTGACGTCCTAGTGGATGCTGGGAACTCCGTAAGGACCATGGGGATTATACCAAAGCTCCCAAACGGGCGGGAGAGTGCGGATGACTCTGCAGCACCGAATGAGAGAACTCCAGGTCCTCCTCAGCCAGGGTATCCAATTTGTAGAATTTAGCAAACGTGTTTGCCCCTGACCAAGTAGCTGCTCGGCAAAGTTGTAACGCCGAGACCCCTCGGGCAGCCGCCCAAGATGAGCCCACCTTCCTTGTGGAATGGGCTTTTACAGATTTAGGCTGTGGCAGGCCTGCCACAGAATGTGCAAGCTGAATTGTACTACAAATCCAACGAGCAACAGTCTGCTTAGAAGCAGGAGCACCCAGCTTGTTGGGTGCATACAGGATAAACAGCGAGTCAGATTTTCTGACTCCAGCCGTCCTGGAAATATATTATCAAGGCCCTGACTACGTCCAACAACTTGGAGTCCTCCAAGTCACTAGTAGCCGCAGGTACCACAATAGGCTGGTTCAGATGAAACACTGAAACCACCTTAGGGAGAAAATGAGGACGAGTCCTCAATTCCGCCCTGTCTGAATGGAAGATCAGATAAGGGCTTTTACAGGATAAAGCCCGCCAATTCTGACACGCGCCTGGCCGAGGCCAGGGCCAACAACATGACCACTTTCCATGTGAGATATTTTAACTCCACAGATTCAAGTGGTTCAAACCAATGTGACTTTAGGAACCCCAAACTACATTGAGATCCCAAGGTGCCACTGGAGGCACAAAAGGAGGCTGTATATGCAGTACCCCTTTTACAAACGTCTGAACTTCAGGAACTGAAGCTAGTTCTTTCTGGAAGAAAATTGACAGGGCCGAAATTTGAACCTTAATGGACCCCAATTTTAGGCCCATAGACACTCCTGTTTACAGGAAATGCAGGAATTGACCTAGTTGAAAATTCCTCCATCGGGGCCTTACTGGCTTCGCACCCCGCAACATATTTTCGCCAAATGCGGTGATAATGCTTTGCGGTTACATCCTTCCTGGCTTGATCAGGGTAGGGATGACTTCATCCGGAATGCCTTTTTCCTTCAGGATCCGGCGTTCAACCGCCCTGCCGTCAAACGCAGCCGCGGTAAGTCTTGGAATAGACAGGATCCCTGCTGGAGCAGGTCCCCTCTCAGAGGTAGAGGCCACGGGTCCTCCGTGAGTATCTCTTGAAGTTCCGGGTACCAAGTCCTTCTTGGCCAATCCGGAGCCACGAGTATAGTTCTTACTCCCCTCCGTCTTATAATTCTCAGTACTTTTGGTATGAGAGGAAGAGGAGGGAACACATACACTGACTGGTACACCCACGATGTTACCAGAGCGTCCACAGCTATTGCTTGAGGGTCCCTTGACCTGGCGCAATACCTGTCCAATTTTTTGTTTAGGCGGGACGCCATCATGTCCACCTTTGGTTTTTCCCAATGGTTTACAATCATGTGGAAGACTTCTGGGTGAAGTCCCCACTCTCCCGGGTGGAGGTCGTGCCTGCTGAGGAAGACTGCTTCCCAGTTGTCCACTCCCGGAATGAACACTGCTGACAGTGCTATCACATGATTTTCCGCCCAGCGAAAAATCCTTGCAGCTTCTGCCATTGCCCTCCTGCTTCTTGTGCCGCCCTGTCTGTTTACGTGGGCGACTGCCGTGATGTTGTCCGACTGGATCAGCACCGGCTGACCTTGAAGCAGAGGTCTTGCTTGGCTTAGGGCATTGTAAATGGCCCTTAGCTCCAAATATTTATGTGAAGTGATGTCTCCAGGCTTGACCACAAGCCCTGGAAATTTCTTCCCTGTGTGACTGCTCTCCAGCCTCGCAGGCTGGCATCCGTGGTCACCAGGACCCAGTCCTGAATGCCGAATCTGCTGCCCTCTAGAAGATGAGCACTCTGCAACCACCACAGGAGAGACACCCTTGTCTTTGGTGACAGGGTTATCCGCTGATGCATTTGAAGATGCGATCCGGACCATTTGTCCAGCAGGTCCCACTGGAAAGTTCTTGCGTGGAATCTGCCGAATGGAATTGCTTCGTAGGAAGCCACCATTTTTCCCAGGACCCTTGTGCACTGATGCACTGACACTTGGCCTGGTTTTAGGAGGTTTCTGACTAGTTCAGATAACTCCCTGGCTTTCTCCTCCGGGAGAAAACACCTTTTTCTGGACTGTGTCCAGGATCATCCCTAGGAATAGAAGGCGTGTCGTCAGGATCAGCTGCGATTTTGGAATATTGAGAATCCAACCGTGCTACCGCAGCACTATCTGAGATAGTGCTACCCCGACTTCCAACTGTTCCCTGGATCTTGCCCTTATCAGGAGATCGTCCAAGTAAGGGATAACTAAAAACTCCCTTCTTTCGAAGGAGTATCATCATTTCGGCCATTACCTTGGTAAAGACCCGTGGTGCCGTGGACAATCCAAACGGCAGCGTTTGAAACTGATAGTGACAGTTCTGTACCACAAACCTGAGGTACCCTTGGAGAAGGGTAAATTGGGACATGTAGGTAAGCATCTTTGATGTCCAGAGAGACCATATAGTCCCCTTCTTCCAGGTTTGCAATCACTGCTCTGAGTGACTCCATCTTGAATTTGAACCTTTGTATGTAAGTGTTCAAGGATTTTAGATTTAAAATTGGTCTCACCGAGCCGTCCGGCTTCGGTACCACAAATAGTGTGGAATAGTACCCCTTTCCCTGTTGCAGGAGGGGTACCTTGATTATCACCTGCTGGGAATACAGCCTGTGAATGGCTTGCAATACTGTCTCCCTGTCTGAGGGAGACGTCGGTAAAGCAGACTTTATGAAACGGCGAGGGGAAGACGTCTCGAATTTCTTGAGACGGGCCCCCACCGTCATGCTGAGGACTTTGCGGAGGCGGGAGAGGGCTTTTTTGGGAATTGGCTGTTTGCTGCAGCCTTTTTCCTCTCCCTCTGCCACGGGGCAGAAATGAGGCGCCTTTTGCCCGCTTTATGGGGCCGAAAGGACTGCGCCTGATAATACGGCGTCTTCTTAGGTTGAGAAGCTACCTGGGGTAAAAATGTGGATTTTCCAGCCGTTGCCGTGGCCACCAGGTCTGTCAGACCTACCCCAAATAACTCCTCCCTTTTATAAGGCGATACTTCCATATGCCTTTTGGAATCAGCATCACCTGACCACTGTCTTGTCCATAACCTTCTTCTGGCAGAAATGGACAGCGCACTTACTCTTGATGCCAGTCGGCAAATATCCCTCTGTGCATCACGCATATATAGAAATGCATCTTTTAAATGCTCTATAGTTAGTAATATACTGTCCCTATCTAGGGTATCAATATTGTCAGTCAGGGAATCCGACCAAGCCACCCCAGCACTGCACATCCAGGCTGAGGGGATTGCTGGTCGCAGTATCACACCCGTGTGAGTGTATATACATTTTAGGATATTTTACTGCTTTCTGTCAGTAGGTTCCTTAAGGGCGGCCGTATCCGGGGACGGTAGTGCCACCTGTTTAGACAAGCGTGTGAGCGCTTTATTCACCCTAAGGGGTGTTTCCCAACGTGCCCTATCCTCTGGCGGGAAGGGGTATGATGCCAATAACTTTTTAGGAATTATCTGTTTTTTATCGGGGGAAACCCACGCATCATCACACACTTCATTTAATTCCTCAGATGCAGGAAAAACTACAGGCAGTTTTTTCTCACCCAACATAATACCCTTTTTAGTGGTACTGGTATTATCAGAAATGTGTAAAAACATTTTCCATAGCCTCAATCATGTAACGTGTGGCCCTACTGGAAGTCACATTCGTCTCTTAATCGTCGACACTGGAGTCAGTATCCGTGTCGGCGTCTGTATCTGCCATCTGCGGTAACGGGCGTTTTAGAGCCCCAGATGGCTTTTGAGACACCTGGACAGGCACAGACTGAGTCGCCGGCTGTCTCATGTCATCAATCTTTTGTAAAGAGCTGACACTGTCACATAATTCCTTCCATAAGCTCATCCACTCAGGTGTCGACTCCCTAGGGGGTGACATCTCTGTTACAGGCAATTGCTCCGCCTCCACCTCATTTTCCTCCTCATACATGTCGACACACAGCACACACACAGGGAATGCTCTGATAGAGGACAGGACCCCACTAGCCCTTTGGGGAGACAGAGGGAGAGTATGCCAGCACACACCAGAGCGCTATATATATATACAGGGATAACCTTATATAAGTGTTTTTCCCCTTATAGCTGCTGTATTGTTATACTGCGCCTAATTAGTGCCCCCCTCTCTTTTTTAACCCCTTTCTGTAGTGTAGTAACTGCAGGGGAGAGCCAGGGAGCTTCCCTCCAACGGAGCTGTGAGAGAAAATGGCGCCAGTGTGCTGAGGAGATAGGCTCCGCCCCCTTCTCGGCGGCCTTTTCTCCCGCTTTTTAGGTGAGTTCTGGCAGGGGTTAAAATACACCCATATAGCCCTGGGGGTTATATGTGGTGTATTTATGCCAGCCAAGGTGTTTTACATTGCTGCTCAGGGCGCCCCCCCCCAGCGCCCTGCACCCTCAGTGACCGGAGTGTGAAGTGTGCCTGAGTAACAATGGCGCACAGCTGCAGTGCTGTGCGCTACCTTGTTGAAGACTGATGTCTTCTGCCGCCGATTTTTCCGGACCTTTTCTTGCTTCTGGCTCTGTAAGGGGGCCGGCGGCGCGGCTCCGGGACCGAGCTCCGAGGCTGGGCCTGTGTTCGGTCCCTCTGGAGCTAATGGTGTCCAGTAGCCTAAGAAGCCCAATCCACTCTGCACGCAGGTGAGTTCGCTTCTTCTCCCCTTAGTCCCTCGATGCAGTGAGCCTGTTGCCAGCAGGTCTCACTGAAAATAAAAAACCTAAAACTAAACTTTTCACTAAGAAGCTCAGGAGAGCCCCTAGTGTGCACCCTTCTCGGCCAGGCACAAAAATCTAACTGAGGCTTGGAGGAGGGTCATAGGGGGAGGAGCCAGTGCACACCAGGTAGTCCTAAAGCTTTACTTTTGTGCCCAGTCTCCTGCGGAGCCGCTATTCCCCATGGTCCTTACGGAGTTCCCAGCATCCACTAGGACGTCAGAGAAAAGAGTGTGCAGTTTCAGATTAGCTTGATACTTACTCCTAGCTAGTGATCACTTCAGACTGTTTAGTTCCTGTTTTGATGTCATAAACACGCCCTGCGTTCGGCCCGCCACTCCCCCATTTCCCCAGCCACTCCTGCGTTTTTACCTGGCACGCCTGCGTTTTTCAGCACACTCCTTGAAAACGGTCAGTTACCTCCCAGAAACACCCACTTCCTGTCAATCACTCAACGATCAACAGTGCGACTGAAAAGCGTCGCTAGATCTTGTGTGAAACTACGTCGGCATTTGTGAAAGTACGAAGCGCGTGCGCACTGTGCCCCATACGCATGCGCAGAATTGCCATTTTTTTAATTAATCGCTGCGCTGCGAACGAAAGCAGCTAGCGATCAACTTGGAATGACCCCCATATGCTTCCATACTGTGGGAATACGGTCGTTAGGTCGACACAACTTAGGTCGACAGTCATTAGGTCAACCACTGAAGGTTGACATGGGCATAAGGTCGACATGCACTAGGTCGACATGGACATTACGTCGACATGTACTAGGTTGACAGGTTAAAAGGTCAACATAAGTTTTTCACAATTTTTATTTTTTATTTTTTGGACTTTTTCATACTACGATCTACGTGGACTACAATTGGGAATGGTAACCAGTGCCAAGCGCAGCGGTAGCAGAGCGAGGCACCTTGCTCGAAGCATGGCGAGTGAAGCGAGCCATGCGAGGGGACACGGTGCACTAATTGGGGTTCACCGTCACTTTACGAAGAAAACGACACCAAAAAAAGTCCAAAAACTCATGTTGACCTTTTCAGCTGTCGACCTAGTACATGTTGCCCTAATGCCCATGTCGACTTTCAGTGGTCGACCTAACGACTGTCGACCTATACCCCAGTGGGGATATGGTCTGTCAACACTCTGATTAGTGGATACCGCCTGCCATCCACCAATCAGAAAGCTGATAGCCACCACTGCCTGGCTGCAGGCTAGGAGATGGATAGAGAAGGCTGTCTCACTGTTATGAGTCTGTGACCACCACCCACCCCTGCTCAGAGGCCCCAGAATTGTGGGGCCCTGGGCAGCTGCTCAGTGTACCTAAACGTTAAGATGGCCCTGATTGTGCTACATTTACAACCTTGTACTTGAGCTATACCAATTACTATGAAGGAAATGGTGCAGTCATAAAGTCATAGCATAGGGACTCTACTACACTGTTAGTGGCTTTTTGTTGTGTCTGCAATGCAAAAATGTAAAGAACAATGGAGTACTCTACTCTACTTGCGGTATCTCAGTGAGCCTGGGCATAAAGATGCTCAGTGTACGAGAACACATCTGTGATGCACATATCATTAACTGCATAATTACGCAAAAAAAAAAAAAACTACTTTATTTTTATTTTTTCATTATTATTAGTACGGATATCTATTTTCATTTAAAGCAACTTGCACAAATAAACAAATAAATACAATAAGTATTCCAGATCATAATGAATTTCTACAAACATACCACAATGTGCTGCTCTATAATGCACCAGTAGGTTTAGAACAACAGCAAATACAATTTAGGAATCTATTGCAGTAGGATATCCTACAGGAGCACCTAGTGGATAATCACCAGTGATAATGAGAGTGTGATTTGAATTGTAATGCAATTACAATAAATCACTCAGTACCAATGCAGATATCGACATAATAAAGCCATTCAATGAAGCATTGTGACTGTCAAGCTTTCATTCTTTGCCTTTTATTCTCTTTTGTGCAACGATCCCATAATGATTTTGCTGTCTTAGTTAATCCACTGGCCATATTTTATTTCTACAGATATAAGTATAAGGCTGTGTTTAATTATTCCCACGTTTTGTAAAGAATTCATTATTTTTAAATACCGTAGAAAACCATTGGTAATAGCTTCCAAGTTAATTTCCAGCAACTTGACTCCTGAAAATATTGAATGTAAGAAGGACACATACAGTATTGGCAGATATCTCATGAATTATTTAACCAAATGAATTAGCTCTTTGGATAATCCAGTTTTTTGCCAGGCAATTATTAAAGACCAGAAAAAAGGGGGGTGGGACTGGCTGCTCACCCTATCTCTAAGCATATTAAGAGGTGTTACCATGCTATAAACAATCGCAAATATGTGGGCCCATGTACCATGACCTGGTGACTTTGTTACATGGGTTCCTAACATCTCTAATACTATCACATTGTATACATTTATCTAGGTCTTACCTTCAAATAGAGCTCTTACTAATGTGTGGTCAGCAATGTAGGAATCTATGCTAATTAAAACACCTGAGGGTAGATGGGAGGGGTGCCAATAGCAGAGTGAAGGATCCTTACTTTTAAGTATACAATATATATAAACAAAAATATAGAGGAAAAAGATGGGAGTGACTGGACTGCTTCTAGTACTATACTGGAGAAAGAAAAATGCTGATGCACTCTTTAAGCTAGGGGTGGGCAAAATACGGCCCGCAGGCCGGATGCGGCCCGCAAACCGATCCTGCCCAGCCCACTGCCTCCCACCAGCAAGTAATGACAAACAGCCCGACCGGCTGAGCTGCTTGTCATTGCTCTGCACTGCAGTACCTCCTAGCTGCCGGCGGCGCCTCTCTCCCCTGCTGCGTTGTAGCAGCCTCCTCCTCCCGTCCACAGTGACAACGGCTGTGTTCAGCCAAAAAGGGGGTGGAGCTATGTGCCGATGAGGGGGCGGGGCTACACGGGACCTCAGGGGGCGGAGCTACACGGGACAAGAGGCAGACTGGTACAGATCCATCCTTCCTGCCACTGCCAGCCAGATCAGTAAGTAAATGGGAAAAGTGAAAGAAAGTGTGTGTGTGTGTGTGTGTGTGTGTGTGTGTGTGTGTGTGTGTGTGTGTGTGTGTGTGATAGTGTGTGTATATTTGTGTGTGCGGGCAGTGGCGTCAGACTTTTTTTAGGTTGCGGGGAGAGGACTTTAGCTCTCGCTGTACCATCCCCTCCTGTGTTCTGTCACCATGTCACCCCCGTGTTCTGTCACGTGTCACCCCCCCATGTTCTGTCACCGTGTCACCCCCGTGTTCTGTCACAGTGTCACACCCCCGTGTTCTGTCACTGCCACTCCCCCAATGTTCTGTCACTGTGTCACACACCCCGTGTTCTGTCACTGTCACCCCCCGCCGTGTTCTGTCACTGTCACCCCCCGCCGTGTTCTGTCACTGTCAACCCCACCGTGTTCTGTCACCGTGTCGCCCAGAGGCATCACCCAGAGCGCACTCTGTACTATTACACCCCCCCTCCCCCCACTTGGGCCGCGTGGCGCCCGAAAAGGGGGGGTGACCTAATTTTGAAGGGTCGTGGCCTGGCGGGTCTTTTCTCTTTCGCTCCGGGGGCATGTCCAGCTTCCCCAAAGATGCTGGCTGACCCCGGAGACTGGACTGTGTGTGTGCCAGCTCTTATCTGTGACAGGAGCCGAGTGCTGCAGGAGATTATCTCACTGCAGCACTCGGCTCCTGTCACAGCAGAAGAGCTGGCACTTTGGTGTCGCCCCGTCCGAGGGGGACACCCGATTGCCGGTCGCACCCCCCACACCCGCCTTCTGACACCACTGGTGTCACCCGCCATGTTCTGTCACTGTGTCACACCCCCCGTGTTCTGTCACTGTGTCACCTCCACCATGTTCTGTCACTGTGTCACCCCCCCTCCCCGTGTTCTATCACTGTGTCACACCTTTCCCCAGGGGCTATAAGACACTGGATAATTTGCTTGCTGCGCAATAATTATCCTAAATAAAATGTTAATGTGTAAAAGGGGGCTCTACCTGCCGTAATGTGTGTAAAAGGGGACTCTACCTGCCGTAATGTGTGTAAAAGGGGGCTCTACCTGCCGTAATGTGTGTAAAAGGGGGCTCTACCTGCCGTAATGTGTGTAAAAGGGGGCTCTACCTGCTGTAATGTGTGTAAAAGGGGGCTCTACCTGCCGTAATGTGTGTAAAAGGGGGCTCTACCTGCCGTAATGTGTGTAAAAGGGGGCTCTACCTGCCGTAATGTGTGTAAAAGGGGACTCTACCTGCCGTAATGTGTGTAAAAGGGGGCTCTACCTGCCGTAATGTGTGTAAAAGGGGGCTCTACCTGCCGTAATGTGTGTAAAAGGGGGCTCTACCTGCTGTAATGTGTGTAAAAAGGGTCTCTACCTGGTGTAATGTGTGTAAGTGGCGCTGTGTGGCGCAATTTGAATAATGGAGACTATTGTGCAGCCTTAAATAAATCTGTATTATTTTTTGCCCACACCTCTTCCACATGAAGCCACGTCCCTATATTTTTGTCAAGTGGGGGGAGATGCTATTTTGTTTGTGGCCCTCGGATACTGACAGGAAATGTGAAAGGCCCCTCAGCTGAAATAATTGCCCACCCCTGCTTTAAGCACTAGGACATGAGAGGTGTGGTCTTTTAGTAAGGTGGTGTGGCCTCTTTTGATTTGTGCAGAACTGGGTGTAGACTGAATAGAATTTAGACACAGCATAATAATTGGAGGCGAGGAATCTAGATTGTGTTGTTTGAAACACAGAAGTGTTAATTGTAGAAAAAATTCTAAAAGTCTTCTTAAGGGCCCTACACACCTATCGACCCGCCGCCGAGCTGCCCGACGGGCGATACGGCAGACGGGCGACCCAGCGGCAGGGGGGAGGTGACGGGGGGAGTGAAGTCTCTTCACTCCCCCCGCCACCTGGCTCCACAGCACTGCATGCTAATATGGACGAGATTGTCCATATTGGCCTGCATGTTTAAACAAGCCGGCACTAGCGATGAACAAGTGCGGGGCCGCGCATCATTCATCGCTGGTGCCTACATACTGAAAGATATGAACGGTATCTCGTTCATTAATGAACGAGATCGTTCATATCTTTCACTGGTATCAACCAGTGTGTAGGGCCCATTATTTTGTTTTGATCCTTTCAGTGGAGTTTGGTATCTGACCAAAAAACCCAATTTTACCTATGGAGAAGATCAGTGACAAGTTCTGATGATCACTGATTCCAAGACTTCTTCTAAGAGTAGTGGACAGGGGGTTACATATTCATACCTTCCAATATATGGGAGTATGCAAGAGGGGCTTTACATGCCTGTGACCTAGTGGGAAAGGAGGTGTGGCCTTGTGGCTTGCTCCCATTTCTGCTACTCTAAAAGTATGCCTAATACTCTCCAAGCATCTGGGCTGCCCCCAGCCCCCCCCCCCCCCTCTCCGCAACTGTTTAGATGGTGTGCACATGTGCACCATCTACTTAGTATTCACCCGCTGCTCTGCTGTGAAATGGTGATCAAGGTCTCTCCAGGATGTGGGAAAGTGATGGGACTACAGGACAGTGCCCAAAAAAGTGTGACTGTCCTGCTAAAAGCGGAATGGTCAGGAACAAGGGCATAACTACCATAGGTGCAGGGAGTGCTGCTGCTACAGAGGACCCACTTTCCCTGTTAAAGTTACATTTGTTACATACCGTACATGTTTCACCATGGTAGATACATAGGGGCCCTTTCAAACTTTTGCATTGGGGCCTGCAGTGTATCTAGTTATGCCCCTGGACCTGCTTATTGTAATGTGGTATGAAATGGACAGGAGGGCATTATAATGTTACATAATATGAACTGGAGCACTGCAATGTAACACAATATGAAGTGGAGACACTATAGTGTGGCATAATATGAACTGGGGACACTTTATGTCATAATTTAAATTGGGGGTACTGTGTTGCATAATGTGTACTGGCAGCCGTACAATGCAACATAACATGAATTAGGGCACTACTATGGTCCCTAACATAAACAAGGGCACCATTAAGGGGCATAAAATGAACTAGGGCACTACTATGGGACATAAAATTAACACCTGCTGCAGAGTGGTATCTCTCTAGTAGCATTGAGACAAGGCCCCTATAAAATGTTGCTATGGGGCCCACAAAGTTCTGGCTATGCCCCTTGTTAGGAGGACTGCATATTATTGGAATTTGTATCTTTTCTTTGTACCAACTCAATACAGAGAGTGTTATTCCTACTAAAGAAATGCGTATGCAATGTAGTGGTTCTTACTGACTTGTTATTGCACAGTCTGCCATACTCTTAATACATGTCTCAACAGTTGAATCTCTCACTTGGCCTGTAATCCCAGATCTTTTCAATCTGAAATATTGTAGCACACTGGTGTACTGTTTGTGAATACAAATGCAAGTAAGATCAATTGGAGCCCACACAGCTTTTTTGGAAGAAAAGCACTCCCCTCAGGATGCAGCTATCATGAAGGACCTGCTTAAAGCTCGGGAGAAGTGGAACTTACTCTCTATGCGCAAAATTCATAAGAACCTATTTAAGCTTTGGCAGAAATTGTATTTACATAGTTATATAAGGGATAGGGCTGGTAGGATGCTTTCGCGGAAGCTAAGGGGGAAATTAGCCAAGGAGAGAATCCGAGCGATTTTCAACAAGGTTGGGGCAAAGGTGACAGATCCCCTTCATGTAACGAATGCTTTATTACTTTAAATTGTATAACCTGTCTAATGACCCCCAAACATTTCAACCTACTCTGGCAGCTATTACTCAGTTTTTAGATACTCTTATTATACCATCCTTGCAGCAAAATTATTTTCAGGATTTCTGTGCTCCGTGGTCTTAAAAAGTGGCTATGGCAATAGATTTGCTGCTCCTTGACAAGGCTAGAGGCCCTGATAGTTAAGGAATGCCTTTTATAAAACTTCTAAATAAACATCATTCTTACTTCTGTGTATAAAGTCTCTAATTAGGGCTTTTTTCCTAAAGAAATATTGGTAGTGCTAGTTGTAGCTCTTCCCAAACCCAGGAAAGATCACTCCTTAGCTACTAATTATAGACCGATAGCCCTCTTAAATACCGATGTTAAAATTTATACCAACTTCATTTCAACTAGGTTGAACCCCTTGATACCGATTTGGTCCATCTGGATCAAGCTGGATTTGTCCTTGGCACACATCGGGTGTTTAAGGTTGTTGAGGTCTTTGCTATATCTGGGGATCCATTGCTTCTGCTCTCACTAGATGCCGAAAAAGGCATTCGATAGATGTCACTGAGGATAATTATCTGCGGTTTTGACCCATTTTGAAGTGCATGATAGCTCCTTGTCTTCTACTGTATATTAGCATTTTATTTGGCTCCTTCCACTAGAGTATTTGCAGTCTTCTCTCCTCCGCCTTTTCTATCTCTAATGGTACCCAACAGGGCCAGAATAAGGATTGTGGGGGCCCCAAGGGCAACTAAATTGTGGGGGCGCCCTTAAATAACTTCTTACCCTACCTCTCCCAAATGGCCACAGTGCACAACCCCACTTTCCCATGTTCCACCTGGGTTTTCACCTCCCATGCTCTCTATACAGGGCAGAGCAGCTTCCAAGTCCCTTCCTCAGCGGCATAGGCATTATGTGTCATGTGCCACATGCAATCTGAACAAGGGCAGCCCCTGTCCCAATTGTAGGGTCAGATTACCTTGTGTGGGGCCCCCCTGTGTCTTTAGATGCTCAAATACCACTTGAAGGCATATTGAATATGTACAGTATGTTGATGCTTCTTTATCGGTAGCACAATGCTAGCAGCAGATTGTCCATGAGTATGGCTAAAAATGTGAGACTATATGCATCTGAGTTTTTTTCCACTTCAGTGACACACTTGACACTGCCATAAGACAGGCCATCTTCCTGTCACCTCCTAGGAACACCCAATACAATTTCAAGACATTTCTGAGACCGTGTGTCTCAATCGCAATTGTGCACATGGACTCTGGATCCCTGCACAATGGGACATACTGTAGGGGTATATTTACTGAACCTTCAGAGAGAGATAAAGTACTAACCCAGGGGCGTCTTAAGAGAGGAGGGGGCCCATGTGCAGACTCTAGGTGGGCCTTCTCCTCTCCACAGCGCCGTATGCTCATGCATTGAGCCGGAGTGTACTGCGCATGCACAGGTCTCTTTAAACATGGCGCCAGCCATGTTCCGGAGACAAAATTTATACTGTGCATGCGCGGTGGCCATTTTGGAAGGAATTTTCTTCTGCGACGGCTGCGGCTGCAGCGTCCGACGCTGGACTCCGGAGAGGTGAGTATTAAAATATGGTTGAAATTGCACCCGTGATAGAAATGCTTATATACCAGCCAACCAGCTCCTGTCATTTTTCAAACACAGTCTGGAACATGGTAGTTAGGAGCTGATTGACTGGTACTTTATACTTCTCCAAGGCTTAGTAAATAGACCCCTTAGACGCATTTGCAGTGAAAAAAAAATCACTCAACTGCCTGCGTCATCAGCAGAATCAGGCCCATAGTATCTCTCAATTAGGTAATTAATACATGTGTTGAATTCTGCAACATGAAGAAATATTGTGTGTGCTCTATTTAATTAATAGTGTATCTAGTCTGGGCAGTTGTAGATATTTGCTGTGTAAAGTATAGGTCAGGTCCTGAATGTAGAGTACAACACAAGAGTGTTTATGACTTTGGTTTCCTAGTGACAGCCACTACCTATTCTTCCTTGACCTCTAGGGTTTCCAATTACACAGAGAAATCAGCTGCACAACAGCCCTTCAGGTATATCTCTGCACAACATGGGCTTGAAGACTCACTGTCAAAGTCATTATGTTTCCGACCTTCATTTTTGATAGTCTGTCTTATCAGTAGATCCTTTTAAAAGAATTATCTATAATAGACGTTTCATGCCATATCTCTTGACATTGTACCCTGTTTATTAAGTTATTATATAGATGTTTGAGTTCTGATTTTTCCATTAATCATTTGCAGGAGCTATAGGCTTTTTTTGCCCACTGGACCACAATGGAAATGACATACTGTATATCATCTAACAAATGCTTATTTGTATTGGTATTGAGCACCCACGGTATTACAGTAGGTACATGAATATTTGTTTCAATTAATTGTATCATATACAGTATTTATATTATGGACAGAGACATTTTTAGCACATTGGCTACATTTTAAATGAAAAATACTTTAAACTCCAAATATCATTCTTAATTGGGATTGGGTACAGAATCCCTACTGTCAGAATGCCGGCAGCAGGATCCCGATGCTGAAAATGATGGCAACCTTTGGTAAGTATTCTCTAGCTAATCCCAACCCTAACCCTAAACCACTCATCCCACAGCCGAACCCTAACCCTCGCATCGGCAGCATAACACGAAGTGTCACCTTAGGCAGTTTAACCCTAACCCTTCCATCCTGCAGCCAACTTTTTGGCATTTTCACCCATGGGATCCTGCCAGCTGTATTCTGACCATCAGGATACAGACTACATCCCCCTTAATTGTATTTAATTAATATAATTTTTTCATAATAATTTCTAATGTATATTATAATGTATATTATTTCTATTATATATATATGGGCGGGGGAGGGGATTGAACTGCACAACCTAATTCAAATGTAACAAGAGATGCTATCATGCTGAGACTTGTAGTTCCATACAGAAAAAAGAAAATGCAGTGCACACTCTATAGTACTAAGCACTGCTAATCAGAATAATAATAATAAACTGTGCAATCTAACATAGAGCAAAACTGACGTGCTTAGCATAATTTTTGGACAAAAATATATGGGCTCATCAACTGTGACCAGGTGACGTCACCAGGTGGGTCCCTAACATGAAGGTTTAAGTTCAGGGCACTGGACCTCCCAAGTCATCACACGCCAACCACCCCAAGGCATCACACTAATGAACGGTTAAGATGTTGTTAAGTGTTTCATAAATAAGAAGCAGATGCTATGTGTTAGGAGTGTTACATTGTTAAGAAGTAATAATTAAAATGTTAAAAGGTGTTACATACAGTATGTAAAAAAATAAATAGATGCTAAATAAATATCTAAATTTCAGTATTACAATGTGAAGCCTCAAAGCATCCAGGCCATTCCAAACTAGAGGGCCAGATTGCCTTGCACTGGAAGTCCACCCATCTTTTACTGCTACGATATCGTATGGAGAGTAGTACATCTATTCTACATGATACCCCTGCTCACTTCATATAGGTTTGTACACCCTGGACAGAATACTTTGAGGCCGAGCCTCCCTTGAATACTATTTAGCCCTGCCTTTCTCTTCTTCATATGCATCGACTGGACCCTGCTTTCTTTGCTCTTCGCCCCTTCCTTGTTTGTCTTGCCTTTCTTCCTACACTCTCAGCAGTAGCGGATCTTGCCACGGGCAAGCAGGATTTTTGCCCAGGACGCCGCCTTCCAGAGGGCGCCGGCGCCATCCGGAGGGTGCCGCACCAGGGCAAGATCCGCTGCTGCTGTGCCCCCCGCTGCCCGATGCCGCTGGCTGCTGTGAAGGGAAACTAGAGTTTCCTTCGTGGAGAGGTCCTTTACTGTGCGGTGCGCGATGACATCATCGCACACCGCACAGCATAGGTTCTCTCCACGAAGGGAACTAGACGCTACGCGTCTAGTTTCTCTTCGTGGAGAGGACCTTTGCTGTGCGGTGTGCGATGACGTCATCGCGCACCGCACATTAAAGGACCTCTCCACGAAGGGCTTCACAGCGGCCAGCGGCAGCGGGGGGCAGCGGGCAGCGGGGGGCTCATTTCAGTGCGCTACAGTAGTCTGTACAGGGGGCGTAAATGACCACGCCCCCTGTACGAAGCCACGCCCCCCATTGCCACCCGGGGCGCGCAAAGCCCCAGAACCGGCCCTGACTCTCAGCCAGGGGCGTAGCTATTGTCAATGGGGCCCCATAGCAAACTTTTTAGGGCCCCCACCACCATTGCACCGCAAATCTATCCCTATCCCCCCCGCACCTCATCACATCCGCCCTCCCCCCCTCCCCCCACAGCTAAGTGGTGTGCGGCACTCACCTCCTCTGCCCGTGGCCTCTCCTCTAGCAGTGTGCTGCCGCACAGTTGCTGCCAGTGTCCCGGCCGGCTCCGTCACTCCATCCCCACTGATACCGAGAGGACCAGGCTAAACAATGCCACGCTTCCTGCCAGCACCAGCGAGAACGGAGAGACAGACCCAGCCCTAACACCAACAGCAAATGTGCATGCAGTAGCAGCACACTGCCAAAAGAGAAGCCACGGGGCACAGGAGAAGTCAGTGTGTGTGCAAGGGGAGGGCCGGGCCCCGGAGATGACCTGGGCCCCGTAGCAGCTGCACCTACTGTTCCTACACCTATGCTCTCAGCTCAAGCCGTTAGATATATGTAGCATATTTCTTTGGAACATTGACAAAAATGTAAAATTGTTTGTCATGTGCTATCTGGCCACTAATGACTTTTAACATCTATTGTATTTTATATTCTTTGTGCTGTGTATGTTTCTTCCCGTTGTTCTGCTTTAACCACTTAACTAACGATTTTGATTGTGAAAAACGTTAAGAAATTGTTGTTTTTTATTTAAAAAAGTTTAAAAAGTATTTTTAATGAAATATATAAATATTTTATTTAAAAAATAATATATGTAGTGAGTGTTTTACATACCCTCCCCCCATCCCCCTGTGTACATAGGCCACCATTGTAAAATTACTGTACTTTATACATCCCTTCATCCCCATCAGAAACAGCCCTACCAGTGGCAAAAGATCCCCAACTTTACCTACCCCAACCCCTCTAGTGGTAATAGATCTCAGCGGCAGAGCCCCCTCACCCCAGTGTCATTGGGCACCTCACTGTTTAGTGCCCTCCCCAGGTGTTCCTATGTGTGTCATTTAAAAAAAAATGAACTATGTAATCCCCCCCAGCTAGTAAACTCTATTTATGGGGCCCTCTCTACCCCTCTCTTATATCAAGTGATCACCTCCATTACCCCCAGTATAACCCCCCCCTCACCTTATTTGCAGAGACAGCGGAACCTAGCGTGTGGCAGGGAGGACTGTTCATCAGTCCCCACTGCAGCAGCTCATCTCTATGCATACAGGGATCAGCATCAATGTGCATGTTGAGGCCAGCACCATCTTCCTGGTGCTATCTTCGGGAAGATGGCACCCACACATAGAAAGCATAGACTCTGGCACAGTGCCAGAGTCTTTGTTCTCTAGTGGTCAGAGCCATCTTCCAAAATATCACTGGGAAGATAGCGCTGGACGGCCTGAGAGGAGAGAACCACTTCCTGATAAAGTAAGGTAGGAAGTGGGTGCCCTCCTCAGCGCCCCCATCTGCCCCCTCACTGTGCGTCCCCTGTGTTGAAATGATGCCCCCCTGTAAAATGCAATTACTTAAAAAAAATTGATATTTACAGGCGTAGTCATGCCCACTTTCTGAAGCCATGCCCCCTTTACCAGGGCCCGGCATGACTATCTACGCCCCTGCATACAGGCTACATATAGATAGGTTCGTGGTTGGAATCAAATCCTTACCCCATTGCTGTAAGGGCCTAAACCTGACCTGATCGCAGCAGCAACTTTGTTAGCAGATGAGCATTTTGTTAGCAAATGAGCAAAACCATGTGCACTGAAGGGGGGGCAGATATAACATGTGCAGAGAGAGTTAGATTTGGGTGGATTATTTTGTTTCTATGCAGGGTAAATACTGGCTGCTTTATTTTTACACTGCAAATTAGATTGCAGATTGAACACACCACACCCAAATCTAACTCTCTCTGCACATGTTATATCTGCCCCGCCCCTGAAGTGCACATGGTTTTGCCCATCTGCTAACAAAGTTGCTGCTGCAATCAGATCTGAATTAGGCCCCAAGACAGCTATACTAACCCCTAGTCATCAATGTATGTATTATTTTTAATAGGTTTAAACCCTTGTCACTACAATACACTGGACTTCTACCAGTCTACTAAATGGTAATTGTGGAGCTTATTGCTTTTAAATATGCCTGTGTGGAGTCCCCCTTTAAATGACATTTTTCTTGCCTTATATACATGTGAATTGAAGATATTCCCCATTGTGTTTGCTTCCTTGCCTCCTGAACATACTTTAGGTGTAGGAACCTGGAATGGGGGGGAGGGGGCAATAGGGTGGCTCCCTCCCACCCCCAAAAAAATAATATATATGTATTTGATAGGTGCCAGTCAATGTACAGGGTTGCGGGGTGCAATCTGGCCACCATCTAGGCTTACCACCAGCAGTGTCAGGATGGAGATAATCCTCTTTCTGGCTGTTCCACCTACTCCTTCCCCACAGCCCCTCTTCACCTGCATTTAGGGCTCTCCTTCCTCCTCTGCACTAAGCTCTATCCCCTACAGTGTGTAGCTAGTTACTGTGGGCTGGCCCCTCCTCTGGAACCAGCCCTGCACCCTTCACACCTCCCACTTCACATGTTCTTCCACTCTTCCCCCTCAGCTCCTCCTTTGCCCTTTCGCCTCACCCCCGCCCCCTTGCAGCAACCCTTACTAGATACCGTAGATAGAGATATCTACATAAATAAAGAGATGTCTATCTCTGTCAGGTAGGTGGTGTGGCCACCAACCCTGAGGGGGCAACACTCAGCAATTTAGGGGTGCCAACATGAAATTATATCTTGGTGCCCCCACCTAAAAATGCTGTGGCGCCCCTGATCCTGAATGTAAATTCCAACACATTGGGGGGGGTGATTCAGTCTGTATCGCACGTAGGCGTTTATTCACAGTGCTGCGATCAGGTTGTTGCTGCCTACAGGGGGAGGGGGTACTTGATGTGCAGGGGTGCGAATGCTTGTGCAGAGAGCTGCACCAACAAAAGTTTGTGCAGTCTCTGCACAGCTCAGGACTTACTCAACCGCTGCGATGATCCGGCCAGGAGCTGACGTCAAGAATCTTCCCTCCAAAAGGCCGGGACACACCTGCGTTTTTCTGGACACTCCCTAGAAATGGTCAGTTGACACCCACAAATGGCCTCTTCCTGTCAATCTTCTTGAGATCGCCGGTGTGATCACTCTTCTTAAGATCGCTGGTGTGATCACTTTCCTTGTAAAATCCGTTGCTGTCTGGCGATGCCCGCCGCCGGCGGCCGGTGTGCCTGCGCATTGTGGTGCATACGCATGCGCAGTTCAGACCCGATCGCACCGCTGAAAAAAAAGCTAGCGTGCGTTCGAGACTGAATGACCCCCTAGGTCACAAGCTCAATCCACTAAGAACATGAACAACATTTTTATTTTTTATTACTAAAATACAAAGAATATAATTGATCAATTATTGATAAAGGATCTCATTTATGCTTTATTTAGCAAGGTACAGAACTGTGTTTAAAAATAAAGCAGTATACATGAAGTCAGGATGCAGTCAATATACCGGCTGTCGGGATCCCGGCGTTCAGTAAACCGAAGCGGGAATCCCGACAGCTGGTGATATGTCGCCGGACGGAATCCCGACAAACACTCTGTATTCCCACTAAATTGGTGGGTTCACTCCACGAATCGAGTGGGAATATAACCTGTGGTGAGCAAAGCAAGCCACCAGGCCTGATGCGCGGTGAACGCATCGAGTCCGCAAGGGGACTCGCTGACAGATTCCGGCAGATGGGATGCTGCTGTTGGTATAGTGACAGCATCCCACCTGTCTGCATTTCATATGTATTCCCTGCATGCTTATTTAAGTGAATTCCTTGAAATAGTATATAAAAAGAATGTACATTATCGATGATGATGATGATGATGATGATGATGATGATGATGATGATGATGATTATAATAATAATAATTACAATAATAACAACAGCAGCATATAATGCAATAAAGTATTATTAATAGGACTTACTTTCTGGTCATAGTTCCTAATTAAATATTTTGTAAATTAAGACAAATTTAAGTTATGTTCCTTAAAATGGAATACACGAACCAACTCACAAGCAGCCCTTGATAAAATTAATAATTGCCCAGCAAACAATAATGACTAGAGACATACGAAAGCCAAACATGACGCCCCCAGCAGGCTTAAAATGCAAATGAAATAATTTTTTAGATCTCACTAATTAACATCCAATCAATGTGTAAACAGGAAATCAATCATGTCTGCTGCATATATCACTAAGCAACATGTTGTGATGTCACACTCTGTCAGAATCAATACAAAGTCAGGATTATGTTTGGAAAGTTAATTAGCAAGCAGGCAAAAAAGTGAATTTAATCAACAAGAAAGACAGTCTGTCATATTTGTGTTGCTATTCTACAGCTTGTTTTCAGAAGTGAATACATACAGTATAATTAATGTAACAAATTAGCTACTGAGCTAAAACAGCAGATTGCTGTGCTTCCAGGATTGGGGATGGGAGTGTCGGTGACCAGCAGGAAAATTGTGGTAATGGTGTTTATGTCTAATTCTGCAAGTAACACATGTTGTTTGATACAGGAGATGAGGCAGAGATCACAGCTTTGCCTCATAATTCCATCTGAAACAATTGGAATGAAATAACACGTTTAATAAAGTTTGTCAAATATTCTTAAAGTGAAAGTATACCCCATTCACGGGTGTAGTATGGTATGCCCGCGGCCGGGCTCCCAGCGACCAGCATACCGGCGCCGGGAGACGGACCGCCGGCATACCGACAGTGTGGCGAGCACAAATGAGCCCCTTGCGGGCTCGCTGCACTCGCCACGCTGCAGGCATGGTGGCGCACCACGCACGCCACGCTATTTATTCTCCCTCCACGGGGGTCGTGGACCCCCATGAGGGAGAATATCTGTCAATATGCCCGGTGTCGGGATTCCGGCACCGGTATACTGTGCGCCGGGATCCCGACATTCGGCAACCTGAAGACCACCCCCCATTCACAGGTATTGTTTACATCAAAGGTTCTGAAACGCGGTCCTCAAGGCACCCCAATGGTCCAGGTTTTAAGTCTGAGGAGACTTAATTAGCACCTCAGTCAATTTGATTTAACCATTTGTGCCGAACCATGGATATACCTAAAACCTGGAGCATTGGAGTGCCTTGAGGACCGCGTTTGAGAACCTCTGGCTTACATTGTTTGCTGCAAACTCCATCCAAACACTAATTACTGGGTAACTAAACATTACTATGTGACCACCCGACCTCCACACCCAATTTTAACAGCGCCCACCTGTTTAGCACATGGCCCGCAGTAAATTCTTTTTAATGTTTTTTTTTTCCTAGGGAATGTGGACATGCCCCCTATTTAGGACACACCTTCATGCAGTTTCCGGGTCCTGCGCTGCTCGCTTCTGCGCTGACTATGCTCACGCAGCATGGCCACAGAAAGATTGATGACAGAGACATTACATCTGCCTATTGGATTGCATTTGGAGCCATAAACATACCCCGAAAATGGTTGCATCACATTTGCATTTTAGCTACCACCATTACCTCCCCCAAACGGTCACTGTCAATCACTTTGTGAATAAATTCTCTCTGCAAACGCCATTGCAAGACCAGTGCAGCACATGCAACTTAAACGCATGCGCAGACTGCTGATAACTGCGGAAAAATCAGGGTTGCGTCCATCTCTAAATCAGGTCTTAAATATCTAACATAAATAAATAGATCCATTTTACAATGAAAACATTTGGTTAGCACTGAGAAGGCTGTGGAAAACTGTGCGGTTCACAGCTATTTAGTCAAATATCACATTAATAACAGTCTTGTCACACAGAAACTACAAATTATAGCCTAGTCCATATTTAGAGCTGACAGTTATATATAACACTTCTAGATGCAATAGCAATAATACAGTAAGTAGCGAAAAATCAATCCCAAAAAAAGACTTCAGTCTCCACATAATAACAGGCCGTGAAATTTACACTCAACAGAACGCAATAAAAATATTTTACACTAAATGAGCTAAAAGGATTAGAAAATGATACTCCCCGCAGTAATTCATTTGCTGATAGAAGAATGTATTATAATCCACAATAGCTCTCACCCTGTACAGCGGGTACCGTTCAGCGGGATCCGCTTGGCCGGAAGGAGTCTGCACAAGGACTTCTATGCGGCCGCAGCCGCCATATCCAACCACAGTATGCTGCGGTTGAATCGGATGACAGGATGACGGTATTTCAAGTTGAACACATACATTTGAATGTATGTGTTCACACAGTGCGGCCAGTGCCACGACGGGATTTCAAATAGAACACAGGGGCAGATTTATAAGCCTGGTGAAGTGATGAAGTGGAAGGTGATATCGCATTTTATCGTCATTTTTCAAACCCAGCTTGTAACATGGCAGTGGGTAGCCTTGCTATTTGTCCCATAAATAAATAATTCAGATTACTTATGGCCCAATTGCTACCAGATTTCACTGTACCCAATAATAATATTCTAAATTTTGAGATCAGCCTTATTGGGGATCAATGTTATTTTCAATGTTAATTTCAGCCTCACATGCACAAGATAGGGGCAAGTGCCCTTATAATAGGGCTGCTATGTACTGTATATCACTGAGAATTTACAAACCTTTAGACAGATATCACCTACAGTATACTCAAAGGGGGCAATTAAACTATTCACAGTGTGCTGCTGTACACCACACACATAATTATGGGAGAGCAACTTCACTCATTTTACTGTTTGATAAATTATGTTGTGCCTGTGATGTGACACCGGTTTGAATGTTGCCTCACCATTCCAATGGTACATCGTAAGCATTGTGGATAATTGAATTGCCCTATTATACCCGTCTGCATTTAATGTGCAGGCAAAGACATAGATTCCAGCCTATTGCACAGACTCTATGGGTTAGCGCATGTTACCATCGAGCTTATCGCACAAAGAAGATGCAGAATAACTGAACAGCTCCTGAGGTGTAACCCAGATCTTTCCCAGCACAGTAAACCCACTCCCAATTGAATATACCCCTAAATATCTCTAAAAGCCTGCTGTGTGTTATCCCTAGCTTTTAAAGTTAGCAGCCAGAAAACACAAGATTATTCATTCCTCTATATTGCATCACACATATGGTCATTTTCCACATTCATCACAAAACTATCTCCTCTGTTAATTCAATTTAGAGATGAGCGGGTTCGGTTTCTCTAAATCCGAACCCGCCCGAACTTCATGGTTTTTTTCACGGGTCCGAGCAGACTCGGATCCTCCCGCCTTGCTCGGTTAACCCGAGCGCGCCCGAACGTCATCATGACGCTGTCGGATTCTCGCGAGACTCGGATTCTATATAAGGAGCCGCGCGTCGCCGCCATTTTCACACGTGCATTGAGATTGATAGTGAGAGGACATGGCTGGCGTCCTCTCCATTTAGATTATAAGAGAGAGAGATTTACTGGAGTTTAGGACTAGGAGGAGTACTGTAGAAGTGTAGAGAGTGCAGAGAGTTTACTAGTGAGTGACCACCAGACAGTGCAGTTTATTTAATATATCCGTTCTCTGCCTGAAAAAAGCGATACACACAGTGACTCAGTCACATACAGTACCATATCTGTGTGCACTGCTCAGGCTCAGCCCAGTGTGCTGCATCATCTATATATATTATATATCTGTCTGACTGCTCAGCTCACACAGCTTATAATTGTGGGGGAGACTGGGGAGCACTGCAGTGCCAGTTATAGGTTATAGCAGGAGCCAGGAGTACATAATATTATATTAAAATTAAACAGTGCACACTTTTGCTGCAGGAGTGCCACTGCCAGTGTGACTGACCAGTGACCTGACCACACTGACCACCAGTATAGTTAGTAGTATACTTATATTGTGATTGCCTGAAAAAGTTAAACACTCGTCGTGTGACTTCACTTGTGTGTTGTTGTTTTTTTTATTCTATAAAAATAAAACTCATTCTGCTGACAGACAGTGTCCAGCAGGTCCGTCATTATATAATATATAATATATACCTGTCCGGCTGCAGTAGTGATATATATATATTTTTTATATCATTTATCATCCAGTCGCAGCAGACACAGTACGGTAGTTCACGGCTGTGGCTACCTCTGTGTCTGCACTCGGCAGGCAGTCCGTCCATAATTGTATACCACCTAACCGTGGTTTTTTTTTCTCCTTTATACATACATACTACTACGACATCTCTTTATCAACCAGTCTATATTAGCAGCAGACACAGTACAGTACGGTAGTTCACGGCTGTGGCTACCTCTGTGTCTGCACTCGGCAGGCAGTCCGTCCATAATTGTATACCACCTAACCTTTTTCTTTGCATCATGTGCTGATTGGGGAGGATTTTTTGGAAGGGACATCCTGCGTGACACTGCAGTGCCACTCCTAAATGGGCCCGGTGTTTGTGTCGGCCACTAGGGTCGCTAATCTTACTCACACAGTCAGCTACCTCATTGCGCCTCTTTTTTTCTTTGCGTCATGTGCTGTTTGGGGAGGGTTTTTTGGTAGGGACATCCTGCGTGACACTGCAGTGCCACTCCTAGATGGGCCCGGTGTTTGTGTCGGCCACTAGGGTCGCTAATCTTACTCACACAGCTACCTCATTGCGCCTCTTTTTTTCTTTGCGTCATGTGCTGTTTGGGGAGGGTTTTTTGGAAGGGACATCCTGCGTGACACTGCAGTGCCACTCCTAGATGGGCCCGGTGTTTGTGTCGGCCACTAGGGTCGCTAATCTTACTCACACAGCTACCTCATTGCGCCTCTTTTTTTCTTTGCGTCATGTGCTGTTTGGGGAGGGTTTTTTGGAAGGGCCATCCTGCGTGACACTGCAGTGCCACTCCTAGATGGGCCCGGTGTTTGTGTCAGCCACTAGGGTCGCTAATCTTACTCACACAGCTACCTCATTGCGCCTCTTTTTTTCTTTGCGTCATGTGCTGTTTGGGGAGGGTTTTTTGGAAGGGACATCCTGCGTGACACTGCAGTGCCACTCCTAGATGGGCCCGGTGTTTGTGTCGGCCACTAGGGTCGCTTATCTTACTCACACAGCGACCTCGGTGCAAATTTTAGGACTAAAAATAATATTGTGAGGTGTGAGGTATTCAGAATAGACTGAAAATGAGTGTAAATTATGGTTTTTGAGGTTAATAATACTTTGGGATCAAAATGACCCCCAAATTCTATGATTTAAGCTGTTTTTTAGTGTTTTTTGAAAAAAACACCCAAATCCAAAACACACCCGAATCCGACAAAAAAAATTCGGTGAGGTTTTGCCAAAACGCGTTCGAACCCAAAACACGGCCGCGGAACCGAACCCAAAACCAAAACACAAAACCCGAAAAATTTCAGGCGCTCATCTCTAATTCAATTAACTGTTCCCTGACAACATAGACTATATATACTATTGTAAAAAATCCAAATCTGCTACTAATTAATTAGAGAGTTTGGTTCAATAATTCCTACATGTGTAACACCATAGTTTAGTACTTTTCACAAACAAAGCTATATAGAGACCTCTCAGAATCTGATAATGAAATCTAATCCAATGTCTAGATTACCAAACTAATTAGAGATAATCACCACAGACTCCATTATAATCACTCACCTATTTATCCTATTTATAATTCTGTTAGTTTAGAGACATCTACTATATACTGTATTTGACAATCTCTAAAACAACTTTGACCCATACTAGTGTGTGGAATGGTAAAGAGGTTTTATATTTACAAATGTTCACAGTGCTTCTGAATAGCATTAATACATGCACATATACATCACCCCATCCATAAGGACATAGTTACAAGGGGGACTACAGCTTCCTTTTCTCAAGACCAAATAGCATAAGCCAAATAAAAAAGCATGTGGGCTTACCTGGGAAACATCATGGCAAGCTATGCTAATATGAGAGCACCCAGAAGTCAAGTGGCGTGACCAAGAAATGTCTCATGGGCTGTCTCACCTGAAACTATAAATCAGCACAGCCAGCTGTATGTCACTTACTTTACTCATTGTCAGTATAGTGGATTGTCAGGAAAAACAACATCCAGACCTAAATTTATCAGACATAGATAGAGATGAGCGGGTTCAGTTCTCTAAGAACTGAACACCCCCCCGCTCCCCCCCCCCCCCCCCCCGAACTTCACGTTCCGAGCTCGGATCCGAGTCCAGCTTGGGACTTCCCGCCAGACTCAGAAACCAGAACGAGGAAAAACATCATCATCCCGCTGTGTTGTGTTGCTTCAGTCCAGTGGTGGTGTCTTGTGCTGCATCAGTCCAGTCACAGTGGTAGTGTCCTCTGCTGCCATATGTCCAGTGCTGCTGTATAAGTCCAGTCCATTGCAGTGGTGCTGTATTGTCCTGCATCAGTCCAGTTGTGGTGTACCTGTGCTGCTGTATAAGTCCAGCGGTACTGCCGTATATGTCCAGTGGTACTTCCGTATAAGTCCAGTGATACTGCCGTATAAATTCAGTCCAGTGGTAATGCCGTATACAGTAAGTCCAGTGATACTGCCATATATGTCCACTGGTACTGCTGTATAAGTCCAGTGATACTGCCGTATAAATCCAGTGATACTGCTGCAAAACTGCAGTGATACTGCCGTATATGTCCAGTGGTACTGCCGTATAAGTCCAGTGATACTGCCATATAAATCCAGTCCAGTGGTACTGCCATATAAGTCCAGTGATACTGCTGTATAAGTCCAGTGATACTGCTGTATATGTCCAGTGGTACTGCCGTATATGTCCAGTGGTACTGCCATATACGTCCAGTAATACTGCCATATAAGTCCAGTGATACCGCTGTAAAAATCCAGTGCAGTGGTACTGCCGTATAAATCCATTGATACTGCCGTATAAGTCCAGTGATACTGCTGTATAAATCCAGTCCAGTGGTACTGCCGTATAAATCCAGTGGTACTACCATATAAATCCAGTCAAGTGGTACTGCCGTATAAGTCTAGTGATACTGCCGTATGAGTCCAGTGATACTGCCGTATATGTCCAGTGGTACTGCCGTATAAGTCTAGTGATACTGCCATATAAGTCCAGTGATACTGCCATATATGTCCAGTGGTACTGCCATATAAGTCTAGTGATACTGTCGTATATTTCCACTGGAACTGCTGTATAAGTCTAGTGATACTGCCGGTAAACTGCAGTGATTCTGTCATATATGTCCAGTGGTACTGCCATATAAGTCCAGTGATACTGCCATATAAATCCAGTCCAGTGGTACAGCCGTATAAGTCCAATGATACTGCCGTATATGTCCAGTGGTACTGCCGTATAAGTCCAGTGATACTGCCATATAAATCCAGTCCAGTGGTACTGCCGTATAAATCCAATGGTACTGCTGTATAAATCCAGTCCAGTGGTACTGCCGTATGTATCTAGTCCAGTGATACTGCCGTATGAGTCCTGTGATACTGCCGTATATGTCCAGTGGTACTGCCATATAAGTCCAGTGATACTGCCGTATAAGTCCAGTGGTACTGCTGTATATGTCAAGTGGTACTGCTTTATTAGTCCAGTGATACTTCTGTATAAATCCAGTCCAGTGGTACTGCCGTATAAATCCAGTGGTACTGCCGTATAAATCCAGTCCAGTGGTACTGCCGTATAAATCCAGTGATACTGCCGTATATGTCCAGTGGTACTGCCGTATAAGTCCAGTGATACTGCCATATAAGTCCAGTGATACTGCCTAATATGTCCAGTGATACTGCCGTATATGTCCAGTGGTACTGCTGTATATGTCCAGTGGTACTGCCGTATAAATCCAGTCCAGTGGTACTGCCATATAAATCCAGTGATACTGCCGTATACTGTAAGTCTAGTGATACTGCCTTATATGTCCAGTGGTACTGCCGTATTAGTCCAGTGATACTGTCGTATAAGTCCAATGATACTGCTGTAAAAATCCAGTCCAGTGGTACTGCCATATAAATTCAGTGATACTGCCTTATATGTCCAGTGGTACTGCCGTATAAGTCCAGTGGTACTGCCGTATGAATCCAGTCTAGTGGTACTGCCGTATGAGTCCAGTGATACTGCCGCATGAGTCCAGTGATACTGCCGTATAAGTCCAGTGATACTGCCATATAAGTCCAGTGATACTGCCATATATCTAGTGGTACTGCTGTATAAATCCAATGGTACTGCTGTATAAATCCAGTCCAGTGGTACTGCCGTATAAGTCCAGTGATACTGCCGTATATGTCCAGTGGTACTGCCGTATAAGTCCAGTGATACTGCTTTATAAATCCAGTCCAGTGGTACTGCCGTATAAATCCAGGCCAGTGGTACTGCCGCATAAGTTCAGTCCAGTGGTGCTGCCATAAAAGTTCAGTGGTGCTGTCCTGTGCTGTATATTTTATACTCCAAATAAAGGGTTTAATATTGAATCCAAATAATTCTTACAGGGTTTGCCCTGTGTGGTGTAGAGGTACGCTCTCCTGTGCTGCATTTTGTTGTATACCTCCAGAAAAATAATGGAGAACAAAAATTTGGAGGATAAAATAGGGAAAGATCACAAACCACTTCCTCCTACTGGTGCTGCTGCTACTGCTGTTGTTGCTGCTGGGAGTCGATCGTCATCCCAGAGGGGAAGTCGGAAGACCACTTGTACTATTTCAACTAAGCAAATGACTGTTCAACAGTCCTTTGCGAGGAGGATGAAATATGACAGCAGTCATCCTGTTGCAAAGCGGACAATTGAGGCCTTGACAGCTATTTTGGTGTTAGACGTGCATCCAGTATCCGCCATTAGTGCAGTGGAACTGCAATGCCACTCCTAGATGGGTCAGGTGTTTGTGCCGCACGCTTGTGTTGCTTAGCTTAGTCATACAGCTACCTCATTGCATCTCTTTTACTTCTTTGCATGATGTGCTGTTTGGGGCCTAGATTTTTTAAGTGCCATCCTGTCTGCCACTGCAGTGCCACACCTAGATGGGCCAGGTGTTTGTGCTGCACACTTGTGTCGCTTAGCTTAGTCATACAACTTCCTCATTGCACCTCTTTTACTTCTTTGCATGATGTGCTGTTTGGGGATTAGTTTTTTTGAGTGCCATCCTGTCTACCGCTGCAGTGCCACTCCTAGATGGGCTAGGTGTTTGTGCCGCACACTTGTGTCGCTTAGCTTAGTCTTCCAGCTACCTCATTGCACCTCTTTTACTTATTTGCATGATGTGCTGTTTGGGGACTAGTTCTTAGTCATACAGCTACCTTGGTGCAACTTTTAGGCCTAAAAACAAGATTGTGATGTGTGAGGTGTTCAGAATAGACTGGAAATGAGTAGAAATTAATGTTATTGAGGCTAATAATACCGTAGGATCAAAATTACCCCCTAATTCTGTGATTTTAGGTATTTTTATGTATTTTTAAAAAATCATCCAGATCCAAAACCAAAACCCGAAAGGGTGGTTTGGAAAACCTATCCAGATCTAAAACACGAGTAGGGATCCAGATCCAAAACACAAAACATGACATACAGTATATAAATCGTAAAAACAACTGTTCTTTCTTCTTTTTTTTATTATTCTTCATTGAAAGAGTTTGAGAGTAGATAGCATCAAAATGAGCCATTACTTCCAAGTGCTAAAAATACAATAATTAGAACAAGTAAATGGGACCAAAATAAAATAAAATCTGTGTGTCGGGGGGAATAAGGGGCGGAACAGTATTACTTGGGAAGACATACCATCTTGAGGAGCATTGAATGATGCGCAGAAGGCATCAGAATCAGCTTTATTGGCCAGGTATACTTGCGTATACTAGGAATTTGTCTTCGGTTTGCTATACAACAGCCAAGTAGGTAACAGATAAGCAGGTGGTGGGGGCAAGTAAAGTCACACAGATAGGCATACCTTAGGGACACAAGTTAGTTACATGTACGTCTAGTCAGTCAATGTTCAGGAGTTCAGCAGGCGGACCACTTGGGGAAAGAAACTTTTGAGGCTTCTGGTGGACCTGGCGGGGACTGAAGGAAGCAAGTTAAACATGCTGTGGCCAGGGTGTCATAGGCAAATGCAGGGGGGGTTTCTGTTTGCCCGGTAACCCCTCCTTCTCTTGGCAATTGGTTCAAATTTTGACAATAGCAACGGTATATAATATGATTACTAGAACTGCTGCCACATCATGCAAGTTAAGAGACAGAGCGGAGATGCTACACATGCCCAATGGTAGCAGCTTCTTCTATCAAGTGTGCTGTGTGTGGATCTGAGCACTCAGTCAGTGCACTGGACCAGAGAGTAGCTACCAGGAAGAAGAGACAGGAGCCTTATCATGAGGTGGAAAAATGTGTGCTTAGAAAGTGTAGTACTGGTTCCATTGTGTTGGCGTATTTATTTATTATAGTATGTTTAACCTTTTTCATGACCACTTATCTTATTTATATTATTTAAATGTTTGATACAGTCTATACTATAGACCGTCTATAGTGTTACATATTAATACTGTATTCCATGTTCTGCAGAGTGGTAGACTGTGGATTACATTTGGAAACCCCCCTCTAGAAATCCTGTGTTTGCCACTGGGTGTAGCTGGTCTTTTACTATCTTCGTTGCCCGCTTTTTAGCTCTGGACATGAACAGGTCCTGGACTGAGGGAAGGTCGGCCCCGAAGATCTTCTCTGCGGTTCTGACCACCTTTTGGAGCCTGCATCTGTCCCTCGCGCTGGCTGAGCTGTACCATACCAGTATCAAGGAGCACAGTACCGACTCCACAATCACGGAGTAGAAGAGGAGCAGAAGCTTCTGTGGGATGTTGAACTTCCTTAGTTGCCTGAGGAAGAACAACCTCTGCTGCGCTTTCCCAACAGTGGCATCAGCGTTGGACCCCCATTTAAGGTCCCGGGAGTATATCTGGTGGTCCATTAGTATAAAGGCTGAAGAAAAGTGCCTATCTGAAGTAATGGAGCAAAGAAGGGTGAAGCGAGGAAGAAATGGTCCCTTACTGCCACCCATGGGTCCAGTAGGGGATGTAGGTATAGGAGTCAAGGGTGAGGGGTGCTTTCATGGCAAGCCACGGAGCCCACACTTGGGCACACATATGGCCCCGATTGTGGAGATAGTAAGCCATATTTTCCATTGCAGCAATATGCCAGATTTGCACTTTTAAGGCACAGAGGGACAGATGGATTGTTTTTTTCAATTGCAATCTATCAGTTTTTGGCAGCTATTAGAATATGGGACAACAGCTTCTTGGAGAGCTTGGAAAGAACAGGGAGAGGGTAACACAAAATTTAAATCCGCAGATCCCATGGAACTTGAGCTTCACATAAATTATTTATAAGTGTATGGTCTGAGGTCCAAAAAATATCAAGAACTGGACAGGTACACCAGACATGGGTAAGAGTGCCTCAGAGGCCACAGTTTCTCCAGCAGAGAGTTGAGGTAGAAGCCATTTTCATATAAGTGGCACTACTACTATGGACATTACGTATAAGCGGCTGTCACACGCCATAGGCGGCGTTCACCGCGCTTACCCCTGCGTGCCTGCTGGTCTGTGTTGCGGCCTTCGTTGGTCCACGGGCTCCGGCGCCTGGCTGGCGCGGCTCCTGGCGGTTCTCCAGGGCAGGGGCACCGCCATGACACCCGGCATCACGTGGGCGGGGAGCAGGTGACGTCATCAGACTGTTCCGCCAATCCAGCGGAGGCGGGAGATTGAAAGGCAGACGCCGGGCAGCGCCTCGGCACCTGAGTATTGTCTTTTCCCCTGAAGTGGATGCCAGTGCTTCTGTCCTTGGCGGATCTCTCTGCAGCATACCCCAGTGTCTCCGGCATTTCCAGGTGTCAGTTGTTGCACAGCTTCCAGCATTCCCAGCCGCTGCTGGGTTCCACTGCGCTCTAGTCACCAGTGCTTCTTGGAGTCAGCGTGGGCTGCAGGTTAAACATCGCTCTCAAGTTATACAAGTCCTCAGTGTCTTTAACCCTCGCTCTCAAGTTATACAAGTTCTCGGTGTCTTTAACCCTCGCTCTCCAGTTATACAAATCCTCAGTGTCTTTAGCCACCGCTCTCAAGTTCTTCAAATAATCAGTGTCTTTAACCACCGCTCTCAAGTTCTTCAAATCATCAGTGTCTTTAACCACCGCTCTCAAGTTCTTCAAATCATCAGTGTCTTTAACCACCGCTCTCAAGTTCTTCAAATCATCAGTGTCTTTAACCACCGCTCTCAAGTTCTTCAAATCATCAGTGTCTTTAACCACCGCTCTCAAGTTCTTCAAATCATCAGTGTCTTTAACCACCGCTCTCAAGTTCTTCAAATCATCAGTGTCTTAACCACCGCTCTCAAGTTCTTCAAATCATCAGTGCCTTTAAACACCGCTCTCAAGTTCTTCAAATTATCAGAGTCTTAACCACCGCTCTCAAGTTCTTCAAATCATCAGTGTCTTTTAACCACCGCTCTCAAGTTCTTCAGTCACCAGTATCTTTTACCATGACTCACAAGTACTTCCTGGACATTTCTCCATACGCTCCTTCTCTGTTGTGTGACATTGTGTTGCTCTCTTCCTGCAATAAAGTCCTTTAATATTTTCACCAAGCTTTTCTGTCAGAGTCCTGTATGAGGAATACCTATATCAAGCCATCCCTGTTCCGACCCAACTGTGGTTCCTCTCCCCTACCATCGGGAGAACCCCCGAGTTCACAACACCCCCAACCTAGGTCAGTGACAGCGGCACTGCTACTATGGGCATTACGTAAAAATGGCACTACTACTATAGGCATTACATGTAAGCGGCACTACTACTATGTGCATTACATAAAAATGGCGCTACTACTATGGGCATTATGTAAAAGCAGCACTACTTCTATGGGTATTACATATAAGCGGCACTACTACTATGGGCATTACATATAAGCGGCACTACTGCTGTGGGCATTGCGTAAAAATGGTGCTACTACTATGTGCATTATGTAAAAGCGGCACTACTACTATGGGCATTACGGAAAAGCAGCACTACTACTATGGGCATTACATATAAGCGGCACTACCACTGTGGACATTATGAAAAATGGTGCTACTACTGTGGACATTATGTAAAAGCGGCACTACTACTATGGGCATTATGTAAAAGTGGCACTACTACTATGAGCATTACGTTTAAGCGGCACTAATACTATGGGCATTATATAAAAGCGGCACTACTAAAATGGGCATTACATATAAGCGGCACTACTACTATGGGCATTACGTAAAAGCAGCACTACTACAATGGGCATTATGTAAAAGCGGCACTGCTACTATGGGCATTACGTAAAAATGGTGCTACTACTATGGGCATTACATGTAAATGGCACTACTACTATGGGCATTACGAATAAGCGGCACTGCTACTATTTGCATTCTGGGCATTCTGTAAAAATGGCGCTACTACTATAGGCATTACATGTAAGCGGCACTACTACTATGGGCATTACGTAAAAGCGGCACTACTACTATGGGCATTACGTAAAAGCAGCACTACTACTATGGGCATTACATATAAGGGGCACTACTACTATGGGCATTATGTAAAAATGGCACTACTATTATGAGCATTACATATAAGTGGCACTACTACTATGGGCCTTACATATAAGTGGCACTACTACTGTGGACATTACGAAAAATGGCGCTACTACTATGGGCATTATGTAAAAGTGGCACTACTACTATGGGCATTACATATAAGCGGCACTACTTCTATGGGAATTAAGTAAAAGAGGCACTACTACTATGGGCATTACATATAAGCGACACTACTACTATTGGCATTACGTAAAAGCGACACTGCTACTATGGGCATTATGTAAGCACGCACTACTACTATGGGCATTACGTATAAGTGGCGCTACTACTATGGGCATTATGAATAAGGGGTGCTATACCTATGGGTGTTACATATATGTGGCGCTACTACTATGGGCATTACGTATAAGCGGCAGTACTACTATGGGGATTATGTATAAGGGGCGCTACTACTATGGGCATTATGTATACGGGGGCACTGCTACTATGGGCATTATCAGTGGTGCAAGTAGAAATATATTCTTAGTGGTACTGAGTAGCAAAAAAAAGGGAGTGGTCATGTGTTGTGAAGGGGCGTGGTCACATGCCACTAGTGGGAGTGGCTACATAACACTAGTGGCATGGCCACACGACACAGCCCCTCTTCTTTGCACTCTGGAAGCAAGGTTAGAAATATATAGTAATGCCCCCAGTATAATAAATATATATAGTAATGCTCCGAATTTAATAACAATATATAGTAATGCCTCCATTATAACAGGAAAATATACTGTAGTAGTGCCCCTGGTATAATAGAAATACCGTATATACTCGAGTATAAGTCGACCTGAATATAAGCCGAGGCACCTAATTCTACCACAAAAACCTGGGAAAACTTATTGACTCGAGTATAAGCCTAGGGTGGGAAATGCAGCTCTAGCCGTACACAGCCCTCAGTGCCAGATATGCCCTCATACTGCCAGATATGCCCCCACAGTGCCAGATATGCCCTCATACTGCCAGATATGCCCCACAGTGCCAGATGTGCCAGATATGCCCTCATGCTGCCAAATATGCCCCACAGTGCCAGATATGCCCTCATGCTGCCAGATATGCCCTCATGCTGCCAGATATGCCCCATATGCTGCCACATATGCCCCACAGTGCCAGATATGCCCTCATGCTGCCAGATATGCCCCTCATGCTGCCACATATGCCCCACAGTGCCAGATGTGCCAGATATGCCCTCATGCTGCCAGATATGCCCCTCATGCTGCCAGATATGCCCCTCATGCTGCCACATATGCCCCTCATGCTGCCACATATGCCCCCTCCCCAAGTGCCAAATATGCTCCCCCAGTGCCTGTTACTTACCCCTCCGTCGATCCCGCGCTGTCTTCAGAAGGAGGGACACGGAGCGCACAGCGCGCGCCTCTCCTGTGTCCCTCCTGCATCTCCGGCGGCCGCGGCGGGTCTATTAAAGGAAGTGCCGGTTCGTGATCAGAGGTCACGAACAGGTACTTCCTTTAATAGACCCACCGCTGCCGCCGGAGATGCAGGAGGGACACAGGAGAGGCGCGCGCTGTGCGCTCCGTGTCCCTCCTTCACACTGCTCTGCCTGTCACACTGCACTGCCACTGACTCGAGTATAAGCCGAGGTGGCTTTTTCAGCACAAAAAAAGTGCTGAAAAAGTCGGCTTATACTCGAGTATATACGGTATATATTATTGCCCTCATAATATTAGAAATATATAGTAGTATCCACATTACAATGGAAATATATAGTAATACCCCCATAATAATAAAAAATATATAGTAGTGTCCACATTACAATGGAAATATATAGTAATACCCCCATAATAATAGAAATATATAGTAGTGTCCACATTATATTAGAAATGAATTACCCCACACAGTGAAGCCAGAGATATGCCCAGCAGCACAGCCTGTGAAGAATAAAAGCTGCTCAGTGCCGATGCGTCACATGAGCCGAGTGAAGGGAAACAGCTACACGGCTGCTCCCAGCAAGAGACGCTGCAGGAAAGTGCTCCTCTGTTCACGCCATCCACAGCCGCCAGAGGAGGAAGCTCCCAGTAACCCAAAGTGGGAGGCGCTGTCATGCTGCCAAGCACCATGGTCTTATTGCTTTGTGGCACGTTATAATTGTGGTAATGGCAGTCACGGGTGCAAAGTGTGTCGTAGGTGGTACGCAGTATGGGAGGGCGCAAATTTATAGTTTGCAGGAGGGAACCGAACACCCTAGCACCGGCCCTAATTACCAGGTATTTATATAGCACACACATATTCCGCAGCGATTTACAGAGAATACTTGGCCATTCACATCACTCGCTGCCCCAGTGGAGCTTACAATCTATATTCCCTATCGCATGTACGCGCACACACATTCACGCTAGTGTTAATTTTGTAGGGAGCCAATTAACCCACCAGTCTATTCTTGGATTGTGGGAGGAAACCAGAGTACCCGGAGAACCCACGCAAGCACGGGGGGGAAATATACAAACTCCACACAGTTAGGGCCATGGTGGGAATTGAACCCATAACCTCAGTTCTGTAAGGCTTTAATGCTAACCATTACGCCATCCGTACTGCCCCAACAGTTAGGAGGTGATTGGCTGGTATTTTATCTCTGTCCACTTTGTTTCTCCAAGACTTATGGCCCGATTCAGACCTGATCGCTGTTGTGCAATTTCGCAAGGCTGACGATTATCGATCGACTGCACATGTGTATGGATCGTAATGCGCACGCCGAGGCCAAACTGTGAAAATATCCAGTGTCTTTTTTTATCACTAGGCGTACGCAAGTTGATTGACAGGAAGCTGACGTTTGGGGGGTGGTATCTGCCCGTTTTCTGGAAGTGTCAGGAAAACGCAGGCGTGCCCAAGTGTTTTCAGGCAGGGTGTGTGACGTCAGCCCCGGCCCTGATCAGCCTGATTCTATCGCAGTGAAGGAGTAGGTCTTGGGCTACGCACTGACTGGAACAATCATTTGATGGTGACTGAGTTGCGGATGGATTTGTAGCTGACTGGCGTTCGCAGAGATTTTCGCAAGGCGTACGCAGATTTTCTCTGTCTGGGTGACGACTGTTCGCAAACCTCTGCGATTTTGCAGAGGTGCGATCAGGTCTAAATTACCTCCTTAGTACAAAGACCCCAAAGTCTATACAAATACGTACTTGCATGAGTTTCCTCCGGGTACTCCGGTTTCCTCCCACAGTCAAAAAATATGTAGGTTAGCTGACAAAATGAACCCTAGCTTGTAAAGGCCCCCATCCACTAGTCCGATTTGGGCAGTTTTCTTCAGATTTCAACGCATCTGACCGTCAAATCTGAAGAAAAGTGTCACATTGGATGGCTCTTCCGATCCGATGCGCACTCCCGTGTCAGATTTGTCTGAACTAGAGATCTCTGAGGCTGCCCCAACTATTTATCTGAATCTGAAGAAATCAGGTGCACATCGGAGTGTTTTTTTTACTTCAGATGTATCTGATCAGATTCATCTGAAGCGTCACTTGACTGGCATCTCCCTGGTCACTCCCACCCACCACAAGACGGGGCATCAGCAGCAGCATCAGATCAATCGCATGTAGCATGTGTGCATCAGACAATTCTGATGCGATCTGACACATGATAGATCGCATCAGATATATCTGAAGTGAATGTAGTGAAAATTAAGCCCAGGGTCAGATCCGATTCCCGGGAAGCTCCCCGGGAGAGTTTAAGAGAAATCTGATGCTTTCTGCAGTTCAGACAAGTCTGAGTAGTGGATGGCCACCTTAAGTGTATGCATGATAGTCTTTCTCATGACCAGTACTTTGTACTGTACTAGGCCATGTCTGACTGGTTGTGCGTCTTAATGCCAGCTTACCACATACTTTTTTATAAATGTTGCAGGGTCCCAACAGCAGGCTCCGCCCCTTTTTCTCACCAAGGTGAAGTGGTTTATTTGTATGGTTCCTTTATTTGTATGGTTTTATAATGAGCATTATTATTATTATTATTATCAACTATATTGTTTACAGAACAGGTTTATACATACCCCATTTGTACAGTGCTAGTTACTTGAATCTCCATTTACCTCCATTTATATTCTCAGTAATCTTACCTCACATACTTCCTAATTAATATCTGTAATGTACAATTGTTAAATACATTTAAAAGTCATCAGAATTGTGAATTGGAGCTAAATTAAATATGTTCCATCTCACTGCCCTTAATGAATCTGGGAGGAGAACACGTCTTAGCTTATATAGGAATTGTCTCCTTTTCACGATATTGCAAATCCATAGAAACAAGACAGTTAACCAGACTGACTTAAACTGCTGGGGATGAAAGGCAGAATCTGCACGTATTACCTAGGCAAATAACAAACCTGTAATTCAGCTAGATGTGCGAATGAAGCAACATCATTAGACAAGAAAAACATATGTAATGGGCTATGCTTCTTGAAAGTTAGACAGCAGTACAGATTTTCTAATTATAGACTACTGTAAATGATTCATGCAGGATGATTTTTTTTTATTTTTTGTGTAATAAGTAAGCTTTTGAAATACTAGTAGAGATGTGCGGTTCAGTTCTCCAGAAATCCGAGGAGATCCAATCCAAACTAAGTCCTAGTTTGGATCTTCCCATGGTTCAGAGGTGGGCGTAGATGGGCGAAAATCGGAAACGGACAATTTTTGTGCAGCGGCCGCAGTGCGCGACCAATCATAATACGATCACCCCCCAGAAAGATGCAATCACATTATGATTGACAGGTGTTGGGCTTTCGGGGGCAGCAACACGGCATTGGGGGAGAATGGAGCAGGAAATGCAGGCCTGTCATGGCCATTTTCGGGGGGGGCCCAACATGGCTGCGGTTCACCTGCATATTCAGCCTGGCTGCATATGCAGGTATATCCTTTATTTTGATTCCTGTAATGCGATTGCAATTGAATTGCGATCATATCACTGGGCTGGCATCATACATGCTGGCTGGCCTTGCCTGTCCTGGGCGGCCCCCATCATGCAATTTCATCCTTAGCAGTTTTTGAAAATTTTGCAAAAACTGCTAAGAACTCTACATAACCCCCTGAATTTGAATTTTAAATCCGAATTTTGGGTTTTGGATTGCAAAAATTATATGATTTTTGCTGTTTTTATCGATTATCGATTTATCAATGAAAATCAATGGTTTTCAATTTCTTATCAATTTTTAATCGAACCAAAACATTACTCTTGAGGGTGGTTTTTTTGTCAAAACCAAAATACAACGATGAACCAAAACTAAAACCACACACATCTCTAGTACATACATTCCTGTTAATCTGCACAGCTAATTTGCTTAAGGAGAAGACAGCACCCCATTCAGTAATAACTGTGTAGCACACTACCAGAAATCCCTCCCCTTAGCTCCCCTATCTTTACGAAACATAGAATGTGACAGGAGATAAGAATCACTTGGCATATTTAGTTTGCCGGTTTTTTATCCTTTAGGTAACCTCAACCCTTTTTGACCCTTAGTTCTTTGTAAGGATGTTCATATGCCCTGCACTCTCCCTCCCAGTGACAGCTACGTGGTGAGCAACGCAGGATAATCTAACCGAGGATGCTCAGTTAGAAACCAGCCCACGGGAGAGGTAATTTTGACTTTATCTGACATCGGAGCATTTCTACATAGCGGAGCCATATTAAAACATTCATGGGACTGCAGTTACCTTTCTAAAACCATGAACTACTCTACATTATAACATTTAATTCTTACCCAGGATACGATACTGTTTCTATTTGTTGGATACAAATTTTGCATATTGTTACCGCTCACATCACAAGTGCTTGTTTTATCTGATATCCAGTACAGGGCATTTGACTATTTCTCTATAAGGTTTAAGTCCAGATTATATGGTTTATTGTATGAAAAAAAATTATTGTCATATTAAATTCTTTTTTTATAATATATCTCAGCATAAGTCAGCTTTTGTTCATGATTCTAATTTCATTGCGCAGCTGAGTCCTTTTTCAATCGAGTTCCCTTAAATCAGGTAATTACACAGTGCCTATACAGCAGCGCATTGTAATTGTGGAATTGTTCTATAGAATATTATATTACGAGGCGCTTTCAGCAGTTTTTGTTTGTTTTAGTCTGATATGCAGAGGTTTATGGCTATGCCAGTGGACTGCTGACACGGACTCCAGGAAAGGCGTGGAAGGCCTACCATTCACAGGAGAGGCCTTGTTTGGAGATTAACTAGACAAATGGATCTCCACAGCTACTGCGGGTAAGTCTACGTATCTTCCATCCGCAGCCCCCCCAACCAAGAAGATTTATTTGGCTTCTTATTTACAGTCTTTTCGGACAGCCAAGTTCAAGGGCAAATCCAGAGATGCTTCTACATCCTGCAGCGGTGCAAGAGGTAAACCATGCAAACCAGCAACTGCAGGTGCTCAGCAGTGGTGCAAGTAGAAAAAATGTCTTACGGGTACTGTGTGCGCGCGCCGTAGGCGCGCGCGCAAAAAAATGGGTGTGGCCAAATGCCACATGGGGCGTGGCCAATGAAAATGGGGGCGTGATACACATATGGGGGAGGGGCAGATACATGTATGACCCCAATAGTGTCAGATATACGTTGCCCCACAGTGCCAGATATACATTGCCCCACAGTGCCAGATACATATAACCCCACAGTGCCAGATACACGTTGCCCCACAGTGCCAGATATACATTGCCCCACAGTGCCAGATATACATTGCCCCACAGTGCCAGATACATATAACCCCACAGTGCCAGATACACATTGCCCCACAGTGCCAGATACACAAATGTCCCCAGAGTGCCAGATACACATTGCCCCACAGTGCCAGATACACATTGCCCCACAGTGCCAGATACACATTGCCCCACAGTGCCAGATACAGAAATGCCCCCAGAGTGCCGTACATTGCCTCACAGTGTCAATTACACATTGCCCCACAGTGCTAGATACACAAATGCCCCCACTGTGTCAGATATACATTGCCCCCCGTGCCAGATACAGAAATGCCCCTACAGTGCCAGATATGCCCCCAGTGCCAGGTATACATGCCCCCCTGTGCCAGATATCCCCCAGTGCCAGGTATATATGCCCCTCTGTGCCAGATATGCCCCCAGTGCCAGATATCCCCCAGTGCCAGGTATATATGCCCCCCTGTGCCAGATATGCCCCCAGTGCCAGATATCCCCCAGTGCCAGGTATACATGCCCCCCTGTGCCAGATATCCCCCAGTGCCAGGTATATATGCCCCCCTGTGCCAGATATCCCCCAGTGCTAGGTATATATGCCCCCCTGTGCCAGATATGCCCCCAGTGCCAGATATCCCCCAGTGCCCGGTATACATTCCCTCCTGTGCCAGATATCCCCCAGTGCCAGGTATATATACCCCCCCTGTGCCAGATATGCCCCCAGTGCCAGGTATAACATGCCCCCCCAGTGCCAGATATCCCCCAGTGCCAGGTATAACATGCCCCCCAGTGCCAGGTATATATGCCCCCCTGTGCCAGATATGCCCCCAGTGCCAGGTCTAACATGCCCCCCCCCAGTGCCAGGTCTAACATGCCCCCCCCAGTGCCAGGTCTAACATGCCCCCCCCAGTGCCAGGTAAACATGCCCCCCTCACCGCTGCCGTCGCCGTCCTGTCTGTCATGTGAGGGAAGGAGAGCGGCGCAGCCTGGCCTCTCGTTCCCCTCAGTCTCCGGCGGGTGTCTCAGTTTAATTCAGCGCCGATCCGTGAGCCAATCAGAGCTCGCGGGTGCGAGCTCTGATTGGCTCACGGATCGGCGCTGAAGTAAACTGAAACACCCGCCGGAGACTGAGGGGAAGGAGAGGCGCAGGCTGTGCTCTCCTTCCCTCACATCAGCGGCGGTGCGACGGGGACGGCGGGTCCAGCGGGGACGGCGGGTGCGGCGTGGAGCGAGGGAGGGAAGGAAGAGGAGCGGCGGCCCGTCGGTGTGGGTACGGCGTACCCACGGCGAAATTCTTACGGGTACGCCGTACCCACCCGTACCCGCCCACGTGCACCACTGGTGCTCAGGAACAGAGCTCAGGCTCTGCTTCCTCAAAGACTTCAGCATGACGGTGGACCGCAATGCCTGGAAGACTGCCAGGGGGAGCCCGACTACAATTCTTCAGTCAGTCCGGTGAAATACGTGCCAGGATCCCTGGGTCATTGATCTTATTTCCCAGGGCTACAGACTGGAGTTCCAAGAGCTCCCACCTCACAGATTCTTCAAATCAGGCTTGCCAGTTTCACAAGAGGCAAGTATAACTTTACAGCATGCCATCCAAAAACTGGTACAGACTCAGGTCATTGTTGCAGTTCCACTCATCTACTAAACCAGGGCTGTTTCTAGTAGAGATGAGCGGGTTCGGTTTCTCTGAATCCGAACCCGCCAGAACTTCATGTTTTTTTTCACGGGTCCGAGCGACTCGGATCTTCCCGCCTTGCTCGGTTAACCCGAGCGCGCCTGAACGTCATCATGACGCTGTCGGATTCTCGCGAGGCTCGGATTCTATCGCGAGACTCGGATTCTATATAAGGAGCCGCGCGTCGCCGCCATTTTCACACGTGCATTGAGATTGATAGGGAGAGGACGTGGCTGGCGTCCTCTCCGTTTAGACACTTGATTTACTAATTTTGGGGAGCATTAGGAGTACTCAGTAGTGTACAGTGCAGAGTTTTGCTGATAGTGACCAGTGACCACCACTTTTATTTATAATCCGTTCTCTGCCTGAAAAAAGCGATACACAGCACACAGTGACTCAGTCACATACATACCATATCTGTGTGCACTGCTCAGGCTCAGGCCAGTGTGCTGCATCATCTATATATATTATATATCTGTCTGACTGCTCAGCTCACACAGCTTATAATTGTGGGGGAGACTGGGGAGCACTACTGCAGTGCCAGTTATAGGTTATAGCAGGAGCCAGGAGTACATAATATTATATTAAAATTAAACAGTGCACACTTTTGCTGCAGGAGTGCCACTGCCAGTGTGACTAGTGACCAGTGACCTGACCACCAGTATATAATATTAGTAGTATACTATCTCTTTATCAACCAGTCTATATTAGCAGCAGACACAGTACAGTGCGGTAGTTCACGGCTGTGGCTACCTCTGTGTCGGCACTCGGCAGCCCGTCCATAATTGTATATACCAGTGACCTAACCGTGGTTTTTTTTTCTTTCTTTATACATACATACTAGTTACGAGTATACTATCTCTTTATCAACCAGTCTATATATTAGCAGCAGACACAGTACAGTGCGGTAGTTCACGGCTGTGGCTACCTCTGTGTCGGCACTCGGCAGCCCGTCCATAATTGTATATACCAGTGACCTAACCGTGGTTTTTTTTTCTTTCTTTATACATACATACTAGTTACGAGTATACTATCTCTTTATCAACCAGTCTATATATTAGCAGCAGACACAGTACAGTGCGGTAGTTCACGGCTGTGGCTACCTCTGTGTCGGCACTCGGCAGCCCGTCCATAATTGTATATACCAGTGACCTAACCGTGGTTTTTTTTTCTTTCTTTATACATACATACTAGTTACGAGTATACTATCTCTTTATCAACCAGTCTATATATTAGCAGCAGACACAGTACAGTGCGGTAGTTCACGGCTGTGGCTACCTCTGTGTCGGCACTCGGCAGCCCGTCCATAATTGTATATACCAGTGACCTAACCGTGGTTTTTTTTTCTTTCTTTATACATACATACTAGTTACGAGTATACTATCTCTTTATCAACCAGTCTATATATCAGCAGCAGACACAGTACAGTGCGGTAGTTCACGGCTGTGGCTACCTCTGTGTCGGCACTCGGCAGCCCGTCCATAATTGTATATACCACCTAACCGTGGGTTTTTTTTCTTTCTTTATACATACATACTAGTTACGAGTATACTATCTCTTTATCAACCAGTCTATATATTAGCAGCAGACACAGTACAGTGCGGTAGTTCACGGCTGTGGCTACCTCTGTGTCGGCACTCCGCAGCCCGTCCATAATTGTATATACCAGTGACCTAACCGTGGTTTTTTTTTCTTTCTTTATACATACATACTAGTTACGAGTATACTATCTCTTTATCAACCAGTCTATATATTAGCAGCAGACACAGTACAGTGCGGTAGTTCACGGCTGTGGCTACCTCTGTGTCGGCACTCGGCAGCCCGTCCATAATTGTATATACCACCTAACCGTGTTTTTTTTTTCTTTCTTTATACATACATACTAGTTACGAGTATACTATCTCTTTATCAACCAGTCTATATATTAGCAGCAGACACAGTACAGTGCGGTAGTTCACGGCTGTGGCTACCTCTGTGTCGGCACTCGGCAGCCCGTCCATAATTGTATATACCACCTAACCGTGGTTTTTTTTTCTTTCTTTATACATACATACTAGTTACGAGTATACTATCTCTTTATCAACCAGTCTATATATTAGCAGCAGACACAGTACAGTGCGGTAGTTCACGGCTGTGGCTACCTCTGTGTCGGCACTCGGCAGCCCGTCCATAATTGTATATACCACCTAACCGTGGTTTTTTTTTCTTTCTTTATACATACATACTAGTTACGAGTATACTATCTCTTTTTCTTTGCGTCATGTGCTGTTTGGGGAGGGTTTTTTGGAAGGGACATCCTACGTGACACTGCAGTGCCACTCCTAAATGGGCCCGGTGTTTGTGTCGGCCACTACGGTCGCTAATCTTACTCACACAGCTACCTCATTGCGCCTCTTTTTTTCTTTGCGTCATGTGCTGTTTGGGGAGGGTTTTTTGGAAGGGACATCCTGCGTGACACTGCAGTGCCACTCCTAGATGGGCCCGGTGTTTGTGTCGGCCACTAGGGTCGCTTATCTTACTCACACAGCGACCTCGGTGCAAATTTTAGGACTAAAAATAATATTGTGAGGTGTGAGGTATTCAGAATAGACTGAAAATGAGTGTAAATTATGGTTTTTGAGGTTAATAATACTTTGGGATCAAAATGACCCCCAAATTCTATGATTTAAGCTGTTTTTTAGTGTCTTTGGAAAAAAACACCCGAATCCAAAACACACCCGAATCCGACAAAAATAATTCGGTGAGGTTTTGCCAAAACGCGTTCGAACCCAAAACACGGCCGCGGAACCGAACCCAAAACCAAAACACAAAACCCGAAAAATTTCAGGCGCTCATCTCTAGTTTCTAGCCAATTTGGCTCCCAGTGCGAGATTTTAAAATGCGCCCCCCCATGACATAAAAAAATGTGCTCCCCCCACCCCCCCACCTAGATGAAGAAAAAAATAATGTGCGCGCGCACCCGGCAAGGGGGCGTGGCCTCATCTAAATAGGTGTGGCCTCATTTAAATGGGCATGGCCTCGTCTGAAAAGACTACCTCACAATCCAGTTTTTGACCCTGCTCCAACAGATAACGACCACCACAGGAAAAAAAAATTCTACCATATTAAGCCCCACACAGTAATGCCCCCTGCACCATATTATGCCACACACCGCAATGCCCTTGATACATTAAATCCCCACACTACGGCAGGCAAGAGTCCCCATTTCACACATTACGGCAGGTGTCCCCATTTTACACATTGAGAGAGAATACTTACAGGGGCGATTACCGCTCTTCGGCTCGCCTCACCAGTCGCTCCTCACACCGGCCTTTCCCTCTTCCTAACTTGAGTTTCGCGTCGTGACGGGGTTGCGTCGTGACGTAACGACGCAACCACATCATTCCGTGAAACTCCGCCCCCGAGCGGGTTACTCGGGGAGAAATAGGAGGGGGAAGCAGGGAGCCACAGTTAGTGCCGTGGCGGGCGCCCAGTGCGGTTGCACTGCTCGCCTGCCCCAAGAAACGGCCCTGTACTAAACAAGGGCTACTATTCCAACTTGTTCGTAGTACCGAAGCCGAACGGTTTGGTAAGACCGATTCTGAACCTCAAGTCTTTGAACCCGTACTTATGAGTGTTCAAATTCAAGATGGAGTCTCTGAGAGCAGTGATCTGAGGTCTGGAGGAGGGGGAATTCCTAGTGTCTCTGGATATCAAGGACACGTACCTTCATATTCCGATCTGGCCGTCTTATCAGTCTTATCTACGGTTTGCACTGCAGAACTGTCACTACCAGTTCCAGGCCCTGCCATTTGGTCTCTCCACGGTACCGAGGGTGTTCACCAAGGTGATGGTAGAGATGATGTTTATACTCTGCAAACAAGGAGTGAACATAATTCCGTACCTGGATGATCTCCTGATAAAAGCGCCGTCCAGGGAGAAGTTGCTGGACAGCATTGCCCTCTCAACCAAACTCCTCCAGGATCACGGGTGGATTCTGAACCTTCCGAATTCTCCTGGTAATGATACTGGACACGGAGTCACAAAAGGTGTTCCTTCCATTGGAAAAGCCATTGGTAATCCAGTCGATGGTTCGGGATGTCCTGAAGCCAACCCGGTGCATCGGTGCATTCGCCTTCTGGGGAAAATGGTGGCCTCTTACAAGGTACTTCAATATGGAAGGTTTCACACAAGACCCTTCCAGCTCGATCTGTTGGACAAATGGTCCGGATCGCATCTTCACATGCACCAGAGAATCCATCTGTTGCCAAAGGCCAGGATCTCCCTTCTGTGGTGGCTATAGTCTTCTCACCTCGTCGCAGGACGGAGGTTCGAAATTCAGAACTGGATTCTGTTAACCACAGACGCAAGCCTCAGAGGTTGGGGAGCAGTCACTCAGGGGGTGCAGTTTCAGGGAAGATGGTCAAGTCAGGAAGTCATCCTTCCAGTCAACATTCTTGAACTCAGGGCCATATACAATGCCCTTCTGCAGGCCTCACTTCTTCTTCAAGATCGGGAAATTCAGGTTCAGACGGACAATGTGACAGCAGTAACGTACATAAACCGACAGGGCGGAACAAAAATCAGAGCAGCAATGTCAGAGGTGACAAGAATTCTCCTCTGAGCAGAAAGAAACACTGTGGCATTGTCATCTGTCTTCATTTCAGGAGTAGACAACTGGGAAGCAGACTTTCTCAGCAGGCCGGACCTGCACCTGGGGGAGTGGGGCCTTCACCCAGAAGTGTTCAGGTGCTTGACAAGTCGATGGGGATATCCACAGATCGACATGATCGTCTATCGTCTCAACAAGAAGCTCAGGCAGTATTGTTCCAGGTCGAGAGACCCAAAGGTGGTGTCGATAGACGCCCTAACAACTCCATGGGTCTATCAGATGGTGTACATGTTTCCTCCACATCCTCTGATCCCAAGAATTCTAAAACGAATAAAAAGGGAAAAGGTTCAAGCAATACTCATTGCTCCAGACTGGCCAAGAAGGGCCTGGTACGCAGACCTTCTGGAGATGCTCCTCGAAGATCAGTGGCCTTTACCTCTTCACGAGGACCTTCTGCAACAGGGCCCTTTTCGTCTATCAGGACTTAACACAGCTACGTTTGACGGCATGGAAGTTGAGCAGCTGATTCTAGCTAGGAGAGGGATCCCTATCAAGTTATCCCGACTATGATCCAAGCCAGGAAGGGGGTAGTGTCTAAGCATTACCATTGTATTTGGAAGAAATACGTCTCTTGGTGTGAGAGCATAAATTATTCTGCGGTGGAATTTCATCTGGGATGTTTCCTGCTTATTCTGCAGGCAGGCATGGATGTGGCCCTGTGTCTGGGCTCCATAAAAGTACAGATTTCGGTCTTGTCCATTTTCTTTCAGAAACAATTGGCTTCTCTCCCTGAGATGCAGATGTTCTTGAAAGGTGTTCTGCACATCCAACCTCCCTTTGTGCCTCCCATGGTTCCTTGGGATCTCAGTGTGATGCTGCAGTTCCTCCAATCGGACTGGTTTGAACCGTTACAGGAGGTGGACGTAAAATATCTTACGTGGAAGACCGTCACACTGTTGGCCTTGGCTTCAGCAAGACATGTGTCGGAGCTGGGGGCTTTGTCTCACAAAAGTCCCTATTTAATTTTCCATGAGGACAGAGCTAAAGTGGTGTCCGCATTTCACTTCAACCAACCTACAGTATTGTGGTTCCGGTTGTCACCGACACCTCTGCTACTTCAAAGTCTTTGGATGTTGTGAGTGCTTTGAAGGTATATGTGAAAAGAACAGCTCGTCACAGAAAGATGGACTCGCTGTTTGTTCTTTATGATCCCAATAAGATTGGGTGTCCTGCTTCAAAGCAGACAATTGCACGCTGAATCAAACTTACTATCCAGCATGCTTATTCCACGGCAAGTTTTCCATGTCCAAAATCTGTACAGGCCCACTCTACTATGCCGGTGGGTTCTTCCTGGGCGGCTGCCTGTGGTGTCTTGGCTTTACTGCTCTGCCGAGTAGCTACTTGGTCAGGTTCGAACACGTTTGCTAAGTTCTGCAAGTTCGATACTTTGGCCTCTGAGGACCTTCAGTTTGGTCAATCAGTTCTGCAGAAACCTCAGCACTCTCCCATCCGGTTTGGGAGCTTTGGTACATCCCCATGGTACTAAATGGACCCCAGTATCCTCTAGGACGTAAGAGAAAATAGGATTTTAATTACCTACCGGTAAATTCTTTTTTCATAGTCCATAGAGATTAGTAGTGTTGGTTCAGCCATTGCTGTTCCTGTTTCAATTTTGGTTAGCTTGGCTTTCTTCTGGTTGTGTGTGCTGGTTCGGAATCTCACCACTATCCTTATCTATCCTTCTCTCAAAGTATGCCCGTCTCCTCGGGCACAGTTTCCTAGACTGAGTCTGGTAGGAGGGGCATAGAGGGAGGAGCCAGCCCACACTATCAAATTCTTAAAGTGCCAATGGCTCCTAGTGGACCCGTCTATACCCCATGGTACTAAATGGACCCCAGTATCCTCTACGGACTACGAGAAAAGGATTTACCAATAGGTAATTAAAATCTTATTATTTCAAATATTATGATGTGTGTAATATTGTCCAGAAAAACAAACAAACAAGTACATTAGACAGAAGACAGGAATTATATTATAATTTTATTTCATAAGGTGTTTCACGCTTCAGGAAGTATAGAAAGTTTTTATGTGGACAATAAGTGCCGATGGTTCAGTAATGATTGACAGCAAAGTTTATGGGAGTTGAAATTGGCTCTGTCCAGTCACACCTGGCCCACTAATATGCCAGATTTTCTTCAACCAATAACTCTTTAAAAAAAAAGGTCTTTTACATCCAGAACAATTTAATCCAATTTTGGGATTATGATTGTTATGCCAGGAAAGTTTACAAAATAGAGCTCTGTAGACTTTCTCAGAGGGTGGTACAGTAATCCCATACTAAGATATATTCTGCAAGACGTGTTCAGTACAAACTTCCAGATCTTTAGGTGTTACGAATTTAAGGAAAATAATATTAGGGGTGTTTAAAGGCAAAAAGTTATAGATGGAATTTCAATATTTAGAGACTCATGCATGGGCGTAGCTACAGTAGGTCAGCTGCAATGTGACCGGGGCCACCTCCAGGCCCTGCACTCCCCCTAAACTGTACTGAGCCAATACTACTGGGCAGCAGAGACGTGTGGTGAGGTCTTCGGCTGGGGAGGAATATATATACAGTGTGTATGTATATATATATATATATATATATATATATATCTATCAAACAATTGAGTCGGCACTCGCACAACTGACCAAACAAAGTGTCGCTCGGGTGCCCTCCCTGAAGCTGTAAACTCCACCATAAACACACATTGATGGGCGATACTCACGAGTCCTTTAACGAGGAATAATTCAGACAGACAGCGTCACAGTGTTCAATGTTTCAGTCTCTTTAAGACTTTTTTCTTGAAAAAAATCTTAAAAAGACTGAAACGTTGAACACTGTGACGCTGTCCGTCTGAATTATTCCTCGTTAAAGGACTCGTGAGTGCCGCCCATCAATGAGTGTATATATATATATATATATATATATACATAGTACCAGTCAAAAGTTTGAACACATCCTCTCATTCAATGGTTTTTATTTATTTTTATTATTCATTTTTATTTATTTATTTTATAATTTTTATTATTTTCTACATTGTAGATTAATACTGAAGACATCAAAACTATGAAAGAACACATATGGAATTATGTTGTAAACAAAAAAGTGTTAAACAAATCAAAATATGTTTTATATTTTAGATTCTTCAAAGTAGCCCCGTTTTGCTTTGATGACAGCTTTGCACCTCTAGGCATCCTCTCAATCAGCTTCATGAGGTAGTCTCCTGGAATAGTTTTGAATTAACAGGTGTGCGTTGTCAAGAGTCAATCTGTGCAATTACTTGCCTTAATGTGTTTGAGACCATCAGTTGTGTTGTGCAGAGGTAGGGTTAGTACACAGTGGACACCCCTATTTTGCTACTGTTGTAATCTATATTATGGCACGACCAGTGCCAGATTAAGGTCCACAAGGGCCTGGAGCTGAAAACTATGAAAGGCCTATTGTGTGACACTGCAGGGGGTGTGGCCAATGCCGGCGGTGTGTGACTGGTAATTTAGGGGTGTGACTAGTGCTTTGGGGTGTGGTCTGTACAGGGATTATGGGGTGTGGCTAGCACCATGGAGGGCACAGCTAGCTGCTACCTTTAACCCACTTAATCTACCCCTCCCCTCTATGCAGGGACAGGGGTTTCGAAAGGAGCCTGTCCCTGCAATGTGTTGGGAGTGAAGAGACTGCATCAGCAGTCACTTCACTCCTCTATCAGGACCCCTAAGCGCTAATGTGCATGTGTGCTCTACTGACTACACATGTGCAGCGGCCATTGTCAGGGAGATAGTATTAGATACTGGCAGGGCCTTTCTAGATAATATGACTGCTTGTGTAGACCGTAAAAATGTGCCCTCTATGCTGCTCTATGTCTCTGTATCCATGACTCTATGTACTCCTCTATGGGGATTATTTATCATGGATCACATATTCAATGTGATCTGGGCGGGATCTTGTTGTGGCTAACCTCCGAAACGTGTGTTTTTGGGGAAATAGCTGCAAATATGCAATAATAAATGGTCCCTATTTGTCTCTCTGACTGTCTTTAAAAATCCATCTATGTCTGTATGTGCCTCTATATATCTGTATGCGTCCCTGTCTGTATGTGCCTCTATATATCTGTATGCGTCCCTGTCTGTATGTGCCTCTATATATCTGTATGCGTCCTTGTCTGTATGTGCCTCTATATATGTGTATGCGTCCCTGTCTGTATGTGCCTCTATATATCTGTATGCGTCCCTGTCTGTATGTGCCTCTATATATCTGTAGTATGTGCTCCTCTGTCTAAATGTTCCTCTATACAGTATATCTGTATGTGCTTGCCTCTATTTGTTCTTGTGTGCTTCTCTACAGTGTGTTCTGTATTGTGGTCCCCCTCACCATCTATATCAGGGGTGGGGAAACTTTTTTCTACCAAGGGCCATTTGGATATTTATAAAATCCTTCGGGGGCCATACAAAAATTATCAACTTAAAAATTAGCCTGCCCCCAGTCAGTAGTTATGCCCCCAGTCACTTGTTATGCCCGATTAGATTTGCCCCCAGTCAGTTGTTATGCCCCATTAGATATGCCCACTGTCAGTTGTTTTGGCCCATTAGCAGTGCCGTTTCTAGCGGCGGGCGAGCCGTGCAACCGCACGGGGCGCCCGCTGCGGCACTTTGTTACTCCTTCTCGCCTCTCCCGAGCGCTCCTGCTCGGGGGGGCGGAGTTTCGCGGAATGACGCATGGCGTCGTGACGTCACGACGCAAACGCGTCATTCTGCGAAGCCCCGCCCCCCGAGCAGGAGCGCTCGGGAGAGGCGAGAAGGAGATAAGCATGAAGGAGGAGGCGGCCGGCGTGAGGGACGTGAGGCGGCGGGACCGAAGAGCAGGAAGACGTAAGTATTCTCTCTCTCTCCCCCTTCCTTCCCCTCAACTTGAAACCTGCCTGCCGCTGCCGCACTGTGTAAAATGGGGACACCAGCCTATGGGGATACCTGCCTGCCGCACTGTGAAAAATGGAGGCACCTGCCTACGTACTGTGTAATATGGGGGCACCTGCCTGCGTACTGTGTAATATGGGGGCATCTGCCTGCGTACTGTGTAATATGGGGGCATCTGCCTGCGTAATGTGTAATATGGGGGCACCTGCCTGCGTACTGTGTAATATGGGGGCACCTGCCTGCGTACTGTGTAATATGGGGGCATCTGCCTGCGTACTGTGTAATATGGGGGCACCTGCCTGCGTACTGTGTAATATGGGGGCATCTGCCTGCGTACTGTGTAATATGGGGGCACCTGCCTGCGTACTGTGTAATATGGGGGCATCTGCCTGCGTACAGTGTAATATGGGGGCACCTGCCTGCGTACTGTGTAATATGGGGGCATCTGCCTGCGTACTGTGTAATATGGGGGCACCTGCCTGCGTACTGTGTAATATGGGGGCACCTGCCTGCGTACTGTGTAATATGGGGGCACCTGCCTGCGTACTGTGTAATATGGGGGCATCTGCCTGCGTACTGTGTAAAATGGGGATATCTGCCTGCCGGGCTGTGTAAAATAGGGGCACCTGCCTGCAGCACTGTGTAATATGGGGGCACCTGCCTGCCGCACTGTGTAATATGGGGGCACCTGCCTGCGTACTGTGTAAAATGGGGGCACCTGCCTGCGTACTGTGTAAAATGGGGATATCTGCCTGCCGTGCTGTGTAAAATGGGGACATCTGCCTGCCGTGCTGTGTAAAATGGGGATATCTGCCTGCCGTGCTGTGTAAAATGGGGATATCTGCCTGCCGTGCTGTGTAAAATGGGGATACCTGCCTGCCGCACTGTGTAAAATGGGGATACCTGCCTGCTGCACTTTGTAAAATGGGGGCACCTGCCTGCGTACTGTGTAAAATGGGGATACCTGCCTACCGTACTGTGTAAAATGGGGATACCTGCCTTCCGTACTGTGTAAAATGGGGACACTTGCCTGCCGCGCTGTGTAAAATGGGGACACCTGCCTGCCGCGCTGTGTAATATGGGGACACTTGCCTGCTGTAATGTGTAAAAAGGGGACTTTTTTATTTTTATTTTTTTTCCCCTGTGGTGGGTGTGATGATATCAGATGAGGCCATGCCCACTTTAATGAGACCACGCCCATTTTAATCAGGCCACACACCCTTGTCGGGAGCGCGCGCGCATGCTTTTTCTTTTTATGGCTATATGGGGGGGGGGGCACACATTTTTTTTTAGAGCAATAGGGGGGGGGGGGGCGCATTTTGAAATCTCGCACTGGGAGCCAAATTGTCTAGAAACGGCCCTGACCATTAGATATACACCGTCAGTTGCTATGCCCCATTAAATATGCCCCCTGTAGTTATGCCCCATTAGATATGCCCCCTGTAGTTATGCCCCATTAGATATGCCCCTTGTAGTTATGCCCCATTAGATATACCCCCTGTAGTTATGCCCCATTAAATATGCCCCCTAGTAGCGCCGCTTACACACACACACACACACACACACACACACACACACACACACACACATTAAAAGGAAAAAAAAAAAAAAACACACACACACATAACACAATGCTCACCAGCCCTGCTCCTGCTTCCGGACCGCTGCCCTCCCTCTTCTCGGAACTATGGGAGAGATGTCAGGATGTCTCTCCCAAAGCGCCGCACAGCCACACATGTACACTGCCTGAGCCAGAAGCTGGAGCTCAGGAGTGAGCTCCTGCCTCCGGATGCTGCTGAGCCGGGCGCCCGCTGCTGGTAAAATCTCAGCGGGCGCTCGGCATCTCCTCTCGTTTAGGTGAGCCTGGCCGGATCAAGTGGCTTTGAGGGCCTTATACGGCCCTCGGGCCTGAGGTTCCCCACCCCTGAACTATATGGTCTTTATTGCGCTACCTTCAGGTCTGTGTTCTGTATTGTGCACCTTCTTGTCTTTGTGCTCTTTACTGTTCCCAAAGTCTGTATTTTTTAGTGTACTCTTTATCAACCCCAGTTCCTGATTAAGCAAATCCTCCCCCCCCCCCCCCTCGTAAGTTAATGATGTGCTCTGCACCTCCACCGGTATGTTCTTCAATGTGCACTTCACCCACTCTACCAGTATGTTCCTTTTACTGACTCAGAGCCCCCCCCCCTTATACTATCTGTCCTGTGGTCCCACAACACACCCGTTGATAACACGTTAGACAGCGTTATTTTTCTCCTAGTCGAGAGGGCTTATTTGCTAGCAGCGGTGTTGTGACCCTCCTTACAGCCGAGGAATTGCTGGTGAGCCGGGACCCATGTGCCAGGAGGAGAGGAGGTGCACCCTGTCTCTAGTTCCAGCGCTGCATCGCTTCCTGGCCTGGGCAATGGAGAAGACGCCCCTCTGGTAGTCCCACCCCTATCTCACATCACTCGAGCCAGGACAGAGGACTCGCTGTGCGGCTGCACACTATCTATGCGGTGGCGCAGGGATGGAGGGCCCGTGCAGAGGTCAGACAAGTTCTCGTTGAGGGGTGAGGGGGAGAGTAGACGCAATGACGGTGCTTTACATGACCGCTGGTGGTGACAGGATTTTTTTTTTAACCTGTCCCACCAACTGTCTCCGAACAGATCCCTGTGCTGTGGGCCTATTTTCAATGGGGGGCCTGGAGCCGAAGCTCCACCCGCCCCATTGTTAATCCGGCCCTGGGCACGACCCACTCAACTCAGCAAAGAGAAACAACAGTCCATCATTACTTTAAGACATGAAGGTCAGTCGATACGGAAAATCTCAAGAACTTTGAATGTATCCTTCAAGTGCAGTTGCAAAAAACATCAAACGCTATGATGAAACTGGCTCTAATGAGGATCCCCAGGAAAGGAAAACCAAGAGTAACCTCTGCTGCAGAGGATAAGTTCATTAGAGTTACCAGCCTCTGAAACCGCTACTTAACAGCACCTCAGATTAGAGCCCACATAAATTCTTCACAGAGTTCAAGTAGCAGACAAATCTCTACTGTTCAGAGGAGACTGTGTGAATCAGGCCTTCATGGTCGAATTGCTGCAAAGAAGCCACTACTGAGGATGAACAAGAATAAGAGAAATGTTTGGGCCAAGAAACACAGGGAATGGACATTAGACCAGTGGAAATCTGTACTTTGGTCTGTTGAGTCCAAATTTGATATTTTTGGTTCCGACAGCCATGTCTTTGTGAGACGCAGAGAAGGTGAGCGGGTGGTTTCTGCATGTGTGGTTCCCACTGTGAAGCTTGGAAGAGGAGGCGTGATGGAGTGGGGGTGCTTTGCTGGTGACACTGTTGGTGATCTTGTTCAAAATTCAATGCACACTTAACCAGAATGCCTACCACAGCATTCTGCAATGCCATGCCATCACATCTGTTTTTGTGCTTACTGGGACCATCATTTGTTTTTCAACAAGACAATGATCCCAAACACACCTCCAGGCTATGTAAGGGTTACTTGACCAAGAAGGAAAGTGATGGAGTGCTGTGTCAGATGACCTGGCCTCCACAATTACCTGACCTAAACCCAATTGAGGTGGTTTGGGATGAGTTGGACCGCAGAGTGAACGAAAAGCAGACAAATGCTCAGCACCTCTAGTCAGGGGCGGATCCAGAGCAAAATGACAGGGGGGGCACCATGATAGTGGAAGTCGGGGGGAGGGGGAAGGGGGGGGTTCTTTTGCTCATGCTCCTGGGTGTGGCTCATAACATGGGTTGTGGCCTCACAGGGAATGGCATGCCGACGAGCCACTCTGCACTGCTAGTTGCCACTGTATGGTGCAATCAGGGTAAGGAAGCATGTGTTTGGATTTGTGTATGCAAATAATGCAGGATGTGGGATACAATGAGTGATATAGAGTGGGGAGCGGGAGGTGGCACAGAGGTTTGCAGTCAGATAGAATAGCGGGGTCACTGACTGTGGAAAAGGCATTATGCAGTGGTTTGGTTTGGACAGTGATAGGAGGAATAAAGTCAGTGTTTTTCTATATTTAACTTTAAATGCCTTTGAGATATCCATGAGCAGATGCAGTGGTGGAACTAGTGAGCGGTGGGCCCAGGTGCGACAAAATGCTTTGGGCCCTTCCACCATCCCATCCAAGTTCACCCCCTCACCCCTGGAGTGGATCTGGTGAGGGGGACCTGCTCGGGGCCAGGGAAATGGATACCTAGCAACAGTGCCGTAACTAGACATTTTAGTGCTGTGTGCAAGAAACAGCATCGGAGCCCCCCCCCCCCCTTCTATGTAAAACAGGGGCAGTGCGCGCCGTAGTCGCGCGCAAAAAATATAGAGGCGTGGACACAAAATAATACCAATTCACAGTAGTCTCCATTATTCAAATTACGCCGCATAGTAGCACCACTACACCAGGTAGAGCCCCTTTTACACATTACGGCAGACAGCGTCCCTTTTTTACACATAACAGCAGACAGCGTCCACTTTTTACACATAACGGCAGACAGCGTCCCCTTTTTACACATAACGGCAGACAGCGTCCACTTTTTACACATAACGGCAGACAACATCCCCTTTTTACACATAACAGCAGACAGCGTCCACTTTTTACACATAACGGCAGACAGTGTCCCCTTTTTACACATTACGGCAGACAGCGTCCCCCTTTTTACACATAATGGCAGACAGCGTCCCCCTTTTTACACATTACGGCAGACAGTCCCCCTTTTTTTACACATTACGGCAGACAGTGTCCCCCTTTTTACACATTACGGCAGACAGCGTCCCTTTTTTACACATTACGGCAGACAGCGTCATGTAATGAGTCAGTTTGACTCATTACATGCCGAGCTGGATTTGGGCCCCTGGACAGTGGCGGGCCCCTGGACAGTGGCGGGCCCCAGTGCAAGGCACTGCTTGCACTGCTGGTAGTTCCGCCACTGAGCAGATGGCTGAATGACAGTTTAAGACGATGCCTAATAAAGATTTATTAAGCTCGGTGAAGTGATAAAGTGGAAGGTGATAAAGTACCAGCCAGTCAGCTCCTAACTTAACTTCTATGTCACAGGCTGGTTTTGAAAAATGACAGTTAGGAGCTGAGTGGCTGGTGCTTTATCACCTTCCACTTTATCATTTCATCATGCTTAATAAATCTGCACCTGAGCTCTCTGACAGAATCGCTGTATGAAAATCTGAACAGGGAACTTTTTGGGGACACTAAAAATATAAACACTAAAAAATGAAGCATAATCCCTCTGTATTTTGTCAGTATTCCCGCAACCTCTGCCCCCTTGCAATGATACCAATCTTACTTACAGTGGTCAGCGAGGGGAGCCGTTGGTGAAGATGCCTGCTCTGGCTCCCTGGTCAACTGGGGTCTCTAGAAGGGCAAGAGAGCACCAGAGCATTGGAGGAGTTCGGGGAGTCTGAGCTGCCCAGCACCCAGCCAGCGTGACAGGGAATGCTGGAGACGAGAGCTTAACCCTGTCACTGTGCCGAGTACAGGCAGCGGCGGGACCCGGCAGCGGCGGGACCCGGCAGCGGCAAGACCCGGTAGCAGCGGGACCCGGCAGTGGCAGCATCAGTCCGGGCTGAAGGGAGCTAGAAGGAGAGCCCTTAAATCACGACCCCCCCCCCCCCCCCCGCGCGCGCGCCGCTCCGGCCAGCCCTGTTGCTATGCGGCCGGAATGTAATGAGTATAAAGGCTTCAAAAATTATCCTAAACGACAGGGGGGGCACGTGCCTGGGTGCCCTGCCCCCCTGAATCCGCCACTGCCTCTAGTAACTCCTTCAAGACTGTTGGAAAACCATTCCAGGAGACTACCTCATGAAGCTGATTGAGACAATGCCAAGAGGTGCAAAGCTGTTATCAAAGCAAAAGGGGGATCCTTTGAGGAATCTAAAACATAAAACATATATTGATTTGTTTACCACTTTTTTCTTTACAACACAGGGGGTAATTCTGAGTTGATCACAGCAGGAATTTTTTAGCAGTTGGGCAAAACCATGTGCACTGCAGGGGAGGCAGATATAATATATGCAGAGAGAGTTAGATTTGGGTGGGTTATTTTGTTTCTGTGCAGGGTACATACTGGCTGCTTTATTTTTACACTGCAATTTATATTTCAGTTTGAACACACCACACCCAAATCTAACTCTCTCTGCACATGTTATATCTGCCTCCCCTGCAGTGCACATGGTTTTGCCCAACTGCTAACAAAATTCCTGCTGCGATCAACTCAGAATTACCCCCATAATTCCATATGTGTTCTTTCATAGTTTTGATGTCTTCAGTATTAATCTACAATGTAGAAAATAATAAAATTAAATAAAATTGAATGAGAAGGTGTGTCCACACTTTTGACTGGTACTGTGTATATACAGTGGTGGATCCAGGGGGGGGGGCACTCGGGCCCGTGCCCCCCCTGTCGTTTGTGGCCTCCGCACAGGGAGATGACGGGCGCCCGCTGAGATTGTGTTACCAGCGGGCACCCGTCTCCCTGCACAGCGGTAGCCGGAGGCCGGAGCTCAGTACTGAGCTCCGGCTTCCGACGCTGTCACTGTGCGACGTGCGCTATGGGAGAGACGTCAGTCATGACGTCTCTCTCATAGTGCTGAGGAGAGGACGACAAGAGAGGAGGAGGACTGCAGAGATCTGGAAGCGGGAACGGGGCTTGGTAAGTATGTTGTGTTTTGTCTTCTTCAGTGCAGCGGGGGCATCTACTGGGGGCAAATTACGGGGGGGACATTACTACTGGGGGCATCAACAAGGGGCATTACTACTGAGGGGGCTTTACTACTGGGGGCGCATTACTACTGGGGGCATTATTACTGGGGGAGCATCTACTGGGGGCATTACTACTGGGGGCATCAACAAGGGACATTACCACTGGGTGGGGGGAGGGCATTACTACTGGGGGCATTATTACTGGGGGAGCATCTACTGGGGGCATTACTACTGGGGGCATCAACAAGGGGCATTACTACTGGGGGGCATTACTACTGGGGGCATTATTACTGGGGGAGCATCTACTGGGGGCATTACTACTTGGGGGCATCAACAAAGTACATTACTACTGGGGGGGGGCATTATTACTGGGGGAGCATCTACTGGGGGCATTACTACTGGGGGGCATCAACAAGGGGCATTACTACTGGGGACATCAACAAGGGGCATTACTACTGGGGGCATCAACAAGGGACATTACTACTGGGCGGGGGGGAATTACTACTGGGGCATTATTACTGGGGGAGCATCTACTGGGGGCATTACTACTGGGGGGCATAAACAAGGGGCATTACTACTGGGGGCATCAACAAGGGACATTACTACTGCGTGGGGGGGCATTACTACTGGAGGCATTATTACTGGGGGAGCATCTACTGGGGGCATTACTACTGGGGAGTCATCTATTGGGGGCAACCTCCTAGGGGGCATTACTACTGGGGGCAAACTACTGGAGGACATTATTACTGGGGGCAAACTACTGGGGGACATTATTACTGGGGGCATCTACTGGGGGCAAACTACTGGGGGACATTATTACTGGGTGCCAACTACAAAGGGGCTAACTACTGGGGGCATACTACAGGAGGGCATTACTACTGGCGGCTTAACTACAGGGGCATTACTACTTGGGGGCTAAACTACAGGGGGGCCAAACTACTGGGGGCATAACTACAGGGGCCAAACTACTGGGGGATAACTACAGGGGCCAAACTACTGGGGGCAGTACTAGTGGGGGCTAAACTACAAGGGGGGCATAACTACAGGGGCGAAACTACAATGGGGAAAACTACAGGGGGGGCATTACTACTGGTGGCTACACTACAAGCAGGCAAACTACTGGGGGCATTACCACTGGGAGGCTAAACTAAAGGGGGGGGGTAAACTACTGGGGTCATAACTGCAGGGGCATTACCACTGGGGGCATAGCTACTAGGGCGCCAAATGACTGGGGACATTACTACAGGCAACATTACTACTGGGGGCAATACGGGCATTGCAAAAGGGGCACCACTACTTGGGGGTCTATATAAGGGGCACTACCAGTACAGTGGACATTGCATAATGAGCGCTACAACTGTGGGCATTGTATAAGAAGCGCCACCGCACATGCACCGAAGCCGCATGCAAATGTACTTGCCCCTTCCATGGTGCCCCCCCTATCATTTTCTTCTGGATCCGCCCCTGTGTATATATATATATATATATATATATACGCACACATTTCAATACATGATTGCATCTCCCAGGTGGGGTGAGAAGTCTAGTCACTTCCCATCCAGCTGCCCCCCTCTCTCACCTGAGATGAAGCTGCCGCTGCTGTTGCTGGCTGGGAGGGCGGAGGAAGAGATGGGAGAGTGCTGGCCACCACATGCACTCCAGCTCTGGGCTTCCCGGGGCCACCGCTGCTGTAGTGACCCGGGACAGCTCCAACATTAGTAACTGCCAGGTCCCGCCACCACTTCCCCTGCAGCGTATGGGTGATTGGCACTGGATCTGCTGTCCAATCACAGCTGTCTCACTGACAGGGGCATGCCTGAAAGCCCATCCCTGTCAGCGAGACACTTGTATAAGTGACTCTTTCCCCTCTTTCTAATGGGCTTTTAAAGCCCAGTGCTTGGCCTCGCCCCACGCTTTATCCAAGATTATATTTTTGGTAAGCAAATATACATTTTGGTGCCCCTTGATGGGATAAACTTTTTAAAGGGACAGCGCATGCCTAAGGCATGCACTGTAAATAAGGGGTGTGGTCTCACAAGGAAAGGGTGTGGCCACACCATAGTATCCCCAAGGGTACATTGAGATAGGAGGTGACAGGGAGATAGTGGGTGACTGGGGAGGCAGGGGTGACGGGGATATGTGACTTGGAAGGTAGGGATGATAGAGATAGTGGGATACTGGGGAGGCAGGGGTGACAGGGAGATAGTGGATGACTGGGGAGGCAGGGGTGATGGGGGGATGGTTGACTGGGGAAGCAGGGATGATGGAGATAGTAGGTGACTGGGTAGACAGGGATGACAGAGATAGTGGGTGACTGGGGAGGTAGGAGTGACAAGAGAGATGGGTGACTGGTGAGGCAGGGATGACAGCGATAGTATGTGACTGGGGAGGCAGGGGTAACAGGAACACTGTAATGTCACAGTCCTATACTCACTATACTGACCCAGCAGCACCATGGGGGTAAGTTCATAGCAGGCACCCAGAGGCAAAATAGAGCCCCCCCACCCCCCACCCTTCGGCAGCTGTGCAGAAACTACACTCCCATGCAGCATCTGTATTACAACTACACCTGCACTCAGTACACAAACAAGCACAAATCTATTCTTACCAAGAGAAAGCACTCAGCAGCAGCTCCTCAGTCAGGATGTGTCATCTGTAGGGGGTGGGGTTTGTAATGATTGACAGGCTGGGACCCGCCATTAGGGTCTCGCCAGTGACCTCACCACACTGGTCCTCTATCCGGCCCTGCTCCTCAATGAAATCTGCTGCAAGGAGCAGCACTGTGGCATCTCCGTGTGTAGGAAGCATTACATAGCTTCTGTGTAAGCTGGGGACCAGGCAGCCAGTGCCCTCCTTACTATGGCACCTTACTCAGCTGCGTAGTCACGGTACAACTCTCAGCTGCTGGTGCAATATGTGCACTGGCAGTGAGGAGTCAGTGTGCAAACTGCCTTATGTCCTCCAATAGTGCCTTGCAGTATGGCAGTAATAGTGATAGCCCAGTGGCGGAACTTGCGCCAGTGCAACCAGTGCATTGCACTGGGGCCCAACGCAGTGAAGGGGCCCAAAGCTGCTGGCATCATAATGAGTCACATTGACTCATTATGATGCCGTCCAAACCTTCTCCACTTGCCGCCAGTAACATTGCGCGACACGCCAGCAGCAGTTTAGGCTGAGCTGCTGTCAGCTCTATTACACTCCGACTGAAAGAAGAGGAGGGGCCACAATCCCCTCTCCTCGCGGCTCCTCAGTCCCTTCCCGGTTGGTCTGACCTGCGACCCGGCTTCCATTGGATCTCTTCTGCTTGAGGCTGTCCTGCTTGCCACCCACGCCAGGGATCTCATAACCACCCCCAGCGTTAAGCCCCAAGATGGAGCTGTTTTCAATGTGCTGCAGTTTTGGCTGTAGGTAAGCACTGCAAATTGTAATATTTATATCACACTGCCTGTCTATGTCACCCCTCCCTGGTGTCACCCTGTCACCTTTCCCTGGCAGCACCCTGCCTCTCCCTGTCACCCCTCCCTTGTGTTATCCTGCCTCTCCCTGTCACCCCTCCCTGGTGTCATGCTGTCACCTCTCCCTGGCAGCACCCTGTGTCTCCCTGTTACCCCTCCCATGTGTCACCCTGCTGTAATGTGTAAAAAATGGGACGTTGTCTGCCGTAATGTGTAAAAAGGGGACGCTGGCTGCCATAATGTGTAAAAATGGGAATCTGTCTGCCATAATGTGTAAAAAAGGGGACGCTGTCTGCCGTAATGTGTAAAAAGGGGAATCTGTCTGCCGTAATGTGTAAAAAAGGGGACGCTGTCTGCCATAATGTGTAAAAATGGGACGCTGTCTGCCGTAATGTGTAAAAAGGGGGATGCTGTCTGCCATAATGTGTAAAAATGGGACGCTGTCTGCCGTAATGTGTAAAAAGGGACGCTGTCTGCCATTATGTGTAAAAAGGGGACGCTGTCTGCCATTATGTGCAAAAAGGGGACGTTGTCTGCCGTAATGTGTAAAAGGTTGACGCTGTCTGCCGTAATGTGTAAAAAGGGGAATCTGTCTGCCGTAATGTGTAAAAAGGGGACGCTGTCTGCTGTAATGTGTAAAAGGTTGACGCTGTCTGCCGTAATGTGCAAAAAGGGGATGCTGTCTGCCATAATGTGTAAAAAGGGGGACGCTGTCTGCCATAATGTGTAAAAATGGGACGCTGTCTGCCGTAATGTGTAAAAAGGGACGCTGTCTGCCGTTATGTGTAAAAAGGGGACGCTGTCTGCCGTAATGTGTAAAAAAGGGGACGTTGTCTGCCGTAATGTGTAAAAGGTTGACGCTGTCTGCCGTAATGTGTAAAAAGGGGAATCTGTCTGCCGTAAGATGTAAAAGGGGCTCTACCTGGTGTAGTGGTGCTACTGTGCAGTGTAATTTGAATAATGGAGACTGCTGTGTACCGTTATATGAATTGGTATTATTTTGTGGCTACACCCCTTTCCCACGAAGGCACGCCCCTATATTTTCTGCGCGCGACTACGGCGCGCACTGCCCCTGTTTTACATGGAGTAGGGGGACTCCGATGTCATTTCTTGCACACAGCCCTAAAATGTCTAGTTACGGCACTGTTGCCAGGTATCCATTACCCTGGCACTGAGCAGGTCCCCCTCACCATATCCTCTCCAGGGGTGAGGGGGTGGACTTGGATGGGATGAGGGGGGGGGGGAGCCCAAAGCATTTTGTCACACCTGGGCCCACCGCTCGCTAGTTCTGCCACTGTGATAGCCAGTACCCAGCATCCCCATAATAAAGTCCTCATAGAGTAGATTAGTAGGTAAGTCTAGAAGCCAACTCTGACATATTTCATCCTCATTTAGAGGGCTTTTCCAAAGCGAATAAAAACGACAACAGGTCATGCATGTTTAAAGGGGAAATAACAGGTGCTTGTATTTAATTTCACTTTGTATTTAAGCATATCTTACATGATAAATGTGACTTTTATCCATATTTGCTGATCGACAGCCACCACACGCATGGAAGACAGGCACACAGTGTTCAGCCTGTTCATCAATAAGCCCATTCTCAGACTCCTGTGAAACCAGCCAATGGTTGTCTGGGACCAGTTTATTGGTGATAGACAGGCAGAGCACTGTGTGCCTTTCTTCCATGCATGTGACGGCTGCCGATCCCGGGATAAGGAAGCCAGCATATATGTTACATACAACTTCACATGTATGTTCATATGTGCTGGCTTGGATGCAGCTAATATACCAGCTGTCAGGATCCCAGTTGCAATCCCAAACGCAGCCCCATATCCCCACTCATGTGGTCGGTCCACGCCACAACCAGAGTGGGAATATAGCAAAGTTTGAAGCGTGGTGAGCGCAGTAATTCAGGAGGACGGGATGCCTCTGTCGGTAAAGTTACAGTCGGCATTCCGTCTGCCGGTCTCCCATATGTATTCTGTGCTGGCCAGCTCCCCTCTGCACACTTTGGTCGGCACTGCAGTCCAGGGGCAGCAGCCGCCACTGATCCTCAACGTTAAGTCAGTAATTTAGAACTAATTAAAATTTCTATTCCTCATTATGTGACATTACTGTATTTTGTGAAACTGAACCATGGACAGGAGGCTCCCAAAATTCAGATGGCAAGCCTCTCGACTTCAGAAGAACCACCTTGCCTGTCCACCCCCTTAGTCAGCAAGGGATCAGTACGCCGAGCCTAGCGAGGCACCATGCCCGCAGCGTGACAAGCGCAGCGAGCCCGCAAGGGACTGCGTTGCGCTCCCCCATCAGGATGGTGCCGGTTGGGATCCCGGTGTCGGTATTCCAACCGCCGGGATCTCGTCCAGTGGGATCTTAACCGCATACCATCAGCAAAGTGGGCGATCCAGGCGCCAATGACAGGATTCACCCAGAATTGCGTCATCACAGTCACGCACCCTGCTGTATAATGGTGATAATCTCAGGATTGTAAAGTAGGGGGTGTACCTCCAGTAACATGCTGCGGTCACCATGGCACCCTACCGCCTTCACCCTTTGATGCGCCAAACCCCCGCAACACTACCCCAGCTGAGCCGACCTGGCTGCTCTCTCCCAGAGAGAGCAGCCCAGAAGTAGGTAAATATGAATTGAACTCTTACTCCAAGCCTATAGTGTCCTGAGTATTATGCATCATTAATCAGTGACTGCGCTTCTCTATCTCTCTAGCTTAGACACACCATTCTATCATATTTACTAAGGGAACACAGTTTATTGGAAAACAGAGATGGAAAGATAACAAACAAAAACCCTGCTGTTATGCCTGTCTAAGTATGACATCATATATCATGATTGGTCAGACATTAAGTGCAATATCCTGTAGAAACTCAGCCACTGATGATACTTAATTTGCGTCTCCAGGAGACAAAATCTTCTCTTCTTCCTTTAATGCTGGCTTGTCTATTCTGGTATTCTGAACGGTGCCCTCCCTCAGTCTCAGTGCCACTGTGGATGCCCCACTGCACACCTCACGCACGAAGGTCTCCATCGCCTCTGCTAGTTGTGCCACTGAACCTTGGACATTTTTCCTTTAATGCACATATATTGGCAAGCTGCTCAATCAGATTGTGATGTCACTCAGGTGCTAAAAGGGAGGGGTAATTCTGCGTAAGAAAAAACAGTTTGTTATCCCTAATGCACACTGAGTGAAAAATAATACTACATAATAATCAGATAATATGGAGATCTTAGTTGTGTATATCTGCAGATATAGGGTTAAGCCCCCAGGCCGATCGGCAAGGCGTCTCCGTCACTGGGGGTCCCTAATACTAGGTATGGGTCCGGGGTGCAGGACCCCATTACAACAGCACAGGTCGGCTACCCCAGGTCAGCTACCCCAGGTCAGTACACTGGTGAAAATTAATAAGGGTTAATAAGAAGCACGTAAGTGCTATGTAGAAGACATAGCACTTATGTGCTTCTTATTAACCCTTATTAATTTTCACCACTGTGCTGATCTGGGGTAGCCGACCTGTGCCGATGTGATGGGGTCCCACACCCCGGACCCATACCTAGTATTAGGGACCCCCAGTGACGGAGACGCCTTGCCGATCAGCCTGGGGGCTTAACCCTATATCTGCAGATATACGCAAATAAGATCTCCGTATTATCTGATTATTATGTAGTATTATTTTTCACTCAGTGCGCATTAGGGATAACAAAATATTTACACATTTTTCCTTTATCTTCATCACAGAATGTTAAAACTTTCAAAATGTTGCCTGTATTTACAGCACTTCCAAAAAGTTCTGTAAGATAAAGTTCTCATGTCTTAAGGTTTTTACATCTTTTCATGTTAATGCTTTCAAGACATTTTTAATATCAGCAAGTCCTGTACTTTTGATTTGAACATTTTTCTAATTCATCTTATTTGCGGAAATAAAATATTTCCGTCAAGGAACAAAGAACTTATATTTCAAAGAAACTAAACCTAGTTTGTTACTTATTTTTTTCTTTTCTGTTGCTGTGGACATGAGAATACAAAGATTTCTGACTGTAATGCCCCATAAAAGATTTCTTGAAATGAGAATGATCTCCTGAGAGGCATAAAAAATGCTAAAAACACAAGTTCATAGTTTGCCCCATACATATAAACAAAAGGAGACAACAGTACATAGAGATATGATAGATTAAACATATCTCATCCTTTTATTTTTGTTGAAAGACTTCCAGAATTTTAATAACTTTCAAGTCTTCTTTAGGGATTTCAAGTAATTCAAAGCATTTTCTTTCTTAAGAGATAAATCCAAAATTCCTAAGGATTTTCAATGTCAGTGCAAAGGAAGGAAAACTGTGTAATAAGTATATTATGGATTAAAGTGTTGATGATGATGATGATGATGGATGATGATGATGATGATGATGATGATGATGATAATAATAATAATAAATCAGTGCACCTCTGATTTGATCCTATTTGTCATGACAACTTCCTATAGAGGACAGTGCGTCCATATGATCCATTTGTTAAATAGAAGATAGGTTGTGCAATCGAAATAGGATGTGGAACAGGCACTTGGAGATAATTCAATAAGAACTTGAAGAGGTTCTTTGAAATGTAATATATTCAATAATGATTGCGACCAGATTTAGTATTAGGCAATAGACATACACTGAGGATCCACGAGCTAGATAACTCATTTTATTTAATAATAACTGACATGAAAGTAAGAATAAAATTATTAACTCCATAGATTCCAGAAGTCCTAAGAGTCTGGATTTGGCTATTTACAGACACAAAGGGGGTTGATGCAGAAGACAGTGGGTGTAATATCAATGAAATGTGGTGGAGTTGTGTAGTTTAGCTTAGGGTTTAACCAGTTCACTGCGGAGGATGTGTGGGGCTCATTCTCCATATACAGCTAGACTGCAGAAGACGAGCCCCACTTATACTCCACAGCAGTAGGTAGTGCACCCCACCAAATGCACGCTGGTCGCATTGTTTAAAAAAAGTAAATAAAAATAGTGGATGAATGCCTGTGCCATGTATCCGAACATATCTACTATGCCGACAAAGAGGGTAGTATGTGAATGGGTACAGGTTGTCCGGTTAGCCCGTGTACCTGTGACAAAGAAATCTCTCTGCTCTCCCCAGCCAAAGGTATACATTTTTGAAATCCTTAGATGCTACCATAGGGAAGACTATTACTCAAGGTGATATGTTTAGTCAGTTAAAATAATTACATGGGGTGTTTTCCTGCACTCTGGCAAGTAACACCCCTTGAGATGTAAAAAAGGCATTTGGTTTCCCCCAGTACCCTGAATGATAACAGTAACCAGATATTCGGGGTAATTCCAAGTTGATCGCAGCACGAAATTTTTTAGCAGTTGGGCAAAACCATGTGCACTGCAGGTATGGCAGATATAACATTTGCAGAGAGAGTTAGATTTGGGAGGGTAATTTTGTTTCTGTGCAGGGTAAATACTGGCTGCTTTACTTTTACACTGCAATTTAGATTACAGATTTAACTCACCACACCCAAATCTATCTCTCTCTGCACATGTTATATCTGCCTCCCCTGCACTGCACATGGTTTTGCCCAACTGCTAAAAAATTTCCTGCTGCGATCAACTTGGAATTACCCCCATAAATCCCACATAATAATAGAATTCAGAAATCTTCATTACACATATTTGCGCAAATGTGTGGTTAAGCCCCAAAGTCACATCAAGGCGTCTCTGTATATTTGGGGTCCCTAGCGCTATATCTAGGTGCAGGGTGTGGCACCCCAAAACACCAGCATAAGCCAGAAAGCCCAGTGTAGCATACCAGTGAAAAAACTATAGTGTTAATAATAAGATTTTACTTACCGATAAATCTATTTCTCGTAGTCCGTAGTGGATGCTGGGACTCCGTAAGGACCATGGGGAATAGCGGCTCCGCAGGAGACAGGGCACAATAATAAAAGCTTAAGGATCAGGTGGTGTGCACTGGCTCCTCCCCCTATGACCCTCCTCCAAGCCTCAGTTAGGATACTGTGCCCGGACGAGCGTACATAATAAGGAAGGATATTGAATCCCGGGTAAGACTCATACCAGCCACACCAATCACACCGTACAACTCGTGATCTGAACCCAGTTAACAGTATGATAAACGCAAAGGAGCCTCTGAAAAGATGGCTCACAACAATAATAACCCGAATTTTTGTAACAATAACTATATACAAGTATTGCAGACAATCCGCACTAGGGATGGGCGCCCAGCATCCACTACGGACTACGAGAAATAGATTTATCGGTAAGTAAAATCTTATTTTCTCTGACGTCCTAGTGGATGCTGGGACTCCGTAAGGACCATGGGGATTATACCAAAGCTCCCAAACGGGCGGGAGAGTGCGGATGACTCTGCAGCACCGAATGAGAGAACTCCAGGTCCTCCTCAGCCAGGGTATCAAATTTGTAGAATTTAGCAAACGTGTTTGCCCCTGACCAAGTAGCTGCTCGGCAAAGTTGTAAAGCCGAGACCCCTCGGGCAGCCGCCCAAGATGAGCCCACTTTCCTTGTGGAATGGGCTTTTACTGATTTTGGCTGTGGCAATCCTGCCACAGAATGTGCAAGCTGAATTGTACTACAAATCCAACGAGCAATAGTCTGCTTAGAAGCAGGAGCACCCAGCTTGTTGGGTGCATACAGGATAAACAGCGAGTCAGATTTTCTGACTCCAGCCGTCCTGGAAACATATATTTTCAAGGCCCTGACAACGTCAAGCAACTTAGAATCCTCTAAGTCCCTAGTAGCCGCAGGTACCACAATAGGTTGGTTCATGTGAAATGCAGAAACCACCTTAGGTAGAAATTGAGGACGAGTCCTCAATTCCGCCCTGTCAGAATGAAAAATTAAGTAAGGGCTTTTATATGATAAAGCCGCCAATTCTGACACACGCCTGGCTGAAGCCAAGGCTAACAGCATCGACACCTTCCATGTGATATATTTTAAGTCCACAGTGGAAAGTGGTTCAAACCAATGTGACTTTAGAAAACTCAACACAACATTGAGATCCCAAGGTGCCACTGGAGGCACAAAAGGAGGCTGTATGTGCAGCACCCCTTTTACAAATGTCTGAACTTCAGGTACTGAAGCCAGTTCTTTCTGGAAGAAAATCGACAGGGCCGAAATTTGAACCTTAATGGATCCTAATTTTAGGCCCATAGACAGTCCTGTTTGCAGGAAATGAAGGAAACGACCCAGTTGAAATTCCTCTGTAGGGGCCTTCTTGGCCTCACACCACGCAACATATTTACGCCAAATGCGGTGATAATGTTTTGCGGTTACGTCCTTCCTGGCTTTGACCAGAGTAGGGATGACTTCTTCTGGAATGCCTTTTTCCTTCAGGATCCGGCGTTCAACCGCCATGCCGTCAAACGCAGCCGCGGTAAGTCTTGGAACAGACAAGGCCCCTGCAGTAGCAGGTCCTTTCTTAGAGGTAGAGGCCACGGTTCGTCCGTGAGCATCTCTTGAAGTTCCGGATACCAAGTCCTTCTTGGCCAATCCAGAACCACGAGTATAGTTCTTACTCCTCTCCTTCTTATGATTCTCAGTACTTTTGGTATGAGAGGCAGAGGAGGGAACACATACACTGACTGGTACACCCACGGCGTTACCAGAGCGTCCACCGCTATTGCCTGAGGGTCCCTTGACCTGGCGCAATATCTGTCCAGTTTTTTATTTAGACGTGACGCCATCATGTCCACCTTTGGTTTTTCCCAACGGTTTACAATCAGGTGGAAGACTTCTGGGTGAAGTCCCCACTCTCCCGGGTGAAGGTCGTGTCTGCTGAGGAAGTCTGCTTCCCAGTTGTCCACTCCCGGAATGAACACTGCTGATAGTGCTATCACATGATTTTCCGCCCAGCGAAGAATCCTTGCAGCTTCTGCCATTGCCCTCCTGCTTCTCGTGCCGCCCTGTCTGTTTACGTGGGCGACTGACGTGATGTTGTCCGATTGGATCAACACCGCCTGACCCTGAAGCAGAGGTTTTGCTTGACTTAGGGCATTGTAAATGGCCCTTAGTTCCAGAATGTTTATATGAAGAGATGTTTCCATGCTTGACCACAAGCCCTGGAAATTCCTTCCCTGTGTGACTGCTCCCCAGCCTCTCAGGCTGGCATCCGTGGTTACCAGGATCCAATCCTGAATGCCAAATCTGCGGCCCTCTAGTAGATGAGCACTCTGCAGCCACCACAGGAGAGACACCCTTGTCCTTGGCGACAGGGATATCCGCTGATGCATCTGAAGATGTGATCCGGACCATTTGTCCAGTAGATCCCACTGAAACGTTCTTGCATGGAATCTTCCGAATGGAATCGCTTCGTAAGAAGCCACCATTTTTCCCAGGACCCTCGTGCACTGATGCACTGAGACCTGGCCCGGTTTTAGGAGGTTCCTGACTAGCTCGGATAACTCCCTGGCCTTCTCCTCCGGGAGAAACACCTTCTTCTGGACTGTGTCCAGAATCATTCCTAGGAACAGTAGACGTGTCGTTGGAATCAGCTGCGATTTTGGAATATTTAGAATCCACCCGTGCTGACGTAACACTACCTGAGATAGTGCCACTCCGACTTCTAACTGTTCCCTGGACCTTGCCCTTATCAGGAGATCGTCCAAGTAAGGGATAATTAAGATGCCTTTTCTTCGTAGAAGAATCATCATTTCGGCCATTACCTTGGTAAAGACCCGAGGTGCCGTGGACAATCCAAACGGCAGCGTCTGAAACTGATAATGACAGTTTTGTACTACAAACCTGAGGTACCCTTGGTGAGAAGGGTATATTGGGACGTGGAGATAAGCATCTTTGATGTCCAGAGACACCATATAGTCCCCTTCTTCCAGGTTCGCTATCACTGCTCTGAGTGACTCCATCTTGAATTTGAACCTTTTTATGTAAGTGTTCAAGGATTTCAGATTTAAAAATTGGTCTCACCGAGCCATCCGGCTTCGGTACCACAAACAGCGTGGAATAATACCCCTTTCCCTGTTGTAGGAGGGGTACCTTGATTATCACCTGCTGGGAATACAGCTTGTGAATGGCTTCCAAAACTGCCTCCCTGTCGGAGGGAGACTTTGGTAAAGCAGACTTCAGGAACCGACGAGGGGGAAACGCCTCGAATTCCAGTTTGTACCCCTGCGATACTACCTGTAGAATCCAGGGATCCACTTGCGAGTGAGCCCACTGCGCGTTGAAATTCTTGAGACGGGCCCCCACCATGTCTGAGTCTGCTTGTAAAGCCCCAGCGTCATGCTGAAGACTTGGCAGAAGCAGGGGAGGGCTTCTGCTCCTGGGAAGCGGCTGCATGGTGCAGTCTTTTTCCTCTTCCTCTGCCCCGGGGCAGAAAAGAGTGGCCTTTTGCTCGCTTGTACTTATGGGAACGAAAGGACTGAGTTTGAAAAGACGGTGTCTTTTTCTGCTGATGTGAAGTGACCTGGGGTAAAAAGGTGGATTTTCCAGCCGTTGCCGTGGCCACCAGGTCCGATAGACCAGCCCCAAATAACTCCTCCCCTTTATACGGCAATACTTCCATGTGCCGTTTGGAATCCGCATCCCCTGACCACTGTCGCGTCCATAATGCTCTTCTGGCAGAGATGGACATAGCACTTACTCTTGATGCCAGGGTGCAAATATCCCTCTGTGCATCACGCATATATAGCAATGCATCCTTTAAATGTTCTATAGTTAACAAAATATTGTCCCTATCCAGGGTATCAATATTCTCAGTCAGGGAATCCGACCATGCGACTCCAGCACTGCACATCCAGGCTGAGGCGATTGCTGGTCGCAGTATAACACCAGTATGTGTGTATATACTTTTTAGGATATTTTCCAGCCTTCTATCAGCTGGTTCTTTGAGGGTGGCCGTATCAGGAGACGGTAACGCTACTTGTTTAGATAAACGTGTGAGCGCCTTATCTACCCTAGGGGGTGTTTCCCAACGCGCCCTAACCTCTGGCGGGAAAGGATATAGTGCTAATAATTTATTAGAAATTAGCAGTTTTTTATCGGGGGAAACCCACGCTTTATCACACACCTCATTTAATTCATCTGACTCAGGAAAAACTATTGGTAGTTTTTTCACACCCCACATAATACCCCTTTTTGTGGTATTTGTAGTGTCAGAAATGTTCAATGCCTCCTTCATTGCCGTGATCATGTAACGTGTGGCCCTACTGGACATTACGTTTGTCTCGTCACCGTCGACACTAGACTCAGTATCTGTGTCTGGGTCTGTGTCGACCCACTGAGGTAACGGGCGTTTTAGGGCCCCTGACGGTGTCTGAGACGCCTGGACAGGCACTAATTGATTTGCCGGCTGTCTCATGTCGTCAACAGTTTTTTGCAAAGTGCTGACATTATCACTTAATTGTTTCAATACAATCATCCAGTCAGGTGTCGACTCCCTAGGGGGTGACATCACTAACACAGGCAACTGCTCCGCCTCCACATCATTTTCCTCCTCATACATGTCGACACACGCGTACCGACACACAGCACACACACCGGGAATGCTCTGATAGAGGACAGGACCCCACTTAGCCCTTTGGAGAGACAGAGGGAGAGTCTGCCAGCACACACCCAGCGCTATATATATATACAGGGATAACCTTATATAAGTGTAGGTGTGAGGTGTGGTGCCTCTGGACTGGCTGAGCTGGATGGCTTTAGTGTGGCATACCTTTACATTCTATTAACACTTTTCACTTATTAATTTTTTAACACTATTTCTCTATTTTAATTACATTTCATGTTTGTATCACCCTCTCTATAGCTTCGGCTTCCTAAATACTAATTTTTCTCTGACGTCCTAGTGGATGCTGGGACTCCGTAAGGACCATGGGGAATAGCGGCTCCGCAGGAGACAGGGCACAATAATAAAAGCTTAAGGATCAGGTGGTGTGCACTGGCTCCTCCCCCTATGACCCTCCTCCAAGCCTTACACCTGCTGTTTATATCGTTATTTGCTGCCAAAAGTGCCCCCCCTTCTCTTTTTTTACCCTGATTCTGAAGCAGGACTGCAGGGGAGAGTCAGGGAGCCGTCCTTCCAGCGGAGCTGTGAGGGAAAATGGCGCTTGTGTGCTGAGGAGATAGGCTCCGCCCCTTCACGACGTCCTTATCTCCCGCTTTTTTGTGTAAAAATGGCAGGGGTTAAAATACATCCATATAGCCCAGGAGCTATATGTGATGTATTCTTTTTGCCACCTAAGGTATATTCTGTTATATTGCGTCTCAGGGCGCTCCCCCCCCAGCGCCCTGCACCCTCAGTGACCGGAGTGTGAAGTGTGCTGAGAGCAATGGCGCACAGCTGCGGTGCTGTGCGCTACCTTAGTCTGAAGACAGGATGTCTTCTGCCGCCGATTTCACCGGACCTCTTCGTCTTTTCTGGCTCTGTAAGGGGGACGGCGGCGCGGCTCCGGTGACCCATCCAGGCTGTACCTGTGATCGTCCCTCTGGAGCTAATGTCCAGTAGCCTAAGAAGCCCAATCCACTCTGCACGCAGGTGAGTTCGCTTCTTCTCCCCTTAGTCCCACGATGCAGTGAGCCTGTTGCCAGCAGGACTCAATGAAAATAAAAAACCTAAACTAAACTTTTATTCTAAGCAGCTCAGGAGAGCCACCTAGATTGCACCCTTCTCGGCCGGGCACAAAAATCTAACTGAGGCTTGGAGGAGGGTCATAGGGGGAGGAGCCAGTGCACACCACCTGATCCTTAAGCTTTTATTATTGTGCCCTGTCTCCTGCGGAGCCGCTATTCCCCATGGTCCTTACGGAGTCCCAGCATCCACTAGGACGTCAGAGAAAAATTAGTATTTAGGAAGCCGAAGCTATAGAGAGGGTGATACAAACATGAAATGTAATTAAAATAGAGAAATAGTGTTAAAAAATTAATAAGTGAAAAGTGTTAATAGAATGTAAAGGTATGCCACACTAAAGCCATCCAGCTCAGCCAGTCCAGAGGCACCACACCTCACACCTCCATTACCCCAATCTGGGTCTAATATTAACCAGCAAGGAGCCACATGATAATGGATGATATCTCTGTTGTGAGAGGCAGAGAGGTTCCTGCATTAGGAGGAGGTGCAGGCCCTGACATGCCACATGGAGCATTATGGGGTTGCTCCAAGTTAGGTAGCTCTTAGCTTAGACATATTGTAGTAAGGAGCCATTATCATGTGACCCATAAATACATGCACTTAAAACTAGAGCTGTGTACTGGACCATTTTTGCTGGTTTTGGTTGTAGTTCATCATCCGTTTTTGGTTCTGCCTAAACCGCCGATGTTGGTTTTGGTTTTGGATCTGTATTTTTTTTTCTCAAAAAATGATATAAAAGGTAAAATCACAGAATTGTGCCTATTTCTATTCCTAAAATATTAGTAACCTCAAAAACATTAATTTACAGTCATTTCCACACAGTTTTGACTACCTCACAACTCACAAATTTGTTTCATCCAATTTAAGCCAGAGTCTGCAGTAAAATGGCTGGTTACTAAGCAACAGAGCAGCAGCACAAACACAGCATATAGCACATCTATGAAACATTGCCACACAGTAGTGGCAGATATGAAAAGTGGTAAAAGATGGAATTGTCATAGGGCCATCCCACCCACACTTATGTTGGATATTAAAAAGGACATGCACAGTTTAACAAACCAAGCACTTCAGTGACAGGGACTTCCACTTTTGTGGCTGCAGTGTTTAATTTGTTTAGGCCCCGACAAAACAAGCTACTAATGAGCTTAAGGCAGCTAAGCTAACAGGTTTACACTAGTGGCATGATGTCAGAGAAACTGAATGAGGAGATGTCAGAGTGTCATGTACCACTTGAGCTGACCACCTGCTCACCAGGAGCTCTTTGCATCTCTTAAGATCTTGGTCAGTTGGAAAGTAAGACACGACATATAACTTAAACCTGGGATCAAGTATGGATAACAAAATGTATTGATCCATTTCAAGATGTTAACAACCCTTGGATCCTGGCGAAGCAAATAAAAGACTTGATTTATAAGTCCGACATACTTAGTGGAATCACTTTGTTTCATCTCCTCCTTCAATTTCTCAAGCTGCTTTTCTAAAGTTTTAATTAGGGGAATCACCTGACTCAAGCTGGCAGTGTCTAAACTCATTTCACAGGTGGTTACTTAGCAGGGTTTTAGCACATCTTAAAAATTATTCTCAACTGCACTGCAGAAAGGTACACTCCCCCTCCTTTCCCAATGTCTTGGCTTGTTGTGTAAGTTTGAAAAGCTTTCTGCTGTTCCTCCATCTGCTGAACCATATAAAGGGCGGAGTTCCACATTGTTACCACCTCTTGCTTTAGTTGGTAGCATGGCAATTGAACTCTTCGTGGAGTCGCTGCAATCTCCTGCTGAGTGTCCCAACATTCTTTTGGGCCACAGACAACATGCCCCTGCCCCTGTAAAAAAAAAATGTAAAACCCTGTACCACCAAGTTGATTGTGTTAGCAAAACATGGGACATTGGGGGTAATTCCAAGTTGATCGCAGCAGGAATTTTGTTAGCAGTTGGGCAAAACCATGTGCATTGCAGGGGAGGCAGATTTAACATGTGCAGAGAGAGTTAGATTTGGGTGTGGTGTGTTCAATCTGCAATCTAATTTGCAGTGTAAAAATAAAGCAGCCAGTATTTACCCTGCACAGTTACAAAATAACCCACCCAAATCTAACTCTTTCTGCACATGTTATATCTGCCTCCCCTGCAGTGCACATAGTTTTGCCCAACTGCTCACAAAATTCCTGCTGCGATCAACTTGGAATTACCCCCAATGTCCCATGTTTTGCTAACACAATCAACTTGGTGGTACAGGGTTTTACATTTTTTTTTTTACAGGGGCAGGGGCATGTTGTCTGTGGCCCAAAAGAATGTTGGGACACTCAGCAGGAGATTGCAGCGAGGGGGTAATTCAGATCTGATTGTAGCAGCAAATTTGTGAGCAGTTGGGCAAAACCATGTGCACTGTCAGTGTGATAGATATAACATTTGCAAAGAGAGTTAGATTTGGATGGGTTATTTTGTTTCTGTGCAGAGTAAATACTGGCTGCTTTATTTTTACACTGCAATTTAGATTTCAGCTTGAACACACCCCACCCAAATCTAACTCTCTCTGCACATGTTATATCTGCCCCCCCCCCCCTGCAATGCACATGGTTTTGCCCAACTGCTAACAAATTTGCTGCTATGATCAGGTCTGAATTACCCCCTGCTTGAAATTCTCCCAGCAGCAATGTTTTCACAATATTTGTGGCACTATTAGAAATCACAGATCTTGAGGAGAGTCCAATAGAGATGAGCGGGTTCGGTTTCTTTGAATCCGAACCCGCACGAACTTCACTTTTTTTTCCACGGGTCCGAGCGACTCGGATCTTCCCGCCTTGCTCGGTTAACCCGAGCGCGCCCGAACGTCATCATGACGCTGTCGGATTCTCGCGAGGCTCGGATTCTATCGCGAGACTCGGATTCTATATAAGGAGCCGCGCGTCGCCGCCATTTTCACTCGTGCATTGAGATTGATAGGGAGAGGACGTGTCTGGCGTCCTCTCCATTAGAATAGAGATAGATAGATTAGATAGAGAGAGATTGTGCAGAGTCGCAGACAGAGTTAGTTTACCACAGTCAGTGACCAGTGCAGTTGCTAGTTAACTTTTATTTAATATAATATATCCGTTCACTTCTCTCTGCTATATCCGTTCTCTGCCTGAAAAAAAAAACGATACACAGCACAGTCAGTCACACAGTGTGACTCAGTCTGTGTGCACTCAGCTCAGCCCAGTGTGCTGCACAGTCATCAATGTATAAATTAAAAGCTTATAATTAATTGTGGGGGAGACTGGGGAGCACTGCAGGTTGTTAGCAGGAGCCAGGAGTACAATTATATTAATTAACAGTGCACACTTTTGCTGCAGGAGTGGTGACCAGTGCCTGACCACCAGTATAGTATTGTTGTATACTACTAATATCTCTTTAAATATCAACCAGTCTATATTAGCAGCAGACACAGTACAGTGCGGTAGTTCACGGCTGTGGCTACCTCTGTGTCGGCACACGGCAGGCAGTCCGTCCGACCAGAATTGTATTATTTATTATTATATACCTACCACCTAACCGTGGTTTTTTTTTCATTCTTTATACCGTCATAGTGTCATCCTAATTGTTACGAGTATACTACTATCTCTTTATCAACCAGTGTACAGTGCGGTAGTTCACGGCTGTGGCTACCTCTGTGTCGGCACACGGCAGGCAGTCCGTCCGACCAGAATTGTATTATTTATTATTATATACCTACCACCTAACCGTGGTTTTTTTTTCATTCTTTATACCGTCATAGTGTCATCCTAATTGTTACGAGTATACTACTATCTCTTTATCAACCAGTGTACAGTGCGGTAGTTCACGGCTGTGGCTACCTCTGTGTCGGCACACGGCAGGCAGTCCGTCCGACCAGAATTGTATTATTTATTATTATATACCTACCACCTAACCGTGGTTTTTTTTTCATTCTTTATACCGTCATAGTGTCATCCTAATTGTTACGAGTATACTACTATCTCTTTATCAACCAGTGTACAGTGCGGTAGTTCACGGCTGTGGCTACCTCTGTGTCGGCACACGGCAGGCAGTCCGTCCGACCAGAATTGTATTATTTATTATTATATACCTACCACCTAACCGTGGTTTTTTTTTCATTCTTTATACCGTCATAGTGTCATCCTAATTGTTACGAGTATACTACTATCTCTTTATCAACCAGTGTACAGTGCGGTAGTTCACGGCTGTGGCTACCTCTGTGTCGGCACACGGCAGGCAGTCCGTCCGACCAGAATTGTATTATTTATTATTATATACCTACCACCTAACCGTGGTTTTTTTTTCATTCTTTATACCGTCATAGTGTCATCCTAATTGTTACGAGTATACTACTATCTCTTTATCAACCAGTGTACAGTGCGGTAGTTCACGGCTGTGGCTACCTCTGTGTCGGCACACGGCAGGCAGTCCGTCCGACCAGAATTGTATTATTTATTATTATATACCTACCACCTAACCGTGGTTTTTTTTTCATTCTTTATACCGTCATAGTGTCATCCTAATTGTTACGAGTATACTACTATCTCTTTATCAACCAGTGTACAGTGCGGTAGTTCACGGCTGTGGCTACCTCTGTGTCGGCAGTCGGCAGGCAGTCCGTCCATCCATAATTGTATTATTATTATAATATATACCACCTAACCGTGGTTTTTTTTTCATTCTTTATACCGTCATAGTGTCATCCTAATTGTTACGAGTATACTACTATCTCTTTATCAACCAGTTTACAGTGCGGTAGTTCACGGCTGTGGCTACCTCTGTGTCGGCACACGGCAGGCAGTCCGTCCGACCAGAATTGTATTATTTATTATTATATACCTACCACCTAACCGTGGTTTTTTTTTCATTCTTTATACCGTCATAGTGTCATCCTAATTGTTACGAGTATACTACTATCTCTTTATCAACCAGTGTACAGTGCGGTAGTTCACGGCTGTGGCTACCTCTGTGTCGGCAGTCGGCAGGCAGTCCGTCCATCCATAATTGTATTATTATTATAATATATACCACCTAACTGTGGTTTTTTTTTCATTCTTTATACCGTCGTCATAGTGTCATACTAGTTGTTACGAGTATACTACTATCTCTTTATCAACCAGTGTACAGTGCGGTAGTTCACGGCTGTGGCTACCTCTGTGTCGGCAGTCGGCAGGCAGTCCGTCCATCCATAATTGTATTATTATTATAATATATACCACCTAACCGTGGTTTTTTTTTCATTCTTTATACCGTCGTCATAGTGTCATACTAGTTGTTACGAGTATACTACTATCTCTTTATCAACCAGTGTACAGTGCGGTAGTTCACGGCTGTGGCTACCTCTGTGTCGGCACTCGGCAGCCCGTCCATAATTGTATATACCACCTAACCGTGGTTTTTTTTTCTTTCTTTATACATACATACTAGTTACGAGTATACTATCTCTTTATCAACCAGTCTATATATTAGCAGCAGACACAGTACAGTGCGGTAGTTCACGGCTGTGGCTACCTCTGTGTCGGCACTCGGCAGCCCGTCCATAATTGTATACTAGTATCCAATCCATCCATCTCCATTGTTTACCTGAGGTGCCTTTTAGTTGTGCCTATTAAAATATGGAGAACAAAAATGTTGAGGTTCCAAAATTAGGGAAAGATCAAGATCCACTTCCACCTCGTGCTGAAGCTGCTGCCACTAGTCATGGCCGAGACGATGAAATGCCAGCAACGTCGTCTGCCAAGGCCGATGCCCAATGTCATAGTACAGAGCATGTCAAATCCAAAACACCAAATATCAGTAAAAAGCCTCTTTTTTTCTTTGCGTCATGTGCTGTTTGGGGAGGGTTTTTTGGAAGGGACATCCTGCGTGACACTGCAGTGCCACTCCTAGATGGGCCCGGTGTTTGTGTCGGCCACTAGGGTCGCTAATCTTACTCACACAGCTACCTCATTGCGCCTCTTTTTTTCTTTGCGTCATGTGCTGTTTGGGGAGGGTTTTTTGGAAGGGACATCCTGCGTGACACTGCAGTGCCACTCCTAGATGGGCCCGGTGTTTGTGTCGGCCACTAGGGTCGCTAATCTTACTCACACAGCTACCTCATTGCGCCTCTTTTTTTCTTTGCGTCATGTGCTGTTTGGGGAGGGTTTTTTGGAAGGGACATCCTGCGTGACACTGCAGTGCCACTCCTAGATGGGCCCGGTGTTTGTGTCGGCCACTAGGGTCGCTTATCTTACTCACACAGCGACCTCGGTGCAAATTTTAGGACTAAAAATAATATTGTGAGGTGTGAGGTATTCAGAATAGACTGAAAATGAGTGTAAATTATGGTTTTTGAGGTTAATAATACTTTGGGATCAAAATGACCCCCAAATTCTATGATTTAAGCTGTTTTTTAGTGTTTTTGGAAAAAAACACCCGAATCCAAAACACACCCGAATCCGACAAAAAAAATTCGGTGAGGTTTTGCCAAAACGCGTTCGAACCCAAAACACGGCCGCGGAACCGAACCCAAAACCAAAACACAAAACCCGAAAAATTTCAGGCGCTCATCTCTAGAGTCCAAGCGGGGTAAGTCATTCTTCTATGACATTAGTTTTTCTAAGAGATTGTCAGCAATATGTCTTTGAGTGAAGCCAGTGACACACAGAGTAGCCTGCCTCTGAATGAGCTGGCATTGTTAGATATTACTACTGCTACTGCTGAAGGCGATTCACCTATCCAGTGGGCTGTCACAGTCATGTAATGTTTAGTTTGCCCACTACCGCTTGTGAAAAGATCTTGCCCTTTCATAAGAGGCAGAAGAAGATGCCTCCCTAACAGTTTCAGAACCACCATTCATAAATGAAGGCCAAGGCCTAAGATTTTCCTTGCCACTGTGTGTTGTGAATGGTATGTTACCAATTTTCTATTTTACTGCATTAAACTTCCCCGTTAATAGAGGTGTTTTAGTTTTTGTCTTTACCCCTTTAAAATATAGGTGTTTTTTTAAGTAGATGCCCTGTCTTAAACCATCTATGCCCTTAAGCAACCGATTTGGAAGACGGTGAATAACTGATATCGTCATCATGACTGGTTACAGCAACTACAGCAATAGTATTTGGTTGTTGCTCCTGCTCTTCTCTAAAATGATAATTATCTATTTTTTAATAAGCTCATACTGCATGGAATCACAGGGCTTATGTGAAGTAAACAAAGCGCACTGGGGTACAAAGCATATTGTGGTAGGTAGAGTGCACAGAACAGTACAAATAAATTATACAATAATATATATATATATTTTTTTTTAACTGGCAGCTAGCCTCACATTGTGTGGCGTCAGACCACTTTTATGCACACACGCTGGGGTAATGGGGTAGGGAGAGTGCACAGAACTGTAAAAACAAATTAGAGCATACTGGGGTAGAGTGCAGAGAACAGTACCAACAAATGATACAACTTTTTTTACATTATTTTTTTAACTGCCATCTCAGCTCACACTGCATGGAGTCAGACCGCTTTTATGCATGTGCACTAGGGTACAGAGAGTATTGGAGTTGCACAGAACAGTACAAACAAATTATATAACAATATTATTTTTTTTACCTGGCAGCTCAGCTTACACTGTGTGAAGTCACAGGACTTACATGAAATGAAAAAAAATGTGCTGGAGTACAGAGTGTACTGGGGTACATAGAGTGCACAGAACAGTACAAACAAATCATACAGCAATAATTTTGTATTTTTTTTAACTCGAAGCTCGGCTTACACTTAATGGAGTCAGACCACTTTTATATGTACATGAATTGAATACAGCACACTGTGGTACAGTGTACTTAGGTGCAGTGCACAGAACAGTACAATTTATAAATGTTTAACGTTTTTAACTTTTTAAGTTTTTAAAAGGTTTTTTTTGCAACTGAACAACAATACGTAGTCACACTTCTTATGTGAACGCAGTAGATAGGGCCTGCAGAGTCAATGCAACTCCACTGTTTAAGGGAATTAGACTAAGGGGATTGGACACAGCTTGTGGATGGACACAGCACAGCCACTTCTAGTAGATGGACACAGCACAGCCACTTGTAGATGTACACAGCACAGCCACTTGTAGTCGATGAATACTGTACACCCACTTAGATGGACACTGCACATCCACTTAGATGGACATCGCACAGCTACTTGTGGATGGACACAGCAGAGCGCAGCACACACATGACGGCTGGAGTTAAATGGCACTTATTCACCACCACAGGGTCAAAATATAGAAACCAAAACCCACAAGAATCCGACACCGGGAGGATGAAATTTTGTCTTTATTTGGAATCTAGGTTGCTGCGAAAACCAGGGCTAGGGTTCGGATCTACACAGATCCCAATAGTTCGGGCAGTCTCGGATTTAAGGTAATCTGAACTACTTGTCTCTACTTAAAATGTAGAAATGGATACATTTGCAAGAAAGTAGACATCACAAAAATAATATACAGTTTAAGAAAATTTTAACAGCATTTTATTTTAATATTTTTTTTAGCCATTTAGAATTTACACTGTCAAAGTCTCATTTTATTAGCCTACTAAGAGTATCATGAATTACTGGATAGAACATTGGACAAGGCTCTGCATAATTGTCACAACTGTGTTAATTGGTAAATATTGTGCAGACAGAGCCTTTAGCTTTGGTGTTTGATTGAGATCTTATTGTACATTTTTGTCATCCTGGCATAGAAAGGGATGACGTCATTTATTTAGCTTTTTGCAAAAGCAGTATGTTTCATTGTAAAGTAAAACTTGTCTACTTCACCAAAATTGCATAATGTAAAATGCTGTTTAAGAAAAAGCAATTCTCTAACACAATGGAGGTCATTTACAAAAAGCAAAATCACAAGGCTAGGTATGTTTACACTGGAAAAGAGGAGACTAAGAAGGGACATGATCAACATCTACAAATATATAAGGAGACAATACACAGAGCTTGCACGGAACCTGTTTTTGGTAAGATCAGCACAGAGGACACGTGGACACTCGCTTAGGTTAGAGGAGAGGAGATTCCGCACAATGTGGCGTAAAGGTTTTTTCACAGTAAGGACAATACGTGTTTGGAATTCCCTGCCTGAGGCAGTTGTAATGGCGGGCTCAGTCAATACCTTTAAGAATGGATTAGATAAATTCCTAATGGATAAGGATACCCAGGGTTATGGTGCGTAGTCACGCACTATAGTTACTATGAAAAGAGGAAAAAAACACAACGGCTGACATCAGCATCAGACAAAACTTAGACCAAAATAATCCTGCAAAGGAGACCACAAATAAGTTGAACTTGATGGACAAATTGTCTTTTTTCAACCTTAGATACTATGTTACTATGTTACATATTTCTCTTTGATTCCGCTACAATTGATGCAGATTGCTGACTCTGCGTAGGATCACAAGGAGCTCTGTCAGTTCCCAGTACTTGAGGGACGTTTCTACTAGAGATGAGCGGATTCGGTTTCTCGGAAACCGAACCCCCCCCGAACTTCACCCTTTTTACACGAGTCCGAGGCAGGTTCGAACCTTCCCGCCTTGCTCGGCTAACCCGAGCGCGCCCGAACGTCATCATCCCGCTGTCGGATTCTCGCGAGATTCGGATTCTATATAAGCAGCAGTGCGTCGCCGCCATTTTCACTCGTGCATTGGAGATGATAGGGAGAGGACGTGGCTGGCGTCCTCTCCGTTTATTGTTGAAGTTGATTGGTTTATTGCTTAATTGTGGGGAGGACTGGGGAGCAGCTGTTAGGAGGAGTACAGTGCAGTGTTTTGCTGATAAGTGACCACCAGTTTTTATCCGTTCTCTGCCTGAAAAAAACGCTCCATACCATATCTGTGCTCAGTGTGCTGCATAATATATCTGTGCTGTGTGCTCACACTGCTTAATTGTGGGGACTGGGGAGCAGCTATAGCAGGAGTACAGTGCAGAGTTTTGCTGACAGTGACCACCAGTATACGTTGTCTGCCTGAAAAACACTCCATATCTGTGCTCAGTGTGCTGCTTTATTGTGGGGACTGGGGACCACCAGTATAATTAATATTATATAGGAGGAGTACAGTGCAGAGTGCACTGCTGTACCTACCTCTGTGTCGTCATCCATTAAGTATACTATCCATCTGCATTCTATACCTGTGGTGCATTTTAGTTTTGCAGTTGGCTGACACAGTGTCCACCAGTATACTATATATAGCAGTACTGTAGGCCACTGCTGTACCTACCTCTGTGTCGTCATCCATTAAGTATACTATCCATCTACATTCTATACCTGTGGTGCATTTTAGTTTTGCAGTTTGCTGACACAGTGTCCACCAGTATACTATATATAGCAGTACAGTAGGCCACTGCTGTACCTACCTCTGTGTAGTCATCCATTAAGTATACTATCCATCTACATTCTATACCTGTGGTGCATTTTAGTTTTGCAGTTTGCTGACAGTGTCCACCAGTATACTATATATAGCAGTACGGTAGGCCACTGCTGTACCTACCTCTGTGTCGTCATTCATTAAGTATACTATCCATCTACATTCTATACCTGTGGTGCATTTTAGTTTTGCAGTTTGCTGACAAAGTGACCACCAGTATATTATATATAGCAGTACGGTAGGCCACTGCTGTACCTACCTCTGTGTCATCATCCATTAAGTATACTATCCATCTACATTCTATACCTGTGGTGCATTTTAGTTTTGCAGTTTGCTGACATAGTGTCCACCAGTATACTATATATAGCAGTACGGTAGGCCACTGCTGTACCTACCTCTGTGTCGTCATCCATTAAGTATACTATCCATCTACATTCTATACCTGTGGTGCATTTTAGTTTTGCAGTTTGCTGACACAGTGACCTCCAGTATACTATATATAGCAGTATGGTAGGCCACTGCTGTACCTACCTCTGTGTCGTCATCCATTAAGTATACTATGCATCTACATTCTATACCTGTGGTGCATTTTAGTTTTGCAGTTTGCTGACACAGTGACCACCAGTATACTATATATAGCAGTACGGTAGGCCACTGCTGTACCTACCTCTGTGTCGTCATCCATTAAGTATACTATCCATCTACATTCTATACCTGTGGTGCATTTTAGTTTTTCAGTTTGCTGACACAGTGACCACCAGTATACTATATATAGCAGTACGGTAGGCCACTGCTGTACCTACCTCTGTGTCGTCATCCATTAAGTATACTATCCATCTACATTCTATACCTGTGGTGCATTTTAGTTTTGCAGTTTGCTGACACAGTGTCCACCAGTATACTATATATAGCAGTACAGTAGGCCACTGCTGTACCTACCTCTGTGTCGTCATCCATTAAGTATACTATCCATCTACATTCTATACCTGTGGTGCATTTTAGTTTTGCAGTTTGCTGACACAGTGACCACCAGTATACTATATATAGCAGTACGGTAGGCCACTGCTGTACCTACCTCTGTGTCGTCATCCATTAAGTATACTATCCATCTACATTCTATACCTGTGGTGCATTTTAGTTTTGCAGTTTGCTGACAGTGTCCACCAGTATACTATATATAGCAGTACGGTAGGCCACTGCTGTACCTACCTCTGTGTCGTCATCCATTAAGTATACTATCCATCTACATTCTATACCTGTGGTGCATTTTAGTTTTTCAGTTTGCTGACACAGTGACCACCAGTATACTATATATAGCAGTATGGTAGGCCACTGCTGTACCTACCTCTGTGTCGTCAAGTATACTAACCATCCATACCTGTGGTGCATTTCAGTTGTGCGCAGTAAATATAGTAGTAGGCCATTGCTATTGATACTGGCATATGGCCATTGACATGCCTGGTCAAAATACAAAAAAAATCAGCTCTTCGGTGTGGAATTATTTCAACACAAATGCGGACAACAGGTGTCAAGCCGTGTGTTGCCTTTGTCAAGCTGTAATAAGTAGGGGTAAGGACGTTAACCACTTCGGAACATCCTCCCTTATACGTCACCTGCAGCGCATTCATCATAAGTCACGTAGTGATGTGCACCGGAAATTTTTCGGGTTTTGTGTTTTGGTTTTGGGTTCGGTTCCGCGGCCGTGTTTTGGGTTTGGACGCGTTTTGGCAAAACCTCACCGAAATTTTTTTGTCAGATTCGGGTGTGTTTTTCAAAAAACCCTAAAAAACAGCTTAAATCATAGAATTTGGGGGTCATTTTGATCCCATAGTATTATTAACCTCAATAACCATAATTTCCACTCATTTTCAGTCTATTCTGAACACCTCACATCTCACAATATTATTTTTAGTCCTAAAATTTGCACCGAGGTCGCTGGATGGCTAAGCTAGGCGACCCAAGTGGCCGACACAAACACCTGGCCCATCTAGCAGTGGCACTGCAGTGTCAGACAGGATGGCCCTTCAAAAAAATTGTCCCCAAACAGCACATGATGCAAAGAAAAAAAGAGGCGCAATGAGGTAGCTGTGTGACTAAGCTAAGTGACCCAAGTGGCCGACACAAACACCTGGCCCATCTAGGAGTGGCACTGCAGTGTCACGCAGGATGGCCCTTCAAAAAAATACTCCCCAAACAGCACATGATGCAAAGAAAAAAAGAGGCGCAATGAGGTAGCTGTGTGACTAAGATAAGCAATCCAAGTGGCCGACACAAACATCTGGCCCATCTAGGAGTGGCACTGCAGTGTCACGCAGGATGGCCCTTCAAAAAAATACTCCCCAAACAGCACATGACGCAAAAAAAAAAAAGAGGCGCAATGAGGTAGCTGTGTGACTAAGATAAGCGACCCAAGTGGCCGACACAAACACCTGGCCCATCTAGGAGTGGCACTGCAGTGTCACGCAGGATGGCCCTTCAAAAAAATACTCCCCAAACAGCACATGATGCAAAGAAAAATGAAAGAAAAAAGAGGTGCAAGATGGAATTGTCCTTGGGCCCTCCCACCCACCCTTATGTTGTATAAACAGGACATGCACAGTTTAACGAACCCATCATTTCAGTGACAGGGTCTGCCACACGAATGTGACTGAAATGACTGGTTGGTTTGGGCCCCCACCAAAAAAGAAGCAAGCAATCTCTCCTTGCACAAACTGGCTCTACAGAGGCAAGATGTCCACCTCATCATCATCCTCCGATTCCTCACCCCTTTCACTGTGTACATCCCCCTCCTCACAGATTATTAATTCGTCCCCACTGGAATCCACCATCTCAGGTCCCCGTGTACTTTCTGGAGGCAATTGCTGCTGGTGAATGTCTCCACGGAGGAATTGATTATAATTAATTTTAATGAACATCATCTTCTCCACATTTTCTGGAAGTAACCTCGTACGCCGATTGCTGACAAGGTGAGCGGCTGCACTAAACACTCTTTCGGAGTACACACTGGAGGGAGGGCAACTTAGGTAGAATAAAGCCAGTTTCTGCAAGGGCCTCCAAATTGCCTCTTTTTCCTGCCAGTATACGTACGGACTGTCTGACGTGCCTACTTGGATGCGGTCACTCATATAATCCTCCACCATTCTTTCAATGGTGACAGAATCATATGCAGTGACAGTAGACGACATGTCAGTAATCGTTGGCAGGTCCTTCAGTCTGGACCAGATGTCAGCACTCGCTCCAGACTGCCCTGCATCACCGCCAGCGGGTGGGCTAGGAATTCTTAGCCTTTTCCTCGCACCCCCAATTGCGGGAGAATGTGAAGGAGGAGATGGTGACGGGTCACGTTCCGCTTGACTTGACAATTTTCTCACCAGCAGGTCTTTGAACCCCTGCAGACTTGTGTCTGCCGGAAAGAGAGATACAACGTAGGTTTTAAATCTAGGATCGAGCACGGTGGCCAAAATGTAGTGCTCTGATTTCAACAGATTGACCACCCGTGAATCCTGGTTAAGCGAATGAAGGGCTCCATCCACAAGTCCCACATGCCTAGCGGAATCGCTCTGTTTTAGCTCATCCTTCAATGTCTCCAGCTTCTTCTGCAAAAGCCTGATGAGGGGAATGACCTGACTCAGGCTGGCAGTGTCTGAACTGACTTCACGTGTGGGAAGTTCAAAGGGTTGCAGAACCTTGCACAACGTTGAAATCATTCTCCACTGCGCTTGAGACAGGTGCATTCCACCTCCTTTGCCTATATCGTGGCCAGATGTATAGGCTTGAATGGCCTTTTGCTGCTCCTCCATCCTCTGAAGCATATAGAGGGTTGAATTCCACCTCGTTACTACCTCTTGCTTCAGATGATGGCAGGGCAGGTTCAGGTATTTTTGGTGGTGCTCCAGTCTTCTGTACGCGGTGCCTGAACGCCGAAAGTGGCCCGCAATTCTTCGGGCCACCGACAGCATCTCTTGCACGCCCCTGTCGTTTTTTAAATAATTCTGCACAACCAAATTCAAGGTATGTGCAAAACATGGGACGTGCTGGAATTTGCCCAGATGTAATGCACGCACAATATTGCTGGCGTTGTCCGATGTCACAAATCCCCAGGAGAGTCCAATTGGGGTAAGCCATTCTGCGATGATCTTCCTCAGTTGCCGTAAGAGGTTTTCAGCTGTGTGCGTATTCTGGAAAGAGGTGATACAAAGCGTAGCCTGCCTAGGAACGACTTGGCATTTGCGAGATGCTGCTACTGGTGCCGCCGCTGCTGTTCTTGCAGCGGGAGGCAATACATCTACCCAGTGGGCTGTCACAGTCATATAGTCCTGAGTCTGCCCTGCTCCACTTGTCCACATGTCCGTGGTTAAGTGGACATTGGGTACAACTGCATTTTTTAGGACACTGGTGAGTCTTTTTCTGAGGTCTGTGTACATTTTTGGTATCGCCTGCCTAGAGAAATGGAACCTAGATCGTATTTGGTACCGGGGACACAGTACCTCAATCAAGTCTATAGTTGGCTCTGAATTAACGATGGATACCGGAACCACGTTTCTCACCGCCCAGGCTGCCAAGGCCTCAGTTATCCGCTTTGCAGCAGGATGACTGCTGTGATATTTCATCTTCCTCGCAAAGGACTGTTGTACAGTCAATTGCTTACTGGAAGTAGTACAAGTGGTCTTCCGACTTCCCCTCTGGGATGACGATCGACTCCCAGCAGCAACAACAGCAGCGCCAGCAGCAGTAGGCGTTACACTCAAGGATGCATCGGAGGAATCCCAGGCAGGAGAGGACTCGTCAGACTTGCCAGTGACATGGCCTGCAGGACTATTGGCTTTCATGGGTAAGGAGGAAATTGACACTGAGGGAGTTGGTGGTGTGGTTTGCAGGAGCTTGGTTACAAGAGGAAGGGATTTAGTGGTCAGTGGACTGCTTCCGCTGTCGCCCAAAGTTTTTGAACTTGTCACTGACTTATGATGAATGCGCTGCAGGTGACGTATAAGGGAGGATGTTCCGAGGTGGTTAACGTCCTTACCCCTACTTATTACAGCTTGACAAAGGCAACTCACGGCTTGACACCTGTTGTCCGCATTTGTGTTGAAATAATTACACACCGAAGAGCTGATTTTTTTTGTATTTTGACCAGGCATGTCAATGGCCATATTCCTCTCATGGACAATAGGTGTCTCCCCGGGTGCCTGACTTAAACAAACCACCTCACCATCAGAATCCTCCTTGTCAATTTCCTACCCAGCGCCAGAAACACCCATCCATATCCTCATCCTGGTGTACTTCAACACTGACATCTTCAATTTGACTATCAGGAACTGGACTGCGGGTGCTCCTTCCAGCACTTGCAGGGGGCGTGCAAATGGTGGAAGGCGCAAGCTCTTCCCGTCCAGTGTTGGGAAGGTCAGGCATCGCAACCGACACAATTGGACTCTCCTTTGGGATTTGGGATTTCGAAGAACGCACAGTTCTTTGCTGTGCTTTTGCCAGCTTAAGTCTTTTCTTTTTTCTAGCGAGAGGATGAGTGCTTCCATCCTCATGTGAAGCTGAACCACTAGCCATGAACATAGGCCAGGGCCTCAGCCGTTCCTTGCCACTCCGTGTCGTAAATGGCATATTGGCAAGTTTACGCTTCTCCTCAGACGCTTTTAATTTTGATTTTTGGGTCATTTTACTGATCTTTTGTGTTTTGGATTTTACATGCTCTGTACTGTATGACATTGGGCATCGGCCTTGGCAGACGACGTTGATGGCATTTCATCGTCTCGGCCATGACTAGTGGCAGCAGCTTCAGCACGAGGTGGAAGTGGATCTTGATCTTTCCCTATTTTTTTAACCTCCACATTTTTGTTCTCCATATTTTAATGCGCACAACTAAAAGGCACCACAGGTATACAATGTAGATGGATGGATAGTATACTTATGGACGACGAGTGACGACACAGAGGTAGGTACAGCAGTGGCCTACCGTACTGCTATATACAGAATAATGGACCTGGTGGACACTGTCAGCAGACTGCTAAACTAGTACTACTAGTATAAAGAAAAAAAGCCACCACAGGTATAAAATGTATATGGATGGATAGTATACTTATGGACGACAAGTGACGACACAGAGGTAGGTACAGCAGTGGCCTACCGTACTGCTATATGCAGTATAATGGACCTGGTGGACACTGTCAGCAGACTGCTAAACTAGTACTACTAGTTTAAAGAAAAAAAGCCACCACAGGTATACAATGTAGATGGATGGATAGTATACTTATGGACGACGAGTGATGACACAGAGGTAGGTACAGCAGTGGCCTACCGTACTGCTATATACAGTATAATAAATGGACCTGGTGGACACTGTCAGCAAACTGCTAAACTAGTATAAAGAAAAAAAAGCCACCACAGGTATACAATGTAGATGGATGGATAGTATACTTTTGGACGACGAGTGACGACACAGAGGTAGGTACAGCAGTGGCCTACCGTACTGCTATATGCAGTATAATGGACCTGGTGGACACTGTCAGCAGACTGCTAAACTAGTACTACTAGTATAAAGAAAAAAAGGCACCACAGGTATACAATGTAGATGGATGGATAGTATACTTATGGACGACGAGTGACGACACAGAGGTAGGTACAGCAGTGGCCTACCGTACTGCTATATACAGTATAATGGACCTGGTGGACACTGTCAGCAGACTGCGTTTATAGTATAAAAAAAAGACACCACAGGTATACAATGTAGATGGATGGATACTTAGTATACTTATGGACGACGAGTGACGACACAGAGGTAGGTACAGCAGTGGCCTACCGTACTGCTATATACAGTATAATGGACCTGGTGGACACTGTCAGCAGACTGCGTTTATAGTATAAAGAAAAAAAGACACCACAGGTATACAATGTAGATGGATGGATAGTATACTTATGGACGACGAGTGATGACACAGAGGTAGGTACAGCAGTGGCCTACCGTACTGCTATATACAGTATAATGGACCTGGTGGACACTGTCAGCAGACTGCGTTTATAGTATAAAAAAAAGACACCACAGGTATACAATGTAGATTGATGGATACTTAGTATACTTATGGACGACGAGTGACGACACAGAGGTAGGTACAGCAGTGGCCTACCGTACTGCTATATACAGTATAATGGACCTGATGGACACTGTCAGCAGACTGCGCTTATAGTATAAAAAAAAAAGACACCACAGGTATACAATGTAGATCATATGTCTTCAACCTGTGGCCCTCCAGCTGCTGTGAAACTACACATCCCAGCATGCCCTGCCACAGTTTTACTGTTAAGGAATGCTAAAATTGAGGCAGGGCATGCTGGGATGTATAGTTCCACAGCAGCTGGAGGGCCGCAGGTTGAAGACCCATGATGTAGATGGATGGATACTTAGTATACTTATGGACGACGAGTGACGACACAGAGGTAGGTACAGCAGTGGCCTACCGTACTGCTATATACAGAATAATGGACCTGGTGGACACTGTCAGCAGACTGCGTTTATAGTATAAAGAAAAAAAGACACCACAGGTATACAATGTAGATGGATGGATAGTATACTTATGGACGACGAGTGATGACACAGAGGTAGGTACAGCAGTGGCCTACCGTACTGCTATATACAGTATAATGGACCTGATGGACACTGTCAGCAGACTGCGCTTATAGTATAAAAAAAAAGACACCACAGGTATACAATGTAGATGGATGGATACTTAGTATACTTATGGACGACGAGTGACGACACAGAGGTAGGTACAGCAGTGGCCTACCGTACTGCTATATACAGTATAATGGACCTGGTGGACACTGTCAGCAGACTGCGTTTATAGTATAAAGAAAAAAAGACACCACAGGTATACAATGTAGATGGATGGATAGTATACTTATGGACGACGAGTGATGACACAGAGGTAGGTACAGCAGTGGCCTACCGTACTGCTATATACAGTATAATGGACCTGATGGACACTGTCAGCAGACTGCGCTTATAGTATAAAAAAAAAGACACCACAGGTATACAATGTAGATGGATGGATACTTAGTATACTTATGGACGACGAGTGACGACACAGAGGTAGGTACAGCAGTGGCCTACCGTACTGCTATATACAGTATAATGGACCTGGTTGACACTGTCAGCAGACTGCGTTTATAGTATAAAGAAAAAAAGACACCACAGGTATACAATGTAGATGGATGGATACTTAGTATACTTATGGACGACGAGTGACGACACAGAGGTAGGTACAGCAGTGGCCTACCGTACTGCTATATACAGTATAATGGACCTGGTGGACACTGTCAGCAGACTGCGTTTATAGTATAAAAAAAAGACACCACAGGTATACAATGTAGATGGATGGATACTTAGTATACTTATGGACGACGAGTGACGACACAGAGGTAGGTACAGCAGTGGCCTACCGTACTGCTATATACAGTATAATGGACCTGGTGGACACTGTCAGCAGACTGCGTTTATAGTATAAAGAAAAAAAGACACCACAGGTATACAATGTAGATGGATGGATAGTATACTTATGGACGACGAGTGATGACACAGAGGTAGGTACAGCAGTGGCCTACCGTACTGCTATATACAGTATAATGGACCTGGTGGACACTGTCAGCAGACTGCGTTTATAGTATAAAAAAAAGACACCACAGGTATACAATGTAGATTGATGGATACTTAGTATACTTATGGACGACGAGTGACGACACAGAGGTAGGTACAGCAGTGGCCTACCGTACTGCTATATACAGTATAATGGACCTGATGGACACTGTCAGCAGACTGCGCTTATAGTATAAAAAAAAAAGACACCACAGGTATACAATGTAGATGGATGGATACTTAGTATACTTATGGACGACGAGTGACGACACAGAGGTAGGTACAGCAGTGGCCTACCGTACTGCTATATACAGTATAATGGACCTGGTGGACACTGTCAGCAGACTGCGTTTATAGTATAAAAAAAAAAGACACCACAGGTATACAATGTAGATGGATGGATACTTAGTATACTTATGGACGACGAGTGACGACACAGAGGTAGGTACAGCAGTGGCCTACCGTACTGCTATATACAGTATAATGGACCTGGTGGACACTGTCAGCAGACTGCGTTTATAGTATAAAGAAAAAAAGACACCACAGGTATACAATGTAGATGGATGGATAGTATACTTATGGACGACGAGTGATGACACAGAGGTAGGTACAGCAGTGGCCTACCGTACTGCTATATACAGTATAATGGACCTGGTGGACACTGTCAGCAGACTGCGTTTATAGTATAAAAAAAAGACACCACAGGTATACAATGTAGATTGATGGATACTTAGTATACTTATGGACGACGAGTGATGACACAGAGGTAGGTACAGCAGTGGCCTACCGTACTGCTATATACAGTATAATGGACCTGATGGACACTGTCAGCAGACTGCGCTTATAGTATAAAAAAAAAGACACCACAGGTATACAATGTAGATGGATGGATACTTAGTATACTTATGGATGACGAGTGACGACACAGAGGTAGGTACAGCAGTGGCCTACCGTACTGCTATATACAGTATAATGGACCTGGTGGACACTGTCAGCAGACTGCGTTTATAGTATAAAGAAAAAAAGACACCACAGGTATACAATGTAGATGGATGGATACTTAGTATACTTATGGACGACGAGTGACGACACAGAGGTAGGTACAGCAGTGGCCTACCGTACTGCTATATACAGTATAATGGACCTGGTTGACACTGTCAGCAGACTGCGTTTATAGTATAAAGAAAAAAAGACACCACAGGTATACAATGTAGATGGATGGATACTTAGTATACTTATGGACGACGAGTGACGACACAGAGGTAGGTACAGCAGTGGCCTACCGTACTGCTATATACAGTATAATGGACCTGGTGGACACTGTCAGCAGACTGCGTTTATAGTATAAAAAAAAAGGACACCACAGGTATACAATGTAGATGGATGGATAGTTTACTTTTGGACGACGAGTGACGACACAGAGGTAGGTAGAGCAGTGGCCTACCGTACTGCTATATACAGTATAATGGACCTGGTGGACACTGTCAGCAGACTGCGTTTATCGTATAAAAAAAAGACACCACAGGAGTGTTTTTCAGGCAGACAAACGTACTGTATACTGGTGGTCACTGTCAGCAAAACTGTGCACTGTACTCCTGCTATAGCTGCTCCCCAGTCCCCACAATAATTAAGCAGTGTGAGCACTCAGCACAGATATATCATGCAGCACACTGAGCACAGATATGGTATGGAACGTTTTTTTCAGGCAGAGAATGGATAAAAAACTGGTGGTCACTATTAGCAAAACTCTGCACTGTACTCCTCCTAACAGCTGCTCCCCAATCCTCCCCACAATAAGCTAAGCAATCAGATCAACTGTGTAACTATATAAACGGAGAGGACGCCAGCCACGTCCTCTCCCTATCAATCTCAATGCACGTGTGAGAATGGCGGCGACGCGCGGCTGCTTATATAGAATCCGAATCTCGCGAGAATCCGACAGCGGGATGATGACGTACGGGCACGCTCGGGTTAACCGAGCCATACGGGAGAATCCGAGTATGGCTCGGACCCATCTAAAAAGGGTGAAGTTCGGGGGGGTTCGGTTTCTCGGAAACCGAACCCGCTCATCACTATAAGTCAGTGACAAGTTCAAAAACTTTGGGTGACTGCGGAAGCAGTCCACTGACCACTAAATCCCTTCCTCTTGTAACCAAGCTCCTGCAAACCACACCACCAACTCCCTCAGTGTCAATTTCCTCCTTACCCAGAAAAGCCAATAGTCCTGCAGGCCATGTCACTGTCAAGTCTGACGAGTCCTCTCCTGCCTGGGATTCCTCCGATGCATCCTTGAGTGTAACGCCTACTGCTGCTGGTGCTGCTGTTGTTGCTGCTGGGAGTCGATCGTCATCCAAGAGGGGAAGTCGGAAGACCACTTGTACTACTTCCAGTAAGCAATTGACTGTCCAACAGTCCTTTGCGAGGAAGATGAAATATCACAGCAGTCATCCTGCTGCAAAGCATATAACTCAGGCCTTGGCAGCCTGGGCGGTGAGAAACGTGGTTCCGGTATCCATCGTTAATTCAGAGGCAACTATAGACTTGGTTGAGGTACTGTGTCCCCGGTACCAAATACCATCTAGGTTCTATTTCTCTAGGCAGGCGATACCGAAAATGTACACAGACCTCAGAAAAATACTCACCAGTGTCCTAAAAAATGCAGTTGTACCCAATGTCCACTTAACCACGGACATGTAGACAAGTGGAGCAGGGCAGACTCAGGACTATATGACTGTGACAGCCCACTGGGTAGATGTATTGCCTCACGCAGCAAGAACAGCAGCGGCGGCACCAGTAGCAGCATCTCGCAAACGCCAAGTCGTTCCTAGGCAGGCTACGCTTTATATCACCGCTTTCCATAAGAGGCACACAGCTGACAACCTCTTACGGGAACTGAGGAAGATCATCGCAGAATGGCTTACCCCAATTGGACTCTCCTGGGGATTTGTGACATCGGACAATGCCAGCAATATTGTGCGTGCATTACATCTGGGCAAATTCCAGCACGTCCCATGTTTTGCACATACATTGAATTTGGTGGTGCAGAATTATTTAAAAAACAACAGGGGCATGCAAGAGATGCTGTCGGTGGCCCGAAGAATTGCGGGCCACTTTCGGCATTCAGGCACCGCGTACAGAAGACTGGAGCACCACCAAACATTCCTGAACCTGCCCTGCCATCATCTGAAGCAAGAGGTGGTAACGAGGTGGAATTCAACCCTCTATATGCTTCAGAGGATGGAGGAGCAGCAAAAGGCCATTCAAGCCTATACATCTGCCCACGATATAGGCAAAGGAGGGGGAATGCACCTGACTCAAGCGCAGTGGAGAATGATTTCAACGTTGTGCAAGGTTCTGCAACCCTTTGAACTTTAAAGGGAGAAAGACGTATAGTCTATGGGGCTATGCACAGGCTCTATCAATGAGAATAATAATGAAAAAAGATAATGATTCAAAAACCAGCCTTCAAAGGAAGATCAAAAGGGCAGAGTGCCCTTACCTATATATAACTAAGCTGGAGGTGCGCTTGTAAGCATTATACAGTATCTAAAAGGGAACAGAGAGGGGAATGACCATAAGACGGTCATCTACCAAAAAAAGCTTACTTTGTGGCGCACTCTTTTATTATAATCAAATATGTAATAATTAGGGAATTAAAACTTAACATTTATTAGATACATTTAAAATAATGTGGTCAAAATCAGACATAAACAAACACAGATCGGTCAATGTTGACCTACAGTGATTCAAAAATCCACTGTATGCAAATACATATAATGTATATGTGGCTAAAGTTCACTAATATACATATGAGGTTTCTAATGAAAATTTCTTTGGAACATAACCACACTTCTACCGAAACAATAAATATTTGTAGAACAAAAGTGAAAATGAAGTTTAAACAATTTTATCGGGTAGTTAAACATTTAATTCCCTAATTATTACATATTTGATTATAATAAAAGAGTGCGCCACAAAGTAAGCTTTCTTTGGTAGATGACCGTCTTATGGTCATTCCCCTCTCTGAACCCTTTGAACTTGCCACACGTGAAGTCAGTTCAGACACTGCCAGCCTGAGTCAGGTCATTCCCCTCATCAGGCTTTTGCAGAAGAAGCTGGAGACATTGAAGGAGGAGCTAAAACAGAGCGATTCCGCTAGGCATGTGGGACTTGTGGATGGAGCCCTTAATTCGCTTAACCAGGATTCACGGGTGGTCAATCTGTTGAAATCAGAGCACTACATTTTGGCCACCGTGCTCGATCCTAGATTTAAAACCTACGTTGTATCTCTCTTTCCGGCAGACACAAGTCTGCAGAGGTTCAAAGACCTGCTGGTGAGAAAATTGTCAAGTCAAGCGGAACGTGACCCGTCACCATCTCCTCCTTCACATTCTCCCGCAACTGGGGGTGCGAGGAAAAGGCTAAGAATTCCTAGCCCACCCGCTGGCGGTGATGCAGGGCAGTCTGGAGCGAGTGCTGACATCTGGTCCGGACTGAAGGACCTGCCAATGATTACTGACATGTCGTCTACTGTCACTGTATATGATTCTCTCACCATGGAAAGAATGGTGGAGGATTATATGAGTGACCGCATCCAAGTACGCATGTCAGACAGTCCGTACGTATACTGGCAGGAAAAAGAGGCAATTTGGAGGCCCTTGCACAAACTGGCTTTATTCTACCCAAGTTGCCCTCCCTCCAGTGTGTACTCCGAAAGAGTGTTTAGTGCAGCCGCTCACCTTGTCAGCAATCGGCGTACGAGGTTACTTCCAGAAAATGTGGAGAAGATGATGTTCATCAAAATGAATTATAATCAATTCCTCCGTGGAAACATTCACCAGCAGCAATTGCCTCCAGAAAGTACACGGGGACCTGAGATGGTGGATTCCAGTGGGGACGAATTAATAATCTGTGAGGAGGGGGATGTACACAGTGAAAGGGGTGAGGAATCGGAGGATGATGATGAGGTGGACATCTTGCCTCTGTAGAGCCAGTTTGTGCAAGGAGAGATTGATTGCTTCTTTTTTGGTGGGGGCACAAACCAACCAGTCATTTCAGTCACAGTCGTGTGGCAGACCCTGTCGCTGAAATGATGGGTTCGTTAAAGTGTGCATGTCCTGTTTATACAACATAAGGGTGGGTGAGAGGGCCCAAGGACAATTCCATCTTGCACCTCTTTTTTCTTTCATTTTTCTTTGCATCATGTGCTGTTTGGGGACAATTTTTTGGAAGTGCCATCCTGTCTTGATTGACACTGCAGTGCCACTCCTAGATGGGCCAGGTGTTTGTGTCGGCCACTTGTGTCGCTTAGCTTAGTCACACAGCGACCTTGGTGCGCCTCTTTTTTTCTTTGCATCATGTGCTGTTTGGGGACAATTTTTTGGAAGTGCCATCCTGTCTTGATTGACACTGCAGTGCCACTCCTAGATGGGCCAGGTGTTTGTGTCGGCCACTTGTGTCGCTTAGCTTAGTCACACAGCGACCTTGGTGCGCCTCTTTTTTTCTTTGCATCATGTGCTGTTTGGGGACAATTTTTTGGAAGTGCCATCCTGTCTTGATTGACACTGCAGTGCCACTCCTAGATGGGCCAGGTGTTTGTGCCGGCCACTTGTGTCGCTTAGCTTAGTCAAACAGCCACCTTGGTGCGCCTCTTTTTTTCTTTGCATCATGTGCTGTTTGGGGACAATTTTTTGGAAGTGCCATCCTGTCTTGATTGACACTGCAGTGCCACTCCTAGATGGGCCAGGTGTTTGTGTCGGCCACTTGTGTCGCTTAGCTTAGCCATCCAGCGACCTCGGTGCAAATTGTAGGACTAAAAATAATATTGTGAGGTGTGAGGTGTTCAGAATAAACTGGAAATGAGTGGAAATTATGGTAATTGAGGTTAATAATACTATGGGATCAAAATGACCCCCAAATTCTATGATTTAAGCTGTTTTTTAGGGTTTTTTGAAAAAAACACCCGAATCCAAAAGACACCCGAATCCGACAAAAAAATTTCGGTGAGGTTTTGCCAAAACGCGTCCGAATCCAAAACACGGCCGTGGAACCGAAAAATGTCCGGTGCACATCACTAGTTTCTACATCCAGTTGAGAATACAGTTTCACCTACATACACTAAGGGGCATGGCTGTGTCCCCTTGCATCACCAGTTTCACTGGCCTCCAGATGGCCCACTAGTCAGTCCAAGTCCCCTAGTCAGTCCGGTGTCCATATCCCTGTACTCTCCGTATGACACTGACGGCGGTTCTGCCTATGATATTTAGGTTTGTAGTTTGTGACACTATTGTAGTTTGTGGCACTATTTGTAGGGGAGCCTTAAACTTGTAGATAGTGTGATGGTATGATTAATTTGTGATCCTTTATTCCAAAATAATTGAAATGTATTAATGGCAAAGGGTTATTCTAAATTAGTAGAAGGTTGGAATTTGATGTGACATTTGCACTTACACACTTAGTTTGTTTTGTAAATTAAGTCCAATAGAGATAGGTACTTTTGCTAGAAACTAGATAAATATCATAAGGTAATAGTTGCTATTGAATTAGCGATATGTAGTTTAATGAATGTTAGTGCAGATCATACAATTTCTGCCTACTCTGTATCATAACTCCCAACACAGTCCTGTAGCAAATCGGCAGTATGTGCGCGAAAGAGGCTGTGGTTACTCCTTATGGAGTCATGGCACATCTACCCAGGATCTAGACTAGGCTTCAAAAGTACTCTGCCATCCAATCCCCTATATCAGAGGTTCCCAAATGCAGTTCTCAAGGCACCCCAACAGTCCAGGATTTAGGTATATCCATGGCTCAGCGCAGATGGTTAAATCAAATTGACTTAAGTGCTAATTAATCACCTGTGGCCAAGCATGGATATATTTAAAACCTGGACCGTTGGGGTGCCTTGAGGACCGTGTTTGGAAACATCTGCCCTATATCCTCCTCTAAAGATTCCATATGTACCAATGGCAGGTGCAGGTCACACCCGCATACCTTGGCGATTGGGAATATACTGAACCTTACAAGTTGCAAACAATCGGGCAGGTGTCCCAAACATCAGAATTACAGAAAGTCCAGCTGAAATCAAAACTTTTGGGAGGTATGCTGCATGAAAGACGCATATGCAGTGTAAAATGGATATTTTCTCTAGTATTAAAACAAAAGTATATAGGGATATTTACCAAGCTCAGGATAAAAACATTCCAGCAAATGTTAAATCAGAATCTGTACTGTGCATTAAATGACATTGATTGATTGATTACCAGTTATTTACATAGTGCACACATATTTCACAGCGCTTTACAGAGAATATTTGGCCATTCACATCAGTCCCTGCCCCAGTGGAGCTTACAGTCTATATTCCCTGCCACATGTACACACAAACACACACACATATTCACCCTAGGGTTAATTTTGTTGGGAGCCAATTAACCTACCAGTATATTTTTGGATTGCAGGAGGAAACTGGAGTACCCAGAGGAAACCCACGCAAGTATGGGGAGAATATACAAACTCCACATAGTTAGGGCCATGGTGGGAATCGAACACATGACCTCAGTGCTGTGAGGCAGTAATGCTAACCATTATACCATCCCTACTGCCCAAACATTGATGATATTTCTTTCAGACATATTGTTGTATTTTCTTTGTGAAACATTTATTTTATTTAATTTCATGAATATACCATCATTTCAATGTTTCATATATGGCTTTTTTACTTATAAATAATTTTATGATTGTAAACCCTGTCTATAAAATGTTAAAACATATTAATTATAATTCTTTCTTTCTTTTGATAATTCATTCTCTTAAAAACCATAATTTTATTTATATTTAAACTCTCACATAATGTGTGAATTATTTGTTATTTCTGTACATAATGCATTTTATTTTATTACATTCCGCATTTTTTTAAGATACCTACAGAGTGCTGAATGTATTAAGTCAGATTAGTCATTAGAAACAGCGTGGGATAAAACATGTAGAGTATTTTTCTCATTAAATTGAAGTAGAAACCATCTGACAAAATCAGCTCAATCCAAGGGGGTCATTCCGAGTTGTTCGCTCTGTAAAAATCTTCGCATCGCAGCGATTTTCCGCTTAATGCGCATGCGCAATGTCCGCACTGCGACTGCGCCAAGTAAATTTGCTATGCACTTAGGAATTTTACTCACGGCATTTTCATCGTTCTGGCGATCGTAATGTGATTGACAGGAGATGGGTGTTACTGGGCGGAAACAGGCCGTTTTATGGGCGTGTGGGAAAAAACGCTACCGTTTCCGGAAAAAACGCAGGAGTGGCTGGAGAAACGGGGGAGTGTCTGGGCGAACGCTGGGTGTGTTTGTGACGTCAAACCAGGAGCGACAAGCAGTGAAATGATCGCAGATGCCGAGTAAGTCTGAAGCTACTCAGAAACTGCTACGAGGTGTGTAATCGCAATATTGCGAATACATCGTTCGCAATTTTAAGATGCTAAGATTCACTCCCAGTAGGCGGCGGCTTAGCATGAGCAAATCTGCTAAAATTCACTTGCGAGCGAACAACTCGGAATGACCCCCCAAACTTTTTATACTTTACACCAGGGTCGGACTGGCCCACAGGGGTACCAGGGAAACCACCGGTAGGCCCCACTGCCTGAGGGCCCACTCCTTCCTCTAGGGATCAGGTTCCAGACTGTGCACTTGTTTATACATGGTAAATATGTTGCATTACACTGCACTAGACTATTGTGCATTTCAAGCCTCTGTGGAGGCTGGTGACACCCCTTTTGTAGGCTGGCCACACCCCTAAGTATGGGCCCCTATCACTGCATTTTCCTGGTGGGCCCTTCATGCCCCAGTCTGACACTGCTTTACACAATTAAACAAATGTATTTTACAAATCCTTGGTAAGATAGAGTTATTGAAGCTTAGCTTCCAATTTCCGAAATCCGTATGATTTCTATTATTTGATTCTTAAATATACCATTTTCAACGGTAAATCTGAAGCTTTTTTATCCAGTGTATCTAATTTACCCTGGAATGTGGAGGGATGTGGCAAACGGAGCATGGAAATTAAGAAAAAAAAAAAGAATTATTATTTTATCTTAACATCCAATATTATTGCAACTTTTTGTGGAAGGCTGTTGTATAGAAGACCTACAGTATTTAGGTCGACACCAAATAGACAACATGCATTAGGTCGACAGGTACAATAGTTCGACAGGTATAAAAGATCGACATATAGAAGGTCTACAGAGGATAAGGTCGACAGGTACAGAAGGTCGACAGGGTAAAAAGGTAGACATGACAATGGTCGACACATAAATGGTCAACACCAGTTTATTTCAGCTTTCTGTGGTCAAATATTGTATGTTTTGTTATAAGAAAGCACCACCAGTAGAAACATATTTGCTCACCACACTTCAGGTAAGGTGGCTCGCACCGCTACTGTTGCGCTTACCACAGGTTACTATTCCCAAATGTAGTCCATGTGGATAGTAAATCAAGCAAATGTTGGGAAAACATGTTTTAAAAAAGTCAACCCCATTGTCATGTTGACCTTTTGAACCTTTAGTTTTGCGCCTGTTGACCTTATATACTGTCAACCTTTCATCTGAAAGGTTTTCATCTTGAAAGGTAAAGACCTTTTTGTACCTCACTACAGAATGGTAGCTGCTCAATCAATCTAGTAATACCCCTGTGGAGCTGAAAGGAGGGGTTATTCTAGATAAGAAACAAAGGGGTGGAGGGGTTACCCAGCACATCAAGGGGTATCAGAAACAAGACATGAACACAATATGGAAATAGATAATTTAGAGATCGTAGGTACATATATTTGAAAAAAAAAGGGTTAAGGGGCCTATTTACTAAGCCTTGGATGGAGATAAAGTGGCTGGAGATAAAGTACCAGCCAATCAGCTCCTAACTGCCATTTTTCAAACATAGCCTGTAAAATGGCAGTTAGGAGATGATTGGCTTGGACTTTACCTTTGTCCACATTATCTCCATCCAAGGCTTCGTAAAATGACCCCTAAGCCTCCAGGCCGCTTCATGGCGTCTCTGACACTGGAGGTCCCTAACACTGCCTGATAACAGCACCCACTCTGGGCCATATAATTGCCTAATGTAAAGCCACATAATAATGGCACATAGAAAAATATATATCGAAATAGGGAACAAAATCACCTGGAGTCACCCCTAGATCCTCCTGCCGCCTACTTCTGTGACATTACATGTTGGAGAGAAGTAGTCTGATAAACTGAAAAAGTTGGCAGGTTGGCTGCTCTGATGAAAAAGTTGGTTAGGTGTGTGGAGCACCATTTTAGTTATTGAGGCTGATGAATATATAGGGTGAGGTGTGGACTACTTCGCCTTTTTCTATTATTATTTTACAGACTGTGCATATGAACTGTTTTGTCTGTCAGAATGGAGCAAAGCTTATGCAGAGCATACAGACCACCAGCTGATGGTAGAGGTGCAGGATACTAGCAGAGAATAGTGTGTGGAATGCAATAGCTCTCTTACGTCCTAGAGGATGCTAGGGTCCACATTAGTACCATGGGGTATAGACGGGTCCACTAGGAGCCACTGGCACTTTAAGGGTTTGATAGTGTGGGCTGGCTCCTCCCTCTATGCCCCTCCTACCAGACTCAGTTTAGAAAATGTGCCCGGAGGAGCCGGTCACAGCTAGGGGAGCTCCATAGGAATTTTTCTAGTTTTATTATTTTTCTTAGAGTTAGGCACAGGGAGGCTGCTGGCAACAGCCTCCCTGCTTCATGGGACTTAGGGGGGGAGTAATGTCCAACCCTGAGAGGTTAATGGCCACTAAATCCGCTGACAGGACACTGAGCTCCTGAGGGTGATGATCGTTAGCCGCCCGAGGCGACCACTCACTCCCGTAGCATGCCGCCACCCCCTAACAGAGCTAGAAGATTCTGGTGGCAAGTGAGTCACCGGCGGCCCAACAAGCGGGGAGCCAGTGTGAATGGCGGAAACAGGGTAGGAGTGCAGTACTAACTGTGCTCCGGAGAGCTCAGTAGTACACAGTGCAGCGCTATGAGGGGCAAACTGAGCCAGCGCAGACACCCTACAATGGTCACTCAAGGCTGTCAGGGACCCCGGTAATGCTACCAGCCATACCTCAGGCCAGTATAAAAAAATTGAAAGTGCGGGAAGATGCGCTATGTTCAAGGGGCGGAGCTTCTCCTCAGAGAGGACCCAGCGGCTTCCAGCGCCATTTTCTCCCTACAGCTACAGCTACAGAGACCCTGACAGGGAGTGCTGTCCCTCCACACGACTCCAACTATCCTGTGCGGTACCAGTGGGTTGTAGAAGGGGGGGAGGCTGTAAATTACTGTGTAGTCTATTAAGGGTACACAGTCAGTGCCAGGTATTTTGTTTACAACTGCCTAATTAAGCGCTGTGTGTGTGCTGGCTCCAAGCTCTGTTTCTCTGAAGGTAATTGGGGGTAAAACTGTGTCTGACTTTCCCTGTGTGTGTGTGGGTATATGTTCTCTTACATAGCCAGGGACTCTGTGTTTTATGCTGCAGAGAAAGTTTCTTCTCCAGAGGAATCCATCCCCTGTACCCAGGAATGTAATGTCTTGTCTCAGGCTTCTATCTCTGAGCCAGAATGGCTGATTTCAATTAAGGGAATGATCTCTCAGATTGCTACTAGGGTGGCTCATACGGAGTCTGAAACTCAGGTTTTAAAGAATTCTATGGCAGGTTGATCAGGTTCTGTTCCTATTCCTTCTAAAGCCCCCAGCATATACCCACAGAAATGTGTGCTTGCCCAGATTATGCAAGCTGCACGGATACTGACTCTGATACAGTAGACGGTGATGGGGATGTGCTGAGGGGGGCGGTATCCCTTGCAAAGGGGGTGCAGCTCATGATTGAGGCCATTATAGAAGTATTAAACATTACTGACACCCCACCTGAGCAGGTTGAGGAGGCTTACTTAACAGACAATAAGAAAGCCTCACTATCCTTCCCTGCGTCTAAAGAATTAAACGCTCTATTTGAAAAATCCTGGGAACCCCCAGAGAAAAAATTCCAGATTCCCAAGAGGGTTCTGGTTTCTTTTCTCTTTCCCGAGGAGGATAGAAAAAAAAATGGGAAAACCCGCCCATAGTTGACGCATCTGTTTCCAGGCTGTCAAAAAAGGTAGCGTTACTTGTTCCCGGATCTACCACGTTAAAAGAACCGGCTGATCGTAAAATTACACTACCCTCAAATCCATATACACTGCTTCAGGAGTGGCGTTAAGGACTACTATTGCCTGTGCATGGATTTCTAAAGCTATAGTAAAGTGGTCAGGCACGTTACTAGAAGACTTAGATACAATGGATAGAAGTGACATTGAACTGTTTTTTACGTTACATACAGGATTCTGCGGGTTTCATGGTGGTGTCCATGAAGGGTACACTGAATGCAAGAATATCTTCAATGTCGGTATCAGCTCGCAGGGGACTCTGGCTACGCCAATGGTCTGCAGACGCGTAATCCAGGAGAAGTGTGGAGAACCTACCCTTCACAGGTCAAGCTCTATTTGGGGAAGCGTTGGATGCGTGGATTTCCACGGCTACCGCGGGTAAGTCACCTATTCTTCCCTCAGCTGCTTCTTCTACGAAGAAACCCTTTTCTTCCTCGGCATCGCAGTCCTTTCAGATCGCTAAGACGGAAAAGTCCAAGCCTCCTACCACTTTCTTTAGAGGTGGTCGGGCAAAATCCATGAAGCCTGCTCCTGCAGGCTCCCAGGACCAGAAGCCTGCTTCTGGTTCCTCAAAATCCTCAGCATGATGGTGGACCGCACAGCCTGGAGAATGGATTAGTGGATGCGAGACTCAGACATTTCAGCCACGGCTAGGTGTCATCCGGTCTGGATCCCTGGGTACAGGATATTGTGTCCCAGGGGTACAGACTGGAGTTTCAAGAACTCCCACCTCACCGATTCTTCAAATCAGGCTCGCCAGCTTTACTGACAGACAGGGCTATCCTACAGGAAGCCATTCAAAAATTGGAAAAGTCAGAGGTCATTGTTCCAGTTCCACCTCATATGCAACACATGGGTTACTATTCAAACCTTTTCGTGGTACCGAAACCGGATGGTTCGGTCAGACCAATTTTGAACTTGAAATTGTTAAACCCTTATTTGAGGGAATTTTGAATTCAAATTCAAAATGGAGTCTCTGAGAGCGGATCTCAGGTCTGGAGGATGGAGAGTTTCTGGTATCTCTGGATATCACGGATACGTACTTCCACATCCCAATTTGGCCGCCGCATCAGGCTTATCTCAGATTTGCACTGTTAGACAGTCACTATAAGTTTCAGGCACTGCCATTCGGGCTTTCCACAGCACCGAGGGTGTTCACCAAGGTGAAGGCAGAGATGATGGTTCTCCGCAGACAGGGATTGAACATAATTCCATATCTGGACGATCTGCTGATAAAGGCATCGTCCAGGGAGAGGTTGTTGCAGTCCATTGCTCTCACGACTCGTCTGCTCAGGGAACATGGTTGGTTCCTGAACCTTCCAAAGTCACATTTGGAACCGACAAGGAGATTGTCTTTCCTGGGGATGATCCTCGACACGGAAGTGCAGAGGGTGATTCTACCAGTGGAGAAAGCATTGGTGATACAATCGATGGTCCGGGATGTCTTGAAGCCTGCCCGGGTATCGGTTCATCAGTGCATTCGCCTTCTGGGAAAGATGGTTGCCTCCTACGAGGCTCTACAGTATGGCAGATTTCATGCTCGATCCTTCCAGCTGGACCTCCTAGACAGGTGGTCGGGTTCTCATCTACATATGCACCAGAGGATACGTCTGTCGCCGAAAGCAAGGATTTCACTCCTCTGGTGGCTGCAAATGCCCCACCTTCTGGAGGGCCGCAGGTTCGGTATTCAGGACTGGATCCTTCTAACTACGGATGCAAGTCTCAGGGGATGGGGCGCAGTCGTTCAAGGGGAAACATTCCAATGAAGGTGGTCAAGTCTGGAATCCAGTCTTCCAATAAACATTCTGGAGCTAAGAGCCGTGTGCAATGGTCTTCTCCAAGTGTCACATCTTCTGCGAGATCGGGCCAATCAAGTGCAGTCGGACAATGTAACGACGGTGGCCTACATAAACCGACAGGGTGGAACAAAGAGCAGAGCTGCAATGTCGGAGGTAACAAAAATCATCCTCTGGGCAGAAAAGCACGCATTGGCACTGTCAGCAATTTTCATTCCGGTAGTGGACAACTGGGAAACAGATTTCCTCAGAAGACACGGGAGTGTGGGGCCTCCATCGGGAGGTGTTCAAGGAGGTGACAAATCTTTGGGGTGTACCTGAAATAGACATGATGGCCTCCAGTCTCAACAAGAAGCTTCGGAGGTATTGTTCCAGGTTAAGAGACCCGCAAGCAGTGGCTGTTGACGCCCTGGTGACTCCATGGGTGTTCCAGTCGGTGTACATGTTCACTCCACTTCCACTCATTCCAAGGATCCTAAAGCTCTTAAGGAGAACAAGTGTTCAGGCAATCCTTATCGCTCCGGATTGGCCAAGAAGGGCTTGGTACGCGGACCTTCTGGGTCTACTGCTGGAAGATCAAGGCCTCTCCCTCTTCGGGAGGACCTGCTGCAACAGGGGCCGTTCACCTATCAAGACTTACCGTGGCATGGAGGTTGAACACCAGATACTAGCTCAGAAGGGCATTCCGAACAAGGTTATTGCTACCCTGATACAGGCTAGGAAAGGAGTAACGTCTAAACATTACCATCGCATTTGGAAACGGCATGTATCTTGGTGTGAATCCAAGAAGTTTCCTACGGTAGAGTTTCAATTGGGACGATTTCTCCTCTTCCTACAGGTAGGTGTGGATATGGGCCTGAGGTTGGGATCCGTAAAGGTCCAGATTTCGGCCTTATCCATTTTCTTCCAGAAACAACTGGCTTCCCTCCCTGAGGTTCAGACTTTCTTGAAAGGGGTTCTGCACATTCAGCCTCCCTTTGTGCCGCCTATGGCGCCCTGGGATCTTAATGTGGTGTTGCAGTTCTTCCAATCGGATTGGTTTAAGCTTCTACAGGAGGTTGAGGTCAACTTTCTCACGTGGAAGGCTGTCACTTTGTTGGCCTTAGCTTCTGCTAGACGTGTGTTGGAGTTGGGGGCTTTGTCTTGTAAAAGTCCCTACTTGATCTTCCATGATGATAGAGCTGAGCTCCGGACACGTCAGCACTTCCTTCCAAAGGTTGTGTTGGCTTTTCATATCAATCAACCTGTTGTGGTGCCAGTTGCTACTGACTCCTCAATTCCATCAAAGTCCTTGGCTGTTGTAAGGGCTCTGAAAATTTATGTGAAGAGAACTGCTCGTCACAGAAAGTTGGACTCTCCGTTTGTCCTATATGAGCCCAAGAAAATTGGGTGTCCTGCTTCTAAGCAGACAATCTCCCGCTGGATCAGGTTCACTATCCAGCATGCGTGATCGACGGCAAAATCTGCTAAGGCCCACTGTACTCGTAAAGTGGGTTCTTCCTGAGCGGCTGCCTGGGGTGTCTCGGCTTTACAGCTATGCCGAGCGGCTACTTGGTCTGTGTCGAACACGTTTGCTAAGTTCTACAAGTTCGATACTTTGGCCGCTGAGGACCTAAAATTTGGTCAATCAGTTCTGCAGGAGCCTCTGCGCTCTCCCTCCCGATCTGGGAGCTTTGGTACATCCCCATGGTACTAATGTGGACCCCAGCATCCTCTAGGACGTAAGAGAAAATAGGATTTTAATTAGCTACTGGTAAATCCTTTTCTCTTAGTCCGTAGAGGATGCTGGGCACCCGCTCAGCGCTTCGTTATCCTGTAGAGGTTACTTGGTTCAGTACTGCGTTGTTCTTTGTTAAGTACTGCAATATTACTTGGTTCAGTAATGTTATTCAGCGGTTGCTGAGTTTTCAAGCTAGTTAGCTTGGTTTGCCTTGTTTGTGTCAGCTGGTGTGAATCTCGCCACTATCTGTGTAAAATCCTTCTCTCGAAGTTGTCTGTCTCCTCGGGCACAGTTTCTAGACTGAGTCTGGTAGGAGGGGCATAGAGGGAGGAGACAGCCACACTGTCAAACTCTTAAAGTGCCAGTGGCTCCTAGTAGACCTGTCTATACCCCATGGTACTAATGTGGACCCCAGCATCCACTACGGACTACGAGAAAAGGATTTAGTGGTAGGTAATTAAAATCCTATTATCGCAGGGCATCACTGAGCTAAGGGTCTGTGTCCCACTGTGGTGCCCTAATACAGTGAACAGATGCACCACACATTCGCAGAAGACCAAATGGTGGCCATCTTGGTAATGGATTTGATGCCTCCCCGTAGGAGCATCATGGAGACTGCATAGTAGTGCTCTCCAGGCTTCAACATTTAGAACCTCCACATACTGCTGTAAAGGAAGTGGTTTAGTCTGAAACTAGCTAGTTTATTTATCAATACAGCAAAGGGTTACTGCAAGCAATACCAAAGCAATACCAAAGCCTGTTGAAGCCATGAAGTATAATGATGTACCGTCACAATCCTCTGAAGATAGAAGGGGCAGTCCCCAGCCACTCACCATCTTGTCTTACTGCAGCCCGTAGAGCAGAGGAGCTCTGAGCTTCTGAACTCACAAGGAGAACCTCTCATGAGTCAAAGCTCCTCAGGTCCCACTTGGGTCACTGACTGCATATCTAGCTTGCTCCCTCTCCTGCTGATCAGTTCAGTGGTAAGCAACAATATCCCCCTCTCCCCTAGTTACCAAACATAAATATATAGCGAAGGAGCATAGAGGAGGGGTGTGTGGGTGGAGGAGCTAAGTATCGAGCTGGAAGTGGTGGTGCTTGAGTTTTCTAAAAATGACAGATGCATGAAGCCCCTGCTGCATGAACCTTCCACCCTTGTAGCTATCTCCCTGCACCCTGTCACTGCCGTCACTAAGTATTTTAACTGCACTCTGCCATCCTTGCACCTGTAACTGCTCCCCATGTAAGTGACACCTGCACCTTGTAACTTCCACCTTTGCACCTCCCCAGAAACTATAACATCACCCCACCACCATCATCCCCGCCACCTGGTACTTCCTTCACTGCATACTATAACTGCCTCCCTGTACCCTGTAACTACCCCTCACCTCATGCAAGTGACACTCCTGAACCTTATAACTTCCTCCCTTGCATCCAGTTACACCCCTCTGCAACTGCACCTTGCAACTGTACCCACTGCACACTGTATATTCAGCATCACTGCAACTGTCATACCTGCACCCTGTAACTGCACTCTGTACTTTCCATCCCTGCATGTGGCCCGTTACCCCTGCACCCCGTTACTCCCACTGTGTGGCATAATGTGTATAAGGGGCACTACTGTGTGGTGTAATGTGAATAAGGGGCACTACTGTGTAGCATAATGTGAATAAGGGGCAGACTATGTGGTGTAATATGAATCAGGGGCACTATTTGCAGTGTAATGTGAATAAGATCATGCTATTATGTGGCTTAATTTGAATTAAGGGTATTTATTGTGTGTTCACGCCCGTCTCTGTGAGTCCAAACCCCTTTTATGCAGAGTCCTTGTAAAGTATGGGAGGGAGGGTACCAAACACACCGACCCTGCCCCTGCTGATTGTCACCATCACCCATGTGTTTAGTCCTCCAGCACCCACAAGTGAAATGTATCATAAGCATGTATATACGTTTGCATCCAGGTCTACTTACATTACAGTTATGGAAATATTCCCTTACTGTATTTAGATCACCCTTGCCTCCATGTTTCTGCCTCTGGTCATAAAGAGTTGCAAGTGTAAAGGGGGTGAAAATCTGCATACGGGCATATGCATATATGTATTGATGTACATGGACAGTACAGAAATAAAAAGTAGATGTACGTCCAACTCTAGATATAAAAAATAAGGAAAAAGGTAATCTCTTGCTTGGGGTACTAATCAACCACAAAATAGAGGTATAATACAAATTAAAACAGTACTTTTAATAATGCAAGTTAAAAAAAATAATGTATGAACCCTCAAGTGACAAACAATATAGAAAGCATGTAGAATATAAGAAGTTAGTAACATACTCTCTTGTTTGTAATTTCCAAGGACTGATATAGAGAGCCAAAATACAGTAGTGCTATCAATAAGCACATAATATTCAACCGATATAATAAAAACATATAATAATTCAAATCTGATATAACAATCTTATGAAAATAGTTCCCTAATGGGAATAATTGTTCACTAGCAAACAAATCAAGGCTTGCAGATATTTTGAATAATTCACAATTTGGGAGTAAATATCTTACCCTGGTGAAAATAAAGAACAATTCTTACAATTGACAGATGCAAACTCTGAATAGATTTTAATGTCAACCACTAATGTTGAATAATGTTTAGTATGAGTTATCACCTAGCACACTGCAACAGAATATAGTAATTTAAATATCATCAGTCATATGTGCAGTGTGTAAACACATGGAAATACTGACACCTATAATTGACAGAGATCAGTCTGATTAGTTTAATAGACAAAAAATATAGGTATCCCCAGATGTTTAGAACACAAATGGCTACTGCATAACATGTGCAAAGCATTGGATGACATGTGAGCATACTCATTGTTCTGATCTTAGGGAAAAGGAAAAAAGGTCAGGGGCATCTGCTGTTTAGTGATTATTTCCTAGTGTGTCTGGTGCTGTGTATTGCAGGCAAAACTGTATAGGAAATAAATCTCGTAATGAGAATGCCAGATCAGAAGACACACAGGATTATGTGAGGTCTCAAGTGGGGTGCTGATGCCCTATATTTGCAAGAATTCCCATTGGATTAAAAGTGAGCAGCCCCAGATCTAACCCACAGTGATCTGCTGGTGACCCCAGGTTATCTGATGTAGAGCCGTAACTAGACATTTTGTTGTCCTGTGCCAGAGAAAGAGAATTGGTGCCACCCACCCCATCCCCACCCCCATACTTAGAATAGGGATATAGCGCGCCTGAGGTGCATTTTAATAATATAGGGGGTGGCTTCATTGGAAGGGGCGTGGCTGCAGAACAGCTCCAATTAATATCACACCACACAGTAGTTCCCCTTATTCACATTACGTCCGGTAGAGCCCCTTATACACATTGTGCCAGGTAGAGTCCCTTAAACACATTATGCCAGACTGAGCCCCTTATACACATTATGCCAGGTAGAGCACCTTATACACATTACACCAGGTAGAGACCCTTATACACATCAGCCAAGTAAAGGCCTCATACACATTATGTTAGGTAGAGCATCTTATACACATTACGCCAGGTAGAGTACCTTATACACATTACACCAGGTAGAGCCCCTTATACACATCATCCAGGTAGTGCATCTTATATACATTATGCCAGATGTAGCATCTTATGCACATTATGTCACGCAGATCACCTTATACAAATTATGCCAGGTAGAGCCCATTACACACATTATGCCAGGTAGATCCCATTGCACATTTTATCCTCAGGTATAGCCTAATATACACATTATGCCAGATAGTGCCCACCTCCTCCCTCCATGAGGCTGTGACTGAGGGCACTGACATGGACAGAGTGGGGATATAGTCACTGTCAGGTATATACTATACTATACCGTCAAGTATATACTATACTATACAGCAGTGCTGCACCTGCTGCTGGGGGCTGGGCTCTCCACTCTAAATGCCTGCTGCCTGCTGGACCTGTCCTGGGTCAGTTCAGCAGCTTCTCCGCTTCTGGTCTCTCCCTTCTGCCGGAATGCTCCTCGCAGGGCACTGTTGCTGTGTGCTGGGGGCAGGCTGGGAGAGAGAGTCTCAGGACACACTGCAGACAGAGAAAGGGGTCAGATCATATGGGCGTGCAACTGCTATTTCTCAATGGATGCCTGCAGACGTCCGTGCAACTCTGCCTGAACCCCAGCGTATATTGGACCTCATTCAGCTTGGATCGCTGTTGAGAAAGAAATTGCAATTTTCTTAGATCTGTTTCTCCTAAAAAAGAACTTTTGAAGAGCCACCCAGAAATGTAAAAGACGCCAACCGATGTGTTCGTAACTCTGCATATGCAATCATAGAGTTGCCACCCATTGGCAGAAATCGAGTACCATCGACAATTCTGGTTGACCCATGCATTCACAGATATACGTGACAACAGTCGCAGTGATGCAATGTTTTTTATTGCAGCGATCAAATGGCCATGACACACCTGCATTTTCCCAACTACTCCTCACAAACGCAATGTAACCTCCCACAAACAGTCACTTCCTGTGAATCGATATGTAATTGCACTTTGCTGCTGGGCCTGCGATCGCAATTGGTTTTCACGCACGCGCGATGCGGTTGCAGAGCAAGCGCAGTCGTCCATTAATCATCTGATTTGCAATTTTGCAACTGCAGCTGAATAAGGCCTATATTTAAAATGCTATAAACATTACAGTATTCATAAAAATCTAAATTAGCTCCTATCCTGGGTGAATAATCAGCTTAATTACGATATTGTGAAAGAAAAATAATAAAAAACATGACTGTATTTTAGGAAGGTAAGCTGTTCTCTGCATGCCAGGTAAATGGAATAGACTATTAAGAGATTAGCTGCTTAGAAAACAGCACAAGGTTTTATACTAATCCTCTTTTGTCAAATTGTCCAAATGTATCCCTGTGTAATATTTATTTTAGATCCTCTGTGTACTCTTTAGATGCCTGAAAAAAAAATAGCTTGATCTGAAACAGTTTTCATCTAGTTCGTAGATTCCACAGGTAGACAGATTTCAGACTGTATTGAGAATGGATTATATGTAAAGAGATGTGCGGTGGGCACTTTTCGTGTTTTGTGTTTTGGTTTTGGTTCTAATTCCCCGCTCGTGTTTTGGTTTTGGATTGGTTTTGCCAAAACCACCCTTTCATGTTTTGGTTTTAGATCTGGATGATTTTTGGAAAAAACATAAAAACGGCTAAAATCACAGAATTTGGGGGTAATTTGGATCCTACTGTATTATTAACCTCAATAACATTCATTTTCACTCATTTCCAGTCTATTCTGAACACCTCACAATATTGTTTTTAGGCCAAAAGGTTGCACCGAGGTGGCTGTATGATTAAGCTAAGCGACACAAGTGTGCGGCACAAACACCTGCCCCATCTAGGAGTGGCACTGCAGTGTCAGACAGGATGGCAGATTTTAAAAAATAGGCCTCAAGCAGCACATGATTCAAAGAAGAAAAAGAAGTGCACCGAGGTTGCTGTATGACTAAGCTAAGCGACACAACCACCCAGGGGCGGATTGGGATCGAACACCAGCCCGGGAAATTTATGGAAGCAGCCTTAATGAGGGCAGAGTCTGTTGAGGGGGAGGGGCCTGTCAAGAGGGCGGTGTCACTCCTCAGAGGTCCTGATTCTGAGATAGACACAGTAGGGGCCTCCTTTGCTTTACGTTATGCTAATGTTTACCTGTGACTGTGGCCCTCATTCTGAGTTGATTGCTCGCTAGCTACTTTTAGCAGCCGTGCAAACGCATTGTCGCCACCCACGGGGGAGTGTATTTTCACTTTGCAAGTGTGCGATCGCATGTGCAGCCGAGCGACACAAACACATTTTGTGCAAAACAAGACCAGCCCTGCAGTTACTTATCCTCTGCGAAGATTCTAGCGACGGAGGTCCTGGAATTGACGTCAGATACCCACCCTGCAAACGCCTGGACACGCCTGCATTTTCCCAAACACTCCCAGAAAATGGTCAGTTGCCACCCACAAACGCCCTCTTCCTGTCAATCTCCTTGCGATCAGCTGTGCGAATGGATTCGTCGCTAAAAGCATTGCACAACAACTATGCTCTTTGTACCCATACGACGCGCCTGCACACTGTGGCTCATACGCATGAGCAGTTTTGCCGTTTTTTTAACCTGATTGCAGCGATGCGAAAATTGGCAGCGAGCGATCAACTCAGAATGACCCCCTTTATGCATATGCTGCTTCCCTTCCCTGATGCACATCTGTACGTCTGAATATACAAGGATTGATATGCCCACTTTCAGTGTCTACTGACACTTCAGTCATGCTTTTAATCTACTTCTGATTTTATTGATTTTTCATTCTACAAACCCCTTTATTTAACCTTATATGTTTCAAAGTACAGGGAGAGGGAGCAAACACCACATACAGTACAGGGAGGGAGCACACACTACATACAGCACAGTACAGGGAGGGGGAGCACACACTACATACAGCACAGTACAGGGAGGGGGAGCACACACTACATACCATACTTACCTACCTTCTGGCAGCTCTCTCCGGAAGAGAGCTGCCAGGACGGCTCAGTGGAGGGGCTGGGCTGGGCAATGTCGAGAGGAGGGGGCGGGGAGGAGGCGGAACGGGGTGGGGAGGAGGCGTAACGAGGGCGGGGTTATATATTTACACGTTTAAACCATGCCCCTGCTCTGTAATGCCGCGATAACCGGCATTTTACAGCAGGGGGCGTGACTATGATGACGCGATTCCACAAGAATCGCATCATCTACTGTACGGACCGCCCACTTTACTCTCAAAGTGGGTGGCCGGGCAGGGGGAACTTGAAAAACCAGGAGACTTGCCTGCTCTTCCGTGGGGCCGGGAGGGTCACCCGATTTTTGGGAGCCTCCCGGCCATTCCGGGAGAGTAGGCAAGTATGGTACATACAGCACAAGTACAGGGAGGGAGCACACACTACATACAGCACAGTACAGGGAGGAGGAGCACACACTACATACAGCACAGTACAGGGAGGGGGAGCACACACTACATACAGTACAGGGAGGTAGCACACACTACATACAGCACAGTACAGGGAGGGAGCACACACTACATACAGCACAGTACAGGGAGGGGGAGCACACACTACATACAGCACAGTACAGGAAGGGAGCACACACTACATACAGCACAGTACAGGGAGGGAGCACACACTACATACAGCACAGTACAGGGAGGGGGAGCACACACTACATACAGCACAGTACAGGGAGGGGGAGCACACACTACATACAGCACAGTACAGGGAGGGGGAGCACACACTACATACAGCACAGTACAGGGAGGGAGCACACACTACATACAGCACAGTACAGGGAGGGGGAGCACACACTACATACAGCACAGTACAAGGGAGGGAGCACACACTACATACAGCACAGTACAGTACAGGGAGGGGGAGCACACACTACATACAGCACAGTACAGGGAGGGAGCACACACTACATACAGCACAGTACAGGGAGGGGGAGCACACACTACATACAGCACAGTACAAGGGAGGGAGCACACACTACATACAGCACAGTACAGTACAGGGAGGGGGAGCACACACTACATACAGCACAAGTACAGGAAGGGAGCACACACTACATACAGCACAAGTACAGGAAGGGAGCACACACTACATACAGCACAGTACAGGGAGGGAGCACACACTACATACAGCACAGTACAGGGAGGGAGCACATACAAGTAGTGAAACACAGACACAGGGGACCAGTGCAGCAGAATCTGTCCCAGTGTCCAATCCGCCCCTGATTACATACATAGCCACCATATTACATACATAACCACCACATTATTACATGACTAGCACCACATTATACAAATAGCACTGCATTACACTTATAGCACAGCTTTACATGTATAGCACTGCATTACACAAATTGCGCCACATAACACGAATAGCACAACATTACAGGTATAGCACCGCACTACATGTATAGCACCGCATTATGTGACTGGCACCACGTTACATACATAGCCACCGCATTACATACGTAGCCACCACATTACATACGTAGCCACCGCATTACATACGTAGCCACCGCATCAATAGGCCCATCATCATAGACAGACATTGGGCAGCTATAGGGCTGAAGGACGTTGCATTAGAGATTGTCCCAGGGCTGGCTGTGAGTGCTGCCTGGTCAGCTGGCATCCTGAGAACTAGGTACATCCTGCTCCTGTCCAGTCCCCAAACCATACACTGTGACCGGGGACACCCTATCCTTTACACCATCATGATAATGCAGATAATGTAATTAAAAATAACCTCTCTGCCGGGTCCCCTTCAGTGCTCAGTCGCCGCTCTGGCCAGTTCAGTGAGAGTGCGGGAGCTGGGGTGGCAGCGGGTGTAGTGAACCGGGCTCTGACCATCGCTTTGCTGCTGCTCCTGGGCTGGGCTCGTTGAAGAGACCTTTGGCCGGGGCCAGGGAGAGGTTGCTCCTGGGCTGGTTAACTTTCTCAAGGTCCCCCATTGGTAGAAAAGCTTCACCACTTTTCACGGCTAGCGGCACCTGGAAGTGCCCGCTAGCCTAACTTCCGGATTGCGTTTCAGTGAACCACAAGTACTGGAAGCAGTGTGAGCCAGCCCAGCCTGAGTGTGAATCGGCCTGGCTGAAGGGGATATGGGACCAGCCCATCGGAATCTGTCATGGTGTCCTGGTGGGCCAATCCGCCCCTGGTAGCTGCACTCCCTGCACCTATGGTAGCTATACCCTGCATATAACACATGTAATTGTGACAGGGAAGGTGGCCCCTCTCAGCTCTGCATAGTAGCTGCTCTCCCTGCACTTATGGTAGCTACGTCCTTGTATATAACACATGTGACAGGGAAGGTGGCCCCTCTCATGACTTGGCCCCATAGCAGCTGCACTCCTCGCACCTATGGTAGCTACACCAGGGGCGGATCCAGAAAAAAATTACAGGGGGGGCACCATTAGGGACGTGGCTTCGTTGGAATGGGCGTGGCTTCGTTGGAATGGGCGTGGTATTGCAGGAAAAGACTACCTTATACCCCAGTTTTGCAACCTGCACGCCCAGACGTTGGCCACCACAGGAAAGAAAAATAATCCTGATTCATGCCCCTTACATTATTTGTCATTTTTCCTCCTTATAGTAATGCCCAGTATACATTATTCCACATACTGCAATGGCCCTTAGACATTATTCCACACACAATAATGCACATGACACAATATGCACACACTGTAATGCCCCAGACACATTATGCCACACACCGTAATGCCTGTGACACATTATGACAGGAATCGCAATGCCCGTTATACATTATGCTACACACTGCACTGCCCCTGATACATTATAGCACATACAATGTCTGTGACACATTATGCCACACACTGCAATGACCTTGAGACATTATACCACAATGCCCGTGATATAGTATACCATACACCGTAATGCCTGTGACACATACCGCAATGCCCGTTATACCCTATGCCACACACCGTAATGCCCGTTATATATTATGCCACACTGCAATGACCCTGAGACATTATACCACATACCACAATGCCCGTGATATAGTATACCACACACCGTAATGCCTGACACATTATGACACACACCGCAATGTCCATGATACATTATGCCACACGCTGCAATGACCCTGAGACATTATACCACATATCACAATGCCAGCGATATAGTATACCATACACCGTAATGCCTGTGACACATTATGACACACACCGCAATGTCCGTGATACATTATGCCACACACCGTAATGCCCATTACACATTAAGTCCTACAGTAAGGCTTCTAATTACTTTTCAAATACCTGCTCGTTGTCAGGGGTTTCATGCACTGGGTGTCATGCTCGTTGCCAGGGGTTTCATGCTCTTGGTTCCATGCACGGTGCCAGGGGTTTTCATGCTCAGGGTGTCATGCTCGTTGCCAGGGGTTTCATGCACTGGGTGTCATGCTCGTTGCCAGGGGTTTCATGCACTGGGTGTCATGCTCGTTGCCAGGGGTTTCATGCACTGGGTGTCATGCTCGTTGCTAGGAGGTAGTCCTTGTTGCTAGGGCTGTGCTCCCAGTGCCACATATGTCCCCAGTGCCAGATATTCCCCCACGGTGCCAGGTACTCACATGCCCCCAGTGCCAAATATAGCCCCCCCCATGTGCCAGGTACACATATACCCCCAGTGCCAGATATTCCCAGACAGTGCCACATATGCCCCCAGTGCCAGATATCTCCCCCCCAAGTGCTTTATATGCCCCCAGTGCCACATATGCCCCAGTGCCACATATGCCCCAGTGCCAGATATTCCCCCCCCCAGTGCCACATATGCCCCCAGTGCCAGATATCCCTCCCCTGCCAGTTATTCCCCCCAGTGCCACATATCCCCCCCCCAGTGCCACATATGCCCCCAGTGCCAGATATCCCCCCCCGTGCCAGATATGCCCCCAGTGCCAGATATTCCCCCCAGTGCCATATATGTCCCCAGTGCCAGATATTCTCCCCCCCCCCTCCCTGCCAAATATGCCACCAGTGCCAGATATCCCCCCCCAGTGCCAGATATGCCCCCAGTGCCAGATATTCCCCCCAGTGCCATATATGTCCCCAGTGCCAGATGTTCTCCCCCCTCCCTGCCAAATATGCCCCCAGTGCCAGATATAACCCCCCAGTGCGTCCCTTCCTCCGCCGCCGCCGCCGATGCTCCCCCCGCTCCCCTGCTGTTAGGAGGGACACGGAGGGCACAGTGCGCGCCTCTCCTGTGTCCCTCCTGTGTCTCCGGCGGCCGCGGGTCACTGTAATAAAGGAAGTGCTCACGAACGGCACTTCCTTTATGAGACCAGCGGCCGCCGGAGACACAGGAGGGACACAGGAGAGGCGCGCACTGTGCCCTCCGTGTCCCTCCTAACAGCAGGGGACGAAACGAGACCGCAGACTGACATGCGGACGCTAGTCCGCATGTCAGTCTGCACTAAAAATGACAGGGGGGGCACGTGCCTTGGTGCCCCCCCCCCTAAATCCGCCACTGAGCTACACCCTTGTATATAACACATGTAACTGTGACAGGGAAGGTGGGCCCTCTCAGCTCTGGGCCCCATAGCAGCTGCACCTTCTGCACCTATGGTAGCTACGCCCTTGGCGAACCCGCATATGGCTCTGTTGCACTCCTACCCCCACCGGCAATCTGGCGGCCAGGATCTCGGCATCAGGATGCTGACCGCTGGGATACCAACCGCCGGTTACACGATCCCAACACATGACAGAGCATATGGTACTTGTCTATTCTCCAGCAATGTCTTGGAGATTCCAGGATAGCAGGCACCAAGGTGTAAGCATATCTCCAGTAATGCCTCAGTTCCACACGCTGATGCCCACTTCCCATGTGAAGTGACCAATCCAGGTGAGCTGATGACGCTATTCCTGTTGAATCCCACCATCATGGCCCCTTCCCCCACTTTACAATGACGTAACCGTGGCTTTATGTACTGTGTCTTGATGATGCGATTCTGCTGTCATGCCCCTGCACTGCCCACATGGTTGCATCATATCCCTCCCAACTGGCAACCAAGAACTTGGTAAGTGTGTGATATCTGGGCCCTGTAGCTCACCAGCAAAAAAGTATCTATTTTTTAACCATTTCATCACCCCCACATCCACTGCATACAATGGGATCTATGTACTAAGCCTTGGAGAGAGATAAAGTGGATGGAGATAAAGTACCAGCCAATCAGCTCCTGTCATTTTTCAAACCCAGCCTATAATATTACAGTTAGCAGCTGATTGGCTGGTACTTATATCCATCCACTATATCTCTCTCCAAGGCTTAGTGAATAGACTCCAGTATTTGTAACAAGCCCCAGTGCTTTAGCCTACCAATTACCCACCACCACCACCAATTTTGCAACTAAACACAGTAAAGCATGAGAGGACATGGGTTGTTATCCGATGTCTCCACTGTACAGCTGGCCACACGCAGGCCCATCCCGCCTCTGAAGCTGCGGCCCAGGATTATTGATAAATTTGACCTCACACTTGGATGGCCAAACCTGACATGGACCAGTAAAACAGCCCCATGGGGTTTCTGGAGGATCTATGGGGCCAATTCAGACCTGATCGCTCAATAGCTGTTTTTTGCAGTCTTGCGTTCACATAGTCGCCGCCCACCGGGGAGTGTATATTTGCTGTGCAAGTGTGCAATCGCATGTGCAGCCGAGTGGTACGAAAAGATTTTGTGTAGTTTCTGAGTAGCCCAGGACTTACTCAGCCGCTGCGATCACTTCAACCTGTCCGGGACCAGAATTGACGTCAGACACCCGCCCTGCAAACGCTTGGGAACGCCTGTGTTTTTCCAACCACTCCCTGAAAATGGTCAGTTGACACCCACAAATACCTTCTTCCTGTCAATCTCCTTGCGATCACCCATGGGAATGGATTCTTTGCACAAACTTATCACTGAGCAATGAAGCGCTTTTGTACCTGTGCGACGTGCCTTCACATTGCGGTGCATACGCATGCTCAGTTCTGACCTGATGGCAGCGCTGCAAAAAATGCTAGCGACCGATCAGGTCTGAATTAGGCCCTATAAACACTGTGTTATGTGCACATTAAGTGGTATAAATGAAAATGTATGGAACATGAGTAATTAACATGAATTAAAAACAAATCATCACATTATAGTGACGTCCAGTAAACATGACACGATGGGAGTTGTAGTGCACCAAGGACCTCCTAGACAGATCCGCACATGACATTCCACCATGCACTGGGCTCAGCCACCAAGCATTCCTGGAACTTGTTATAAAATGTTGCCAAGTACAGTCACATATCAAAGTAAACTCTAAGTGTATCTACTATATAAAAGCGAAAATCCGTCCTGTCTTTCTATACAAATCCACAGTTTACAAGCGACGATTGTGAAATTTTACATACGTGCGTAATAAAACACGGCGGAGGCAACTAAAACAGAAATCCCTTACACCCCTAGGGGGGCAGACAGCAGCACAGAGTATATCAGCATAACTCCGGAATTGCTGGAGCAATGTACTCAAAACTTGGTACACATATGCCTTACAATCTGGGAACAAACACTGTGGGAGGAAGACACCCCCAGCACCCCTAGGGGTGAGGCAGCAGCACTGAGTATTATAGCAGTCAGCATAACTCTGGAATGCCTGCAGCAATTTACAACAAACTTGGTACACATATGACTTTCACTGTGGAAACAAACATTGTGGGTGTCAGACACCCCTAGCACCCCTAGGGATGGGACAGCAGCACAGAGTATGTCAGCAGACAACATAACTGTGGAAGGCCTGGAGCAATATACAACAAACTTGGTACACATCTGATTTACAATCTGCAAACAAACTCTGTGGGGGTTAGACACCCCTAGGGGTGGGACAGCAGCACAGATTATGTCAGGAGACAGCATAACTCCCGAATGCCTGGACCAATTTACAATAAACTTGGTTCACATATGACTTGCAAGCTGGTAACAAACACTGTGGGGGTAAGACACCCCTAGCACCCCTAGGGGTGAGGCAGCAGCACAGAGTTTTTCAGCAGTCAGCATAACTCTGGAATGCCGGGAGCAATTGATACCAAACTTGCTACACATATGACTTACACTCTGGGAACAAACACTGGCCCTCATTCCGAGTTGTTCGCTCGCACGCTGCTTTTAGCAGCATTGCACACGCTAAGCCGCCGCCTACTGGGAGTGAATCTTAGCTTAGCAAAATTGCGAACGAAAGATTCTCAAAATTGCGAATAGAAATTTCTAAGCAGTTTCTGAGTAGCTCGAGACTTACTCTGCTACTGCGATCAGTTCAGTCAGTTTCGTTCCTGGTTTGAAGTCACAAACACACCCAGCGTTCGCCCAGACACTCCCCCGTTTCTCCAGCCGCTCCCGCGTTTTTCCCTGAAACGGCAGCGTTTTTTCACACACTCCCATAAAACGGCCAGTTTCCGCCCAGAAACACCCACTTCCTGTCAATCACACAACGATCACCAGAACGAAGAAAAAACCTTGTAATGCCGTGAGTAAAATACCAAACTTCTTAGCAAATTTACCTGGCGCAGTCGCAGTGCGAACATTGCACATGCGCAGTTTGCGGAAAATCGCTGCGATGCGATGAAAAAGAACGAGCGAACAACTTGGAATGAGGGCCACTGTGAGGGTAACACACCACTAGCACCCCTAGTGGTGGGCCAGCAGCACACACTATGGGGGTAATTCCAAGTTGATCGCAGCAGGATTTTTGATAGCAATTGGGCAAAACCATGTGCACTGCAGGGGAGGCAGATATAACACGTGTAGAGAGAGTAAGATTTGGGTGGGTTATTTTGTTTCTGTGCAGGGCAAATACTGGCTGCTTTATTTTTACACTGCAAATTAGATTGCAGATTGAATACACCCCACCCAAATCTTACTCTCTCAACACATGTTATATCTGCCTCCCCTGCAGTGCACATGGAGGGTAATTCCAAGTAGTGATGAGCGGATTCGGTTTTACTCGGTTCTCAAAACGGCATCTTATTGGCTCACGGATGTCACGTGTTTTGGATAGCCAATAAGATGACGTTTTGAGAACCGGGTAAAGCCGAGTAAAACCGAATCCGCTCATCACTATTTCCAAGTTGATCGCAGCAGGAATTTTTTTAGCAATTGGGCAAAACCATGGTGGTCATTCTGAGTTGTTCGCTCGCAAGCTGCTTTTAGCAGCTTTGCACACGTTAAGCCGCCGCCTACTGGGAGTGAATCTTAGCATAGTAAAATTGCAAACGAAAGATTCGCAATATTGCGAAAAGACTTCTCTGTGCAGTTTCTGAGTAGCTCGAAACTTACTCAGCCAGTGCGATCAGTTCAGTGCTTGTCGTTCCTGGTTTGACGTCACAAACACACCCAGCGTTCGGCCAGACACTCCACCGTTTCTCCAGCCACTCCCGCGTTTTTCCCAGAAACTGTAGCGTTTTTTCGCACACACCCATAAAACGGCCAGTTTCCGCCCAGGAACACCCACTTCCTGTCAATCACATTACGATCACCAGAACGAAGAAAAAACCTCGTAATGCCGTGAGTAAAATACCTAACTGCATAGCAAATTTACTTGACGCAGTCGCACTGCGGACATTGCGCATGCGCATTAGCGACTAATCGCTCCGTTGCGAGAAAAAAATAACGAGCGAACAACTCGGAATGACCCCCCATGTGCACTGCCCATGTGCACTGCAGGGGAAGCAGATATAGGGGGTCATTCCGAGTTGTTCGCTCGTTATTTTTTTCTCGCAACGGAGCGATTAGTCGCTAATGCGCATGCGCAATGTCCGCAGTGCGACTGTGTCAAGTAAATTTGCTATGCAGCTAGGTATTTTACTCACGGCATTACGAGGTTTTTTCTTCGTTCTGGTGACCGTAATGTGATTGACAGGAAGTGGGTGTTTCTGGGCGGAAACTGGCCGTTTTATGGGTGAGTGCGGAAAAACGCTACCGTTTCTGGGAAAAACGCGGGAGTGGCTGGAGAAACGGGGGAGTGTCTGGCCGAACGCTGGGTGTGTTTGTGACGTCAAACCAGGAACGACAAGCACTGAACTGATCGCACTGGCTGAGTAAGTTTCGAGCTACTCAGAAACTGCACAGAGAAGTCTTTTCGCAATATTGCGAATCTTTCGTTCGCAATTTTACTATGCTAAGATTCACTCCCAGTAGGCGGTGGCTTAGCGTGTGCAAAGCTGCTAAAAGCAGCTTGCGAGCGAACAACTCGGAATGACCACCATAATTTGTGCAGAAAGAGTTAGATTTGGGTGGGTTATTTTGTTTCTGTGCAGGGTAAATACTGGCTGCTTTATTTTTACACTGCAATTTAGATTGCAGATTGAACACACCACACCCAAATCTAACTCTCTCTGTACATGTTATATCTGCCTCCCCTGCAGTGCACATGGGCCCTCATTCCGAGTTGATCGGTCGCAAGGCGAATTTAGCAGAGTTACACACGCTAAGCCGCCGCCTACTGGGAGTGTATCTTAGCATCTTAAAATTGCGACCGATGTATTCGCAATATTGCGATCACAAACTACTTAGCAGTTTTAGAGTAGCTCCACACTTACTCTGCCTGTGCGATCATTTCAGTGCTTGTCGTTCCTGGTTTGACGTCACAAACACACCCAGCGTTCGCCCAACCACTCCCCCGTTTCTCCGGCCACTCCTGCGTTTTTTCCGGAAACGGTAGCGTTTTCAGCCACACGCCCATAAAACGCCGTGTTTCCGCCCAGTAACACCCATTTCCTGTCAATCACATTACGATCGCCGGAGCGATGAAAAAGCCGTGAGTAAAAATACTATCTTCATAGCAAAGATACTTGGCGCAGTCGCAGTGCGAATATTGCGCATGCGCACTATGCGGAATTTCACTGCGATGCGATGAAAAATACCGAGCGAACGACTCGGAATGAGGGCCATGGTTTTGCCCAACTGCTAAAAAAATTCCTGCTGCGATCAACTTGGAATTACCCCCATGGTTTTGCCCAATTGCTATCAAAAATCCTGCTGCGATCAACTTGGAATTACCCCCTATATCAGGACATGTATGATATGTCAGTGATGACAGTGCTGCATGTGACAGGGGCACTGACATGATGTGAGGAGGGGAATGGAGGCAGCAGGAAGCTACAGACTGAGAGTTGTATAGTGGGAAGAGCAGGGTCCATTGGGGGACCAAAAAGGGGTGCGGCCACTACACAAAGTGCATCAGGGAAGCCAGATATGCCTATATACTACTAATGTGCACCGGACATTTTTCGGGTTTTGTGTTTTGGTTTTGGATTCGGTTCTGCGCCCGTGTTTTGGATTCGGACGCGTTTTGGCAAAACCTCCCTGAAAATTTTTTGTCGGATTCGGGTGTGTTTTGGATTCGGGTGTTTTTTTTAAAAAAAAAACCCTCAAAAACAGCTTAAATCATAGAATTTGGGGGTCATTTTGATCCCATAGTATTATTAACCTCAATAACCATAATTTCCACTCATTTCCAGTCTATTCTGAACACCTCACAATATTATTTTTAGTCCTAAAATTTGCACCGAGGTCACTGGATGGCTAAGCGAACCAAGTGGCAGACACAAACAGCTGGCCCATCTAGGAGTGGCACTGCAGTGTCAGACAGGATGGCACTTAAAAAAATAGTCCCCAAACAGCACATGATGCAAAGAAAAAAAAGAGGTGCACCAAGGTCGCTGGATGGCTAAGCGACCCAAGTGGCTGACACAGACACCTGGCCCATCTAGGAGAGGCACTGCAGTGTCAGACAGGATGGCACTTCAAAAAATAGTCCCCAAACAGCACATGATGCAAAGAAAAAAAGAGGTGCACCAAGGTCGCTGTGTGACTAAGCTAAGCGACCCAAGTGGCTGACACAAACACCTGGCCCATCTAGGAGTGGCACTGCAGTGTCAGACAGGATGGCAGATTTAAAAAATAGTCCCCAAACAGCACATGATGCAAAGAAAAAAAGAGGTGCACCAAGGTCGCTGTGTGACTAAGCTAAGCGACCCAAGTGGCCGACACAAACACCTGGCCCATCTAGGAGTGGCACTGCAGTGTCAGACAGGATGGCAGATTTAAAAAATAGTCCCCAAACAGCACATGATGCAAAGAAAAAAAGAGGTGCACCAAGCTCGCTGTGTGACTAAGCTAAGCGACCCAAGTGGCCGACACAAACACCTGGCCCATCTAGCAGTGGCACTGCAGTGTCAGACAGGATGGCAGAATTAAAAAATAGTCCCCAAATAGCACATGATGCAAAGAAAAAAAGAGGTGCAATGAGGTAGCTGTGTGACTAAGCTAAGCGACCCAAGTGGCCGACACAAACCTGGCCCATCTAGGAGTGGCACTGCAGTTTTCTAGCGAGAGGTTGAGTGCTTCCATCCTCATATGAATCTGAACCACTAGCCATGAACATAGGCCAGGGCCTCAGCCGTTCCTTGCCACTCCGTGTCGTAAATGGCATATTGGCAAGTTTACGCTTCTCCTCAGACGCTTTTAATTTTGACTTTTTGGGTCATTTTACAAAATTTTTGTAGTATACTTGACGACACAGAGGTAGAGCAGTGGACTACTGTACCGTACTGCTATATATTATATACTGGTGGTCAGCAAAATTATGCACTGTCCTCCTACTATATATACTGCGCACAACAACTAAAATGCACCACAGGTATGGATGGATAGTATACTTGACGACACAGAGGTAGGTAGAGCAGTGGTCTACTATACTTTACTGCTATATATTATATACTGGTGGTCAGCAAAATTATGCACTGTCCTCCTACTATATATACTGCGCACAACAACTTAAATGCACCACAGGTATGGATGGATAGTATACTTGACGACACAGAGGTAGGTAGAGCAGTGGACTACTGTACCGTACTGCTATATATAATATACTGGTGGTCAGCAAAATTATGCACTGTCCTCCTACTATATATACTGCGCAAAACTTAAATGCACCACAGGTATGGATGGATAGTATACTTGACGACACAGAGGTAGGTAGAGCAGTGGACTACTGTACCGTACTGCTATATATTATATACTGGTGGTCAGCAAAATTATGCACTGTCCTCCTACTATATATACTGCGCACAACAACTAAAATGCACCACAGGTATGGATGGAAAGTATACTTGACGACACAGAGGTAGGTAGAACAGTGGACTACTGTACCGTACTGATATAATACTGGTGGTCACTGGTCAGCAAAATTCTGCACTGTCCTCCTACTATATACTACAATGCAGCACAGATATGGAGCGGTTTTCAGGCAGAGAACGTATAATACTGGTGGTCACTGGTCAGCAAAACTCTGCACTGTCCTACTACTATATAATATACTGGTGGTCCCCAGTCCCCACAATAAAGTACACTGAGCACAGATATTTGCAGCACACTGAGTACAGATACGGAGAGTTTTTCAGGCATAGAACATAGATATTTTCAGCACACTGAGCACAGATATTTGCAAGCACACTGAGCACAGATATTTGCAGCACACTGAGCACAGATATTTGCAGCACACTGAACACAGATATTTGCAGCACACTGAGCACAGATATTTGCAGCACACTGAACACAACTGAGAGAACGCTGCACACGTCCTCTCCCTATCATCTCCAATGCACGAGTGAAAATGGCGGCGACGCGCGGCTCCTTATATAGAATATGAATCTCGCGAGAATCCGACAGCGGGATGATGACGTTCGGGCGCGCTCGGGTTAACCGAGCAAGGCGGGAAGATTCGAGTCTGCCTCGGAACCGTGTAACATGGGTCAAGTTCGGGGGGGTTCGGATTCCGAGGAACCGAACCCGCTCATCACTACTATATACCAGATCTCCAATCAACGTAAATTAACAAACTATCATTCTAATTTACCATCCTCATCCCATACCAAAGCACAGGTATTCAGCTATCTACAATGTTATACTGTGTGTTTAATATTTACATTTATTTTTGTAAACAGACATTCTTAAAATCCGGGGCAACGCCGGGTACTCCAGCTAATATATTAAATCATCTGTCACAGTAGCAATATTCTGAGCATATTGGAAGTCTCGCAACAGAACATTTATAGATGGAGTTTAAGATCATACATGTTAACATTCAACAATATGCTATGTCGGCATGCCCTCTTATGGAGTCTATGTAAGTCATTAGCAAAACCAAATGCTCCGTCTACATACAGTACAGTGCAGGCACAAGGTCGTCATGCAATAAGTGATATGCCGGCCAGACTCTTATGCCTAAGTTTCCTTTTGATGCTTGATCCAAATAATGTATCACTAACAATGATATTACTGTGAAGTGAAGGAGAGATGATTAGGATGGTCACCTGTAACACACATGCAATGTTTCTGTGACATGGAAAAACAATGGAAGAAATGTTATGGAGTCACCTTCATTGATGTCCTAGTTGATAGGATAACCAGAAGAGTAGCTCACTGTCCACTCAACCTCTTTCCAACACGTCCAGTGGGTGTGAACAAGTCGAGTGGATGTCATTACCTATTCCCTGTGAATGTCACCTTGTGGGCTCGCCTTACAGTTTTATATATACGCTGGCATTGAATAATACATTTCTAGTGTGCCACAAAAATAGGATATTAATACCTACCGGTAAATCCTTTTCTCTTAGTCCGTAGAGGATGCTGGGGACTCCGTAAGGACCATGGGGTATAGAAGGGATCCGCAGGAGACATGGGCACTTTAAGACTTTAAAAGGGGTGTGAACTGGTTCCTCCCTCTATGCCCCTCCTCCAGACTCCAGTTATAGAACTGTTCCCAGGGAGACGGACATTTCGAGGAAAGAATTTACCATTTAAACCTGGTGAGCGTCAAACCCGTCACACCTCCAGCATGCCGCAGAACGTGGCATTCAACAGAACACCAGCTGACGGCATGAACAATGGCCCTCATTCCGAGTCGTTCGCTCGGTAATTTTCTTCGCATCGCAGCGTTTTTCTGCTTAGTACGCATGCGCAATGTTCGCACTGCGACTGCGCCAAGTAATTTTGCTATGAAAATAGTTTTTTTACTCACGGCTTTTTCTTCGCTCCGGCGATCGTAATGTGATTGACAGGAAATGGGTGTTACTGGGCGGAAACACGGCGTTTTATGGGCGTGTGGATAAAAACGCTACCGTTTCCGGAAAAAACGCGGGAGTGGCTGGAGAAACGGAGGAGTGTCTGGGTGAATGCTGGGTGTGTTTGTGACGTCAAACCAGGAACGACAAGCACTGAACTGATCGCAGATGCCGAGTAAGTCTGAAGCTACTCTGAAACTGCTAAGTAGTTTGTAATCGCAATATTGCGAATACATCGTTCGCAATTTTAAGAAGCTAAGATTCACTCCCAGTAGGCGGCGGCTTAGCGTGTGTAACTCTGCTAAAATCGCCTTGCGAGCGAACAACTCGGAATGAGGGCCAATATGCAACAATATGCTGCCAGAAAATGTAACACAACCTGTGTGTAAACACAACCAATAATAGCATAACGCATGCCACAGCATAAATAACGTCAGCCACAGGCTGACGGAAAAGTAACACAGCATGTGTGTAACCAAACTTAATAACTGCAGGTACAGCACGCACTGGGACGGGCGCCCAGCATCCTCTATGGACTAAGAGAAAAGGATTTACCGGTAGGTATTAAAATCCTATTTTCTCATACGTCCTAGAGGATGCTGGGGATTGACCAAACATGAGGTCCTCATCAGCCAGGGTATCAACTTATAACCCTCTCAAAGGTGTTTGAACCCGACCAAGAAGCCTCTTGGCAAAACAGAAATACCAAAAACCCTCGGGCAGCCGCCCATAACGCGCCCACCTTTCTGGTAGAATGGGCCTTCACCGGTTTCGGTAACGGTAATCCAGCCGTAGAATGAGCCTGCTGAAACGTATCACAGATCCAGCGTGCAATAGTCTGCTTGGAAGCAGGAACTCCAATCTTGTTGGGAGCATACAGGATAAACAGAGCATCTGTTTTCCTAATCTGAGCCATTCTGGCAACATAGATTTTCAAAACTTAGACCACATCGAGAGACTTCGACATCGCCCAGGCGTCGGTAACCACTGGCACCACAATAGGATTGGTTCATGTGAAACGCTGAAACTACTTTTGACAGACAATGCTGACGAGTTCCCAACTCTGCTCTATCTTCATGGAAGATCAAACAGGGCTCTTGTGAGACAAAACCGCTAATTCAGACACCCTCCTTGCGGATGCCAAAGCCAACCACATGACCACTTTCCAAGTGAGGAATTTCCACTCAACCTTATTGAAAAAGTTCAACCAATGAGATTGCAGGAACTGCAACACCACGTTAAGATCCCATGGTGCCACAGGGCACAAGGGAGAGTGGATGTGTAACACTCCTTCTACGAAAATTTGAACATCTGGAAAGGAGGCCAATTGTTTTTGAAAGAAACCCGATAAGGCTGAGAACTGAACCCTAATCGAGCCCAACTTAAGACCCACATCCACACGATCTTGTAAGAAAAGAATGGAGAAAACGACCCAACTGGAATTCTTCCGTAGGAACTTTCTTGGATTCACACCAAGACACATGCTTTCTCCAAAAATGGCGGTAATGTTGTAACGTTACTTCTGTTCTGCTTGAAGAAGAATAGGGATGACTTCACTGGGAATATCCCTTCGGGTTGGGATCCGGCGATCCACCCCCAAGCCGTCAATGGAAATCACGGTAAGTCTTGGAACACACACGGCCCCTGCTGTAACAGATCCTCTCGTAGAGGAAAAAAACCAGGGATCTCCTATGCGTAATTCCTGAAGATCCGGATACCAGCACTCCTTGACCAGTCTGGAAGAATGAGGATCACCTGAACCTTTGTTCTTCCTATGATCTTTTAGCATCTTTTGGAAAGAGTGGAAGTGGAGGGAACACCTTGACCGACCGAAAACACCCACGGTGTCACTAGGGCGTCCACCAATATTGCTTGAGGGACCCTCGACCTGGACCAATATCTCTGAAGTTTCTTGTCGAGGCAAGATGCCATCCTATCTATTTGTGGAATTCCCCAAACTTGTCACTTCTGTGAAAACCGCTTGATGAAGACTCCACTCTCCTGGATGGAGAACGTGTCCGCCGAGGAAGTCTGCTTCCCAGTCGTCCACTCACAGAACGAACATCGCTGACAGAGCACGTAATTGTTTATGCCGCCCAGCGGCAAATTTTTCTGGCTTCTGACATTTCTTCTCCGGTCTTTGTTTGTAGAAAACAGCTATAAACGGCCCTTAACTCTAGGCCGTTAATGTGGTGACAAGTATCCTAACTTGACACTTGTCCTCGGTGAGAATTGCGCCGCTACCACAGGAGTGATATTCTGGTCTTGAAACCATGAATATCTCAAGTGAGAACCGGACCACTTGTTCAACAGGTCCCGCTAACACTCTGGCATACAAGCTGCCCACTGACTGGCATCGTAAGCCGCAACCTTCTTTTACAATAACTGAATGTATTTGGATTGACCCTTTTGCAGGTCCGACCAGACTCTGAATCCTCAGAGGTTTTTTTTCTTTTTTGGAAGCAAATAATATTTTCCAAGCCGACCACCACGTCGTTGGGACCAACAGGGATTCCGGCAAGTTCTGCTGTCGAAGAACTGTCAGGGGGAAATCAACGTTTTTCACCAACTGGCTTCTTGAACTCTCCGTAATCCGGAGAGCGATCCAGTACAGAATACTTCTGTCTCCTTACTATCGGAGGAAACCTATCATATCATCATCACTCTGGTGAATTGGTAACGACAATCCTGAATCACAAACCTCAGGAAAGTCTAATGCGACATAAATCACAATTAGACCTCCTTTCTCCTTTTTCAGGGTAGAGAAACCTGTCATGAGAGATTCCCTCATGGATTTTAAGAAGGAAATTTGAGATTTCAGGTATAGGATTTTGTCTGACCGAGCCGTCCGGCTTCGGAAGCACGAAAAAGCTTGAAAAACAGCTTCTTCCCTTTATTTTGTTTTATTTATTTATTTTATTTTATTTTGTGACCGGGACAGCAGGACAAAGACCTGATCCTGACACAACTCTTGTATTGCGCCAAATACTACCTCCCTGTCCAGAGGAGAATCGGTAAGGTCTATTTGATAAAATCAGTGAGGGGAAACATCTGGAAAAAAAACTCCCGTATGTCCCACCAGGGACTCTATCCTTAACTCACTGGTCCATGTCCTTTCCAGGGCTGACTGAAGAGTTTCAGACGTGGTCCCACCGGTGTGGGTTCCCGCAAGGTAGACCCACCGTCCTGCGGTGGACGTGGCAGAAAACATAGGATGATTTCTGCTCCTGTTGAAAAAAGGCAGCTGACCTCCTTCCTCTCTTTACCTTCCTTTACCTGCAAAGAAAGGGGAATCCTTATCTATTTAGTCTAAATGACTGCATCCTACAATAATGCGTCACCAGTCTTAGTGAGGGAACCTAGGGCAAGAAGGTAGACCTACCAGTGGCACCTGCTGCGAGCATATTAACCAAGTCATCACCAAACCAGGCTTCACCTTCATAGGGAAGGGGCTCCACTCCTTCTTGGAGTCAGCATTAGCATCCCTTTGGTTAATCCACAACGCCTTCCTAGCCGAGACTGCCATGGACTGGGTTCGCGAACCCAAGAGTTCCATATTCCTTGTAGTCGCACGGTAGTATGCTACAATGTTCTAGATATGACCCAACTTAAGGAGTATCCCATCTCTCCCCAGGGTAAATATATCGGACGACAAGGTAACCGATAATTTCTGAATACAAATACTCCCCCGTGCGCATGTCATGCCAGTATAATCAACGTATATAATGAAAATATCACTTAGCTTCCTGTATACGATCCTCTGTGACAGGGCCCCGTGCAAGACAGGGATTGACTCTCACCTTATTCTACCCACGGCGGGAAAAGAATAAAAACTTGGCCTCCTCATGAAGATTTGAACCATCTTGTCACGGCTGACCTAGAGTTTTTTCAACAGAGCGACATGAAAAGGAATAACTTTACCTCAGCATTCATTATAAATTATGCACATTTAAATACACATATACACACATATATATCTATAAATATATATATATATATATATTTATTTATTTTTTTGTCCGGAACAGCATGGTCCCTAGTGACGTTAATACGTTCGTAATGTGTATGGAACATGTACGGAATGCTGATATTGTGGATCTAATCAGGAAACCTTATGGTCGACATAAGAAATAGTATCCGTGTCGATACCAGGGAGTAGTAACTGGGCAAACTAACATTTATGCGACCCCGAGGGGTCTGAGGGAAATCTAAATATATTATTATTAGTATTACCCTTACTACGTCTGTGATCTAGCCACAGATCTATGCAAACATACCATATATATACAGATGTATCCACATTTATCTTGACGGTTAATAGGATTAACTGTGACTGGCCAGTCAGACTTAATCCCCTGCTGTAGTGACTTAATCCCCGGCTGTATTGTTCTCTGTATTGTATTGCAGTTGAGAACAATAGATGAAGGGTTTATGCTAATAAGTCATGTTGTGACTAGGCACAGAAAACTACTCAAGATAACGGTGGATACATCTGTATACAGGTTGAGTATCCCTTATCCAAAATGCTTGGGACCAGAGGTATTTTGGATATCGGATTTTTCCCTATATTGGAATAATTGCATACCATAATGAGATATCATGGTGATGGGACCTAAGTCTAAGCACAGAATGCATTTATGTTACATATACACCTTATACACACAGCCTGAGGGTAATTTTAGCCAATATTTTTTATAACTTTGTGCATTAAACAAAGTGTGTGTACATTCACACAAATCATTTATGTTTCATATACACCTTATACACACAGCCTGAAGGTCATTTAATACAATATTATTAATAACTTTGTGTATTAAACAAAGTTTGTGTACATTGAGCCATCAAAAAACAAAGGTTTCACTATTTCACTCTCACTCAAAAAAGTCCGTATTTCGGAATATTCCGTATTTCGGAATATTTGGATATGGGATACTCAACTTGTATATATATATACATATATATATACATATATATATATATATATATATACACATATACATACATACAGGTATTGAAATGCATCACATTACCATGTCAATGTTTTTACCCAGTCAGATTTTGTTGGTGCCGACATGATCACCCACATACGTCTGTGTCTCCCATATAGTTTTCTCTTTGGAAAAAACATACATTTACTGACGTGCTGTTGACACACATTTACATGAACCAAGTACCATCATATTCGGTGGTGCCGACTGAGACATTCCCAGAGTACTCAGCCTCCTACATGCCGACACACATGTACCACCCACCCACCGACATTACACTGACTATTTTGTGTCAGGGAAACACAGAAAAACACTCTCCAGCTCTTTTGCTCATTATATATTGTGCTTTTTTAACATGTATTGCACTAAACCACTGTGCCCCCCCCCCCTTTTTTTTCCACTGTGATCTTGTTCAGCAGTGTTTTTGGCAGTGCCAGCGTTTCTGAGGAGAAATTGGCACTGGTTCGAGCTGTGAGGGTTAAGCCACGCCCCCTCAATGGCGCGCTTCAGCCCCGCTATTTTCTAGCTATTTATACTGGCGGGGGTCTGTGCACTGTATACCTCTTATGCCAGGCTGAATATTGAGGTCTTATTGCTGCCCAGGGTGCCCCCCCCCCCCCCGCGCCCTGCACCCTTGTAGTGCCGCTTGTGTGTGGGAGCAATGGCGCGCTGCACGGTACCTCTGAGACTGAAGTCTTCTGCCGTCTTTACTGAAGTCTTACTCACCCGGCTTCATTCTTCTGGCTCTGTGAGGGGGACGACGGCGCGGCTCCGGGAACGAGCAGCTAGGCTATACCAAGTGATCAGACCCTCTGGAGCTAATGGTGTCCAGTAGCCTAAGAAGCAGAGCCTTTAAACTCACAGAAGTAGGTCTGCTTCTCTCCCCTCAGTCCCACAAAGCAGGGAGCCTGTTGCCAGCAGTGCTCCCTGTAAATAATAAACCTAACAGAAAGTATTTTCCAAGAAACTCAGGAGAGCTCCTCAGTGTGTGACCAGTCTCTCTGGGCACAGAATCTTACTGGAGTCTGGAGGAGGGGCATAGAGGGAGGAGCCAGTTCACACCCCTTTTAAAGTCTTAAAGTGCCCACGACTCCTGCGGATCCCATCTATACCCCATGGTCCTTTTGGAGGCCGCGCCATTGCTCCCACACACAAGCGGCACTACAAGGATCCTGATGAAAGGTGCTAATAAAGTGCACCTGAAACGTTGAAAGCATGCAGTTGTAGCTGTGGAAATTATTTACAAAGCCGAGGAGTGCCTCTCAAAAATTGTGTTGCTATATATATATATATATATATATATATAAAACACACTTCTCCAGCGATGCAGAAAAAGTAGACAAAAGTAGACAGCTGTTTCAACTGACTGGTCTTCCTCAGGGGCTAACTGAGGAAGACCAGTTGGTTGAAACAGCTGTCGGTCTGTGTTTGCTGTATTTGCTGTACTTCACCATGCCGTTTGGTTAAGGAATAAATCCTGTTTTTCTTTCATCTACACGTGAGTGCTGGCTTGTCTACTTTTTCTGCATCGCTGGAGAAGTGAGTGTTTTATATTTATTGCTGCCTTGCACCACCATTTTTTGCTTTATATACATAGGCTTTGAGTGCTGTCGTGATTTCCTATATATATATATATATATATATAGTAGACAAGGTATGGCGGCACTCACTCAGGACTTCAATGAAAATAAGACTCCACAGACAAGCTGTTGATGTTACATCAACAGCTTGTCTGTGGAGTCTTATTTTCATTTAAGTCCTGAGTGAGTGCCGCCATACCTTGTCTACTACATAGACCTTCGGGTCAGAGGAGGGCACCCGGGCATACCAACGATAGGTATTGAGTGCCGAGTCATCATTCTCTCTCTCTCTCTATATATATATATATATATATATATATATGTGTATACACACACACACAAACACACGAATAATGATTAATTCAGCCTCTTAGATAAAGAGCTTTATTTCCTTATAAAATATAAGCGTGATTTAGTCTAGAAATTCCTGTCACTTATGTTGTCCCTTTACCTATATATTGAGGCACTCTGTACAACATTGCCTTATAGTTCATTTTCTATACTAGTCTCATTTTCTATAAACTAGAAACTCATGTATATCCAGTAGTAATTGATGTAGAAAATGCATATGTAAGATAGCTGTAACTCTGTAGCTTTGCTGCTGGTTACTGTGACATCACACCTAGCTTGTGACATCACTAGCCCGTGACATCACAATGCTTCTTCCTGTAACATTCTATCTACAGCTGCTGATGTTTCCAGTTTCCATCAGGAAGACAGGTAGGAGGAGGTGAGTCCTACAGAGCAGGGTATAATGGAGGGGGGTAAGGAGTACAGTATAGTCTGCTGAAAGGCAAGACAAGATAGACAGAACAGGGAATACAGGTACAAGGACACATAAATAGGAGAAGCGCAGGAAGGATCAACATATTTAGGAATAAAAATGTTGCGTTACAGGAATAAAGAGGGCCGTATGGAGGATAAGCACACATACAGGGGATGCAGATAACCTGGGTCTCTATGAGGCAGGATTGTGGCTTTGGGATGAAAAAAGTTAATAAAATAGATAAATGGTATATTGATAACTTTGAAAGTATCTTGTTTGGTTTAAGGAAAATTGGGAAACTGGTTGACTCATGGACATTTTATTGTACATAAACTAGTACTATGCTTAATGATAGTCTTTTGTGTTTTTTTAGGTCATCTGGCAAAGAGATTTGCAGAGTGTCGGGTGACCGGCAAAGAGATCTGCAAAGTATCAGTTGAAGACGACGGAAGGGGTCGCAGAGGTAGCAACGACGGGAGTATAACATGCAGGAGGTAAGTTACCATACTCTCTCTGCACATGTTACATCTGCCCCACCTGCAGTGCACATGGTTTTGTCCATTAGAGAACAAATTTGCTGCTGCGATCAGGTCTGAATTAGGCCAAGTGTATGATACTAACATGATCCTAGCACTAGGGAAGATAAAACCTGGAGCAGATAACTTGGGTCTCTATGAGAAAGGATCTTGGGTTTTGGATAAAAAGTCAATAAAATAGATAAATTGCAAATGAATAAAAATGAAAGTACGTAACAAAATGTAGTAGTATAATTATACACATAGTATGTCTGACCAGGAAATTCTGGTTATTTAGATCATCATTTGGCAAAGTTCTGGCAAAGAGATTTGCAGAGTGTCAGGTGACCGGCAGAGAGATCTGCAAAGTGTCAGTTGAAGACGACGGGAGGGGTTGCAGAGGAATTAGTGACTGGAGAATAGCATGCAGGAGGTAAGCTACCATACTTGTGTAATTGTATGTGTGGTGGGGGGCATTGAGAGCACAGTACAAAACATAGGGTCTATGGTGGGGGAGAGCGGACAATACAAAACATGCAGAAGGGGGCAACTTGGTATAGCACATACAGATGGTGTGGGGACACAATACTAAAACATAGAAATTGTGGCGTACTCTATAGGACATATAGAGGAAGGACATACACTTTTGGGGGTTGCGAGATGTATTATATACTGTAATACAGAAAAACAGGATGGGTGGGGAGAGCATGATACAGAACATACAGGTCGGGGGAAGAACAATACAGATCAGGGGAGATAGTGAAATGGCTGACATTTACAGTATATCAATGAATTGGGGGCAGGTGTACAAAGCCTGGGAGAGTGATAAAGTGCATAGAGATAAACTAACAACCAATCAGCTCCTAGTTGTCATTTTTCAAACACAGCCTGTAACATGGCAGTTAGGAGCTGATTGGCGGGTACTTTACCTCTCTCCACTTTATCACTCTGCAGGGCTTAATACATCTCCCCCATAAAATAACTAAATGATGAAATGGTACAGAATGGTATAAATGATGTGAATTGGAGCTGTAACAAGTGACTGTTTCCCTATCTTTACATATAATAAAGGTGACATTGGGGGTCATTCCGGGTTGATCGCTAGCTGCTTTCGTTCGCTGCGCAGTGATCAGGCAAATAAATGGCACTTCTGCGCATGCGTATGAGGCGCAATGCGCACGCGCGTCATACTATTACAACGAACGATGTAGTTTCATACAGGTTCTAGCAAAGCTTTTCAGTCGCACTGCTGGCCGCAGAGTGATTGACATGAAGAGGGCGTTTCTGGGTGTCAACTGACCGTTTTCAGGGAGTGTTCGAAAAAAACGCAGGCGTGCCAGGAAAAATGCAGGCGTGTCTGGGCGAACGCAGGGCGTGTTCGTGACATCAAAAATAGGATTTTAATACCTACCGGTAAATCCATTTCTCTTAGTCCGTAGAGCAGGGGTGGCCAAAGAGTCGATCGCGGACATGCGACCAGTCGATCGCGATCCGCCGCCCAGCCACCCGAAGCCGCGCCTCTCCTGCCTGCCGCTCTGCCTCCTCAGTCTGGTCTCCGGCAGTGACGGCCGAGTGTATAGTTCAAATCAGGTGCCGGTTCGTTAGCCAATGAGAGCTCGCGGACCGGCGCCTGATTTGAGCCATACACGCTGCCGTCACCGCCGGAGATTAGACTGAGAAGCAGGGCGGCAGACAGGAGAAGCGCGCGCTGCGCTCTCCACACAGCAACGGTGAGCTCTTCTATGGGGGCATATCTGGCATTGTGGGCACATGGCTCAGTGGGGGCATATCTGGCAATGTGGGGCATATCTGGCACTGTGGGGTCATATGTGGCACTGGGGGCATATCTGGTTCTGCGGGCACATGGCACTGTGGGGGCATATCTGGCACTGTGGGGGCATATCTGGCACTGTGGGGGCATATCTGTAATCTGGCGCTGTGGGGGCATATCTGGCACTGTGGGCACATGGCACTGTGGGGGCATATCTGGCACTGGGGGCATATCTGGCACTGTGGGGCATATCTGTAATCTGGCGCTGTGGGAGCATATCTGGCACTGTGGGCACATGGCACTGTGGGGGCATATCTGGCACTGTGGGGGCATATCTGGCACTGTGGGGGCATATCTGTAATCTGGCACTGTGGGGGCATATCTGGCACTGTGGGCACATGGCACTGTGGGGGCATATCTGTATCTGGCACTGTGGGGGCATATCTGGCACTGTGGGCACATGGCACTGTGGGGGCATGTGTATCTGGCACTGTGGGGGCATATCTGGCACTGTGGGCACGTGGCACTGTGGGGGCATATCTATCTGGCACTGTGGGGGCATATCTGGCACTGTGAGGGCATATCTGGCACTGTGGGCACATGGCACTGTGGGGGCATATCTATCTGGCACTGTGGGGGCATATCTGGCACTGTGGGCACATGGCACTGAGGGGGCATATCTATCTGGCACTGTGGGGGCATAACTGGCACTGTGGGGGCATATCTGGCACTGTGGGCACATGGCACTGTGGGGCATGTGTATCTGGCACTGTGGGGGCATATGTGTTTGAGGTTTTTACCTGTGGGGGCCAATGTGTTATTTCGTGTGAGGCAGTCATTAAACTCTGTGCAGCAAGGCTACGTCCCTTTTTGTAGTTATACCACGCCCACTTTTAGTTATACCACGCCCGCTTTTTGTTATGCCACGCCCCTTTTTTGCACGCGCGCCTGCGGAGCGCTCTATTATTCCTCCTAGGTAGATCACAAAAGCTTTTTAGCTTTCACAGTAGATCCCCGACTCCAAAAGTCTGTCCGCCCCTGCCGTAGAGGATGCTGGGGACTCCGTAAGGACCATGGGGTATAGACTGGATCTGCAGGAGACATGGGCACACTATAAGACTTTGAATGGGTGTGAACTGGCTCCTCCCTCTATGCCCCTCCTCCAGACCTCAGTTAGAAAACTGTGCCCAGGGAGACTGACATTTCGAGGAAAGAATTTATTGTTTAAAACACCGTGAGTGTCATACCAGCTCACACCACGAACATACCGCAAAACGTGGCATTCAACAGAATACCAGCCAATGGCATGAAAAAATACACAGCCACATGCTGAGAGAATATGTAACACAACCTGTGTGTCAACAAAACCAATAATAAGACACAGCATGCCATGACATGAACAAAGTCAGCAACAGCCTAACAGAAAAGAAACACCACAAGAGTGTAACCATAACCAATAACTGCAGACACAGTATGCACTGGGACGGGCGCCCAGCATCCTCTACGGACTAAGAGAAAAGGATTTACCGATAGGTATTAAAATCCTATTTTCTCCTACGTCCTAGAGGATGCTGGGGACTCCGTAAGGACCATGGGGTTTATACCAAAGCTCCAAACCGGGCGGGAGAGTGCGGACGACTCTGCAGCACCGATTGAGCAAACAAAAGGTCCCCATCAGCCAGGGTATCAAACTTGTAGAGCATAGCACAAGTGTTTGAACCCGACCAAGTAGCCGCTCGGCAAAGATGGACCGCCGAGACTCCTCGGGTATCCGCCCAAGAAGAGCCCATCATCCTAGTAGAATGGGTCTCCACCGGCTTCGGTAACGACAATCCAGCCGTAGAACGAGCACGCCGAATCGTATCTCAGATCCAGCGTGTAACAGACTGCATAGACGCAGGCGCCCCAAGCATGCTGGGAGCATACCAGACAAACAGAGCCTCTGTTTCCCCAATCTGAGCCAAATTGGCGACCTAAATATTCCAAGCCCTGACTACATCGAGAGACCTTGAATCAGCTAATGCCTAAGTAACCACCGGCATCAAAATATGCTGATTTCTGCGAAACTCAGAAACCACATTTGGCAGAACTATTATCCGAGTTCTCAATTCCTCTCTATCCACATGGAAGATCAAACAGGGCTCTTGTGAGACAAAGCAGCTACTTCGGCCACCCGCCTTGCGGACGCCAAAGCCAATAGCATGACCACTTTCCAAAAGAGAAATTTTTTAACACAACCTTCCACAAAGGTTCCAAACAGTTGCCCTCATTCCGAGTTGTTCGCTCGCAAGCTGTTTTTAGCAGCTTTGCACACGCTAAACTGCCGCCTACTGGGAGTGAATCTTAGCATAGTAAAATTGCAAACGAAAGATTAGCAGAATTGCGAATAGACACTTCTTAGCAGTTTCTGAGTAGCTCCACACTTACTCGGCAACTGCGATCAGTTCAGTCAGTTTCGTTCCTGGTTTGACGTCACAAACACTCCCAGCGTTCGCCCAGACACTCCCCCGTTTCTTCAGACACTCCCGCGTTTTTCCCAGAAACGGCAGCGTTTTTTCGCACACACCCATAAAACGGCCAGTTTCCGCCCAGAAACACCCACTTCCTGTCAATCACATTAGGATCACCAGAACGAAGAAAAAACCTCGTAATGCCGTGAGTAAAATTCCTAACTGCACAGCAAATTTACTTGGCGCAGTCGCAGTGCGAACATTGCGCATGCGCAATTAGCGGAAAATCGCTGCGATGCGAAGAAAATTACAGAGCGAACAACTCAGAATGACCACCAGTGTGACACAAGAAAACGAAACACCACTTCAAGGTCCCACGGTGCCAACGGGGGCACAAATGGAGGTTGGATGTGCAGTACTCCTTTCACGAAGATCCGAACTTCCAGAAAGGTTGCCAATTCTTTCTTGAAAGAAAATTTATAAGGCCAAAACCGCACTTAAATGAAGGCTAACTTTAGGCCTGCACCCACACCTGCTTGCAAGAATGGAGAAGAACGACCCATCTGAAAGTCTTCCGTAGTAGCCTTCTTGGATTCACACCAAGACACATATTGTCTCCAAACACAGTGGTAAGGCTTTGCCATTACTTCTTTTCTCGCCTGAAGAAGTGTGGAAATGACTTCACTGGGAATACCCTTTCTGGCTAGGATATGGCGGTCAACCACCACGCCGTCAAACGCAGCCGCAGTAAGTCTTGATACACGCCCGGATCTTGCTGTAACATTTCCTCATGTAGCGGAAGAGGCCATGGATCTTCTATGAGTAAATCTTGAGGAACTGGATACTAAGCCCTCCTTGGTCAGACCGGAACAATGAGGATCACCTGAACCTTTGTTCTTCTTACGTTAAATCACCTTCCGAAGAGTGAAAACGGAGGGGACACATAGACCGACTGAAAGCACCCAAGGTGTCCCGAGGACGTCCACTGCTACAGCTTGAGTGTCCCCTGACCCGGAACAATATCCCTGCGATCTCTCGTTGAGGCGAGACGCCAACATGTCCACTTGAGGCACTCCTCAAAAACTTGTCACTTCAGTGAAAACTTCTCGATGACGACTGTATTTGTCCAGGATGGAGATCGCATCTGCAGAGGAATCTATTTCTCCGTCGTTCACATCTGGAACGAAAACTGCTAATATAGCGTTTACCAGTCATTTCACCCAGCGGAAACCTTTTTCGGCTTCTGCCATTACCGCTTTGCTCCTTGTTCCGCCCTAGCGGCTTACTTACACCACTGCTGTCAAGTCGTCCAACAGAATTAACACGGGCAGATCACGAAGCATATGTTCATTGAAAATAGCTCTTAATTCAAGAAAGCTTTTTCTCTGGAAATACTTCCCTTGCAAGTACTGCTCCCCCGTCTCGGAAATCTGCATGCATGGACACCAGGATCTCATCCTGGATTCCGAACCTTCGTCCCTCTAGGACAGGCTTTTTCAACCAGTGTGCCATGGCATACTAGTGTGCCGCGACCAGTTGCAAGGTGTACCGCGGAGCCAGAGCAGCTTCCTGCACCTTCAGAGTGAACTGTTGGCCCGGGCTCTTCTTAGAGGATCAGTCATGCTCTGGCCGTGACCTATGCCTTGAAGATGCGGTAGTGTGATATCATAGGTCACGGCCGCCGCATCTCACCACCCAGCCAGCCGACCCGCCTGCATACACATCTTCCATTTCTCACCTTCATACACAGCTTTCCTTGCCCACCCACATCCACACCTGCCCGACCGCCCGCTGCTCAGTATTTGCAGCACTCCACTATGAACCACTCCCGCCAATGAGGGATAGGGAGGATAGCTGACTTGTAGTGGCTAATATTTGTTATTTTATTTCTCCTGTGGGGAACAATAAGATTTCAATAGGACTTATGTGGGGAGAATAAGGATTTATGGGGGGAACAATGTGAATAATTCATGTGGGGAGCAATAGGATTTATGTGGTGAGCAATGTGATTGTTTTTTCTGTGTAGGCCAATGTATGTTTGGATTATTTTTTTACTGTGAGGGCCAATGTGTGTATTTTGTTTTTTTCTGTGGGGAACTGATGGCGTGCCTTGGGAATTTTAAAATATTGTTCAGTGTGCCGTGAGTAAAAAAAAGGTTGAAAATCACTGCTCTAGGAGGTGAGAACTGAGCAGACCACACAGGAGCGATTATATTCCGGTGCATGTGTAGGTGAGACTCGGACCACATATCCAACTGGCCCCGTGAAAACCACTCTGGCACTTGACCAGCTCACCGAAAAAAGGCCGCACCCATCTTCTTCATCAACGGAACATATTGATGGATTGTCACTGCAAATCTGATCCGACTCCGGATCCTCAGACCTCTTTCCACAGGAACACACAGAACTTTAACCGTTCCGTGTCTACTCTGATACCCACCTCCGACATCTGCGTCGTTGGGAATAACAGCCTTCCCCTGTGTTGAAGAACAGTCAGAGAGAAAACAACGATATGTACCACTTGTGTCTTGACATCGCCTTAATCAGGAGAGTGTCCCAGTACAGAATAACAATGGCTCTTACTATTGAAAGAATACCATCCTACTGCCATCACTCTGTTGAAATGGCAAAGACAATCCTGGATATCCACCCAGGTAAGCTGAATGCGGAGAACAACGCATTTAAACCCCTTAGTTTTTTTTTAATTTTTTTTTTATTTTTTTAAATATATAAACAGGGACAGCAGGACAATGCCCTGAGCCTGACGCAACTCTGGTATGGCGTCGCGTACTACCTCCCCTTCCAGAGGGGAAACGGCAAGATCTATTTGAAAAATCAGTGAGGGGAACCATCTGTAAACTCCAGAATGTCCCCCTTTGGATTCTATAATTAACTCACAGGTCCTAGTCCATTCCCGGACTGACTGAAAAGTAGTAAACGAGTTCCCACCGGAGGGGGCTCCAGCCAGATAGAACCAGTGACATGCGGTGGCTGTGGTAGAAACAGAAAACGACATCCGCTTCTGCGACCCTAACAAGGCTGCAGAACTCTTACCTTTTCACCTTTCACTATCTGCACCGAAAGGGAAAAAAGAACGGTATCAAACCGGTTAAAATGACTGCATCCCACAACAGAATGCGCCACCAACCGTTGTGAAGGAGTCTAACTAGCGAAGTTAGATTTACCAGTAGTATCCGCCGAGATTGACTGAACTGATGCATCCCCAAACAGCTGTACACCATCCCAGGAAGAAACTCCAGTATCTCTCAGAGTCAGCCTCAGCATTCCCCCGGCCACACCTCCTGCATTCGCACGGCAGCCTGCCGCAATGTTATAGAGAAGAAACAACATAAGAAACATCCCCTCTCTCTTCATGGTAATTCTATCGGATGCCTTTCCGAATATAAACACTCCTCCATGTGCATGTAATGCAAATAACTCCAAAGCATCAAAATAAAATATCACTTAGCTTCTTGTGTACGATCCTTTGTGACAGGGCCCCGTGTCGACCAGGAGTTGACTTTCACAGTATTCTATCCGCGGCGGGAAAAGAATAAACATTCGGCCGACCTAGAGCTTTATCAACATAGCGACCAGCACATGAGAAGGAATACTTTTACTTCAGCATTCATTATAAATCATAATATGAATATACATAATGTAATACACAAATACACACATATCCTATATATATATATATATATATATATATATATATAAAGTTCCAAGAATAACCTCCAGAGGGATTAGACCCAGATAAACCAGCACACTGCTTTGATGCAAAAAGTGTTTACTTGTTCAAAAAAAAGAACATGAAGTTTTTTTTTAAAAAGACAGCAAGCATATGGCACACATGATGATAGCAGCATAAAAGAATCAATGAATACTTAACATTCCGACAGCTGTTTCGACTATCTTCTTCATAGGAATGAATAAAGTGACATAGTGCTGCACACTGCCCACCGCAGTGTCAATTTCCAAAGTGACATGTGCCTAATATGCTTAGTCAGCAAGTGCATTTTATAGTGTGTAGTGTACTTACCTGTGAGCCATCACACCTGCACCCGGTCCCACGTGGAGGCAAACAACGTCACTCCCAAGCGTCACAGTCGTGACGTGAACCGGATGTGACGTCCGGGGAAGGTTTAGTCCGCTGCACATCATGTGTATATACACGATGGAGCCGGACATTAACCTCCCAGGACGGAGAAAAATTTCTCCGTAGCCGCATCCATGTGTTCTAGATCGCCCCCGTGTTCCGCGTCACATTCAACGCGTCACACGTGGCAACCCGCAGGAGGCGCTCAGTCAGTCCGGAGGGACAAGCTCATCCGGAACTGAGAGGGCACCATACCTGTTTCCGGGGACAGGAAAGAGGCGCACAGGCACCTGTCATAAAGATGTGATCTGAAGAATAATAGTATAAGAGTGTTATAAATAATACATCACATAGTGCGTACCGGACAAATGAAGTATGTAAATGAAGCATATAAACGGCCAATCATAAATAAATCTATTAGTTAATAAATTTGATATTGATTTATGTTTTAAACTTATTTGCTGGCCGTAAATGTAATTACTACGCTTTTGTCATATAATAAATACCATACTCCACAAAAAGGCCAGAAATACAGGCCTAATAGCTGGTAATTGTATGCGAACCATAAACTAATATATACATATATATAAATACATAGAAAAAAATAGAAAAAAATAGAAAAAAATATATATCTCAGCTGGACAATGGATGCAGATGCAAAAGCATTAGGCCCACATGTGTTCAAAAAATGAATAAAAATTAAAAATAAAAAACTTACAAAAAAGGTACAAAAGAAAATTCTTCATTAAGTCCCGCAGGTGAGAGGGAATCCAGGCGTCGAATCCAGCGACATTCTTGCTGTAATAACAATTTGTGACGGTCGCCACCCCTCTTTAATGGAGGTATGTGATCGATGGGCATAAATAGTAAATCTTTAATATGATGTCCTTGATGAACAAAGTGTTTTGCAACTGGCGGAGTTGAGTTCTCAATTTTAGTGAGCGCTTTTTTAATTGATGACCGATGCAAGGCCATGCGTTCTTTGAGCATTCTGATAGTCTTTCCAACATATAGTTTTTTGCAGGGGCATTGGATCACATAAACGACATATTTAGTCTCACATGTCATTCGATGTTTCAAGCGAAAAACATTGCCCCTGGTTGGATGTACAAAAGTGCTGCCTGTGTGTATATGCTTGCAATTAACACAGGAGCCACATTTGTGTGCTCCTGGTTTTAGTTGTTAACCAACCACTTCCTTGTTGCGACATCGGCACTATGTCAGAATAGGTGATCTGATCCTTGAGGTTTGGACTGCGCTTGTAGCTGAATAACGGTAAGCTGTCACAGAATTTCCCCATAGTCGGATCTGCCTGTAGAATGTGCCAATGTTTAGTGATCGCACGTCTCATGACACTGGAGGCAACAGAATATGTACTAGAAAAGACCAATCGTCCAATCTCAGTGCCCTTGGTATTAGATCTTAACACTTCTGTTCGTTCCATCTGTAGGCATCTCGTGATGGCTCCTTGTATCTCTGTCGAATCGTAGCCTCTCTCTATAAATTTTTTGCCCATCTCAGCAAGAGCATCTGGTATTAATGAGTCGTCTGAGGTTATTCGCATCACACGTAAGAGTTGTGAAAAGGGTAAACCTTTCTTTAATGGCTGCGGATGAAAACTTGTTGCCAACAAAAGAGAATTTTTGTCTGTAGGCTTTCTAAACACCTCAGTGGTGATAGATCCATTGATCAACTTAATGGTAACGTCCAAAAAATTAATAGAAACAAAATCATGAACACATGTGAGCCTAATGGACCCTGGTATTTGATTCAACCTAGTAATGAATTGTTGTAATTTAGTCTCACCCCCAGTCCACAGCATGAACAGGTCATCAATATATCGAACATAAAACCTGATAAATGTTGAAAATTCCGAATCTGCCATAATATGCTGTTTTTCATACTGAAACATAAATAAATTTGCATACGATGGGGCCACATTGGACCCCATCGCCGTGCCCTGTAACTGTAAATAAAATGAATTTTCAAACAAAAAATAATTTTTGTGTAAAATGAAATTAAGCAAAAGTAGCAAAAATTCACTAGGTGGACCCTCGTACTGTGGACTGGAGGCGATCGCTTTCCTAGTTGCCTCAATACCCTCAAGATGATTAATACAGGTGTATAAACTGGTGACATCCAGTGTCACCAGCATACAATCATTAGGAAGAGGACCAACCGCATTTAGTTTCAACAAGAAATCTGAGGTATCTTTGATGAAGTATGGCGTTGATTGCACTACCGGCTGTAGAAAGAAGTCTACAAATTGGGACAATGTCTGGCACAAAGATCCCCTGGAAGATATGATCGGTCTTCCAGGGGGTTTGTCCAGACATTTATGTACTTTGGGCAAAACATAAATCAAAGGAATGCGGGGAAAATCCTGGGTAAGAAATTTGGCCGTTTGTTCATCAATCCAATGATTAGACACACCAATACCAATAATGGAGTCAACCTCACGTTTGAAGTTGTTGGTAGGATCAAAGCGCAACTGTTTATAGCATTGTTTGTCAGCTAGTTGTCGGTTTATTTCATGAATGTAATCAGTACGATCTAATAGTACCACGCCCCCGCCTTTATCGGCGGGGCGTATGATAATATTGGGGTTATCTCTTAAGGATTTAACTGCCACCCTTTCTGATTTGGTCATATTATAGTTCTTAATTTTGATGTTTCTAATGCAGGGTAAGGTTTCTTTTTTAACTAAATTCATAAATACCTCTACGGCCGGATTCATGGAAGGCGGATCAAAGCTACTAGGTGCTTTAAATTGACCTCTTTTAGCAGAATCAGTATCCTTTTTTGAAAAATAATCTTTAAGTTTAAGTTGTCGAAAGAATTTGTATAGTTCAACCTCACAGTCAAACTCATTCTGTTTAAAAGTTTGAACAAAAGTAAGTCCCTTTGATAATACTGACATTTCTGCCTCAGTAGGAGTGTATTGTGATAGGTTGAAAATAGTTATTTCCGACCCCCCTTGTAATTCCTGCCTCCGGTACTTTTTGTGTTTGAGCCCCCCTCTCCTGCACGGTCTCTTGAGTCTATGACCTCTTTGGTTTTGCTCCTGGTGAATGCTTTTTCCCCTAAAAAAGGACCCCTGTGATTGCCCGAATAATCCGAGTCACTTTGAGAAGTGTGTGATTCTATATCTGTAAATTGAACTTCAGATTTGTTGCGTAGATTTTGACCCTTTCTCCATGGGCGTCTAGTATTTTGCGTAAATAGCCACGGATAGACTCTTAGATCTCTGTAATCATCTTTTACTTTACGGTATTTAGATTTTTTAAAAACCAATAATTCGTTTTTGAATACTTGAACAGAGTCATCTAGTTTAGTTAACCAGTCATTAGTAGAATCTGCTTTTAATGTTTCTAAGCCCGTGCGTTCATAGCCCAATATCTCCTTCTTAACATTATCAATATCAGTGTTGACTTGTTGTACTACCAATACCATCAAGTCAAAGCTACATTGATTAAGTATCTGGCACCACTGACGACAAAAATCTTTGTTGTTGCGACCAAGCGTAGGCTGGTTCTTAATTCTGAAACCACGGGGAATTAAATTTTCCTTGTGGTATTGGGATATCGTTAAACCATGTAATTCCAGTTCTACAAGTCTCTTACGTAGTCGCAACAAGTCAGAATATATTTCAGTGGGGGTGTCTCAACGTCAAAAGCTAATTGCTCAGTAGAAGAAAACAATATCTTAGAAACCTCTTTATCTAAGAAGCGCTTTGTACCAGTAATGTCTTTAGCATCTAGATCCATTGTCCAAAAAAAATTACAATGCACACAAAAAATATATATAAACAAATAAAAAAATCTCTGAAAAAAATGAAAAAAACGAAAAAGGGTTTGAATTGTATATTGGTTTGTGGTGCAGCTCCCAGTCCATAATAACAATCCGTTACCATGAAAAATAGACAAATCCACAGAAGAAGCCGCTTCTCACTTTCATATAGAATGAACGCTGGTGCTCGGTTAGTATAATAATATAGAAAAAGTTCCAAGAATAACCTCCAGAGGGATTAGACCCAGATAAACCAGCACACTGCTTTGATGCAAAAAGTGTTTACTTGTTCAAAAAAAAAGAACATGAAGTTTTTTTTTAAAAAGACAGCAAGCATATGGCACACATGATGATAGCAGCATAAAAGAATCAATGAATACTTAACATTCCGACAGCTGTTTCGACTATCTTCTTCATAGGAATGAATAAAGTGACATAGTGCTGCACACTGCCCACCGCAGTGTCAATTTCCAAAGTGACATGTGCCTAATATGCTTAGTCAGCAAGTGCATTTTATAGTGTGTAGTGTACTTACCTGTGAGCCATCACACCTGCACCCGGTCCCACGTGGAGGCAAACAACGTCACTCCCAAGCGTCACAGTCGTGACGTGAACCGGATGTGACGTCCGGGGAAGGTTTAGTCCGCTGCACATCATGTGTATATACACGATGGAGCCGGACATTAACCTCCCAGGACGGAGAAAAATTTCTCCGTAGCCGCATCCATGTGTTCTAGATCGCCCCCGTGTTCCGCGTCACATTCAACGCGTCACACGTGGCAACCCGCAGGAGGCGCTCAGTCAGTCCGGACGGACAAGCTCATCCGGAACTGAGAGGGCACCATACCTGTTTCCGGGGACAGGAAAGAGGCGCACAGGCACCTGTCATAAAGATGTGATCTGAAGAATAATAGTATAAGAGTGTTATAAATAATACATCACATAGTGCATACCGGACAAATGAAGTATGTAAATGAAGCATAAAAACGGCCAATCATAAATAAATCTATTAGTTAATAAATTTGATATTGATTTATGTTTTAAACTTATTTGCTGGCCGTAAATGTAATTACTACGCTTTTGTCATATAATAAATACCATACTCCACAAAAAGGCCAGAAATACAGGCCTAATAGCTGGTAATTGTATGCGAACCATAAACTAATATATACATATATATAAATACATAGAAAAAAATAGAAAAAAATAGAAAAAAATATATATCTCAGCTGGACAATGGATGCAGATGCAAAAGCATTAGGCCCACATGTGTTCAAAAAATGAATAAAAATTAAAAATAAAAAACTTACAAAAAAGGTACAAAAGAAAATTCTTCATTAAGTCCCGCAGGTGAGAGGGAATCCAGGCGTCGAATCCTGTCGTTTCTTGCACACAGCACTAAAATGCCTAGTTACGGCACTGACTGAATGCCCCAGTTGTGGATCTAACAGGAAACCTTATGGTCGACAGAAAACCTAGTATTCGTCGACAGAAGGGAGTAGTAACCAGGCAAAATAACATTCTTGCGACCCCGAGGGGTCTGAGGGAAGTATACATATATAATTTTAATAACACTCCCCCACACATACTACCATGTCTGTGCTCGTGCTACAGGCCCATGGAACCGTACCATACTTATACATATAAATATATATACAGGTATAAGGCAGTTACAGCATGTTAATTTACACCCAGTAACAACAGTTGGTGCCGACAGGGTCACCCACATACTACTGTGTCTCCCATACAGTGTTTACTTTTGACAAGCATACAACTACCGACCTGCTGACACTGTATCTACTGAATCAAGTACCAACAGGCGTTGGCGATGCCGACAGTGATCCCCATAGCTGTTTGTGACAAAGCACTCACGCATGTCGACACATGTGGACTAAAAATCTATAGTGGGTATATCTGACAGGGAACACACAGAGATATATGCACAGCACAATGATTACATGCCCATTATCTAAAATAGTGCTGTATTTCTCTATATAGCACTAAAACACTGTGCCCCCCCTCGTTTGCACTGTACACATTGCTTTGACGGGGACATGGAGAAAATGGCACTGAATCCTGTTGTGAAGGCTAAGCCCCACCCCTTCTTCGCGCGCTTCAGCCCCGCTAGTAATATAGCTTTTTATGCTGGCAGGGGTCCGTATACAGTGCCTGCGCACTGTATACATGTTTTGCCAGACCCAATTGAGGTATATATTGCTGCCCAGGGCGACCCCCCCCCTGTGCCCTGCACCCTTGTAAAGCCGTTGGTGTGTAGGAGCAATGGCACGCAGCGCGACCGCTGCTTTATACTGGCGGGGGTATCGTACACAGTGCCCGAATATGCACACAGTGTACGAATATGCATCTCTTGCCAGTGGATAGACCCTCAGTAACTTGCTGCCCAGGGCACTGCCCCCCAGCGCCCTGCACCCTGTGAGTGCCGTTGGTGTGTGGGAGCATGGAGCGCAGCGCAACCGCTGCGCTGTACCTCCGTTACTGAAGTCTTCTGCCGTTAGTGAAGTATTCTGTTCTTCTATATACTCACCCGGCTTCTTTCTTCTGGCTTCTGTGAGGGGGGTGACGGCGCGGCTCCGGGAACAAGCAGCTAGGCGTACCAAGTGATCGAACCCTCTTGAGCTAATGGTGTCCAGTAGCCTAAGAAGCAGAGCCTTTAACTCACAGAAGTAGGTCTGACTTCTCTCCCCTCAGTCCCACGAAGCAGAGAGCCTGTAGCCAGCAGGACTCTCTGAAAATAAAAAACCTAACAAAGTATTTTAGAGAAACTCAGTAGAGCTCCCCTAGTGTGTGTCCAGTCACTCCTGGGCACAGAATCTAACTGGAGGAGGGGCATAGAGGGAGGAGCCAGTTCACACCCATTCAAAGTCTTATAGTGTGCCCATGTCTCCTGCGGATCCCGTCTATACCCCATGGTCCGGACGTAGGAGAAACAGGAACTGAAAAGTCTGAAGTGATCGCACATTTAATCGTCTTCTATTTTAAATCACACACATCTGAGCAGTCATATCCAGGATTAGAACCCATGACCTGTTACACTGACAGCAGACACTTTACTGATGGAGCTATTTGCTCCTGTATAGGAAGCATGAGAATTCTAACTATATGAAGTAACTTGTAAATGTCAGAGAAGTAACTTCATATAGTTAGAATTCTCATATTTCCTGTACAGGAGCAAATAGCTTCATCAGTAAGGAGTCTGCTTCCAGTGTAATAGGTTGTGGGTTCTAACCCTGGGTATGACACGTTTTAAAATTTGTATTTACAGTATAATAAAAAGGGTGTGATTTGTAAGGTTCAAGAATCAGTGAGGAAGTCGGCCACTGAAAAGATAGTGGCAGCTATCAATTAATTTATTTCAATGGTGTCACAGAATGGGAGGAGAGGAGCCCCCTTCAGAGCAGGAGCCCGGCGGCAGATGACTCCGTTGCCTCCCAGAGTTACGCCTCTGGTTTGCACGACTGCTAAAAACTGCTAGCGAGCGAACAACTCGGAATGACCACCATAGTCCTTTCCCGAGAGTCCTTCTCCTTACCGCTCAGGGGGCCTGATTCAGATGCGGACGCAGAGCTGCTGTTGCACCAAATGGCTCAATGCTTTTTCACTGTGCATGTGTGTAAGCTGCACTGTGCACGAAATGAAATCAAGCTCACATAGAGGATCCCATCGCAAAGTGATTGACAGGAAGTCGGCATTTGAGGTGGTAACGGGGGTGGCTAACTGTATACAGGCGTGACAGGTCCGTTCAAACGCCGTTCCATGCGTGTGCATAAATTACCCATTGCGACCTGTGTTGCTGCTGGAGAACCCCCTGTGTCTAGAAGACTTGCTCAGCCTACGACTGCTCAGGCTCACAATGCAATTGTGAACAGCAAGATTGCAGCAGCGATCGCTTCAACAACCACAACTGAATCAGGCCCACAATTACACCATCATATTTTACTATTTTATCACATTTAACAACTAAGGGGTCAGTTTAATTAGGTGCGAGTTTGTCTTACAACAGCCGCACTTTCCGGTAACCCCATAGGCTGAATCTGACCACGAAGGGTGTGAGTTTGGATGCTGTTGAAATGTCGCAGCGATGGTAACTCGTACCTAATTGGATTCACCCCTAAATGTTAGCAATTTATAGCTTTTATTATTTACTGGTCAAATTTCTTTTCTGAAGGTACCCACTAATTACTATGAGAGAGAACTTATCCCCCCAATGTGTGTATTGTATAAAAACAATGGGCCCTTTGGGATAATTGTCCTTATTTTAGGTATTTTCCATGTCCTCAGTAGTTAGAGTAACATATTTACATAGAGAGATTTTTCTCTCTACACAACCACACCACTGTTTGCAGTTTGTCTCTCTGCTTGTTCATCCACTAACAATGATTTTTCATGTCTTCCTCTTCGTCTAAACACAGTGGTTGATACCTGAATAGCTGCCCTGGAAGGAGAGCTGCGGACACATGCTCCAAATGTTGGGACATATGCATTACCTATTAGGAGATGCGGTAAAGATGCCGGCTGTCGGGTTTACGGCAGTCAGAATACTGACACCGGGATCCCGACACTCTTCAGAATCCCGACGTTGGAACTCTGAATGAGCAAGGATACCGACGCCCATATCCCCACGATCATAGGTTTAGGGCTGGGCAAGGAGGGTTAGGTTTAGGAATCAGGCACGGGGGGGAGGGGGGGGAGGTTAGGCTGTGGGGGAGGGAGGGTTAGGTTTACGCGTCAGACAGGGGTGTTAGGTGTAGGCGTCAGGCGGGGGGTTAGGGTTAGGCTGCAGGTGGGGGGGAGTTAGAGTTAGGCTGTGGATAGGGTGGGTTAGGCAGCCACGGGGGAAGTTAGGCTGCGTGGGGGAGGGTTAGGTTTAGGCATCAGGCAGGAGGGTTAGGTTTAGGTGTTAGGCGGGGGGGGTTAAGTTTAAGCTGCGGGTGGGGGAAGCTTAGGGTTAGGCAACCCCGTGGGTGGTTAGGCTGCGGGGGAGGGAAGGATAGGTTTAGGCATCAGGTGGGGGGGTTAAGTTTAGGCTGTGGGTGGGGGGAGGTTAGGGTTAGGCTGCGGGTAGGGTGGGTTAGGGTTAAGCACCCCTGGGGGTGGTTGGGCTGCGGGGGAGGGAGGGTTAGGTTTCAGCATCAGGCGAGGGGTTAGGTTAGGCATCAGGCGCTGGGTTAGGTTTAGGCTGCGTGTGGGGGGAGGTTAGCGTTAGGCTGCGGGTAGGGTGGGTTAGGGTCAGGTACCCCCAAGAGTGGTTAGGCTGCGTGGGAGGGAGGGTTAGGTCTAGGCAGCGTGGAAGGGAGGGTTAAGTTTAGGCAGCAGGGACGGTGGTTAGGATTAGGCATCTCCGCAGGAGGGTTAGGCACAAAGTGGGAGGTTAGGGTTAGACTGCGGACAGGCAGGGTTAGGGGGGTGGGGAGAGGGAGAGGGTTAGACCTCAGGTGGAGGGGTTAGGATTAGACGGCGGGTGGGGGGAGGTTAGGGTTAAGCAGCGGGTAGGGTTGGTTAGCGTTAGGCACCCACAGGGGTGGTTAAGCTGCAGGGAAGGGAGGGTTAGGTTTAGGCATCAGGTGGGAGTTAGGTTTAGGCATCAGGCGGGGGTTAGGATTAGCCTGCGGGTGGGGGGAGGATAGGGTTAGGCTGTGGGTGGGGGGAAGTTAGGGTTAGGCTGTGGGGTAGGGCAGGTTAGGCACCCCCAGAAGTGGTTAGGCTGCGGAGAAGGGAGGGTTAGGTTTAGGCAGCAGGGACGGAGGTTAGGATTAGGCACCTCTGTGGGAGGGTTGGGCACAAAGGGGAAGGTTAGGGTTAGACTGCGGACAGGCAGGGTTTGGGGGGTGGGGAGAGGGGAGAACACCCCTTACTCACACCTGTCGGTCTTTTCTGTACTGGGATCCCCTGGGATAGCATACTGACCCCTCTACTAGTACACCTCTTAATGCCCAGAGGGAAGGGCGATCCTGAGGCCATGGTTCCCCAGAGGTTTCCCCCCAAGGGGGTTTTCCTCTCCTGAGTGCTGAAGGATGACTCTTTGTGAGTCCAGAGGTGTAGCTTTTATGCCATAATGAGTACCAATCTCATGCCCACCCCTGCAATGTATAAGAAGTAAAATAATTGCTAATGCGATCACTTTACTTCTGGGTTTAGACCCCGGCTGCGCTAGTTCACATGTGCAATCGTCAGACTGCGTATGTGAGAGCAGACAGTAATGCAGAGCAGGGACGTGCAGTCAGGGGAGGCAGTGCCTCCCCTGTCACTGCTCCCCTGTCACTGTTGATTAAAATTATATAAAGAAGATACATAAGACACATATTCTGTGTCATATGTATCTTCTTAATATTATTCTAATAAAGTTAGCCTATGAAATTACTTTGGGAGGCACTCATAACAAGTGCCTCCCGTACACAGTGAAAAAAGGGGGATGCAGCTGGGGGCGGGGCCAAACGCTGGGCTTTGAAAGCCCATTAGAAAGAGAGAGGACAGCGGCACTTATACAAGTGCCTCGCTGACAGCCTGGGATGGGCTTTCAGGCATGACAGCTGTGATTGGACAGCGGATCCAGCAGTGGATCCGCTGGTCCAATCACCCAGAGGCGGTGAGAGAAGCGGAGGCGGGACCCGGCAGTGACTGTGAGCTGTCCCGGAGGTCACTATGAGCAGCGGTGGCCCCGGGAAGCCCGACATTGGAGAGCTTGCGGCGGCGGTGGCCCTGTTTTGTTCCACCCTCCCAGGCAGCAGCAGGAGCATCTCAGGTGAGTGAGGAGAGCGGCGCACGGGGGGGGCTGGGCGGAGAGGAGAGAGAGAGACTTACAACCCGCCGTGCAGCCAGGCGGCTTGAGGGGCTGCACTGGCGTGCGCACGGGGGGGAGGGGAAATAGAGATTTACAACCCGCTGTGCGGCCAGAACAGCCGCGCGAGTTGGAGGGGGCCCCCGCGATGATTTTAATCTCAGTAGGAGCCGGCAGTGGCACTACAGTAATGAAAAAGCAAAAAAACTACAGCTCCCAGCAGCCCTTGTTGCAGGAAGCTCCTGTTTATTTTCTGTTTCATTACTGTAGTGTGATGCACAGGGGTGGATTGGGCCGGTCCGAATGTCCCCAACCCTCAGTAGCCTTCCGGCCATCTTGTACCCGCACCTCCCACCACCCTGGAGCCGCACCCGCACTACCCACCCACCATTGTGCTGGCCTCATCGTCCACCAGCTCATGGCTCCCAGAAGGTGAGGGCGGCTAAAGGAAACACAGACACATAGAAGGGGGAGGGGATACACACACGGAGAGACATAGAATGAAGGGGTGGGGGGGGAGACACAGACTGAATTGGGGGGCTTTTTGACACAGAGTGAATGAAGGGGGAGTGAGAGACACAGGCAGAACATGATTGCATAGCAGATAGACACAGTTGGGAGATGATGTGCTGAGAGAAGACACGGTGGTGGGCGGGGAGATGGTATTGGTGAGAGGCAAGACAGGGAGGAGATGATGTGGAGACGCAAGGGGGAAACTCATATGGTGTGGCGTAATGTGAATTTTGGCTCATACTGTGTGGCGTAATATGAATTTATCTTATACTGTGTGGCGTAATGTGAATTTCGGCTCATACTGTGTGACGTAATGTGAATTTATCTTATACTGTGCGGCGTAATGTGAATTTCGGCTCATACTGTGTGACGTAATGTGAATTTGGCTAATACTGTGTGGCGTAATGTGAATTTATCTTATACTGTGTGGTGTAATGTGAATTTATCTTATACTGTGCGGCGTAATGTGAATTTCGGCTCATACTGTGTGACGTAATGTGAATTTGGCTAATACTGTGTGGCGTAATGTGAATTTATCTTATACTGTGTGGTGTAATGTGAATTTATCTTATACTGTGCGGCGTAATGTGAATTTCGGCTCATACTGTGTGACGTAATGTGAATTTGGCTAATACTGTGTGGCGTAATGTGAATTTATCTTATACTGTGTGGTGTAATGTGAATTTATCTTATACTGTGCGGCGTAATGTGAATTTCGGCTCATACTGTGTGACGTAATGTGAATTCGGCTCATACTGTGTGGCGTAATGTGAATTTATCTTGTACTGTGCGGCGTAATGTGAATTTTGGCTCATACTGTGTGGCGTAATGTGAATTTGGCTCATACTGTGTGGCGTAATGTGAATTCCGGCTCATACTGTGTGGTGTAATGTGAATTCCGGCTCATACTGTGTGGTGTAATGTGAATTTCGGCTCATACTGTGTGGCGTAATGTGAATTCCGGCTCATACTGCGTGGTGTAATGTGAATTTCGGCTCATACTGTGTGGCGTAATGTGAATTTCGGCTCATACTGTGTGGTGTGGTGTAATGTGAATTTGGCTCATACTGTGTGGCGTAATGTGAATTCCGGCTCATACTGTGTGGTGTAATGTGAATTTCGGCTCATACTGTGTGGTGTGGTGTAATGTGAATTTGGCTCATACTGTGTGAGAGACACAGGCAGAACATGATTGCATAGCAGATTGACACAGTTGGGAGATGATGTGCTGAGAGAAGACACGGTGGTGGGCGGGGAGATGGAATTGCTGAGAGGCAACACAGGGAGGAGATGATGTGGAGACGCAAGGGGGAAACTCATATGGTGTGGCGTAATGTGAATTTTGGCTCATACTGTGTGGCGTAATGTGAATTTATCTTATACTGTGTGGCGTAATATGAATTTATCTTATACTGTGTGGCGTAATGTGAATTTATCTTATACTGTGTGGGGTAATATGAATTTATCTTATACTGTGTGGCGTAATGTGAATTTATCTTATACTGTGCGGCGTAATGTGAATTTCGGCTCATACTGTGTGACGTAATGTGAATTTTTCTTATACTATGCGGTGTAATGTGAATTTCGGCTCATACTGTGTGATGTAATGTGAATTTGGCTAATACTGTGTGGCGTAATGTGAATTTATCTTATACTGTGTGGTGTAATGTGAATTTATCTTATACTGTGCGGCGTAATGTGAATTTCGGCTCATACTGTGTGGCGTAATGTGAATTCGGCTCATACTGTGTGGCGTAATGTGAATTTATCTTATACTGTGCGGCGTAATGTGAATTTCGGCTCATACTGTGTGGTGTAATGTGAATTTGGCTCATACTGTGTGGCGTAATGTGAATTCCGGCTCATACTGTGTGGCGTAATGTGAATTCCGGCTCATACTGTGTGGTGTAATGTGAATCGCGGCTCATACTGTGTGGTGTAATGTGAATTTCGGCTCATACTGTGTGGCGTAATGTGAATTCCGGCTCATACTGTGTGGTGTAATGTGAATTTCGGCTCATACTGTGTGGCGTAATGTGAATTTCGGCTCATACTGTGTGGTGTGGTGTAATGTGAATTTGGCTCATACTGTGTGGCGTAATGTGAATTTCGGCTCATACTGTGTGGCGTAATGTGAATTTCGGCTCATACTGTGTGGTATAATCAAAATCAGGGTGTAGGTGCTGGGGGTTGCAAGGGGTGGGGAGTGTGTGGGGGGCAGGGGGAGGGGAATGCATATGCACGTAGGCCCATCACTCGCTAGTTCCGCCACTGGGTCAGGAATAGGTTGGGAAACTGTAAGTAGCGATAGGGTGCAGCGGCAGCTAGGACTCAGGGTTATGCCGTATCAGACAGTCCGTACCAGCTGGTGGTCACACCATTTTGTTTCATTTTTTTCCTGGGGTGTATTATATCTACTTGTAATATTAGGAACTAGTGTCAAATTAGATTAAGCCATGTGATTTTACTGAGAGAATGTAAAACAGTGCAAGACATGTCCCTGGGTGGTGCTAGAAACGCACAAAAGACTGTGCTAGACACGTCTCTTGGCAGTGCACCCCCTAATAAAATTAGTTGCGCACACCTACGATGGGCTGCAGGGAGGTGCAAAAATGGACTAAGATCTGATGTGAAAATAAATATATATATATATATATATATATATATATATATTTATTATGCCTCCCCAGCCAAAGACCTCACCGCACGTCACTGATGCAGAGGGATCCCAAGAATCCTTTTCCTGGGAATAATTGAATAATGTAGCCCACAGGCTACAAAAGCCATTTAGAAATGGCATTAGCTGCCGGGCCAAGCTCAGAAATGCTTTGCATTCTGGAGCTTGGTGAGTTTTACAGTTTACCATCTGCCGTAGAAACTTTTGGTGGCTGCTTTTGTGTTCAAAATAGGAGGAACGCAATAGATATCTCAAATATCCATTGCAGTCCCCAATACATACATTCAGGGGCTGGTTAATATTTGTGGGCAGCCCCCAAAACCGACGGTTTTTGGAGATGTCTCACAAATATTATTTATTAAATATTCCACTTAATAAACGTTTTATATTTTAACATAAACTAAAAAATGTTTTATGTATTCTTTGACTGAGTCTCCCGTCTTTAGTGAATGCTAATTCCACAGGGCCCGCAAATTATTACTGATATGACTGTTACTCTACTGTCCTGCTGGTGCTCCTGGCCTGCTGTATAGCAGCCAGACAGATAAGATTTTAAACCTACTGGTAAATCTTTTTCTCCTAGTCCGTAGAGGATGCTGGGGACTCCGTAAGGACCATGGGGTATAGACGGGCTCCGCAGGAGACATGGGCACTATAAAGAACTTTAGATGGGTGTGCACTGGCTCCTCCCTCTATGCCCCTCCTCCAGACATCAGTTAGAGAAACTGTGCCTAGAGGAGACGGACAGTACGAGGAAAGGATTTTGTTAATCTAAGGGCAAGATTCATACCAGCCCACACCATCCACACCGTATAACATGGAATATACTAACCTGTTAACAGTATGAAAACAAAACAGCATCAGTCTAAGACTGATCAAACTGTAACATAACCCTTATGTAAGCAATAACTATATACAAGTCTTGCAGAAATATGTCCGCACTGGGACGGGCGCCCAGCATCCTCTACGGACTAGGAGAAAAAGATTTACCGGTAGGTTTAAAATCTTATTTTCTCTTACGTCCTAGAGGATGCTGGGGACTCCATAAGGACCTTGGGGATTATACCAAAGCTCCAGACCGGGCGGGAGAGTGCGGATGACTCTGCAGCACCGATTGAGCAAACATGAGGTCCTCATCAGCAGAATTTTGCAAAAGTGTTTGAACCCGACCAAGTCGCCGCTCGGCAAAGCTGTAATGCCGAGACGCCTCGGGCAGCCGCCCAAGAAGAGCACACCTTCCTAGTGGAGTGGGCCTTTACCGAATTTGGTAACGGCAATCCAGCCGTAGAATGAGCCTGCTGAATCGTGTTACATATCCAGCGAGCAATAGTCTGTTTAGAAGCAGGAGCGCCAACCTTGTTGGCTGCATACAGGACAAACAGAGCCTCTGTTTTCCTAACCCGAGCCGTCCTGACTACATCCAGGGACTTGGAATCCTTCAAGTCACTCGTAGCCACCGGTACCACAATAGGTTGGTTCATATGAAACGAAGAAACCACCTTAGGCAAAAATTGAGGACGAGTCCTCAACTCCGCTCTATCCACATGAAAAATCAGATAGGGGCTTTTGTGAGACAAAGCCGCCAATTCAGACACCCGCCTTGCAGATGCCAAGGCCAACAACATGACCACCTTCCAAGTGAGAAACTTTAATTCCACTGTTTGAAGGGGCTCAAACCAGTGAGATTTCAGGAACTGTAACACCACGTTAAGATCCCCGGAGGCACAAAAGGTGGCTACATGTGCAGTACTCCCTTTACAATAGTCTGGACTTCTGGGAGAGAAGCCAATTCCTTCTGAAAGAAAATCGACAGGGCCGAAATCTGTACTTTAATGGAGCCCAATTTAAGGCTCATATCCACTCCTGTCTGCAGAAAGTGGAGAAAACGGCCCAGATGGAAATCTTCCGTAGGAGCATTCTTATCCTCACACCAAGATACATACTTTCTCCAGATACGGTGATAATGTTTCGCCGTCACCTCCTTCCTAGCCTTTATCAGAGTAGGGATGACTTCTTCCGGAATGCCTTTCCCAGCTAGGATTCGGTGTTCAACCGCTATGCCATCAAACGTAACCGCGGTAAGTCTTGGAACACGCAGGGCCCCTGTTGCAACAGGTGCTCTCTGAGAGGAAGAGGCCACGGATCTTCGGTGAGCATTTCCTGAAGATCTGAATACCAGGCCTTCCGAGGCCAATCTGGAACAATGAGTATTGTCCGCACTCTTTTTCGTCTTATGATTCTCAATATCCTTGAGATGAGTGGCAGAGAAGGGAACAAATAGACCGACTGAAACACCCACGGTGTCACCAGGGTGTCCACTGCTACTGCCTGAGGGTCCCTTGACCTGGCGCAATACCTCTGAAGCTTCTTGTTGAGGCGTGACGCCATCATGTCTATTTGAGGAAGTTCCCAACGATCTGTTATCTCTGCAAAAACTTCTTGATGAAGTCCCCACTCTCCTGGATGGAGATCGTGTCTGCTGAGGAAGTCTGCTTCCCAGTTGTCCACTCCCGGAATGAATACAGCTGACAGATCGCTTACGTGATTTTCCGCCCAGCGAAGAATCCTGGTGGCTTCCGCCATTGCCACTCTGCTCCTTGTCCCGCCTTGGCGGTTTATATGAGCCACGGCTGTGACGTTGTCTGATTGAATCAGAACCGGTAGGTCGCGAAGAAGATTCTCCGCTTGACGCAGGCCATTGTATATGGCCCTCAATTCCAGTACATTGATGTGAAGACAAGCCTCCTGGCTTGACCATAGTCCTTGAAAGTTTCTTCCTTGTGTGACTGCTCCCCATCCTCGGAGGCTCGCGTCCATGGTCACCAGAACCCAGTCCTGAATGCCGAACCTGCGACCCTCTAGAAGGTGAGCACTCTGCAGCCACCACAGGAGAGACACCCTGGCCCTGGGGGACAGGCTGATTTTCTGATGAATTTGAAGATGGGACCCAGACCATTTGTCCAGAAGATCCCACTGAAAAGTCCTGGCATGAAACCTGCCGAAGGGGATGGCCTCGTAGGACGCCACCATTTTCCCCAGCACTCGAGTGCATTGATGGATTGACACCCTTTTTGGTTTCAACAGGTCTCTGACCAAGTTCTGGAGTTCCTGGGCTTTTTCCATTGGGAGAAAAACCCTCTTTTGTTCCGTGTCCAGAATCATGCCTAAGAACGATAGCCAAGTTGTTGGCACCAAATGTGACTTTGGTAGATTCAGAATCCAGCCGTGTTGATGTAGCTCTTTCAGGGAGAGTGCCACGCTTTTCAGCAACTGATCTCTTGATCTCGCCTTTATCAGGAGATCGTCCAAGTACGGGATAATTGTGACTCCCTGCCTGCGCAGGAGCACCATCATTTCCGCCATTACCTTGGTGAAAATCCTCGGGGGCCGTGGAAAGCCCAAACGGCAACGTCTGAAACTGGTAATGACAGTCCTGTACAGCGAATCTCAGGTACGCCTGATGAGGGGGATATATGAAGGTATGCATCCTTTATGTAGTAGAGACACCATAAAATCCCCCCCTTCCAAGCTGGAGATAACCGCCCTGAGCGACTCCATCTTGAATTTGAACTTTTTTAAGTACAGGTTTAGGGATTTTAGATTTAGAATGGGTCTGACCGAACCATCCGGTTTCGGGACCACAATAGGGGTTGAGTAGTACCCCTTCCCCTGTTGAACAAGGGGAACCTCGACAACCACTTGTTGACACAGTTTTTGAATCGCAGCTAACACTATCTCCCTGTCTGGGGAAGAAGCTGGTAAAGCCGATTTGAAAAAACGGCGAGGAGGCACGTCTTCGAATTCCAGCTTGTAGCCTTGGGATACAATTTCCATTGCCCAAGGATCCACGTCCGACTGAACCCAGACGTGGCTGAAGAGTCGAAGACGTGCCCCCACCGGGGCAGACTCCCTCAGTGGAGTCCCAGCGTCATGCTGTGGATTTAGTAGAAGCCGGGGAGGACTTCTGCTCCTGGGAACTAGCCGTAGCAGGCAGTTTTTTTCCCTCTACCCTTACCTCTGGCGAGGAAGGAAGAACCCCGACCTCTTCTGGACTTATGCGATCGAAAGGACTGCATCCGATATTGCGGCGTTTTCTTCTTTTGCTGTGGAGAAACATAAGGTAAAAAGGTAGATTTACCCGCTGTAGCTGTGGAAACCAGGTCTGCGAGACCTTCCCCAAATAAATCCTCACCTTTGTAAGGTAAAACTTCCATATGTTTCTTGGTGAAGATCACACCAGTAGCTGAGGCATTGCACTGGTAGGCAGTCACAGCACCAGCAGGAGGATCGTGTCACAGGAGGTGGAGATCACACCAGTAGGTGAGGCATTGCACTGGTAGGCAGTCACAGTACCTATGGTAGCTACACCCCTATATATAACACATGTAACTGTGACAGGGAAGGTGGCCTCTCAACATAGTAGCTACAAGGGACGGATTGGGATCGAACACCAGCCCGGGAAATTTATGGAAGCAGCCCTAATGAGGGCGGAATCTGTTGAGAGGGAGGGGCCTGTCAAGAGGGCGATGTCACTCCTCAGAGGTCCTGATTCTGAAATAGACACAGTTGGGGCCTCCTTTGCTTTACGTTATGCTATTGTTTACCTGTGACTGTGGCCCTCATTCTGAGTTGATCGCTCGCTAGCTACTTTTAGCAGCCGTGCAAACGCATTGTCGCCACCCACGGGGGAGTGTATTTTTGCTTTGCAAGTGTGCGATCGCATGTGCAGCCGAGCGACACAAACACATTTTGTGCAAAACAAGACCAGCCCTGTAGTTACTTATCCTGTGCGATGATTCTAGCGGCGGAGGTCCCGGAATTGATATCAGATACCCACCCTGCAAACGCCTGGACACGCCTGCATTTTCCCAAACACTCCCAGAAAACGGTCAGTTGCCACCCACTAACGCCCTCTTCCTGTCAATCTCCTTGCGATCGGCTGTGCGAATGGATTCGTTGCTAAAAGGATTGCACAACAATGATGCTCTTTGTACCCGTACAACGTGCATGCGCATATGCGACGCATACGCATGCGCAGTTTTTTTACCTGATCCCTGCGCTGCAAAAATCAGCAACGAGCAATCAACTCGGAATGACCGCATTTATGCATATGCTGCTACAATACCCTTCCCTGATGCACATCTGTACGTCTGAATATACAAGGACTGATATGCCCACTTTAAGTGTCTACTGACACTGCTGTCATGCCTTTAATCTACTCTGATTTTATTGACTTTTCATTCTACAAACCCCTTTTTTTAACCTTATATGTTTCAAAGTACAGGGAGGGGGAGCACCAGGGGTGTATCTACCCATTGGCCAGGATGGCACTCGCCAGGGGCGCCAGGCAAGGAGGGGGCGCTGCCTGGCTGTGCCACCCGTGGCCAAAGGGTAAAAAAGCAGTACTGTCAGACTGTACCTAGTTGGAGTCTGTTACTGCTGGAGCAGCACCAGTGTCCGGCAGCACTGCACTTGTAATCAGACTCAAAATAAACTACAGCTCCCAGCAGCCCTTCTTGCTGGGAGCTCCTGGCAACAAGGGCTGCTGGGAACTTTAGTTTATTGTGAGTCTGATTACAAGTGCGGTGCTGCCGGACACTTGTCTGATCACTTGTGCAGTGCGGTATGCGGTGCTGCCGGACACTAGTCTGATCACTTGTGCAGTGCGGTGCTGACGGACACCGGTGCCGCGCCGGCAGTAACAGACTCTCACCAGGTACACAGCAATTGTTACATAGCACACTGCTATAGATCTATTTGTTGTTGAAGATAATAAAGTGTCAGTGTTTGGGAGAAGGGACTGTAGTACCTGGACAACTACATGATTTTCATGCATGTTAGATGTAAGTAAGTCAACGAAAACTTTAACTTGTTGAGTTTAATAAAGAACATACATATGTACTTATCTTACCTATTTCAAGGCCAGGTTCAAGGAAACGTATATCAGTTAATTGTATAATTGATCATTTTATCTTGGAAGTGATGGCACCCTGATGTTTCTTCTAACAGGAGGCACTTCTACCATCCAACTAATGGTGTTTGGTTAATGGCCGGGTCCATTTGAGGCTCATCTCCCAGCATCTCATTAGCATTTCATTCAGGATGCAGTCAAGATGCCGGCGTTTGGCATCCCGGCGGTCGGAAAGCTGACGCCAGCATCCCGAAACTGCTAGGAATGCTGATGCTGGCATCCCAACATAGATAGCGATGCAGAATGCCAAAATCCGGCTCAAGTTGGTGCCAAACTCTCCACTGGCAAGCCACATGGGAGGGTTAGAGTTAGGCTGCGAGGGTGGGAGGGCTAGGGTTAGGCTGCAGGGAGGGAGATTAGGAAGGGTGGGTTAGGGTTAGGCACCACTGAAGAGGCTGGGTGGGGTGGGTTAGGGTCAGGCTATGGGAAAGGTGGGTTAGGGTTAGGGGGGAGGGATGGTGTACCGTGAATACGAGACACTACTGTGTGGTGTAATGCGAATAAGGGACACTACTGTGCGGCATAATTTGAATTGGAAGTACTCTCGTGTCCACACCCTTCCCCCACAAGACCATGCCCCATTTCCAATACGCACACCTTATTCCAAATGTGTGTAGGGGGGGCGCCAGCCCCTTACTTTGCCAGGGGCACTCGGACCCCTAGATACACCCCTGGGGAGCACACACTACATACAGCACAGTACAGGGAAGGGGCACACACTACATACAGCACAGTAAAGGGAGGGGGAGCACACACTACATACAGCACAGTACAGGAAGGGAGCACACACTACATACAGCACAGTACAGGGAGGGAATACACACAAGTAGTGAAACACAGACACAGGGGACCAGCGCAGCAGAATCTTTTCCAGTGGCCAATCCACCCCTGATTACATACATAGCCACCATATTACATACTTAGCCACCACATTATTACATGAATAGCACCACATTATACAAATAGCACTGCATTACACGTATAGCACCACATTACACGTATAGCACTACACGTATAGCACTGCATTACACAAACAGCGCCACATAACACGAATAGCACAACATTACAGGTATAGCATGACACTACACGTATAGCACTGCATTATGGTGGTCATTCCGAGATGTTCGCTCGTTGACGATTTTCGCTATGCTGCGATTTGTTGCTAATTGCACATGCGCATGGTATGCAGAGCGCATGTGCTTAGTTATTTAACACAAAACTAGGAGATTTGCTGGTGTTCGTGCGGCGCTTTTCAGTCGCACTGCTGATCGGTGAGTGATTGACAGGAAAGGGGCGTTTCTGGGTGGTAACTGAGCGTTTTCCGGGAGTGTGCTAAAAACGCAGGCGTGTCAGAGAAAAACGCGGGAGTGTCTGGAGAAACAGGGGATTGGCTGGCCGAACGCAGGGCGTGTTTGTGATGTCAAACCAGGAACTAAACGGACTGAGGTGATCGCAATCTGTGAGTAGGTCTGGAGCTACTCAGAAACTGCAGGGAATTATTTAGTAGCAGTTCTGCTAATCTTTCGTTCACTATTCTGCTAAACTAAGATACAATCCCAGAGGGCGGCGGCCTAGCGTGTGCAATGCTGCTAAAAGCAGCTAGCGAGCGAACAACTCGGAATGAGGGCCTATATGACTAGCACCACGTTACATACATAGCCACCGCATTACATATGTAGCCACCGCATTACATTCATAGACAACACATAAATAGGCCCATCATCATGGACAGACATTAGGCAGCTATAGGGCTGAAGGACGTTGCATAAGAGATTGTCCCAGGGCTGGCTGTGTGTGCAGCCTGATCCACTGGCATCTGGAGAACAAGGTTAATCCTGCTCCTGTCCAGTCCCCAAACCATACATTGTGACCGGGGACACCCTATCCTTTACACCATCATGATAATGCAAATAATGTAATTAAAAATAACCTCTCTGCCGGGTCCCCTTCAGTGCTCAGTCGCCGCTCTGGCCAGACCATCGATTTGCTGCTGCTCCTGGGCCGGGCTCGTTGAAGAGACCTTTGGCCGGGGCCAGGGAGAGGATGCTGTTGGGCTGGTTAACTTTCTCAAGGTCCCCTATTGGTAGAAAAGCTTCACCACTTTTCTGTCACAACTGAGGGCTGGTGCTGACCAGGGGAAGCCTCAATTGTAGGGGCTGAGGTATATGTGAACCTGGGAGGCAGTACAGGGTTCTTAGACATGCAGGGAAACTTTACCACAGATGCCCGAAGGCGTGACCATGACAACAAAGGAAAGTTCAAAGGTTTATTAAACACAGTTCAGAGGAATACTGATGACTTGGTATTGGTAATAGGAAACAGACGGATGGGACCGGATTGGGTCCAGAAAAGCTTGAACCGGCTGGGACCGGATGAGTCTTCAGATTGACATTCGAATCAGCTGGAACTGAAGTAGTTTTTGGACCTACGGATGGAACCAGATTGGGTCCAGAGATATTGGAATCGGCTGGAACCGAAGGAGTCTTCAGACAGACGGATGGAACCGGATTGAGTCTGGAGACAGTTGAATCAGCTGGAACTGAAGGAGTCAGAATCCGGTTAGAACCGGAATGAGTGTTATCCGAGTGTTCAGTTAGACCATCCTGGAGCTGGTCCATGCTGGATGCCAACAGAGTGGTGCTCTCTGAAGACGGCAAACAGGAGTTCATAACTGCATCTGTAGCACAAAAATTTCCATCTGGGAACTTGGCTCTGGATACTTCCCTTGGGGCTGAAATTTTGGTGACCCCTCCTGGGGTTGACGAATCAGACACCTCTCTCAGGGTTGTTTTCTCCAGCACCCCTCCTGGGGTTGACAGATCAGAAACTCCTTTTTGAGAAAACTCATATGCCCCTACTAAAGCTGAACATTGGATACCCCTCCTAGGGCTGTAGACACAGACGCCCCTCCTAGGGCTGTAGACACAGACGCCCCTCCTTGGGCTGTAGACACAGACGCCCCTCCTTGGGCTGTAGACACAGACGCCCCTCCTTGGGCTGTAGACACAGATGCCCCTCCTTGGGCTGTAGACACAGACGGCCCTCCTTGGGCTGCATCCAGCCAGGTGGAAAGGTCCTGGAGACAGCGAATCACATGGCCCTGTGCTGCCTCCTGACGTTCAAGCCAGGCTGCAAGTTCTTGCATCGGCCTGGTCGCTTGGACCTGGTCTCCGGCCGGATCCATTAGATCAGTGCTTACTGTCACAACTGAGGGCTGGTGCTGACCAAGGGAAGCCTCAATTGTAGGGGCTGAGGTATATGTGAACCTGGGAGGCAGTACAGGGTTCTTAGACATGCAAGGAACCTTCACCAGAGATGCCCGAAGGCGTGACCATGACAACAAAGGAAAGTTCAAAGGTTTATTAAATACAGTTCAGAGGAATACTGATGACTTGGTATTGGTAATAGGAAACACAGTTCAGAGGAATACTGATGATAGAAAACCGATGGTGACTTGAGATCGATGACGGAACACTGACGGTGACTAGAGATCGATGGTGGAACACCGATGGTGACTAGAGATCGCCAGCGGAACACCGATGGTGACTAGAGATCGATGGCGGAACACCGATGGTTACTTGGGATCGATGGCGGGACACCGATGGTTACTTGGGATCGATGGCAGAACACCGATGGTTACTGGAGAGCGATGGCGGAACACCGATGGTTACTGGAGAGCGATGGCGGAACACCGATGGTTACTGGAGAGCGATGGCGGAACACTGATGGTTACTTGGGATCGATGGCGGAACACCGATGGTTACTGGCAGGGCAGAGCACCGCTGGAAGCTGGAAGCCGGTGTCAGGTGACTGCCAGTCACAGGGTGCAATGATGAGACACTGCAGAGTCAGGCTGTACTGCAGAGAAAGTCCATGGGAGGACTGCACACTGGAATCACTGAAGACAATTGAAGCACTGACATCTTTCCAATCCAGGAACAGGATATTTATACCTGCTGGGAAGCAGGGATGGCTAGCTGATTAAGCAGAGATCGAGTGCAGCTGCTGGATAATTAGGCTGAGACCAGAGTGCAGCTGATAGGCTGAAAGGTAACATGTGACTAGGAAAACATGGCTGCGCCCATGTTAGCTTTTGGAGGGAAAGATTGTTTGTAACTTGACTGTGAGCTTTAACCATGAAGCTGCCAGAATCACAGTAAAGAGAATTGAGACAATGAGATGCAGCGTGCTGCACACAGACAGTGCAGATGGAATCCAGGCTTGGAATGCTGGGACAGTCTCAGGAGGCATTTGGAAGGTAAATACTGATAAGGAATTACCTGGATCGTGACATTTTCATGGCTAGCGGCACCTGGAAGTGCCCGCTAGCATAACTTCCGGATTGCATTTCAATGAACCACAAGTACTGGAAGCAGACTGAGTGTGAATCGGCCTGGCTGAGGGGGATATGGGACCAGCCCATCAGAATCTGTCAAAGTGTCCTGGTAGGCCAATCCGCCCCTGCAACCACCTGGCCCATCTAGTAGTGGAATGCAGTGGCTGAATGTCGAAAGTGGCCCACAATTTTTGAGTCCACTGACAGCATCTCCTGCATGCCAGTGGCGCACCCAGGGGGGGTTTCCGAGTACCCAGAAACCCCCCTCCACTAAAAAAAAAAAAATTTTTATTTTTTTTTAGCTGCATGAGTATTATTAATGACTGTCTAGCGTCCTCTGCAGCCTGCTGTCTTCCTGGTGGCACTT